>NC_135547.1:51569861-52243361 GCF_045843805.1 Urocitellus parryii | reverse complement strand
GATGTTATGCTCGAGTTCGTGACCTCCAAAAGACCACCAGAGACCAAGATTGATGTAAGCAGCAAAGAGGTGTTTATTTCAAGCTAGCTCAGTCCTCCTTGCATACAGCAACTGGTGATGCTGAGAGGCCCCGAGCCCAGGGTTTGAAGCAGTTTTATACACTCTTTGGGGAAGGCAGGGACTTCACATACATCCTAGCATCACTTAGCAAATCATCACATACCACAGGAAAATCATAAAACGGTTTAAGCCATGAGGGGAGTAAACTAAACTACATGGTTTTCCAACATGTTATCAACCACCACAAACTACTGGGAGGGTCATCGGGCATCCCAGGTATTTTCCCTGTCTCATTCTGATTGGTGGTTGCTAGGGGGTGCTATGGATCCCCACCTAGCCTGACTGAGTCAGGGACACCTGGTGCAGCAGATCTCTCCTGTTATTTGTAGATAAACAACTCAGCAGGATGGGTATGTGCCTAGGAGTGCTCTGTGGGTCTTTCCAAGGACAAGGGTCATGCCCACTTCCTTGGACAGGCTTTGCTCTGAGGTAGAGGCTGGTTTCTCAAAAATGGAGTCTCATCAGTTTCTCAGGGAGATGGATACCAGAGTATACAACAGGTATCATTGCAATTTATATCAGTCTAGAAGAGTAAACCTATGATAGACAGCAGATGAGTTGTTGCTTAGGACAGGAAATGGTAAGTATAGATCTTGACAGCTTTCAGGTTAATTGAACTATTCTCTATTTTAATGGGGGTGGTAATTAAGGGCTTAAATACAGTTGTCAGAACAAATTGTATCCATAAAATCAGTGTAGTTTATTGTATGTAAGTTATAATCCCAAAAAGTTGTTATGCAAAGTAAGAGATATACATTTTCTACATTTTCTCTTGAGATTATGGAATCTAATTATCAAATCCAGGATGACAATATCATTATTCATTCATTCTTTCCAGTGGTTATTATTAGCTGTCCAGAAACCCTTAATTACTGTTTAGTAGTGGTCACTGTAATTAGAAACAAGAATCATTTCAGAGCAAAAGATGATGGGTTAAGTTTTTGGCACAATCTTCTAGTACTACAGTAATTTCCCCTCCCCCACCTTATCTGAAGCTTCACATTCCACAGTCTCAGTTACCTGGGTCAACCAACTCCAAAAATATTAAATGAAAAATTTCAGAAATAGACAATTCACAAGTTTTAAACCATACATCATTCTGAGCAGCATGATAGCATCTCATAACATCAGTCTCTGTCCTGGTCAGAACATGAATTATCCTTTGACTAGTTTATCTTTGTTGCATATACAAGCTGCTCATTAATCACTTAGCTGTCTTGGGTATCAGATTGATTATTGTTGCTGTATTGCAGTACTCATGTTCAAGTAATGCTTATTTTACTTAATAATGACTCTAAATCACAAGAGTAGTGAACCTGGCAGTTCAGATTTGCAAAAGACAAGACATAAAGTGCTTCCTTTAGAAGAAAAGGTTAAAATTCTCAACTTAGTAAAGAAAGAAAAAAAGAAGTGTTTTTCTCAGGTTACTGAGATCAATCATAAATACACAACATAACATACATAGGTTTCAGTACTATCTGCAGTTTCAGACATGCACAGGGAATGGAACCCCCAGCTGACAAGAGGAAAGTCCTACATAGCATGGATGAAAAATCCATGGCTGAAGTAGCAACCTCTAATAAGAGAGAGGCAAAGGACAGAGCAATATATCACCCAGAAAAGGTCTCCCCACTTCCCTTTGCCAACAGGAATACTGCACTGACCTGGCAATATGCCCATTTAATAATACTGCAATTCAATAGGGAAACTGCAGCATTGGCAGCATGTGTGTCAAGGGGCTGCAGAATCATTATCCGGGCAGAAAGCACAAGACTATGAATTTTACATTTAGATTTTCACTTTGGTTAGGCACAGAATCCTACAATCCTTATTTTGGTAAAATCTCATTATGCAAGACATTCTTGCATGATTTTCTCATTAAAACTTAATGAAAAACAATTCTTAACATTAGAATTTGCTCATGGGCATCATTTGAAAAATCTGATCGATTATGTTAATATCTATTGTGGTATATTGAAAATGAAATGTTTAGGTTGTGAATATTAAAATGCACATAGAATACATATAAAGGTAGAATAGAGGAAAAGGTGATTTTGGTTAGTATTGTCTTGCCATTATTGCATTTTCCACAATATTCTGGATTTATTTTAAAGGAAGTGAGTCTTGAGCTAACAATTCAAAGATGCAACAACAGAAAAACTCACTAACAACAACAAAACTAAGACTCCAAAATCAGCTGCAAATGACCTGTGTTGCTCCTTGAACACATCTAGCTTTTCTTAGATTTCATAAACACATAATTACATTATAAATTTTACCCAATTCAGTTCCTGCACTTTCAATTTTCTTTTTCATTTTCACACTATATACCAAACACACCCACAATATTTTTTACATACTGAAAAGCTTTAAATAAACTGAAGGAAATAGGCTATCTACCATAATTTTTTTAAAAAAATGAGATAAAGAGAGAAAAAAAATCCTTAGAGAAATACAGAGGAAGGGAAAGGGGATACTGCTGTAACATAATAAAGATGGGAAAATCTGTATCCTTAAGATGGTGCAGTGTAGTTTGTATCAAAATAAAAGCTCTCACAGTACTTCTCATTGTTTGATCCATTTATTCCCCTCAAAATTAAAAAAAATACAAATAAAATAAAAGGAGCAAACAGAATTGTTGAAAGAGATCCTAGCATGTTAATATAATGGCTTACATGACCAAATACAAATTTCAATTAAAAAAAAAAATTTCCACTCTTCATGCTTTCTCCTTTCAGCAGACCAATGAATTAATAAAGAAAAAAAACCCATGATTTCAGCTCATCTTAAAGCATAAAAACATCTAATAAATCATTTTGCTTAGCTTGCCTGTTCCTCATCCTAGTCACTTTTATTCCCAGCAGGTGGGTTTATTTTTCTTCTCACAAGGAATCAATCCTACTTCAGCACCTGAGCTATTTCAAAAGCTATCTGACTCAAACTTCAGGTCACTGCTGCTGCTGCTGCTGTTGCTGCTGCTGCTGCTTTACTCTGGTTTGACTTTGTCCTTTGTGCTTCTGCTTTTTAGGGCTGCATTTCATTATTTCAAGGTTTGATTTTTTTTTTTCTGCTACAGCCAAGT
Source organism: Urocitellus parryii (assembly GCF_045843805.1). Taxonomy (NCBI): domain Eukaryota; kingdom Metazoa; phylum Chordata; class Mammalia; order Rodentia; family Sciuridae; genus Urocitellus; species Urocitellus parryii. The sequence goes on along the minus strand of NC_135547.1, from coordinate 52,240,159 downwards.
CTTTCAATGGATGACTGCTAATCCCAGGAGGTCATACTCCTGGCTGATCTTCAGAATTCTTCAGGCCCTTTCTACCATCTCCATTTTTTCTCCCTAAAATTATTAAATAATGTTCAGGATGGATTCCAGGAATCTATGTATGTTTCAGTCTTCCTGAGTGTTTTAAAAACACTCTTCCTAGGTATCCCAGTTATCTTTACCTGAGTCTCTGACATCTATTTCCAGGGAAAGCTCTACCCATTTTCCTTTGTCAATCCATGTGATTTGCACCTCGATGCCATTTCATCATTAATTTAGATTCTGTCTTACTCATGGCTCTATATCTTCTTTACAAAACTTTGAGACTCAAATCTGACTTAGTGGCATAACCAGTTCTTCTCATTATGTGGTAACTAGAGCATGTGCATCAGATATCATGAAGTACAACAGGGGTTCCAGATAAACTGTAGACTACTTGAACCCAGTATAGATTTGCTGAATCTGAATATCTTGAGATGAAGCTCACAATTTGAATTTAAACAAACATCACTGCAAATGATTACATGCACTAATGTTAAAGACCTACTTATTTTGTCATTCATGGCTTTTAGAGCAAGAATATAGTTTACAGCATGATTGATATCCATTTTAGTGTGAACAATTTAAATGGATCCAGCTCACCCATAAATATGCAACCCAAAGAAAAAAAAACTGCAACAAAAAATGATCCAATGAAGAGCAAAATCCCTCAGTCTCTAGCTTTCATTCTACTAAACTAGCTCTCTGACCTCCTTTCCCCCTCATTGAAGTACAGACACCCTGGCTTTCTTGCTTTTACTCAAAGAACATTGTAATTTCAAAACCTCTGCACATGTTTCTGTATGCAAATTGGCTTGGAAGGTTTTACTGTCAAATGTATTCGCTCCATCACTTCATTAATTTCTTTTCTCAAATGTAACCTCTTTCAAAGGTTATCCCTAACTGCCCTATCTAAAACAATCTTGTTTTAGATAGGGCAGTTAGGGATAACCTTTCATTATATATACCTTAGTGTATATTTCATTATATACACACTTAGAGTTTTGTCATTACAACATTTACCTTAACACTGTGCCATTATTTTATATATCTATATATTTGCTTTTTTACTGTCCATTTTACCCATTAATATTAACTTCATGAGTTCAGGAACGTTGGTAAATTGATGTATACTTGGGACTTACAAAAGTGCCAGGCACATAATAAATATTCAATGAGTATTCAAGAGCAACAAAGTAAGTGACCTATCCACATTGCAAAGTTTTCTTGCTCAATATAATCCCTTCTTTGACTACATGAAAATTAGAAGTATCTATATATCAGAATATACCACAAATTAAAAGCAAAGAGACAGATATCTGCAACACATAACTGACAAAAACAGTAGTAAATATAATATGTAAAAGAAACAACACTACAAATCATAAAAGATAAACCTCCCATAAAGAAATTAATGAAACAATGCATAAATGAGATCAGATTCTATGAACCATACTTTAGATGTTACCTGACCCTACTAGACAACAGGGAAATGAAATGGAGCCAAATATCAGGTTACAGTCATCAGATGGGTAAAACTGTAAAAGATCAACAAATGTTCATGACTATGAAGGGAAAAGAGAGATCATGTACATTGTTGATGGGATTATGAATTATTTTGGAGACAACTTTGGAGGACAATTGAGCTATGTTCAATGTGATAAAAAATGTGAAATTCATGAACTGACAAGTCTGCTTTTATATCAGACCCTAGAGAAATTGCAACCATGTGTACAAGGACATACAGAAAAAGGTTTTAACTAAAACACTATTTAATTTTAATTTTTATTTTTTATTCTTTTTTTTTAGTTTTACATGACAGTAGAATCCATATTGACATAATTATAACAGCATGGAATATATCTTGTTCTAATTTAGTCCCCAGTACCTCTCTTTCCCTCCCCTTACCTCAACCACTGCTCCCTTTTCTATAGTAATCTTTCTGCCATTTATCCATAGCAATTTTTAAAATTAATTTCTTGTGTATGTACATGATGGTGAAATTCACTGTGGTATATTCATAGATGTATATAGGAGAGTTAAGTTAGATTAATGCCACTGTCTTTCCTTTTCCTATCACCCCCTCCCTTCCTTCTTCTTTGTCTACTCCACTGAACTTCTGTTCTTTTTTTTTAATCCCCCACATATCAGAGAGTAGTGTCCATATATCAGAGAGAACATTTGACCTCTGTTTTTTTTTTAGGGGGGATTGACTTATTTCACTTGGCATGATATTCTCCAGATTCATCCATTTATTGGCAAATTTCATGAAGCCATTCTTCTTTAGAGCTGAATAATAATCCATTATGTTGTATACCACATTTGCTTTAATAGAAATATCTGAATTGTCTACTAGTAGGACAACTAATAAATTATGGTATATTCATACAATGGAATAATATTTACCAGCTAAAATTAAATCAACTAGGTTTAAATTTACCAATATGGATTTTTTGCAGAGATGGCTCATGCTATGTTGCCCAGGCTGGCCCCCATCTCAGCCTTCTGAGTAGCTGGGACTCAAGCATGCACCAGTCATGCTTTTATGGACAGTGTTTTGAGAAACATAACATTGAATGAAAAAAATATATATTCTCAAAAGGACATACAAAGTGTAAAACACTTTATGTAAAGTGTAAAAACACAATAATACTTTGTGTCATTCAAGAATACATATATATGTATGTGTGTGTGTGTGTATAAGTATATATATATATATATATATATATATATATATATATATATATATACTTTTTCCTATTTCAAAAATTGAAATATTTTGCATTCACTAACCAGGAAAAAAACATTTTTTTCCAAACTACACACTCCACACTTCCTTCAACAGAAGTAATTTCTGATCAAATGGGTAGCTATAGTCCTTGTCCTTCACTATTTCACCATAAGTCTGCAACATCCACTTTAAAATGTCTCTCCTTTTAAAGTTTTATCTACAATTTTAAATTACTTTTCCTATTTCATATCACAATTACATGTCAGATTATAGGATGCTCTTCTATCAGCTCCATTGTACTTAGCACCTCCTAATACTCACACCAACCTCTTCTCCTTCTCTTAACTGTGCTGTCACAGATTTAAATAGGTATATCAATGATAACTTTGCTCTTCAACTTCCATGACTGCATCCATTTTAATCAGCCACTCAGTTATATCATCTCTTTCCTCATAATTCTATACTGTTGCACTTTCAAAATTTTCAAGATTAAAATGCCCCTCTACAGAGGAATGAGAAGTTTTGCTCCATTTGTTCAAAACATAACAAAATGCATTCTGCTGTCATGTATAACAAATTAGAACAAATTAAAAATAAAAAAAAATTAAAATGCCCCTCTGTATTTCACATTCCTGCAACACCTCTTCCATTCTCAAAGGCAAATCAATTTGTTTTCCATTCTCAAAGTAGTGTACAGTTACTTGGCTTCTTCCTCTCTTCCTATTTAATCACTTCAATTTGCCAGCAAATGATTGTGACGACTTGAGATGATTGAATCTACCTTTTAGACTCTAAGTATGTTGTCAGTGGGCACAAATTTGATTAAAAAGTAACTCATTTCCAGGCGAAGTGGTGCACACCTGTAATCCCAGGAGCTTGGGAGGCTGACAGGAGAATTGAGAGTCCAGAGTCAGCCTCAGCAACTGTGAGATGATAAGCAACTCAGTGAGATCCTGCCTCTAAATAAAATGCAAAATAGGGCTGGGAAATGTGGCTCAGTGGTTGAGTGCCCCTGACTTCAATCCTCAGTACCCACCCCCAAAAAAGTAACTTATTTGTTAGAAATGAAAAAAAATAATTAAAAACCTTGAATCAAAGTCTACATAATTTTTTTCATGAGAAATACACTACAGTATACAGCTCTTCTTGATCTTCTATTTTTGTCTAATATTCTATATACCTAGTCCTTGGCTCCTTTGTGTCTTCCTTGAGATTCCTATTTGTTAGAAATACCAATGTGTCACAGAAAATCAAATATGCTTGGAAATGGGTCAGCAAGGCAGACTTTACTCCTGCAGAAGAGTGTGCTACTGACCAGGACTAGCAAGCAAACTTGGGCAGAGCAGTCTGCCTCCTTTTATCCCTAATTTAACACCCTCCCTTGCCTGATAGGAGAAGTTTGGGGTTACATTCTAGGGGATTAGCTAATTTTAAATTTGGGCAGGCAAAAGAAAGGGTTATAGTTAAAAATGGCTACAATCAGATCTCTACATCCAAATCAAGGCTAAGTTCTATGTTCTGAAAATGGACCATCGAACTTTTTTTTTTTTAATTTTTCACATATTCTAAAATAGAACCAAGTTTCTGCATTGATGTGTCAGTCAAAAGTGTACTTTTAAGGTCAAGTATAGTATTTTGCCAAAGTCAGGCTGTCTTCATTTCTGGAAATGGACCTCAGTCCAGCAAAGTATCTCAGTAGAAAATTCATGTTTTTTGGGGAAGTATAAGTAAGATGATGAGATTTGCTGACCTTAATTAATATGTTACTAGACATTTTACTTTGAGGGTTCAGTCATAAATCCCTCTAATGAAGGTGAAGAAAAAACATATACTTCTTGGTCTGACTAAGTTTAATAACCCCAAACCTCACCACTATTCGTGACCCCTACCACTATTCATGGCTCTTCCATTCAGCTGAGTCCTGACCTGTCCTCCCTGAACATCTAGGTTTTGTATAATTAGCTCCTGAGATTCATGATGCTAAATCATCCAGATCTATCAACAGATTCAATCATTCCCAAATCTATCTAATCAACTCTGCTGATATATGGGAAGCATGTCAACATTTATTTATTTATTTATTTATATAATTCACATCTTCATATATCTTATAGTCCTGTTTGAAATTTTATTTCTACTTTAGATACCAGGAACTAAAGTGAAACTATGTCATATTTATTACTTCTTAATGCATAATACTGTCTCATTCATCTGGCATTAAGGGTAAATTCTCTAGGTATTAAAGATGACTCATTCAAATGTAAAACCTTGTATTTATTTTAAAATCTTGTATTAAGCATTTCTATAATTATATATGTAACTTTATAAAAAAATTGTACATACCCTTGTCTTTTATACAAAAATTATTAAACAATATATACAACTTTCTTCTTTTTTGAAGGAGACATTAAAATATATTCTGAAATTATATATGGCTACAACATTAAAATTTAGCAAATATTCTCATTCCTGTAATCAGCCATATAATATATACGGTACCATAAAACTGTCCTCTAGGATTAAAGTCCACTACAATGTATTTTAAGTAGAGAGAGCAGAATCTCACAGAAATTTGTACATACATATATGCACAATCCACATTCAACCATTTTCACATTTTTAATACACACAGTTGCAGAATATTATAGTCACATGTTAAAGTTGTTGCTCAATAAAAACCAAAGCCACTGCCTATATATAAATGTAAGAATTGAGCTGAGTATAATTAAAATTAATTTTATATATCTATAGCAGAGAGACGTACAAGCCCCTAAGAAATAAAGAATACAAAAATACTTGTTTTTAAAATGCTATGTTGGGTACAGCATTATATTTGGCAATATTTAAACCTTTAACAAACAAATCAAATTTTTAAAATATCTTTTGCTTACCAGAAATATACCCCATGAAAAAAATTACAAAAATGTTTGCTCTATTTGAAATAATTAACACTTTCTTAAGATGCCAGTCTTAAGATTTCTAAGATCCCAATCTTAAGGTTTTTAAGATTCCATTATGGCTCAGTGCTACTGATTCCTAAGGGTTTTCTAACATTCTGATGGAATCATTTAATCTGACTCCAAATCACACACTAATTTTACAAGTAGTTTAAGTGCCTTGTACCCAAATTGTGAAAGTTCCTGGTTATCTCTGGTAGATCAGGCAAAGGAATGCACGTTGGCTCATATCAAATGCCATGGGATTAATCACACTATAAAATTAAATGGTTTGAAGCATTTTTTTTAAATACAGTTTATTTTTTTCTACTGTTAGCATAACAAAAATAACCTTTAAAAATCAGTCTTCTTGATAAATCAGGATATTAGTGGAAATATGGTACATTGTACTCTCCCATAACATAACCATTATTATGTACCTTCTTTTACGTTTTTGGTACTGTTTCATTACAGGCTATTAAGATTCCCTTCTCTTGTGTTGCTTGTCTCCAATATCTCCTTATATTCTAAATGTCTTACTTCTAATTTAGAAGGGAATAAAGATAATAGAGTTAAATTGTGAGGTTTTTTCAAAGTAGGATGAAGTATATAAGGGTGAAATTACATGATGTCTTCAATTTGCTTTAAAATACTCCAGGAAAACAAAAATGCTAACAAGAATAAAGTAAATGAAACAAAAATGGTAAAATATTGTCAAGTAATGAGGCTGGTGATGGATGAATACATGGGAGTTCATCATATCATTTTACTTTATCTTCGAAAATTTCTTTCATAATTTTTTTAAAAACTCTGCTTCTTTAAATAAGACTGCTTAACTAATAAACATTGAAAGAATAATTAAATTATGTAATCATCATTTTTGCAGTCATAGTATAACAAACTTAATTTAAGCATGGATTATTAAAGCATGTTAGGGATCATGAATGCATGCTAACACTACTGGGTAAAATGTTACAGAACAAGATTCACTTCGCCTTGAAATACTACTCCACAGTTTACTTACTAATTTCTGAGGTAAAATTTTCTTTATAGGAAGATATCTTCCTATAAGGTACCTATAGAAAGATATCTTTAGAGGTAGACACTATCTATGTAGCAAACTCAGCATCACTAATAATGAATCAAATTGCCATTATATGTTTTCTGATGTTGTGACAATACACAATATTATCTATGTAGTAATCTTCCCAAAATTGTTTAACCTGAATGTAATAAAGAGGAAACAATCATTTTTACAAAAGAACTTCCCTAAATTCTTAAAAATGTTAATGTCTTGGTAGAATTTGAATCAATTCAAAGCAGCAATTATAAAGACCATTATTAGAATAGTTAGCATTATTTGAATATGGCTGGTATAAATGATAATATTGTGTGCACATTTACAAATCTTGAGTGTGGTAATGATTTTGTGTTCTATAAGAGAAAGTTCTTATTCTTAGGTAATACATAATGCTGAAGTACTTAAGGGTTAACTGCTATCATGATAAAGACAACTCATATTAAAAAGTTTCCAATATATTGTTTGTCCATCAGTTTGTGCATGTTCAAAGGGAAAAACAAGGAAGCAAATTTGGTAAAACATCAACAATTATCAAATCTAGGTGAGAAAATATGTGGTTACTCATTGTTCCAAAATGTCAAATTTTCTGTACCTTCTTGTTTTCAAATTTTAAAAAGTTAGAGAAATGTAACAATAGAAGAAATAGTCAATAAATAAGTAGGTTCACCAGAGAATGGTTATATTCTTTTCTCATTTTAATTCTGAAGATTGGGCATTGCTGAAAGTGGGATATTATTATATTTAAAAATTATGACAAATGTTTAGCCCTCAGTAGTAGAAACATCTCATCATCTTTAAGATACTTTACAATATTAAAATTAGCCAGTTAATAAAATCATAGTTACAATAATGAAAACAAATTAAAAGGTTTCAAATCAACCAATTTTGCTATCTAGTAATCACATTATACTTTTGTTGTATTGTCTGGAATATAATGGCTGGAAAAACCTTGGAGATCCAACATCTGATCAGCTCTTTGACTCTGCAGATTAGGAAACAGAAATTTAGAAAGGTAAAGTAATTTGCCTAAAGTCACCCAGTTCTCCTTGATCTCAGTTTTCTTTTATAATACACTACCCATTGGCGTTTTACTTTTACTTATACATTAAACCCAGGCCAATTTTGCTTTAAAGGGAATATGTACTACCACAAAACAATTTATTTCAAATTCATCAAGAATAAAAGAAGTTAAATTTAATCTAAGAACTAAGTTCTTGACTTTACATCTCTATTAGTTGTATAAGAAAGAAAGAAATGACTTGTGCTCAAGGATATGCACCGAATTACACTATACATTAATATCAGCAGTCAAGGAGTTCATATACCATTTTAGGAAATTAAATTTTATTTGTCCAGTGATTAAAGCAAAAAAGAAATGACAATAACATGGAATATGCTAGAGAATATTTTCCTTATGAAATTAAAAATATTAGAGTCTGAGCTTTAATAGTGAGGGCTGGGGTTGTAGCTCAGTGGTAGAGCACTTGGCTAGCACGTGTGAGGGCCTAGGTTCAATCCTCAGCACCACATAAAGATAAAAAAATAAAATAAAATAAAGGTATTTTATCCGTCTACAACTACAAAGAAAGAAATTAAGAAAGAAAGAAAGAAAGAAAGAAAGAAAGAAAGAAAGAAAGAAAGAAAGAAAGAAGGAAAGAAAACAAAGAAAAAGTGAATGTTGCTGTGGCTGAGGCTGGAGAATCTTGAGTTCAAAGCCAGCCTCAGCAACAGTGAGGCTCTAAGCAACTCAGTGAAACCCTATCTCTCAATAAAATACAAAATCAGGCTGGGGATGTAGTTCAGTGGTTGAGTGTCCTGGAGTTCAGGTACAAAAAAAAAAGAAAAAGAAAAAGAAAGAAAGAAAAATGAATGTTATTGACTTTTGATTAAAAATAAGGAAACTGGGCTGGAGATGTGGCTCAGCGGTAGCGTGCTCGCCTGGCATGCGTGCAGCCCGGGTTCGATCCTCAGCACCACATACCAACAAAGATGTTGTGTCTGCCGAGAACTAAAAAATAAATATTAAAAATTCTCTCTCTCTCTCTCTCTCTCTCTCTCTCTCTCTCCTCTCTCACTCTCTCTAAAAAAAATAAAAATAAAAATAAAAATAAGGAAACTATTGAGAAATTGGAGCCTAATGCATACTGTGATGAAAGCATTTCCTATTGAGCACTCAAAGGACTAATAATAAAAATAATAATAAAAGGAAGTAACACTTGAGTCCTCATGAAGGAAATTGCAGGTACATTCAATTGATAGTCCTCAAATCAGTATTTAATCTGAAAAATTCTCCAGGTAATTTACTTCTTGCCTTAGTCAGGGATTCAACTCACACATTTAATGAGAAATTCTGAAGTGTAACAGGTTTGTTACATAAAAACTATGGGGAAGCAGTTAGGAGAAAATAGCCTGGAAGCAAAGGTGAAAATGTGTAAGGTAGAGCTCACATCAGTGAATGCCAAAATACATTTAAAATCAGATATTAACTTTGTAATCCCTCCTTCATTGATTAGATTTAATTCTGAAGATTTTTTCCTGTTATTTTCTATTTAATATTGTTAAAAGAGATTGAGAACTGTCCTAAATTATTTCTTTTTTAATTTATTCATTAGACTCTAATGTAATAATATTCTGAGATAAGGTCTCAACACTTCTAATAATGTCATGTATACATGAATTATTGATTTTTATATGCTCAATATAATTTTACATGAAAGATATAGATGATTTTCATTTTGAGTTTTTGAAACAAGAGCTATAAAGAGGCCAGATTCTTATAGAGAAAGGCTATTTTCAAAACTCCCCTTGTTGAAGATTAGTATGTCCTATTATTTGGTCTAATAAGAAACATGGAGTTTGATTCTCCTAACATTTGAAGAGTCTGTGGGATCAAGTCCGTGGGGCTATGGAGACAAAAATGTGATTTACACTAAAATGTAGTGACTGGCTGGTGCTATATCATCACTGCCTTAAGGAAGTCCTATGTTGAACAAATTTTACACCTATCAGAATAAGGAGGGAAAAAAAGCACACTTGCCCTGACACATTCTAATTTCAAACTGATAAGCCCAGCAGAACCAAAGAATTGTCATAAAGCATTTGATAACCTTTCTTCGTAACATATTCTGTCCATTTTAGAAATAGGAAACTGCTATTTTGAGTCTGTGTAATAATTTATTTCTGATATATGCTGGAAAGATTTAAATACCTTCACTTTTGATATTCAGAGATGAATAGCTAAGTCAAAGAATAAAAATAGGCAAATAGACCTCACTTTAAAAAGTGAGTAAATCTAAATTTGGTCCCAAATTTTGAGCATGATTCTAGTGTGAAGGCTTTGCAGTAATATAGAATTTCAAAATTATATATAAATTAGACCATAAAATATCTACTTTGAGATATCAGTTTTGATGTATATATATTTTAATTCTGAAATCTTGAAACAAGAATTAATAAAAGTCCAGATTCTTACATGGAAAAGACATTTTCAAAGCACCCTCTGTTGAGAATTAGTATATCATATCATTTGTTCTAATGAGAATTGTGGAGTTTGATTCCTCCCACATCAGAAAAGTCTATGGGATCAGGCCCATGGGGCATTGGAGACATAAATGTGATTTATACAAACACACAAATATAAATAAATATACATGTGTGTATATATATATGTGTATATATATATACACATGTGTATATACATTAAGCATACATATATGTATATATATATACATATAACACATAAACATGTATGTATCATTATGGAAATATTTGATGATGTAAACATTCGGTAAATAGTACTTGCTTTCATATTATTTTTGTTTATATAATAATTTAGTACTTTAATTATTCTCAAGGTTTTTGCAAATACAAGTAACTGTTTCTGGTAATTTAGATGCACTGAAAATAATTACAATGAGAAAGATATTCAGAAATGCATAAATGAAGTGAAATAATAAATATTTTTGTTTGCTTTTCAGTGTTCTCTAGAATCACTTTGAATACATCTTTAATGTAGTAGGTATCATAAAATGTGACAAGAATTAGATACAGCAATAGACCTATAATCCCAGAGACTCGAGAAGTTAAGACATAAGGATCGTTAATACATGGTTAGTCTTGTCAACTGAGCAAGACAGACTCAAAATTATATATATATATATATATATATATATATATATATATATATATATATATATATAAATGCTAGGGATGTGGCTCAGTGCTAGAGATCCCCTGGGTTCAATCCCCAGTACTGAAAAAAAAAATGAAAGAAAGTGATAGAAGATAATCTAAATTATCTGGTATGGTTGGAAAGCACAGGGTAAATTGCCTCAGTCTGTGTCCCCATGGAAATCCTGATTTAATCACTTGCCCTAAAACCACTATCAATAACTAGTTCCAGTGCTGCAGCACAAGATCAAAGGAAACAAACTTTTAAAATAGTAGACTTTACTATACTGAAGATGTTTTACTTAATGATAGTTCTAAGCTATAAATTGCAGAAACCTAAGTATACACCTGGGAAATGGGCAAGTACTTGGTACAGAACAAAAAGGAATGTAAGCTAACAAACAAGTAATAAAATTGACTTCTCTTCCTCACTTTGAAGAGTATTTATTTTTTAATATAGACTTTATTTTTTAAAAGTTAATATGTAAATTTATAGGAAACAGAAAAACACAAAATACAAAGACATCCAATGATAAGCAGCTCAGTTTAATGTGTCCTTCTGGGTCATTCAGGTACACAACAACATCCCATTTTGTGTGATTGAAATTGTAGAGTGCATCATGATTTTCCACACATCAAGAATATTCACCAATTCAAAATCCCAAAGGTACATGAGAATATACACTAACTCAATCTTTTAGAAAAAAAAAATTGTAATTCTGCTTTTCTTGGGAACAACATTCATTGAACATAGGCCTCTAGATGCACATATTGGCAGAGTTACAACAAAGATGATGTATTCTCTTAATGCTCACTCAATTTAAAATGCGACATAAAGCAACAGAGTACACCAAACACAATGTTTCAAAAAAGATTCATGATCAGATTTATTCTATGAAAATATTAGCAATAGCACGTTTCCAGTGAATTAAAGTATTCCTATATTATAGCCATAAGATGCACCTTCATCAATGGATCACATCAAAATGTAAATCCTTGTGTACTGGCTATCTTTTACTGTGTGCTTCCTTCTGCCCCTCTATTACCAGCCTAATGACAGTGTCCTGATACACACTATCCAGAGATAAAACAATTCCAGGTCCAAGATGCATCTTTTCTATCAATTATAACAAAAAGATATTTATAAGTTGGCTAGTTTACTAGCTCTACTTTTTATGATACACTATAACCTCAGGATATCTAGAAAGCTTAGATGTTATGAAATAAATTATGAACTTTGTACACAAAAAAACACAAGTACTTTACCAAAAATGCACATATATATGATTATAATCTAAAACTGTCTTTCCTCATCCTCCTTCTTTTCCCCTTTTACAATTTCAGTGACTAAATTCAGGACTATCCCTAGCTCCAAGAGGTGGATCAACAAAGTTCATTCCGAGAAGACAGTTCTTTCTAGAAACTAACAAAAGAATATTTACACAGGGATTATTTTGCTGTTTTTAACATACTTTGGATGTTAGGACTTATGATTTAATATGCAGAAATATTAACTAAAATGCACATATAACAATGGCTTGACAATCTGTACTAACCTAAGGGGCACAGAATGCTTCTTTCTGCATACTTTCTCCTCCCCCACACAGTGAACCTTCAACATACTCTCCAAGATGTCAACTGTAACAATTCTGTTCTCCTAAATGGCAACTATACCTATGTAGTAAGAAAAAGTACTTAAAGGGCATAACTTTAGCCCTCTACTTTTACCATGTGTTGTGCACTTTTAAACATCTAGAAAGACTAGATGTTTCCAATGAGAACTTAAGTTTCCTATTATACACACAGTTGCACTGAATAAACTGCACACTCTTTTTTAATAAAGGCTAGGTTCTGAAGCAAAACAAAACAAAAATCCTTTGTAAAGGCTAGAATTTGAAAGTATCTTCTAAGCTGTAACATTCTGGCCTAGAACCCTTCCCTTTCTCATCTCTTATGAACCCAAGGGTCAGATATATGTTTCTTTTATGCTTAGAGATGACTTACACAATTGCACTTCCTAAGTGGTTTTGAGAACAGTCTTTCCTATGAATTTTAACACAAAGTGCATTCAGTATGTTGGTCCACTAACTATACTTTTATTATACACTGGAAACTTCTTTAGCATCTAGAAAGACCAGGTGTATATTAGGGCTCATGTCTCCCTTATAAACACTATTTAGCATAGTTAACTCATAGTAAACTCATAGTAAAACTCACAGATATAAGGGACAATTTTCAATCTTGCTTCACAGAAAACACACTGGTATAAACGCCTTTGCATTTTCTTTTCCTCCTTCTTCCTTGAACTTGTACAAATATAATGTGTAATTCTCAGTGAAGTGTTTGACCATTAAATTTCCCAAACATTATTAATTTTAACAAAAAGATCTCTACAAAATGTTTTACTTACTACCTCTACTTTTAACATATTTTATACATTTCTGAAAGTCTAGAAAGACCACATGTTTCTAATAAGGACTTAAGTTTTTCCACTATGAACACAATAGTATTAAACTACACACACATAACAATAGTTATATCTGAAAGCATCTTATAAGTAATATCATTCTGGCCTAGAATCCTTCATTTCTTCCATTTCCTTCTCTCCTATGTCACATCTGATATAAGAACGTGTCACTCAGATGTGATGTTACAACGTTACTTCCAAAAGTCCTTTTCAGAAGACTGCCTTTCTATGAATTTTAATAAAATGTGTACAAAATATGTAAGTTAACTAACTCTAGTTTTGTCATACATTGACAACATTTTATTATCTAGATACCAGATATTATAAAGTTAAAAATTTTTGTCTAGTATATACACAATATAAACAGTACAGCAGAATTAAATAACATGCATTTTACAGGGCAATGGGTAAGTTGAAATTTTCTAGCACACTCTAACAAAACACCTTTTACAACTTCTTCCTTCCCTCCTCACTCAATCCAATGAACAAGTACAGACAGTATATTGTTCGAGATGGTTTAACAACTCCAAAGACAGTATTTCCTACCAGGTATTTACAAAAATTTTAATTCTATTACATCTATTTTTAAATATATCAAGTGCTTCTAAATATATAGAAGGACTAGATATTCTGCATAAGAACTTGTCTACTATGCACACAGTACTAGTAAATAAAATTACAAATGTAGCAATGGTTATAATCTGGGGCATCATATACCATGGCCATTTTGTGGTTGAACCTTTCCCTCTTCGAATCCTTTCCTCTACTTCTGGTCCAGTGAACACGTACAGGCATATGTAATGCTTAGAGATGACTGAAGAAATTCATATACAAAAGTCTTTTACACAAAACAGGTTTTCCTATGAATTTCAACACAAAGTACACAGAACATGCTAATTTTACTAACTACTTGGTTATACACTGTCAACCTGTTTAACATCTAGTGATGTTACAAAACCAGGACTGATCTGTCCTTCATATAGATTATATACATAGCAAAACAAAATGTACAAAACATACAGAAAGATGAATATACTAATATATTGCCTTTTACAATTGCTTCCCTCCCACCTCCTCCATATCCCTAACAAGTAAAGACAGCACTGGACTGCTCACAGAGGTGGTTTAACAGTTGCATTCATCAAAGACAGTATTTTATATGAATTTTAGCAAAAAGATATTGATGAAGTGATATTTTACTACCTCTACATTTAGCATACATTGAGCACTTCTAAATACCTAGATAGACTAGGTCCTTCAACTAAGTACTCATTTTTTCCATTATGTACAAAATATGTTAGTTTACTAACTCTAGTTTTGTCATAAACATAAATATTTCTAATTAGAAAATGTCTTTGAAATATGAGCAACCCAGTGACCTATAATGATTGAATTTTTTAAGACAATATGTCCTAGAAATTTTATCACAAAACATACAAAAATAGTATTCTAATTCTACTTTTGTCACATACTGACAATCTCTTTAACATCTAGGGAGACTAGATGTAGATGAGGACTTGCTTGTCCTTTGAATACACTATGTACACAACTAAGTAAAACAAAACATCTAGACATAAGAAACAATGGGTACTTTTGCCTCATAATAAGCATACTGGCATGATGTTCCAGAAAACCAACACACAATGTGTACTACTCAACAGGGTGTTTGTATATTGTCCCCTCAAAACATTTCATAAGGATTGTAAAAAAAAGAAATTTTCAAAATGTCAGGCACTTTAGAACATGTAGAAAGATGAGATATTTCAAATAAGTATTCAGCATTGTTAAATATATATACAGTAATGAGTAGTAAAACGCACCCACAAAACAATAGTTATAATACAAAAAAAAATGTCTTTTAAGTATAAACAGTCTGGCACAGGACTTTCTCTGTCTCATGTTCAAAGTCTTCTCCATGGTCCTCAAACCACATGAAACGAACATGGATGATTATTGCTCCTAGAGGTGGTCTAACAATTCCATTTCAAAAACTCACTTTTGAAGACTTTTCTTTTCTGATTTTTAAAAAATAAACAGGCATTTACAAGATGTTATGCTCTACTTTATCATACTTGACAATTTCTTTATATCCAATATAGCAAAGATTTTCTATTAAAATGTTGGGGGGGGGGAGTTGAGAGAAGCTTTTCTTACTATATGAGACCTTCTACAAAGGGCCAGTAAATCTTCCCAAAGGGTAGTAGGTACTTCCAACTGGCCCAAGGTGGTGTGTTCCTTTGTTATTTCTCTCTTAGGCATAAAGAAAGACCAACCACTCAATAGTCACTAAACCTTCCACCTGTAGGGCACTAACTGTCCTTCCCACGACCACCCTGTCAGACACTAAATGTTCCACCAAAGGCTGCTAACAGTTCTTCACCATGGCTGCTAACTGTTCCACCCCTTAATTATCTCCCTTCCTCAGATGGCTGCTAATGGTTCCACCCACCCACCCATCTGGGAATTCTGTCCAAAGCCTTTGTCCCTTATAGTGGGGAGGAGAAGGTGAGGTCTTGTTGAACCTATAGGGTCCTGTATACCTACAGGTTCTTTTTGAACCTCCAGGGTCCTGGTTGCACATTCCAATGTCTAACATGCACTTGGTGGAGCTCTCAGGTATCCATATGCACTCTAGGTCCCTCCAAACCCTTCAAACCCATGAGGGAAGACCTTACTTTGCCATGTCCACCACTAACAAAGGCCATACATACTCAACAGTCATCTCACCTGGGATGGGCAGAACTGGGCTCAGAGACCCAGCAGCCCACAAAGTCCAGGCTAAAACAGAACAGACCACAGATGAGATCAAATTTCATTTTTTGTTAAATTTTTCAGGACCTTATGCTACTCAGAGTCATCAGGTTCAGCACATTTTTATATAGTCAGGGCTTTGGAAGTGATATATTAATGGAAAATTGATCTTATTAAACCCTAAGCTGAGTACATAATATCCTAGATGGTAACAGATCTAAATTTATTTAAGGAAAATAACAAATGCTAGGTATATGTGGGCACTTACCTTAAAGTTTATATTGAATGGTCAGAAATCTTAGTTCATAGTCTGACCTTTCCCACTTATTAGCTCCCGTAAGAAAAAAAGTCATTGGTTCCAAATTCTAGGGACCATATTTGTGAAGATGGATTTATTATCTAATTGCCACACATTTTTAAACAAGTTGTTGCAATTAACATAATAAAAAATAATTGTAAATATATTATTACCAGAAATATTACAGAATGTTGTCATATAACCTATTAATTTCACTCCTAGGAAAATCACCAGGGGAAGTAAAACCACACATCCAGACAAAAAAGCATACATCAGTGTTCCTAAAGCATTTTTCATAATAGCCAAAAAAATGAAAACAACCATCAACCAATGAATGGATAAAGAAAATTTGACACATCTCTATAATAAAAAAAATGTAGTGATGATACCATAATACAGATGGTCCTTTAATGCTAAGTGAAAGACGCCAGTCACAGTATGATTTCATTTATGTAAAATGTCCACAAAAAAATCCTTGGAGATGAAAAGTAAATTTGTAGTTGCCCAGGGATGGTGGAAGGAGAAATTAGGAGATATGTAAACGTTCTTAGAAGTAGACAGTGTAGGTGGTTGCACAGCTCTGAAAATACTAAAAACTATTAAATTGCACATGTTATAAGGATAAATTGTATGTTATGTGAATTATATCTAAATAAAGTTCTTTAAAATAAAATTCAAAATATTTTGTGAACAAGTAAGATCTGTGCATTTAATCTATCATTATTACTAAACCAATAACAGAAAGAACAGTAGATGATTTATAGTCACACTACCTCTGCTATTTTAATGGCTGGTGGATTTTTATTTTTTTATTTTTTTAATAGTTTGAATTTTTTATTGGTTGTTCACAACATTACAAAGCTCTTGACATATCATATTTCATACATTAGATTGAAGTGGGTTATGAACTCCCAATTTTACCCCAAATGCAGATTGCAGAATCACATCGGTTACACTTCCACATTTTTACATAATGGCATATTAGTGACTGTTGTATTCTGCTACCTTTCCTATCCCCTACTATCCCCCCTCCCCTTCCCTCACATCTTCTCTCTCTCTACCCCATCTACTGGTGGATTGTTAGCCTTTCCAATGCTATATCCACTGCTGGCACTAGCAATGGACCCTTTAGCCTCATTGAATACTTTTTTTACTAGTTTAAACTAATCCTAAACATAACTATTGAGGAGACATTTATTTCTTAATACTCAGTAATAAAACTACCTGAAACAAAGCAGTATAATCTATAGGCATGTCTTCACTCAGATGAGTGATTATGTATCCAATCAAAACAGAACTAATCATCCCAAAGCACACCAATTGTGTAGAACTAAAAGTTCAAAGGTATGGTTTGTATAGTCAGCCTTTCCAAAACCAAGGAACACTGGATGTGAGGGTTAATTGTAACAATATTCCTGAGAATGTTTATAAAGCTTTGAGAATGTATTAAGTAGAAAATCTTTATAATTCATTCACCAAACGAAGATGAAGAATTCAGAATTAGGTGAGTTGCTTCTAATGCTTCTATTCTAATGACAGGGAACAGCTGGCTCACAGGTTGGACTACAACCCCTCAAGGCCAATAAACCACACATGCATAATAGGACATTAACTGCAGTGCTAATCTGTTCCTCTAGGCTGAAAATAATAGAGTTCATTTTTGTACAGCAGTTAATAAAAAAAAGGCATTAGAGAAACAATCAAGGGCTGGTATGCTTTTAATTTACCAGACAGTTTCTCAGCATCAACATGTTCCCTCTTCACCAAATTATAATTTTTGACTGTTTATGTGGTCATTCTTTGCTGATTTTATTGATATTACCTTCATATCAAATTCTCTAACCCTTCTGCTCTCAGTATTTAAAGGTTTCATCTCTGAGATAAACATCATATGATCCTCAATTGCAGTTAATTGTAACAAAGCCATACTTTTCCC
The DNA here is from genome assembly GCF_045843805.1 of Urocitellus parryii. NCBI lineage: Eukaryota > Metazoa > Chordata > Mammalia > Rodentia > Sciuridae > Urocitellus > Urocitellus parryii. Next base: position 52,221,732 of record NC_135547.1, on the reverse strand, counting down.
TGTTTAAGAAGAAGAAAAACCTACTGACTATGACCGTTAATATTCATGAAGCCATTCAGGCAGTTTGTCCAACAAAGCATAACCAAAATGTATTATGCATTTGGCCTCTGTTATTTCCAAGGGCAGAGTAAAATTAAAAAAGAAAATCAACGCCAGTTCTCTAAAAGGATTAAAATAGTTGGAAATTTCAATTTACTGTGACAAACAGAAAGATACAAAACTTTTAAAAACAGTCCACAGATATCTATTTTTCTAAGGTCATAGTGATAATACTAACAAAATTAGACAAAAAATATTGGACTGGTTTTGAATATCTTCATATTATAATAAATTAAAGAATCAGAAGCACATCTAACATAAACAAACAAAAAAACCCTCAAAATAAAAAAAATAAAAACCTCACAAAATTCAGTAGCTTGGTTATTTTATGTCTAGAATAAGAAATTTTATGTCTGTGGAAAGCCCATATTTTACAAAGTTAAAATAACCTTAATAGTTAAAATCATTTAGTGTTTACCTCGTGCCAAACATTTTTCTAAATAGTTTATGTGTGTTAAGCAATTTGATTCTTATAATAATCTTATGAGATAAATGCAATTTTACAATTGAGGAAACCGATACAAAAAGGTAAAGTAACTTACCAAAGCTACAAGGTCAGACAGCCAGAAAACATTAATTCAAATCTAGACAAATGGCTCTGGATTTTTCACATTTGACCTATATGACTAGATATAAACTAACTGACGATTGCTATTTTCTATTCCTGTTATTTCATCAAATTAAGTCTGATATTAAAAATGCTTCAATTATATATGATAGTTTTTACTCTGTATGGATGGTAGTCAACAATGGAACTTGTGTTATCAGTAATTGCCAGTTTAACTATAAATGTTATATTAAGATCACTGAGTTCTCTATGCTGAGATTTGTTAGTCACAAAATATTCCGTGACTCATATTCCATTTATTACGTATTATCTAGATTCAATTTGCTTCTCTAGAAAATATAATGAGCTATGGATCACAAATTTCCCAACTGCCAACTATGCTCTTCAGATTCAGACAATTCCATTCAATCTCAATGATGTAAGAAGAATCCCTTTATTTTCAATATGCCCAATAATGTAGACTTTAAAAAGGATACTCATTTTTAAGTAAAATGATACACCATTCTATGTCTAAGGTATCTATACCTTCATTTCTGAAGTCCAAAAAGGATCTGTTTTTTTTGTTTAGTCAGCTCTTTTTTTGTCACTTTTCTCCAATTTAGCAGATTCCAGAGATTTCCTATTGTTTCCATTGTTTATAGAGGCTTAAAATTTTAATATGGACAATATTGCCATCCATATTATGACCCTCTTCTCCCATCTATAATGTCATCTCTTTTCATGCTTTGTTTCAATCTTTATATATAACCTGTTTTATCTGCCCAGAATATTTACCTCACATTCTGTCCACTTCCATATGGTAACAGCTTCCCCTTCCAACCCATTTCTCAAGTTCAAATGTCATTTCCTCAGGGAAATTTTTCTTGACTTTGTTAAGTCCCCTCCCATTTTATTTTTATTTTTTGGTACTAGCTATTGAACACAGGGGCACTTAACTACTGAGCCGTGTCTCTAGCCCTTTTAATTTTATTTAATTTTATTTTAAATTTTGAGATATGGTCTCACTAAGTTCCTGAGTCTGGCCTTGACATTGTGATCCTAATGCCTCAGACCCCGAAGCCACTGGGATTACAGGCATGCACCAATTTACTTGAACCCTCCCATTTTATACTTCAATTAGGCCTTATAACTCTCTTTCAAAGCATTTCTCATAGTGTATGGTCATTTTATTATTGTCTTATCCCCAGTATACTTAACTAGAGGTGTCACTTCTCTTTAGCTCAACTCTGCATCTCCAGTACATAGTAGAGAGGAATGGAGTCACTTCATAAAATTAAAAAAAAATGTATTGACTAGCTGGATGAATAAATGTTATAATTTCTGATATTCCTGTGCTCTAACTCCAATCTGACCTTAACACCCAATTCTAGGTTACAAGAAGCTAATCAATTAAATTAGACAACCATTCCATGTGCATATGCAACATCTAAAATTTTACTTAGTTAGTTTAATCTTTCCCTGTCCTTAATGTGAGAGGGCAATTTGCCTAAAGCTTTGGCTACCCATGTATCCTTAGAGTTTGTGAGAACCAGCTCAAAGAAAGAAGATGAAACAGACAAAACTGTTCTTTTTATACTTTCAATTTTGGAAATCTCTCTCAGGTACTCAATCTCTTCATTCTACCTGGTTTCCATTTGTACTGTTCAACTTTTCTTTTAAAAAAAAAAAAAAAACTGGGGCTGGGGATGTGGCTCAGGTGGTAGCGTGCTCGCCTGGCATGCGTGCGGCCTGGGTTCGATCCTCAGCACCACATACAAAGATGTTGTATCCGCCGAGAACTAAAAAATAAATATTAAAAATTCTCTCTCTCTCTCTCTCTCTCTCTCTCTCTCTCTCTCTCTCTCTCTCCCTCTCTCCCTCTCTCCCTCTCTCCCTCTCTCTTTAAAAAAAATATTTATTTATTTATTTATGGTGCTGAGGATCAAACCCAGTGCCTCACACATGCAAGGCAAGTGCTTTACCACTTAGCTATAACTCTAGCCCTGTAATGTTCAACCTTTCTACAACCCATTCTCTGCTGTGGCTCACTCTTAAAGACTTTTCCTGCCTTAGATATCTTAGATGCTACAGAATTTTCCCTTTGCAATTAAGTCAAAGAATGGCATTTAGTAGGGTCAATCCACTTTACTCATGTTTGTTCCTATGCAATACAGTAATATACTCCTCCCATGAAAGTATTACTCCATTTAGTATTAAGGTTAAATACAAAGACCTCCTATGTGAGTACATGATTCAAACATTACATATCCCAACGTATTGAATGAAGTTTGTTATTTTCAAGTAAATCAAAGCTAGAATGGGGGCATCCTATCTGAGTTTGATAACATTGGATAATGAGCTAGACACTTAAGTTCAAGTCAAAGATCTCCAGGGAATAGCATGAGACAAAATTTAGGTCACCAGAGTACATGAGTGATCCCACAGCCAAAGATGAAAATGATAAGGAACTAGACCATATGGAAGTATGTTTGAGGTAAGCTAAGAAAGATCCTGGGAAATTAACCCATGGTATTGAAGTATCTACAAGTTCAAGTTTATCACATTGGTACTAAAAGCTTCTAACAAGTTCATTTGAGTGGTAACTTAGTTGGTTCTTCTCTACAAAATCTCTATCTAAACTGTGAATGGAATACCAAGAATACAGCAGAGAAATATTTGGTAAGATTTGGACTATTTAACAGTAATATTTTATCCTTTATCTTTTTGAAAACAGTTGCACTGGATTGGAAAGCACAGTTGGCTAATAAGGTTAAAATCATTACTATGCTCAGACACATTTGAACATTTCTGTGGTCTAATATATTCTACTCTGCTTGGATTTCTCTTCTTTTATGTTCCATAATGTTTATAAGAAGCAATAGGATGTTTTGGTCAAGGGCATAGTTTTTGGAAACAGCTTGTCTGATTTCAAGTTCTGGCTCTGCTATTTGAGAGCTCTGTGAACTTGACTAAGGCATTTAATTTATTTGTGTTTCTGTTTCCTGAAATGCTAATAACAATATTATATGCCTCATTCCTGGGGTTGTTATAAGCATTAAAGTAGATGATATTTCAAATTCTTAACAGAGTTCCTGGCACATGGCAAATGCTCAATAAATGTTAGCTACCATTTTTACTATTATGTGCCATCAGGAATGGTTTGCATGCACATGCACAAGGGTGACCCAGATACCATACCCTTCCTGACCCATCGAGAAAGATATAACACTAAGGTTCTCAAAAACTTGTCACAAAATACACTTAGCACCAAATATAGGCATTAGTGATTAGGGAAGAGAGAATGTACAGACTTTCTGGTTGCTGCATTCTTAACCATACCTTAAAAAAGAAAGCAGCAATTCAGTGGAAAACAGCAGGAGTAGACTCATGTTAAAATTCAAGATCTGAAACCCACTAGCAGTATGATGCTAATCAAATCACTTAAATTATTTAAGCTTCAGTTAATGAAAGATAGTAATATCTACTGCACAAAGTCACTGTGAGAATGATAAAGCAAATGTATAATCTCTAACACAGTGTTCAGTAACTAGTGGCACTCAGGAACAGTTCTACCTCTTTTTATCATTTCACAGGCAGCAATAGTCTGACTACAGAGATGTTTCTCTCAAGCCTGATAAAAGCAAAAATTATTGGTTCTGTAAGAGGCATTCCTTCTCTTCTTACCTCCTCACCAATATATCCTATTCCCCTGAACGAAAATATCCTTGAAATAGAAACTGGCAAATCAGTGAGTAATTTCTCTACCACATTAGAAGTGAGAAAAGCATAACTCTAGCTCATCACTGGGGTTGAACAACTTCAAGTATAGAGCTGTTTGTGAATCGAAGACATTTCTTAATCTCCTACTGCTCTCAGTCCCTAGCCTTGGTAAGTCTTGCACTTGGAGGCTAAGAAAAAAGGAGGATGAAAAGAAAACCTTGGTTTTCTTTTGAACAGCAAAGAACAGGGCAGCAACCTAAAAGAAGCAAACTGTTCTTTCACTCTATGAAAGGAAATAAAAAACAGATTCTCATACTATGATGGACAAAAATGTCAAATAAAATTAGACCAAACTGTAGAGTTAAACCCAAAGGAAAACCTTTTGTCTAAAGTACTGCATTTCCCTGGAGCTATATGAGAGACTTTTCCCATGGCTTTTGCTAATGATCAAATCAAAAAGAAAGCAATCTGAAAGCACATTGGGAAGAGGTGTGTGTGTGTGTGTGTGTGTGTGTGTGTGTGTGCGTGCGTGCATGCACATGTGTGCATACAAGTGTGAAAGTGTGTTTTAAACTTCAGTACATCCTAGGCATTAGGTTCTGGGGGGGGAAAGGTTTCATGTTCTACAAAGCAAATCTTTAAAGAATGTGAAAGGAGAAATGTTGCCTTTATGGTAGAGAAGGTTACCTTTTTATCATAAGATAGTAAAAGAAACATTTTGCCCTTTATAAATGATATTTAGAGGCTTTCATCCTTTTTGGCAAAAGGGTTTTTTAACTTGTGGAATTTAAAGTTAAAGTTAAGATTGAGATTTAATGGCAACTCTGCGTGGTATAGTCAGGAATTAATATTACATTATGCATGTTGAGTCTGACAGTCTAGTGAAAAATGTGTCCACAGAGCTCTTTCTAGAAAATTTATATACATAGATATCTATATATCTATGTTTATATGGTGTTCTCAAAAATAATATGCCATTACAAACATTTTAAATTCTAGAACCAAAGAATAAAGGAGCTTCTGACCTATCTTTCCTATTCCTACTGAGTACACCTTGCCCTCTTCCAAATATTCACTGTGCTATCAGGAGATACACATAGCACTGAAAAAAATTGCCAGAGTGAATGTAGACATTTCAGAAGCCTACAGAAAAAAAAAATAAACCATTTAAGCCAGGTGTGGTGGTGCACACCTGTAATCCCAGTGGCTCAGGTGGCTGAGTCAGGAGGATGGTAAGTTCAAAGACAGCATCAGCAATGGCGAGGTGCTTAGCAACTCAATGAGACCTTGTCTCTAAATAAAATATAAAAATAGTTCTGGGGATGTGGCTGAGTGGTCGAGTGCTCATGAGTTTAATCCTTGGTACCAAAAAAAAAAAAAAAAAACAAAAAACAAAAAACGAGGAGGAGGAGAAGAAGAAGAAGAAAGAAACCGTCTATAGAGAAAATTATGCCAGGCTCACCAATATAGGTGTGGCACAGATGTAGGTTCCAAGAGTCCATTAGACTAATCTCTGGGGCAACACATTCTATAGCTTAAGCTCTAACTCTAATAATAAAATAGTTGGAAGGAAGGGTATTTTTAATTAAGACCAAGGGGTGTTGAAGAGTAAATAGATTCCAAGTAACCTTTCTCACCCAAATAGTTCCATCTCTAAAATCATGTCATTACTTTCTATTGTTCTTAAAATAATGTCCAAATATGTCTCCATGTAATCTGTCCACTACCTTCTACTCAGATTTTGTACTCACTTCTTGCCCTTACTGCCCTAGTCGAACTTCCATTCTGTTTTTATAAACACATCAAACTGTTTTTTGCCTCATAACCTTTGTCCTTCCTATTCTATATGCTTGAAACATTGTACTTTCTCTTCATTCATTCATAGGTAGAATAAAGGAATACCTCAGAATAATTTTGAAACCCTTTCACTTCCAAGTGACTTTCTGGGGGTATCAGACTAATGCAGATTCTACATTAGTTATAAAAAAGATGAAAACCAGTCAGTAATTTATGTTTTAAATTTCCATGATATATCAAAAAGAAAAAATATATATCTGGATCACTGGTTGATTGTTGTTTTAAATATTACACAGTGAAACTCAAGTTTTTCCTGATTCTTAACCAAGAACTGTCTTGCATTGGAAATAAAAGAAGGAGAAGTGTGAAATCAAGCATCTTCCCTTGAGAAATACTGATAAGTCTGAATTTGAGGACCTTGCATCTGCTGAGTACTTACAAGCCGAATTAAACTGAATGGACAGAGGACATAGGTTCATCTACTAAATGGACAAACTTGAACAAACCCCATCACTTTTTTTCATCTGTTATGTGGGAATAAACGTTTCTGTCTTGTCTAACTAACAGACTTATTGTGAACTTCAAATTAAATAAGGCTTATGAAAGTACATAATGTGATCAAACCCCATGGAAGTATAAAGTAAGGATTTTACAAAAGTACGGTATTTTCTCAAAAAGAGACCAAACTATCTCTGTACAATATTTAAGTATTTCTAGAAAACAAGCATCTGTCTAGGTTATTAATATTCACTCAGTCAAGATTCCTTCCTGACATATCTTTAATACTCTCTTTAGATCCATACACATAAAAGATTTATTTTGCAACAGTAAGGACGAATTGGAACTGTTTCCCCTTGTGTATAGCGAACCATAAATTCATTTGTTAATATTATGATGGATTCACTGGGCTAAGAATCAGGGCTAGCAATGAAGGATACACAATAATTGGATAGAGCTAGTTTTATAAAGGGTCTATGGGTATGACTGGGGAAGCAATCAAGGCTCTAAAAATACCTCACCAGTCTTTCACATTGCCTTAAATTTCACCATTAGAAGAAGCACTTTTCATGTACATTAGACTTTAATTCTGTTGAGACAAACATTCTTTGGCTGAATTAAGTCACTACCTCATTTACACTACAGAAAAAATTAATTTATCTGATTAACCTACTCCTAACCACTACCACTTAATGACTAATTTTAATGGAATCTTTGATGAAACTAAAATTAGAGGATTAGCTAAACTTTGCTTGAGTTAAAGAGGTCAGGAGCACTGTTTTTTGCTTTTAAGTGATGAGGCTTTAAAATGGCCAAAAGCAGCCAAGAGACAGCAAAGCAGGTACCTGAAGGTAACCCAAAAATTCAATTTGACCACACACCTGGCAGACAAAAATTTAAACTAGCAACCACTGTAGCTAAACTGCCATGTAGTTGGATTTTAATTCAACTAGAAGGTAATTAAGGCTAGAGAAGTTTCTGAGAACCCTTTGCTTTATCAAACTTTGGTCCTATTTACACACATTGCTCTTTTTAATTATCTTAACTATATTTTTAATAAAACAAACCAAAATAATCCTCACTTGTCCTTAATAAACACAAGTACATCTTTCTTTTTTAAAGAAAAATATATTTAATAGCATCTATTTTCATGAATTTTGGATAATTCTGAATTAATAAAGAAATTACACCAAAATCCAATTGATCCAATGCCCCTTAACCATTAGAAAAATGAGCCAAACATGATTCTTTTATAAATATTCTGAGTCCAATTTCATCCTAGTTGTAGTTTACTGAAAACAATCTTTTGATCATTTTGCCTGTCTTTTCAGATAATTGTTTTCTTCATAAACTAACTTTAAGATGGCCTACTTTTTATTAAAAAGTAAATCTTGAGGGTCTAATGAGGGCATAATTTCCCCAAACTTCATAATTTTCTGGGAAGAATATTACAAAGGGAAAACATGATGCACAGCATCTGATAAAAAATAAGCTTGTGCAGCACTATGGAGCCTCCTGTGTGACTATAATTTACTTATTATTTATCAATATTTCAAAATATTTTATGCCATAAACAATCACTATTTGGTTTTATTTGAGAGGGGTTGACTTTTACAGAGTCTATAGGAATGTGTATGAATTGTGATAAGTCAAGGTAATCATTAAACAAATGTAAGGGACATTAATATAAAATAGAGTCTTTTCCTGAGGATTTTTAAAATATTCATAATAAGTGTGGGAATAGCTTGGTACAACAAATAGTTTATAGTATAAAAAAGGAAGGTATCTGTGTGTGCTGTACAGTGGTCAGAAATGGTTCATATAGAAAGCTCATCTCCAGGCTCCAGTAACAAGTGAATGACATACGATTTTGAAGGGGCAAAAGGATTTTCTTCAGGGACGAAATTTATTCTACAGTTTGCACTGTGTGCTCTCTCTTTACATCATCCATCTATTTATCACCATAAATTTGTTGTGTTCACTACTTTATTAGTTATATAGCTGCATATTGCTGCAGTCTGGCTGGGCACAAAATCATGAGCCACTCAAGCAGGAACAAACTTTATTTCCAAAACTCACGTGAATGCCACGCACGCACGCAGCCTTCTCCCAGGACACACTACAACAACTGGAAATCCCTCCTCCGGAATTCCTTCCTACCACACTTCCCCAACCAATGGGAACTCAAGAGCTCCAAAGTAGCAGGGCTAGGGGGACAGCAGGGGTCTAATCTCCAATTGAATGCACATCTTAACATAATCATTATCATCTCAATGGCTTGCTGGCTGTCACCTTTCAACCAAGAATGCCATGTGTCATTCCTACTTGGCTATGGCTCTCAGCAGCATATAATTATGAAAATTCATCAAAATATGTTGGGAGCCGGCGACCACACCCTGAATATGGCGCTGGTCTCTGCTTCCGCTTCGTTAGCGGTTAGAGTTGTTAGAAGTAAACAACTCCTTGTAAGGCTGTGGGCTGGGCTCTGGCCTGCTTCCGCTGCGCTGTACCTATTAGACTTTCCCGTGTGGTACTAATTCATTGGCGGGGCTGGGTACTTAAGCTAGGGCAGACCAACCGCTCGCTCTCTTGTTCCTGTTTTCTCATCATGCTTCAGGGGTCCTGAATAAACTGCTGAAAGTAGAATCCTGTGTCGTGTTTCCCTTGCTGGCGAGGGGTGGCGACAAAAATATGCATTTAAAATTAGTGAATTTTATTTTAAGCAACTAACTTAATGAACCAAAAATATTGAAAGCCAAAACAAAAATAGAGGTAGTTTCCCATCTTCTTGAGGCTATTGAGAATGAAAGGAGCAAAAAGTAAAGGTCCCAGGATCAAACCATGCCCTTATCATACAGGATAGGAAGTATGGCCACAATTCTCTACTCCTTCTCTTATACCTAACTTCAAAACCTTTCAATGATGTTATACTTTATGCATTTGACTAAAATCAATATCTTAAAAAGATGATTCCTTTGAGTGCATGGGCCTCTCTCAACTTGTACCATGCAGACTTGCTGTACAAAGTGAAAAAAAAAATTAAAAGATCCTTTGAATATGTGGAAAAGAGGACAAGTCAACTTTCTGGTTCACTACAAAACTCTTAAGAATCCCCAACATATTTCAAGACATAAGATTAAAATTTGGTTATTTGGCTTAACAAAAAAATCAAATTTTTTGATGTTTACTCCACAAGATAACAGCTTCTTGACTATTAACAAAGTGTCATCCAAGGATGCAGATGAAAGGGGTTATTTGTAGATAAAATCCATTAAAACACTCTTAAGATATCTATGAAATTTCATCAGGCTATTTTAGCATTGTAAATGTTTCAGATTGTAAAATATCACAGACAGAATCCCAAAAGTAGAAAAACAAATTTCTTTAAGAGCAGCATGTTTGGAGAATAAAGATTAGCTTCTGTTTTTAAAGATTCCTGTTAATCTCAGTATCACCAAAGGCTACAATAGGAATGCCTGGAGCAATCTAGTCTTTGACTTTCACAGCATTAGCACCTCTAAAGATTATTAGAAATTAGAATTGCTTCAGAGATGAATAGATTATTCAAAAGAGAATGATTCCTCAGCAACCCTTACTAGTAAAACAGATCCCCCTGGAAAATTTTAAACATCAATTGAGAAATAGCAGAATGTGATACATACTGAACACAAAAGAGTTGAGGGCGTTTGTCTTAGTGGTATTCTTTTATGGCAGCAGGACTATAATCAGGAGACTCTTTCTGAAAACTCTCTTCTAGGCACAACTGGTATTTCAAGCCAGACAGAAAATCTCTGCCCACCTTTCCAGAAAAATGTTTAAATTTTTATTCTCAGCAAGCCCTTTCCTAGTTTTTTAAATGGTATTTTCTTTTTTAGAAAAACTGAGTGTATGCAGGATCACACCGTATGGGAAAAAAAATGGTTTCTACTTACTTATAGCAAAAAATTGTAAGGACAATTTTAGAAATACCAGCTGTGTGAATGTTATTTTACTGTCTCTGTTTTCAATTTGGTCATGTGCCAATAATTTATGTAAGCAAGATATTTCATAGATGAAAATCCCACTCAATGCCCTTATCAGGCTTTTACACTCTTGCTTATTAAGAAGGATATCTGCAATACCGAGACTCAAGAAGGTTAACATACTATTTCAGCTGCTGCCAGAAATTCTCCAGTTATATGGAGAATAATGGTGAAGATGTTTAATCTTTTATGGAAATTTTCAAACATATATGGAAATAGAAACAAGATTACAATGAACCACCATGTACCCAACACACATCTTGAATATTTATCAAGTCCTGTTCAATCTTACTTCATTTATAACCCTTTTTTTGTTGAATTATTTAAAGTAAACCCTAGATATTGTGTCATTTATCCACAAATACTCCAATGCTCAAAAGGATTTTCATTCAGTTCTTAAAACAAAGAGGATGTGACAAAAATAAGCAAACTTTAAAGATGAAAACTATCACTAATCTGGAATTTGAGATTTGGTACTACATCATATGTAAAGCAAAGGGAGAGATCATTCCCCCAAATGTAATAAAATGTAATGAGCTCTCCCCTGACATTAAAAAAAAGCCTCCCTGGTGAATTTAAGGTTTCCTTAATCTTTTCTTTGGGGCAAAGGAACTGGAATTTTCCTATTACAAGTGGATTGAGAGAAGCACTTGCCATGCATAGATTTAACGGACTGTGCAGATTTCTTATTCTTCATCTAAAAGGTTATAGCTTGAATGTGGCCTATCACTTTAAAGTGAATTGCCAGAATGCCATCAATGTAAGTTCTGTGACCCTAACATTTCATTACATTAGACATACAAATCTGCCTTTATCTTGGGCGTGCACAAATTTCAGGTTCTTGATCACTGGAAGCCTCTCACATGGTGAATATCTTCACTATTACCCTTTCACACAGCCAAGAAAATCTAACTTCAAATCCCAGAATCACATGGCTTTGTGGATTGATCCAGAAAGTAAGGATGAGTTATTAAACCCCACATGGCCTTTAGAGTTAATGTGAAATGCCAACCAAAGTATTAGGATAAAAGCCTGGGGAAAAAAAGATTTTAATATGCAGGATAGAGTCTGACAAATTCAAATTTGAAAGCAGGATTACAAGAAATGAGGAAGGATGTATATATATACTCATTAAGAGGTAAGAACGAGGGAAATCTCACTGTCTGGGCTGTAAAGATGATCATGAGCCTTATAGCAGCCCAGATAAAGGATTTGCAGAGTCTTACATTCAACTAATACCTGCAAATCCAGAACCTATAGAATGGTGAGCACCAAGCTATCATAGAGATGGATGCTGACAGCCTAAATGAAATAAAGATTTGGATAAAAAAATAAAGTACCAACAGACCATCAGGGAGAAGTTGACAGATATTAAGAGATAGTCTTTGAACAAGAGAAAATAGAGTAAGTACTTTGGTGAGCAATAGGCTCAGGAGGAAAGAACTGTAATGGCATCTGCTCTAATTTTATTTGGAATGTCCCCCTAAAGATCCCTGTGTTAAAAGCTCAGTTCCCAGCTTTGTACTGTTGGAATGCAGTGGAAATTTTTAGAGGTGGGATCTAATCAGAGACGTTCAGGTCACTGGGGGATGCATCCTTTAGGGGATTATGGAACCTCAATCCTAGCCTCTTCCTCTGCTTTTGCTACCCAGCTACAAAGTGATCAGTGTGTCCCATCATATGCTCCCCACTAAAATTATAAGCCTTTTCTCTTTATAAGTTGATATATCTCAGATATTTTTTTATTTTTTTATTTTTTTTATTGGTTGTTCACAACATTACAAAGCTCTTGACATATCATATTTCATACATTAGATTGAAGTGGGTTATGAACTCCCAATTTTCACCACAAATGCAGATTGCAGAATCACGTCGGTTACACATCCACAATTTTGCATAATGCCCTATTAGTAATTGTTGTATTCTGCTACCTTTCCTATCCCCTACTATCCCCCCTCCCCTTCCCTCACATCTTCTCAGATATTTTTATGGTGACAGAAAGATTGATAACACTACCTCAAAATTGTTACAGAACATGCCTAAAAGCTTTCAACTACTCTTTTCTGCATGTTTTGTGTTCTGAGAGCTCTGAATATTTATTTGAAAAAAAAAAGAATCCACAAAGACAGAATGAGGAGATAAATAAAAGCATGAAACTAAGGTGTTTCCCCTTATTTCTACTGGCTTCTCTCAGTGCTGTCAGCCATTGATTCTTCCTATTGAGGTCATTACATTAGTGATTTAGAAGCAGATTTTGTTCAATTTTAATGATCTAAAAGTACCTAGAATTCAGAAGGGTCAATTCAGACTGATTAAGGTTAGAGTGTTTATAATTTCTTTATATGCATAAGTTGATATTTAATATAGGGCTTATTCATCACTTACTAGGGAGATGGATAGGTCTAATAATTTGACCTTGTAACAAACACAATACTGGGATTTTGTGTGCACTGATATGTTTCTCTTATCACATCAGCCCTCACACACACATACACATATTCTTCACCTAAGAAAAAGTCTAAATTCTGTCTGGTAAAAGAATAATCACTGTATTTGATCCAAACAATAAAAGTGGAATTGTGGATACACCTTATTTAGGGTTTACATTTACAGATAATGATCTCCTTTCTCCTTACTTGACAGAGAGCCATTTTCTAAGGTTCTGGGACTATGTAGATACATGTCAGTGTAGATGTGAATGTAGATTAGATAGATGACTGATTGACAGACACATGGAAAACTGAAACTTGAATTAGGATGTTCCTTAAGAATATGCATGCTTCAAGATTAATAGTAGAGCAATATGGAGAATAAATAAAAAAATAAAAGTAACTAATTGATTTATTAAGGAAATTTAGTAGACATTCTGCTTTCAGAATCCTCAAATATTTTAATAACATAATCATTATTATATTTTCCTGTGTATTCCTCATAAATAGAATCTGTTGAAATCATGATTCTCTATGCTACATTAGTAGCAATTTGTCCAACTTGCCAGAGACGTTTTTTGTCACTTAATAAACTGAAATTACTTTTATTTGAAATTGTACATCCTTTACTTACATACAGCCCAAAAGAACGAGTAGAGAAAGACTAAGGAAAATATAAATGTACTGATAAGGAAATATCTACAAGATGATAAATTTTAAAAAGCAAAGGTTTAGAAAAGTAAGTTTATCATCATCTCATTTTCACGAATAATGTACATGTTCACATATAGGCACATCCTAGTATACTTATAGTTTTACAAAAGTTTAAAAATGTTTTTGGCTGTATCTGTAGAGTAAGCTATGGATAAATTTCATCTTATATATTTTGCCTTATGTCTTAGCATATTATATGAATTTTAATCACACACACACACACACACACATATATATATATATATATATATATATATATATATATATATAAATTTTTCCTTTTTTTGGTAATAGGGATTAAATCCAGGGCCACATGCATGCTAGACAAGTAATCTACTACTGAGCTACATCTCAAACACACCTCCCTTTCTCCTCTACCACTGCCTTTTTCAGACAGGATCTCACTAAATTTTCCAGGTCGGCCCCAAACATACAACCCTCCTTCCTCAGCCTCCCAAGTTGCTGGGATTATAGGCATAAATCACCACACCCAGTTTATAACTTTTACTTTTTTTTAGTCAAAAGACCAAAAACCATTTTAGAACTGTACAAGTCTTTCAAAAATGATGATTATTTTAAAAACAAAGATGATTATATTTCCTTAAGAAAATAAACTCTTTATTCAATAATAACAAATAATTCTTCACTACATTACCTGTAGTCATCCTGTGGTAGATTTTTTGTGATTTTAATTTAGCATTTTCTTATAGACTATTTACTTCCTATATTTTACACTGAATGTATGTTACTTTTAAAAAATAATTTAGCAAAATATGGAAGTAATTTTATCCATATGACTGTGTTATGCTCAGAGAAATTTCATTTTGATTTTAAAATTTTAATTAAAAACTAGAATTATTAGAATTGCTTCAGATGGGTGAACAAACAATGATATGGTCTCTACAGAGTTTATAGAAGAGAACAAGGTTATGCTTAATTGATTATACCTTTACCCCAAATAGATGCAATGAAGCAAGGAGGTAAACACTGGATCTATTTTTCAAATAGTTATGGTTTTAAAGAGAAGAGATAATATATGAGGTAGATAATATATTAATCCAAACGTGAACACTGAAAATAGATTGAGGCTGACAAATGTTTTGATTTATAATTTAGTATAATGTAGTTGGACACTAGAACAGTCATAAGTATTAAACTGATTTTTCACTTCCAGGAGATCTTTTTAGTTATGGCACAAACAATCTTGCAAATGTAAGATGAGGCACAGGGCCCAGAAACTCTCAGGAAGAAACTTGCCCATTCTTATAAAAACTACATTATTTATGTGACTTGTTTATTATCAAGGATTAGTTGATCATCACTTTTGCACAAGAATAAATGCTATTTTCTGGCATCACTTGTCTTTTTGTCTTCTAAACAATTATAAAACAATGAGCCTGAAACAAGTAAAGAAGGAAAAATAAGATAATCACATCTCTTTCCTTTTATTAATTCTGGTCATTGTTGCTGAATATACAAGTTGAAAATATTGTTTAGAAACAGGAGGTTAAGGGTTGGAGTTGTAGCTCAGTGGTAGAGCACTTGTCTAGCATGTGTGAGGCACTGGGTTCGATACTCAGCATCACATAAAATAAATAAAAGCATTGTGTCCATGTAACAACTTTAAAAAAAGAGTTTAAATAGATTATTCGTTAATTTATTTCTTCCTTCCATGTTATTTTCTTCCAAATGTTTGAAAGTTGAATAATAAAAAAAAATTAGAGTAACAGTATTTAAATCTGTTTTGGTATTTCTTTCTTTCTTGGAATTTTCCCTACTTATATAAGACTGACAGTGAAAGTAGAAACAAAAATTTCATTCTCTGAAATGAAAGTTGAATGGATATTAAGTGCTTGGGATTGCCCATATTTTATATCAATTCCATTATTCCCAGTGTCCACAGCTACTAACATTAAATATTTACTTTGTTGTTTGTTGGAAATGAGAGACACAGAGAGAATGTGTGTGTGTGTGTGTGTGTGTGTGTGTGTGTGTGTGTCTGCAGGGTGGGCAGTGAGAGGTTTGCTGAAAGGAGTGACAGGCCTGAAGTTTGCTTGTTGAGCTTTGGGTATTGTCCAGATATGTTCTAATTAGCCTAGAACATCTCCTGATATTCTACTATGGATATTATCAGTGTCCAATCCTGGGGCATTCCTTTTCTTCCTCAAAATACCCTTCCTGAATCCTTGGACAAATGACTCAATAAGATGGAAAATGTAAAAAGTGAGTCTGAAACATCTTGTTGACAAAAAAACAAGGAATCCTGGGGCCTTTTAGAAGCAAACTTGAAGGGATTTTTACTGACCAGAATGGGATAATTTGAGTATTAATACTAATATCTACAATTGAAATATATGAAAAGTACTAAAAGCCCATGATTTCATAATTATATAAATATGTGTATGTGTATATATATATGTGTACACACAAAATACATGCAAACATATATGTATGTATGCCTAAACTGATTTTAACTTTTAACTAAGATCAAATAACAGATTGGATTTACCCTCCTATTTGAAATAACCAAAACACAAACAAAATGTATGAAACAATGAATTTCAATATTCTGGACATTAGGCAATGATACAAAGGGATCACCAAGTGACAGAAAAGAAACAATGTGATCCCTACAAGTGCCCAAGCTTGCTGTCATTAATGAATTTTTACACCATAATGCAGTGAAATAAAATCCAAGTGAAGCCTGCCAGACTTCCTGAGTTGAATAATCAGAATTAAGAGGACAGGAAGAGACGAATATGGAGCTATGCATGTAAAGAAATGACCCAAGTCTAGGGGAAGAGCCATCTATAATTAATAAGGTAATACAACAGTGTACAATGCTCATGATTGGATAAGCTTGCTTCCTGTTCCCACCAGCTAGATCACTAAATAAACAAAGAAACAAACAAATAAATAAAATCAAGACTTTGGGGCATTGGGCATCAGAAAGATCTTACTATACTAGTGGAAACTAAATTAACCTAAACTAAGCATTACCCTGGCCTAATATAACAAAATTTTAAAAGATGTAAAAAAGATTAAAATATTTATAAGTAAGGTAACTATGTTCCAGAATAAAGTTCGAGAATACTTGTAGGAATACTAATCCAATACATAGGGTGAAATTCATAATGTTTACCATCCTCCAAAAGTTTTTCAGGCATGCAAAAAAGCAAGGATATGTTACCCATAATGAGGAGAGAAATTAATTTATTGAAACTTCTCCAGAAATACCACAAGTCTTAGAGTTAGCAAACACTATATCTTATTATAACTGTATTCCATATATTAGTAAGTAAAATGTAGGATATATAAAAAGGATCCAAATGAAATGTCAAAACATAAAGCCTATGGTACCTTAGGTGAAAAATACACTGAATGGGGGCTTGGATTATGACTACTCAGTGGTAGAGCACTTGCTCACATGGCATGTGTGAGGCACTGGGTTTGATCCTCAGCACCACATTAAAGTAATAAATAAAAAATGTATTCTGGGAGCTGGAGTTGTGGCTCAGCAGTAGAGTACTTGCCTAGCTTGTGTGAGGCCCTGGGTTCAATCTTGTGCACCACATAAAACTAAATAAATAAAATAAAGATATTGTGTTCATCTACAACTAAAAAATAAATATTAAAAAAGGTATTGTGTCCATCTGCAATTTTAAGAAATATCTTTTAAATATACACTGAATGGGATGAATATCATGTAAGATATTGTAGAAAAATATTGGTGAAATTGAAGGCATATAAAATTATGCAAAATAAAACAAAGGGTCATAAAAATAAATGAAAAAAATAGTAACAGTGAGCTGTGGAACAACAGTTTCACGTAATTGGTCTCCAAAGGAAACCAAAAGAAAGGAAAGAAAGAAAACAGAAGAACTAATAGCTGAAGATTTTCCAAATTAGATGAAAACTAATCAATAGATTCAGAATCTCATTGAAACACAAACAGATGAAACAGGAATAAAATCACATCTTAATTAAATTGTTCAAATCAGAAATAAAGAAAAATTCTTAAAGCAGTCAAAGGGAAGAAAGAAGAGCAAAATAAGGGCAAAAGCAGATTTTTCATTGAACACAAGATAAGTGAGAAGATAGTGGAGCAAAATCTTTAAAGTACTGAAAGAAAAAGAAGGTCGACCTAGAATTCTGTACCCAGTAAAAATATCCCTCAAAAGTTAAAGCCAAATAAAGACATTTCCGGACACAAAAGCTAAAAGAATTTATCACCAGCAGACCTGCACTATAAGAAAAAAAAATAAAGGAAGTCCTTCAGATAGGAAGAAAATGACACCAGAAGGAAACCTGTATCTACTCAAAGAAATGAATAGAACTAGAAATGGTAACTAAGTGAATAAATGTGAGATTTTGAATGTAAATCTCTATTAAAAAATACAATGGTAATCTCTGGAAACAAGTATTTATTCTGACTTTCTTCAATGAACTGTACATCCAGTAACCAAATAGTTAGCAGGAAATGTTCACCTTAAAAGAAATTTGGAAAATTTAGAATGCCAGTTAATAAAATAATCAAATTCAGAATATGAACAATTTTAATTTTCTAATAAAATAATGAATGCTCATGAAAATTTCATAATGCAGAGATCAACTGATAACACCTGATTTCAATTATCAATCTTAATTTGGCAAAAAGAGAGGTAACCAGAAGTTATATACTTTGTAAGGTGATACTTGTTTTTAAGTATAACAAAAGAAAGCCAAACAAATCTGTATCTGATAAAGCTTCCAGATTGAACTGTCATTTTATAAGCAATGCTGGGGATGAACATGTTTTTCTAAATGCATGGATATAATCAGTAAAATCCAAAATGTCAGAAACTCAATGAGACAAAAAGCTTGGTTTCTTAAAAAAAAAAAAAAAACAGGGGGAAAAAGAGGGAAGGAAAGTTTATAAATATGTAAACAAATGAAATATTTGGTTGGACTTGTTTGGATCAGGATTAAAACACTTATGTAAAAAATATGAAACATCTGGGGACATACAAACATCAGTTGGACATTTGATATGAAGTTATTGCATTTTTCTTGTGATAATGGTATTTGTTTCTTTTTTACAAACAGTATTCATTTATTTACACATACAGAATGAATATTTTGTGAATCAATTGATATAACTGGGATTTGATTAAAAATAATCCAGAGAAATGTGGAATAACAGATGAAACAAAATTGGTTTTTAATTAATATTAGCTAAATCTGGGTGAAGTATTCATGAGAGTTCATTATACTTTATGCTTTATATATATTTTAAATTGTCCATAATTTAAAAATCATCATTCTGGTTAGTTTCAGCACTATATCATAGACTTTGAAGGGCAGTGAAGATAAAGGAATGAGCAGCAGAAAGCCTAGTAGTATTCCTATAAAAAATTCACTTCACTTACACACAATAGAGAGAATAATAAATCCAAGCATAATAGCTTTGGAAGCTAGATTAGCTTATTTTATGCAATTATGTGATGGATATTCTATAAAGGATTAGACTTTAACACAGCAAGACTTTGATGATAAATACAGGTTTACCTTATACAAATCACCACCTTAACAAATTTAGATCTGAAAGTTCATGAAGAGTATTTCTAATGTTCAGGAATTGCAATAATCAAATACCATTATCTGATCTAGTATAGTCTATGATAAAAACAGAAGGCAAGTTTCTGATCTTTTGTCATTCTATGATAAATTAGAAATCAAGGAAAATTGGAGTGTTTTGAACTGAATGTGTGCTTTCTTCCTACATTGCTTTATTTTTTCTTTCTTGTCTTAATTAATGCTTTTTTTCCTGATGTTTCATTATAGTTCTAGGATGTATCGCAGAATGTTATAGGCTATTGTCTCATGATATAGCATGAGAAACAGTGGTAGATAATTAAAGTCAATGGGAAAATATTAGTTAAATTAGTGCATTTACCAAAGTCAACCCTTTCCAAAGCCGTTCCCAGTTGATCTCTCTGATATAAGTTTGTATTTGATTAAAATACAAAGTCAAAAAATAGGAAATAGCTTTCAATGTATAAGTGATATTAAACCAGGCTTAGTTAGCAGCCAGCATAAACCTTTCTAGACATGAACAATGGGAAGTAATTGGCCTAAATGGAGGAAAGAAGAAAAGCACTAAAGCAGATCAGGGCAGTATACACCAATTCTGCCTTAAATCTGGCCATAATGCCAAATAAGCACATGAAAAATAAAAATTTAAGTATTGTTTCACAATGAAAAATATTAAGATATTTCAAAGTCTGCAATTTTCACTTTGCAGAAGAATATTGGGCCTACTCAGCCATAACAATATGATTCTATAGATAAGTCCAGGAGTCTGTGGTCTCATGCAATTTGTTTAGCTGTCATTCCACATATCTAAGTGATAGTTTTTATCATTAAAAATGGCTTGTGCCATGATTATATTTTGAAAGCAGCAGAGCTTAGCAGGGTTTTACAAAGAAGCAAATGGCATCTTTTTGAAAACAGAGATCCAGAACATGGAGCAGGAAAAAAGAATACTGAAATAGTAGTTATAACACTTAGAATTTTACCATAATTCTAGCATGCATTAGCAATGTGATCAGGAGCAAGTCACTTCACCTCTTTACCCCACTTAACACATTCTTAAACTAAGTTTAATTGCATTTTATATGGTATTTTACTGTTCTAATTCCTTCATTCAATATATATTTATTGTCTTCCATAAAGGTACAACATAGTAGCTAAAAGTATGTTTCTGAAATCATACTAAATAGTTTTAAGCCTGTATTCACTATTTTAGTGGCTGTATGTGCCAATGGAAAAGGTATTTTAACTTCTCTGTGTTTCCGAGTCCCAATCTATAATTGGGGATAATTTTACAGCACCTATCTCATAGCCTTGTAAGAATTAAGGAGAAATAATATATTTAAATAGTTTAGAAAACATTGCCTGGCATTCAAAGAATTTTAGCTATTATAACTATAAGCTAAGCATTGGAGACAATGAGCACCAAGAATTAAACAATCCTTTATCTCAGGGAGCATTCAAATAAGTATTAAAAAAAAGAAATGGCAACAATGGATACAACTATGACAGAGTAAAAAATTTTGGGGAAGAACCATAGCAAAAAGCTAAAGGGAGTCTTACTGTAACTTATGAGTGGGGTTTAAATGAGAAAAGAGGTATAAAATTTTTAAATAGTTAAGGAAGAGGAAAGGAATATGTTCTAGGCAAAGGGAACACCATGTGCAAAGCTATGTTTCAGTAATTCCTACATACTAAGACATAGAATATGGTGTATTTCCATGAAACATAATCCATAAAGCAATTACCATGCATTAAAAATGTACCACATCCCTCTGTTTATCAAAATATACCATTGCGACAGTAGAAGGATAAATTAATTAATGACAGATGATATCCTTAGCACATGTATTCGTCATAGGATTTATCTAAAATATATAGTGTAAAAGAACTTGAGAAACTTAACAGAAAATGAGCAAAAGTCCTGAACAGATACTTCAGAGAGGCTATCCAAATAATCACAATAAACACACAAAAAAGTTCTCAATTTCATCAATGACCAGTAAAACATAAAGTGAAATTACAATGCAATACCACTACACACTCAGAAGAATGGCAAAAAAACAAAACAAAATAAGCATTGACAAGAATGAAGAGAAGTTGAAACTTTTATATACTGCTGGTGGAAAAGTAAATTTGTACAAACACTTTCACAGTATCTAATATTAAATGTGAACATATGTGTATTTTATGATCCTGCTACTGCCCTTCTAGGCATATACATGCAGAGATACGTTCATTGAAGGACATCTTCTAGAATGTTCCTAACAACACCATATGTAATGGCTAAAAAATTGAAATCTGAATATCCATCAACAGAAGAGATAAGTCAATAATGGTATATTCACACAGTGTTGTACAATTTAGCAATGAGAATGAGTGATCTACAGCCAACTGCAAAAATATAGATTCTTACAAACATGAAGCTGCATGGCAAAATGCACACATACAAATAATATTATATTATTCCATTTATAGAAAAGTAAATCTGGAAAAATTTGCCTATGCTATTAGAAAATCTGGTGAAATTATTCTATGCTATTACTTGTAAATACAGAGTAATAACTGAAAGGGAGTACCTGGGTAGCCACTAGGCTACTAGTAATATTCTGTAACTTGATCAGAGTATTGGTAAAGTGGGAAGCATACTTGAGTCTTCTATTTTAAAATGAAATGATAATGTTTGTTAATTGGATATACAACTGACATTCTTCTTGCAGATCTTTCACAATTAAGACAAGAGATGATCACAGCAATTCCAAAAACTGCATGTATTTACACTTCAACCTCTCCCTTATGAATCTAGGATGATGATGTTTTCAAATCCAAAGTCATAATTAAAAAGTAATAAATAGTTGAGGGACTATAACCATGTGTGTAATTTGTAATAATAAAACTAACACAGCAAGGTGGCATCTGACATGTCAGGTGTTGTGAATGATAAGTTAGGCATTTTCTTTATGAATATAATTTTATTTTGCATATGTCTATTCACTAGTAAAAAATGGAAGTATCAAGGTTGGGTGACATATCCTCCTTGTGACACTCAATTCATATTCTTTGGAATGGGTATCCATTATTGGCTTTCCCACTGTTCTTGCTCTCAACCCTCAGGCCACACTATGTAGATCCTACCCCACACAACACAAAGTATAAGGCCCTGTGAAGACAGAGACAGACATCAGAGTGATACAGCTGCAAGGCAAGGAATGCCATGGGATGCCAGCAGCCATAAGAAATGTCAAGGAAGAGATTCTCCCAAGGGTCTACAATGGGCATGTGCACTTGCTGGACAACACCATGATTTCAGTCCAGTGAAACTAATTTCACAATTCTGGCATCTAAAATTGAGATAATAAATTTCTGTTGGTATAGTCACCAAACTTATGGTAATTTGATAAAGTAGCCACAGACAACTAATATACCAACTCTCATAAAAGGGAAACATACCATATTATAAATATGTGCACATAAGAGATAAATGGGCAGAAATTCAATATGAATGTATGGTATAGCTTTACTTTCTGTCCTTTAGGAAAGCCATTATTTGGCCAGAGATGAAGAAAGTCTGTATTTCATCAACTTCCCTGATCTGCAGTGCCCAGCATAATATACACACAAGTAATTTTTTGGAGTAAACGAATGATCAAAAATAATGTTATGCATTTCTCTGATATCTTCAGGTACATTAATCTCTAAACAGAAACATTCTAACATTAAAAAAATTATATGATCTTTTAATTCAACTATGGCCCTAGGAACAGAATATTGGTATCATCTGGGAACTTGTCAGAAATTCATAATCTCAGATTCTACCCTACATCTACTTAGCCAGTCTTTTAAGACAATCCCCTGATCAGTCCTATTTATAGTAACATTTAAGAAACAGTAATCATGATATAATCAATGAAATTTGAGTTATTCAATAATTTTTTTTAAGTCTGATGATGGCACTGGGTTGAGTCCTTTTAGAAATACATACTGAAATAGTAATGGATAAAACAAAATGTCTTGGATTTGTTTCAGATTATTCTATCAGTAAGGATAGGAAAATAAGGTATGCAGAGGACAACTTTGGTCATGAAATTATAGCTATTGAGGATAAGGGATATGTAAATGGAGGTTCATTATACTAATCCCTCTATTTTTAGATTTAATTGAAATATTCCACAATAGAAAGATTTTTTTTCAATGTTTAGGTAGAAAGTAAGTCATTTTATCCCACAACTCTTATTATGTGTGCATTGGTATTCTTTCCTAATAGAAATTACCAAATAAATGAACTACAATTTAGATACAATTGATTCATTATCTGCAGGGGAAAATGTGCCATATCACATGATCCCATACTTTCCTCTACTCTTACTGTCAACTATTATCTGGGATAGAAAGTTTGAGAATAAGGGCAGATAAAAATGACCTTGATAAAGTATTAGTAGAGAATTCTAAAGAATAATGTGTCTTCCCTGGGCTTGGGTACTGAGCCATTTCAATATCCAAAACACATACTCTGAACTGATAGTATTGCAGACACTATATACAACTGGAATGTTTGATTAAGTATTGAAGAACTGCAATTGGACAATCTTTAAGCGATGGAAAGAATAGATGAACAACTAAGAAGGGGATTTTATGTATCACTTTAAGGGACAGTGAATGTGAAATCAAGCTAAGTAATAGGAAAAGGAATCCATTTTTGGCATCACCTTAGCATTATGAAAATCTGTATCAGTAGCTTATTCAGGTGCATTCCCCTTCTTTGGAGTTATCAACAGTAATTACTATTCATCTATCTTATTTGTCTGCCTCTGTTGCTACTGTGGGATAGAAGCAGCAACAGCAGGAACAGTTCTTCCGGTGATGATTGGTCTCTAGGAACACTGCTATTCTATTTAGACACAGCAGCACGTTAAGCCCCCTTTTGCTAGGCAACAATTGTGTCATCATTTCTGAAGCTTTAATTTGTCCTAGTTATGATTAGAAAATTCATTCAATTAAAATCAGTTTCCTTGCAGAAAATCTGAAGACTTTATCCTTTTCCCCATCCCATTTTCGTGAACATCTTAGCTTATCAGGGCATATTATTCTTGACAATTTACCAGTTCACATACAAACTAAAAGTTTAAAAGAACCGATTGATAAAATGGATTGATAAAAGAACTGATTGACATAATTTGTCTCCATCTAGCTGCTTTGGGAGTCTAGGAATGTATGGGTAGGGTTGCAGAGGTTAAAGGTTTCTACAGTAATGTGACAAAACCAAGTGTTTTTCAATTAAATAAAATGCATTCATTTTTAAAATCAACTTTAAAATATTTTCCTTGTAACGTTTTGAATATAAAGTACCTTCTCACTCAAAATAGTATAGATTGCAATCTTTGGGCTCAGTTATGAAAATAACAGTATTTAAGTAAAGATAGAGATCCATTACCATGGAAGGAGATCTTTGGATCCTAAGATTGATGCCACGTAAGATTCCAGATAGAACCTTTACAATATGGAAGAGTTGGGGTAATACAAAATTAAATATCTTGGGGCAGAAGCTTTGCATTATCAGTAACTGAGTGGGATCTCCCTGAAAGATCCTGACACTAATTTCAGTCCTCTCCTCAAAATGTTCAGATTCTCCAATTTCCACAACCAAAGTGTAAGGTTGATATTATGTTCATTTTACATCAGAGAACTGATTCACAGCAAATTATCACAACACCTTTTGAAATTCATATTCAAATCCACTCTATTGGGAACACCTGTATAATTTAGCCCAATTTCCTTCTAATTGGATTACATGCATCCTTGACTATAGATGAAGACTTCCCAAGGGTGCATAGGTATGCGTTGTTTTTTAAAAAAATAAAAACAGTCAATACTTCAACTTCCATTTGTATTTGTTCCCTTTACAATTCTCCCATTTTCCAGAAGGAAAGCATACTTCTTATCCATTTAAAGCTTGATTTATGGTGATTGTCAGGGCATACAACCTCTAAGTAATACTACAATATGAATGAATGTTGAAAAACTTTTTACTTAGAGAAATATGATACAAAATACTCCTTATTCTATGATTACATTTACATGAAATTTCCATGAAAGGTACATTTATACAGGCCAAAAGCAGAACTGGTATAGTTACCTGGACCTGGGGTTAGAAACAGTTATTGACAACAAACAGACATAAGGTAAGAAAAAAAAATGGGGAGGTCTGATGGAAATGTAAAACTAGATTATAGTGATGGCTGCACAATTCTATACATTTATTAAATATCAATGAATTACACACTGATAGTGGAAGGATTTTTGAAATGTAAATTATGACTCAATAAAGCTTTCAGGGGAGAAGAAAAATTCCAAGGAGTCACCGGGTGCATGCCTATAATCCCAGCGGCATGGGAGTCTGAGATAAGAGAATCTAGAGTTCAAATCCAGCCTCAGTAAAAGTGAGGCACTAAGCAACTCAGTGAGACCATGTTACTAAATAAAATACAAACTTGGGTGGGGATGTGGCTCAGTGGTCAACTGCCCCTGAGTTCAATCCCTCGTGTCCTCCCTCAAAAGATTCTAAGGAGTCAAAAAGAGGACAATTAGAAACACTTGTGTCTAGTTGGATTGCAATATTTTGGAACACACATGTTTTCAATTCAGGATGCTTCTAATTCTCTGCTTTCCCCAAACCAAAAGGATGTTCAATCCAATTATCAACTGGTAGGATATTAAAAAATCATTCTTGATGATAGATACTTATGTGATTTTGGGCATATAATGCTGAAAGAAGTTAAAGAAGTGAGTGACATTGCTATAAACTACTTGAATTTTCACGTAGTAAGTAAATTCCTACATTACATAAACAAAACAACAAAAGTAAAAGACTTGATAAACTGTCTCATTACACCAATATGCAGTAGTAATACAAAAATACAAATTACTTACAAAATCAATTTCCTTTACAAATACACCTAAAACTGCATAAATTTAATAATTATGTATTAAATATTTATGTTTTAGGGGTTTTAAAATCAATGCTGTATGAACAATAACAACCTAATCTAGAAAAAATGTCTTAATGTTGAGCATTATAATAAGAATATATAAAAAATTAAATGTATATATATATATACATATTTTGTGACACAGTCTAACAGGGTTATCAACAAAAACCTTTCTAACATATAAGCATAGTGTATTAACATTTGAATAAAATTCTGTGGGGGAAAGAATAAGGGAATACAAGTTAAAGGAGAACCAGAAACTGTAGGAATTCCAACTATTAAAAAAAGAGTTTTTACATGAATTTTAGTGGACAACAATGGATTCTACTCCAGTATTTAACTTCTATTCAATGCACTTATAATATGGTCACTTTTATCACATTTATAACAGTGACATGTTCAATTATACACTGTTGTACATGAATTTCAAGAAAAAGTTAAAGTAATCCTTTGTGATAAAAAATTGTTAACTCTGGAATTTTTTGACTAGGACAGGCATAATAGAGTCTTCTACAGCACAGTTATACACTGTATACGAGGGAACTGCACCACTGCATGATGGTACACACATTCAAATGTTTATCCAACTCTACATTTAAGATCTCTGGACTTTATTATATTTATGTATACCCCTAAAAATTAAAAGGCAAACAGTGCATTTACAGAACCCTGGAATCATATCTTTTATAATTGTTTAACTCGTGATTTAAAAAATAAACTCGTATTCAAAATGTACAAAGAGATACACAATTATTCATAGTTCATTTAGGAAGCATATGAGTAAAAAGGGTGAAGATCACCAAATCAGCCTTCCTGACCCAAAACACTACAGCCACCTCTTCTTCAGGACAGCTATAGCACTATGTAACACTAATTTTAATCCCGTTCCAATCACTGCTGCTGCTTAAACATCTAACCTGTGTCTTTTTATCAGTTGGTAGCTCACTGCTCATATTCATTTGAGGACTACAATTCCCAGTAATGCAACCTGGCTTCTGGTGGAAGTTTACATTTCTTACACTGCATTCTGGACTGTGAAGTCATCAGTTCAATAGCAGGAAGGAGTAGAGAAAAAATATTTCGGAGCTTTGCACTCTGGGACTTGTAGTTTTCCATGCACTCATTATGACAAGGAATAAACATACTGCTTCAAATTTGCAGGAGTTGAAAAGAAGAAGATGATGAAATCTGAAAAATCTGACCTCTGAAGTAGCAGGAACAGAGGCAAATAGTGATTAAATGTCTCTACAACCCAGAAATTTGACTAAGAACTGTGAACAGCAACTGAAACCACCAGATTGAAAATGGAACAAAGAACTAAAAAAAAAAAAAAAAAAAAAAAAAGAAAAAAAAAACACTGTCTAGTGGCTTTTCTAATTATAAAATAAATGCTTACTCACAGTGGGAAATACTGAACAATATTGCAATGAAATTAAAAATCATAGGCAATGAAAGTAACCAGAGAGATACATTTACATCACTTTATACAGTAAGGTCAGTTTTGCCAACTTCTAAGAGATGCAATTAAATTCTGCATAACTAATGAGACAGGTAGCCCTATTTAAAAGTGAAGAATCAGGGGCTGAGGTTGGCTCAGCAGTAGAGCACTTGCCTTGCACCTGTGAGGCTCTGGGTTCAATCCTCAGCACCACATAAAAATAAATAAATAAAATAAAGGTATTGTTTCCATTGTCAACTAAAAAAAATTAAAAGTAAAGAAGCAAACTTGTTTGCAGGTGACATTCTTACATAGCTAGAAAATTTCTGAACATCTGCTGAAAAACTGTGAGACCTAATAGGAAAGTTTAGATGGTTGCATATAAAATGAAAAACAAGCAAATAAAAGTATCTTTCCCATATATTGTAATATGAATTAAAATGGAGGAGAAAATTGTATTCACAAAATACCAGAACTTAAATAAGGAGTGAACAGGTTTCACATGAAGAAATGCCATAATTGATGTACAGTCATTAACAGGGAGAAATACCATGTTCCTGAGTAGGAATTTTAATATTTAAACTATGCCAAATGTTCACAAATTTTGTTTGCTTAAATATCTCTATTATACTTTGTAGAATTGCACTACCAATATGAGTTTTGGTGTCAAGTTTGCCATGAACATATTAATCTTTTAAAAATTTTTGTTCTTCATATGTTTTCAATTTCTTTAACCTCAAAGAATAAGGGTTGGAGGAGGAGGAGAGGGAAGAGAAAACTAACATGTTAGGCGTCTACTATGGCTTTAGGAAATTTGCATACATTGCCTACTTTAATTCTGACACTGACACTTTCAAATAGATAGCAACTTCATTTAAAAAATGTGAGCAACTTAAGGCTTTATGAAACTAAGTAAAACATACTCAAGGTCCCAATACTTCTAAGTGATAGAGGGAACATCCATATCCAGGACATAGAATAAAGCCATCCTCTTTCACCCATATACTGACTAGGCTTTTCACTCCTAGCTTTGTGATGTTGGTCATATTAAATCACTTATTTGTCGATGCTTCTTTACCTGCAGAATGCAAATGAGAATGTTGCAAGGATTGGGTCATCTGACCAGGGTTAAGTGCAGAATATAATTGGTGTTCAATATAAAATTTCAATGATTATTATCATATTATTACCAAACACATGTTTGGAGAATTTATTTTTTCAGATACTAGTCCTACAGAGGTGGGATGGTTTTACATATTTTGTTTTAAGATTAAGTGATCATTTATTACATATGAACACTCTTCTACAGTTTTACACATAGATAAAATATAGTAATAAAAAGAAGTAGAATTAGAGATAATTTAAATGACCTAGTAATTACTGTGTATCAGTAGTGAATAAAACATACATTAAATTTCATCCCATTCACATGACTGTGTCTAAATATCACATGAACTCCAAATTTCTATTTTTCACTTCTTTTTATGTAACAATCATTTTATTCACTTATTTGAAATATTTTCGAGTCTATCTCCTAATAAGAGTTCATCCAAGTGTATAAATTTCTCATATGGGGAATTGAGATTGTTCATGAAATTTCCCCTTAAAACAAATAATCTAATTAGTTTCATTGTGTTTTCTCTGCTTGCTTCATGAACTGGCTTAAGAGAATATATCTTATGGGCATGAGAAATTCTGCCATGTACTTGAATTTTAATTAAAATCATTTAGTTATAGATGGTAAGGGAAGAATTCACATAACTGGTTTTGAGTCAACAGTTCATGAAGAACTACAAATAAATTTATTATAAGTTGCAAGAATGAATTCAACAGACAGGATTAGAAATCCAGTCACCCTGTGAATAATAAAAATGACACCTATGCAAACCTTGATTATCCACTATCCTAGAATCCAACTTCAGTGGTATATTTTGATCAATATTTTTTTTAAAGTTAAAACAATATCAATATATAATATTTATAGCAGAATTGTGTGCTTTTACAATTCCATAAAGATACCTGCTTTTTTAAAAAAATCCTCACAATTTCAGAATTTCTCTATATGAAACTGATTTTACTATTCAGAAATTTCATCGTTTACCTACTTTTGAGGAGTTTATCACTGTCTGCAATTGACAAAGCTAATTTTCTAGTTTAATTTTTGTTTGGTTGATTAGTATCTGTTTACAAAAACACCCTCCACACATCCCTGACTTAGCCTCCTTGAGAGGGAGTGTCTTTATTGTGTTCATTAATGTATTCCCTGAGCCTAGAATAGTGCCTAGCAACAGTAGGAGCTTAATTCCTACTTGAAGAAGTTAATTCTTACATACCAACATATTAGGAATTTTTCACCTTCTAAAATACAATATTATACCAATAATTGTACTAAATGCCCATACTGAATTATTCTATTAACAACTTGCATAATACAGTGTTTCAAAATACTAGGGCATCTTGGATTTTACTTTGTGACTTGTCACTGTCCTTTTAAGATGGGACAATATGATAAAAGATTAATTCTGAAGATATTGGAAAAATACTGAACTAGGAGTCCATGGATGATGGTTTTAATTATGATTCCATTCACTGTGTGACCTTGAATCTTATTTTGTTCATCTGTAAAATCAGTAGAACAAAATATTTTCTAAAAACTTTGCATGATGCTGCAGAAATCAATGAAAATATAAGATAGCACCTATTATATGTGGCTAATGAAACATAATGAACACTCAAAATTCTCTCACCCCTCCTTTCTTCTACCTTTCCCTCCTCTGTAAGATATTATTGATGCTTGGTGTAGAACTGCAAATATGTTGATATTTAAATAACATTTACAACAATCCAGAAAATTTTTTTTATTTGTTTATGGTTCCAGTGATTGAACCCAAGGATACTTAACCAGTGAATCACACCACCAGACCTTTTTTAAAAAAAAAAAAAAATTTCTTTTGAAAGAAGGTCTTACTAAGCTGCTTAGGGCCTTGTGAAGTTGCTGAAACTGTCTTTGAATTATCATCCTCCTTGACTCAGCTTCTTAAATTGCTAGGATTACAGGTGTAAGCCACCATGCATGGCCCCAATAAGGTTTTAACCTGTTTTCAAGCCATCAAACTGCTCATCCGTAGAAATCAACCTTTTTATGCACATGTAAATTTGGAGGAGGGGTAAGTGTGTATATACTTTTGCCTTTGGAACTATAAAAATATTGGTTTCAGGTCCTCAAAAAGTAAAGTCTTACTGAATTATCCTTCTCACCTACACGACCACATAGCATTTAGAAAGGCAGTGTAGAATAGTGAAAACATGTGAAACAGAATTTAAATAATATTAATTTGATTTTAGTGTATTATTTACTGACCATATGACTGAACATGTCCCTTAACCTCTCAGTGCATTTTCTCCTCAGCAAAACAGTGATTACCCATATGTCTTTCTAGCCTCTGTCAAAGTATTTGATCAAATTATATGAGATAATGTTCATGAAATCATTGTCATGCTGTGTTGATGAAAGAAATTAATAATATGAATATATTCTCTCAAAAGTGAATTTATGCTCTATTTCTCTTACTAATGGTTTCTTTACATACAATGTGTCTTTGGCACTTGCCCTTTATCTTTCTTAAAAACTATACATCTTGGGCTGAGGCATTAGCTCAGTTTCAGAGCACTTGTATCGCATGTGTGAGCAGCACATAAAAATAAATAAAATAAAGGAATTCTGTCCATCTACAACTACAAAAAGTAAAAACAACAACAACAACAATAAACCCCTATACATTCTAATGGAAGGAATTTTAATTTTGACCACATAAGTTCACCATATAACCCAGCCTGTCATTCTAGAAGTGCCTCAAGTAAGTGTCTACTTCTAGCATGTAAAATTTACTTATTCTAATATGTAAAAGTATTTAAATATTATAAAAAACAAAGGCATAAATATAATTATCAATATATGTATCTATGAATGCATATAGTATTCTTATATAGGTTGAATCAAACAATAAGGTTTTATTGTTTTCTATTATAGTATATGATGGTTTTTTATCATAGTATAGATAATTGCATTTTAAATTATGAAATTTGATACTAAAAATATCTTTTAAAAGCATGTATTGCCAAACTCTATGTAAGGTATATCAAATTGATGCAATAAAAAAGAAAGAGTAGCTACACCTATATTAGATGAAACAGACTTTGAATCACAAGCATTAAAAAGAGACAAGTAATGTTATTATGCAATAAAAATGTTGATTCAGCAACAGAAAATAACAATTCTAAATATACATGTGCCCAGTATTGGAGTACCCAAATATACCAAGGAAATATTAATAGGCACAAAAGAAAAGATGGTTAGGGACTTTAACAATCCATTTAATCAATGGAAAGATCATCCAAACAGAAAAAACAAACAAAAAACATGACCCTACTGCAAATGAGTATAACAGATATAAAAAGAGCATTCAATGCAACACTTTCAGAATACACATTTTTTCTCATCAGTACATGGAACATTCTCCAGGCCACAAAACAACTCTCAACAATACCATTTTACATTTGTGTATTCCTCCTAAAATCAATTACCCAGTCTAAGTATGAGGGAAAACATCAGGCAAATTAAAATAAAGGGGCATTCCATAAAATACCTGGCCAACACACCTCAAAACTCTACACCATCAAAAACAAGGAAAGTCAAAGAACTTTTCACAGGCAAAATTTACTGAAATAGAAAAATAAATGTAACATGGAATCCTTGATGGGTGTCTGGAACAGAAAAATAATGCATTAAGTTTTTAAAAAGTGAAGGAATTTGAATGAAGTGCAGATATTAGATCACACAAAAAAGAAAACCTCTCAAAAAGTTATTAAAAACTAAAATCTTATCAAGGATAATTCTTAAGATGTAATAAAATTAGAAATCAATAACAAGAAAACTATGGAAACTATAAAACTCTATGGGAATTAAATAACTTAATTTTGAACAAGCAATGGATCAAGGAAGAAATCAAGAAGGCAATTTTTTAAAATTCTTGAAACAAATGAGAATAAAGTTATAGCATACCTGAACCTATGGGATACAGAAAGAAAATTTTTAAAAATGTACTATAATGGACATATATAGCAATCCACACCTACATTCAAAAAGCAAAAAGATTCCAAATAACCTATTAATGCATCTCAAGAAACTAGAAAAAAAAAAGAACAGTTCAAACCCCAATTTACTAAGGGAGAAATAATAAAGATTAGAACAGAAATAAATGAATGCAGACTAAAAAACACAAATACAAAAGATCAAAAAACAAAGAATTGGCTCTTTGAACAGAAACAAAGTATACAAGTCTTTTGCTAGACTAGAAAAAGGAGATAAAAGACTCAAATAAAATCAGAGATGAAAAGGGAGATATTACCACTGACACCATAGAATTACAAAGGCTCATTAAAGAGTATTAGAAATTATATGCTAAATAATTTAATAACCTAGAAGGACTGGACAAATTCCTAGACAAATATACATTAAAAAGACTGATTATGAAGAAAGAGAAAGCTTAAACAGACTGATAACAAGTAATGAGATGAATTCATAATAAAAACCTCCAATAAAAGAAAAGCCCAGTATCAGATGGCATCACTGCTAAAATCTATCATACATCAAAAGAAGAGCTAATATAATTTCTTACATTATTCCAAAAAAAATGAAGAGGAATAAATTATTTCCAACACATTCTAGGAGGTCAGCATGACTATGATACTTAAACATAAGGACACAACAAAAAATGAAAACTATGAGCCAGTATTTTTGATAAGCCGAGATAAAAATCCCTAACAAAACATATTAGGGATATGCTTAAATAATCTCTTTAATGTTTTGTTGGATCTAGCATACCAGATCAAATAGCACATTAAAGAGATTATTTAAGCAAGGCTCAGTGTCACATGCCTGCAATTCTAGCCAATTGGGAGGCAGAGGCAGGAGGATCCCAAGTTCAAGGCCAGCCTCCAAAACTTGCTAGACCCTCAGAAACTTAGCAGTTTCTCAAAATACTATCTCAAAATAAAAAATAAAAAGGACTGGGAGTTTGGCTCAGTGGTCAAGTGCCTTTGAGTTCAATTCCAAGTACCAAAAATATAAAAAACAAGAAAATTTTAAAAATATTATTCACCATGATCATGTGTCTTTTATCCTAGGAATGCAAGGAGAGTTCAATAGATACATATCCAAACCATAATATTCTACTTCAAGAAAATGGAGGGCAAAAATCATATGGTTATTTCACTGGACATAGAAAAAGCATTTAATAAAATTCATCATCCTTTCAATGATGAAAACACTGACCAAGTTATGTATTGAAGGAACATACCTCAACAATGTACATTGATGTAAAATAAGCCCTTTATAATAAGCAAACAGCTAATGTAACATTGAATGAGGAAAAGTTAAAAGTTTTCTAGGATCTGGAACAAGATAGGAATGCCTTCTTTCAACACTGTTATTTGGAAAATTACTAGAAAGTCCTAGATAGAATAATCAGACAAGAGAAAGAAATAAAGGGCACCCAAATTGGAAGATAAGAAGTCAGATAGTCACTGTTTTCAGATGAAATGATAATCCACCAAAAAAATTTGAACAAATGAATTCATCAAAGTTGCAGGATACAAAATCAACATAAAAAACACAGCAGTGTTACTATTTTCCAGTAGCAAATCATCTGACATAAAGCAATCCTATTTATAATAGCTAAAACGTTTAAAATGACTAGCAATAAAAATCTCTGAAATAAAAATCATAAAATATTGCTGAGTAAAATTGAAGAAGATATCAAAAATAGAAATCCATTCCATGTGCATGAACTGGAAGAATAATTCTAAACCTTTGACTCTTTCTCCTAAGAATGAGTATTTAGTTTACTATTTAGATGCCCAAATATTTGGGCAATATGAAATCTTGCCTAATAATTAAAATGCCCATACTCCCCAAAGTGATTTACACACTCAATGCAATCCCTGTCAAAACATCAAGGACAGATATCAACTCAAAATGGATTAGGTACTAAATGTAAGACATGAAATTATGAAACAATTACAAAAATGTAAGGAAAATACTTTGGGACATTGAAATGGGTATGCATTTTTGGACAAGACCACAAACTAAGGAAATGAATATGCATATTGTTTCCATTTTATAGATTAGGAAATTAAAGAAATTAAGCAAAAAAGCTCAAAATCACAATGGTAGTATGAACATTCAGTAGTACTTATATGGTGAGCAGTGAAATTCATAGCAAGGTCAGAAGTTTACTTTAGTTACTTTTAAAGTTATTGCCAAGGCAGATGAGTAAATAATTTGTAGCAGATAACCTACAGAAACACATCAGTACACAAACATTGAAGATAAATAAAGAAAAGTAGAAGAGATAATGGGGGGAGAGATACTTGAAGAAAGAAGAACTTATGGAACTAACACTTGACAGGACAAATAAATGTCAATATAAAACTAGAAGTTATGGTGCCAGATATCTCCTTCTATTTCAAGAGGTGGGGGGATCCTTTAGTGTTGTAGTCACAGTCAGGTAACCTCTGATCAGTCACTGACCCCAGTACCCACATTAACATAAAAATGACTTGTGAGATGAAGCCCCCCTGAATAGGATGTCCACCATGACAATTCTGGAGAGGGCCAATTATGGTCAAAAACTACAATGGCCAATGTGAAAGAGAAGTTGAACACCTGATTGGCAAAGGTTGCTGAAGGAGGAACCCAATCCTCAAGACAACCTTAAAACAGCAAAAAATTTGGAGTCTGCACGGCACTGTTCCCTTTGTCATTCTGTTTGGAGATAACCCATTCTATCTTGAAAGTGCTCTCTGCTTGAGCCTTACTTTGCTTTTACTTTATTTTCTCCTCACTTCCACTCTACTGTCACTTATAATAAAGTTCTCTTACATGATTTTGGTGTCTGACTTTAAATTTTCTTTTACTGGAACACAAAAATTGAGGTTTGAGGTTTTGGCTCCCTGCTTTCCCATTACAACATAAGTGGTATTCATAATTAGGCAGATTAACTCCAATCTACTCTTAACCATTTTGCCATGCTTGAAGAGCTATTGTCAGCCTCAGAACTAGTTAAGAATTACAGGCAGATATGAAGCAGATGAACATAAAAAGATTCTCTTAATAACTTAAAGACTGGATAATGGAGATTATGGATAATTTGAGAAGAAATGTGTGGTTCTTAACAGTAAACTGAATGAGGCAAACTTATCTGCCCAGGTAGAACACTAAGGCTTTGCACTCATAGGCATGACCTTCTCTGCAAACCACATACAGATGAAACCCAAAAATAATAGGTATAGTCATCATCCCTGAGCACATCTCCACCTCCAAAATCACGATTAAAATAATTTACTAGTGGAACTCACTCTACATGGAAGAAAATAAAAGTGATAAGAGAATGAATGGTGTCCCCTAGCTGTAAGATTCTGCCTTTAATCTCCAGCTAAGAATAACGTGAATGACTTATATTATACATGTATCTTAAATGTTTGAGAATCTCAATTAACACTCTATTCCTTTCTGCTACAAATTAGTCAGTTATTCATTAATCATGAACAATCAAAAGAGTTCATTAAAACTTAGGAGGGTAAAAAATGCTAGAGGATAAAAAGTCCAGTTAGTATTATATATAATGAAATAATATATAATATTAATTCAATTTTAAAACTCAGAAAGGAAGATCTGTTAGTTAAATATTTTGCACTTGGGGACTATTAAAAGTGTCAATCTATGTCATTAATTACTATTTCTACAATGTGTTTCTGAATTCAAGAAAAATAGTTTTCCTATTTGTAGTGTTAGTTTAAATGTTGATCCAGTCAGAAAATAGTAAAACTATATGAACTGCTACATAAGATTCTTGAAACAATGTGGAAAACATAAAATGTAAGGTGTCATAATACTGAGTTAATTTGCCTATTGATTACCATACAGTTGATCTTATTATTGTTCAGTACTGCCTTGATAAAACCAACCTGCCAACATTCCTTTAGTGTTCTTATCCCTTGCTATACTTTATATATCCTTATATACTAATGTTGGTATTCCCTTATGCACATGATTTTTGTGCATCCAGTTCTTTCATTCCTTTTTTTCCCTTCAAATCATCAGCCTCTTTCTAATCTTAATTTCCTTCCTATTCAACTCTGACCTAATGATCCATCTCTTCAACTACTCTCATGTTTGGATCATTCACTCTCCCATCTTTGTATCTGTGCTGTTATTTACTGGCAAATGCTAAAACCTGGATCAATCTAAACTATTAAGTCTCTCACTCCCACCCTAGCTCAATGAAATTGGCCATCTCCCCATAAATATTAGTACTGGTACAATCACAAACTTATGGATTCCAGTCACAGCTGAGCTCTTAGTAATGCAGGGCAATTTCCTCAAGTGTTCCTTTGAATATCCTCCTTCCATTTCCTCCATTTTCTATTTCAAATTTTTGCAATTCTCTACTCAGAGGAGAACATATGTTTACAGACAAAAACTATTGCATTTCTGTGTTTCCAAACTGCAAACTTATCTCCATCTATTTGTAACCTATTGGTTCAGTCTCATGTCTTCCTAAATGATTTTTGCCTTTGCTTTGGGTTACATTCTTTCCTGTCATCTCTGAAATCTTTCTCTAACAGTGCTTTCCATTTTACTTACATTAAATCTGTATTTCTCTATATTCTGACTGGTTTGCTTTAGCTACAAATATTTTAAAATGTGTCCCACAATAAATGGATGGAATTGGAGAATATAATGCTAAGTGAAACTAGCCAATTCCAAAAAACCAAATGCTGAATGTTTTCCCTGATATAAGGCTGCTGACCCATTATGGGGGTAGGGAGGGGGAACATGGGAGGAATAGAGGAACTCTAGATAGGGCAGAGGAGTAGGTGGGGAAGGGAGGGGCATGGGGTAGAAAAGACAGTGGAATAAGATAAACATCATTACCCTAAGTACACGTATGAAGACAGGAATGATGTGACTCTACTTTGTACAATCAGAGATATGAAAAATTGTGTTCTATATGTGTAATATGAATTGCAATGCATTGTTTTGTCATACATAACAAATTAGAATAAAAAGATAAAAAAATCTGTCCCACAATAAAAATATTAAATCCTTGATCTCTCCATGTCCCCTGCCAACTCCTAGTCCCCCTCTCCACTTTCCATACCTGCTAAATTTAATCCATACCTGCTATACTATTTCCCTTTCCTTGCCTTCCTTTTGCTTTACTTTGCCTTGTAGTCTAGACTTTGGCCCCTTGCTACATCAAAACCTTCTCCATTGTGTTAGTCAGAAGGAAACAGATGACACCCTAAAATTTGGTAATTTGATTTTTTTTTTTTTTTTTTTTTTTTTGCGATGCTAGGGTTTGAACCCAGGGCCTCCACTTGGTAGGCAAATGCTCTACCAATGAGCTACATGACCAGTCCTGTGGTAATTTGATAACTTAATAATTATAAAGATATGGGGATGGTATATAGAAAGAACCATAAAATCCCAGTGCTAGTAACAGTGAGTTCACTTTATAACCCTTAAACCTGAAGGAGAAAGAAAAGAAAGCAGCTGCTAGAACCTGGAAATAGAGAAATCCAAACCTCACTCTCCTCTTTTTCTTAGACTTGTTGAAGGGCTTGGTAACATCTGAAGGTAATTGAAGTCCATTGATTAAGTACATATGTGTCCAGATCCAATAATCACCTTTCAGTTTGTAACTTATTTAATATTCTTATTCCCTCTGACCTCGTTAAAATTCTGTGAAAGAGGTATTATTTTCTCTGTTTTACAGATGAGGAAATACGATTTAATAAGGTTTTCTGCATAAAGACACAAGTCTGATAATTGACAGAGGCCACATAATAGTCCACAGATCTCTTAAATGAAAATTTATAAAATTGCCAGTGTGCAAAGCATTAGATTCCAAATTTACAGACTACCTAGGTTTGGTTCTCTGTTTAGAACTTAATGACAGTGATAATGATTAAAAGAAACTATGTTGAACATTTTTTTAAAAAATGTCCTGACATTTGGTAATTACTACAAAACGTTAGCTACTATTATTAGACACTAGGTTCTAAGGCTTTCTTGGACTTGAAAGAGTTAATTGCTTTCTAAAGCCTCAACATTGATTGCTCCTCTCCTCTGACCCTCAATTGCTTTTCTGTAAAACACTGGAACAAGAAATGGTGCTGATCTTCATTCTGCAAACAGGGCAGATTTTGCTTGAAAAAGAACTGCAGTATATTCACATTAGAAATTCAAGACCACATTCGCCTGCAGCCTCACAGTGAGAACTCATCTCTTTGAGCAATCACTTTGGAAGACAACTTGAAAGGCAAAAGTCCAGATATAGTTACTCATTTTGTAGCAGTGGGGGAAGGGGGCTGCTGCAGTTTTTGTTTGTCTATTTATCTTTGGTAGGAAGTAAAAGAGAGGAAGCAAACTGCCTTTAGAAATGTTTCGAGAAAGTATAGCACATTTCAATATTGAATCAATATGTAGGTTTATTACTGCATTTTTGGCAACACACATACACACACACACATGCACACACGCACACACACACACCTTCCTTTCTTTCTCCTAGCTATCTTTGTGTTCACACAGCATAAATGAACCATCCAGCATCAAGACTGCATACATAATAGAGAAACAGCAGTAGCCTGTGACTGTTTTGTCATTGCCAAGGAACCCTGAACCTTAGTACCCTCTTCTGCCTGCCAGTTGAAGAGGAGAAAGCACAGTTGAATGACCTAGCTATTTGTTTTTCTCCATTTCTTACATCAAGGTAAGTGCAAGCTCCTTTTCAACATCTTTTCCCAGGGCCTCGTGAAAAACAATGCACTCTCAACAGTTTCTACTGATGAGAAAAATAATCATGTGTACTTTTCCTTTTCTTTGGTTTATGACTTAAAATATTTTTTTCTTGAACAGTCTTCCTACTTTCCATTTTTACTAAAACTATATCCTTTACCATACCTCACTTTTTTACATATCATCATTCCCTCTTATTTTTTCTCTCTGTTGACCAATATATTAGCCAAAACACTGAAGTAAAAAAAAATCTATTGCTTCCCCCTCCACTGTGCCACACATACCATTAGGCACTCAGAGAGGGATCAGACTCACTCCCTGCATTGAAAAAAGTTGCCATCTACAAGGTACCTTAATCCCATGTAATTTGGTGAAATCAGTTATCTTGAGGTTAGACCAAGATAGGTACACTCAGAACACCTTATTATAACACATTATTTTTAATTGAGGAGAAAAGCATCAACGAAATTCAATAACCCAAGTTCTCATAAACTGAATCATCATTATAAAATAAGAAGGAAAGTTTTATTTGATTTGACTATAACTTCAAACATATCATTGTAATGGAAGAGAAATGTATGTTAATGCATAGTGTGGTGTCTCTCAAAAGTTTTTGACTCAATTTAACGTTTAATCATTAGAAGCCTGTTTTCCTCAGTACTAGGAATGGGTTCTCTTAACATACCTAAAGATGATCTTGAGAGATCTTTTCAGAATGATTCAGAGTTGAGTGAGGAGTTGTATGTAGGTTTATAGATACTCTACTCTCTTGCCTAATACCCCTTTCAATCAAAAGAAGATATTATAATTCATAGATATTTGCAGTGACTATGAACTAAATCAAAGGTCATTTGTTCATCAAGAAGAAGAAATTGAACATCCTCTAGAATTGGATCTGGATAAAATTATAAACTATATGAAAATGACCTTTGCTGCAACCCATCTTATCTTTTAAAATTATTGCCAGACTTTCCATTTCTCCTATATCTTAGATATCAAGTGCCTTCCTGCTAAAGTGGGTCTTTTGAATTCCAGGAAAAGGAAGCATCATATATAATAATAATAATCAATCCAGGCATTTTATATATAAAGTACTCTTAGTAGTCAATTTCTAGGAACATTACATTTCAAAGGTGATTTTTGAGGGGAACATTGCTCAACCTGGTGTATTCTTACTACCCATGCAATTGGTCATTTGTCCTTAGGTTTAACCCTTGTAACCTCATTAACTTTGGGTCCTGACCAACATTCATTGAGACAATTTTGGGGCTACTGGGCTGCAAAGCTAAAGCCCTTACTGATCTCTAGTGAGCTAATGTCACCAAAGATACAAATGAGTTGGTGGATGCAAGTTTTTCTTCTCTTACTACTTCCTCATAGAAGCACATCATATATTTGATGGTCATACAAATGAAGACCTGACAAGATCAGATGAATGAGATGTATGTGCACTCTACTTTTTATTCCATTAGGGCAACAAAAGGCTACATAAATACTCAAAGATCTGTTATCATATAGACCAGCAATATTCAAACTTATAAACTTTTTTGCTAAAATCTATACTAAGAA
Organism: Urocitellus parryii; assembly: GCF_045843805.1. NCBI lineage: Eukaryota > Metazoa > Chordata > Mammalia > Rodentia > Sciuridae > Urocitellus > Urocitellus parryii. Next base: position 52,180,476 of record NC_135547.1, on the reverse strand, counting down.
ATTTTATATCTTACTTCACTGAATAAACACATACCAATAAGAGATTTTTTAAAAAAATTAACATAATATTAACATAAGTATCTTTCTGACAATGACCATGTAGCTATGCCTGCTTCCATGTCTTATAATTTGAGTTCCATGACACAAACTTTTTGAAAACCTTTTCTTCAGAATTGTAAATTGAACAAAATCATAATCTTATTTTTTCTCAGTAACACTCTAAATTAGATTATAGGTGGGAATATAAAAGTGCTTCAGAATGAGAAATGTGCAACAAAAAATTACAGTGAATAAATAAATTGGCAAATTAAAGATGGAAATATTTCTCAGTATTTTCCCTGAATATTTTCCTCCTTAGTTTCCACTACTATCTTCTTCTCTCAGCTAGAATAAGTGCAATATCCTAAAATGAACTATTTGCTCCAATATTTCCTCTCTGTTAAGAGTATCTCTCCCCAAATCACATCATCCAAAACCAGTAAGGAACTCATAACAATTATAGTAAAACACAAATTAAGAAAAAAAATCCCCCATTACTTGGGCTTCTCATTACCTCTCTAGATACATTCCCCAAAATACCATTATCATTCTGATGAATATGCTGATTGTTTCTCTTACAAGCACCATGCTGCCTCCTCCCTCCATGACTCTCTTCAAGCCTTTTTCAATAGAAAAAGCCTTTCCAACTTTTTGTCATCTTTTGTCCACCCATTATTTGCCATTTGTCTCAGCTTTGACATTACTTCATCCCAGAAGCCATTCTTGGCCCAACTCCTCAGCCTTTACATTGAGTTCAGTAGCCCTGCTCTCTGCTTCTATGACCACCTATATTTATCCTATCAACTCTACAGAACACTGTTTACCCTGTCCATTTCTCCTATTAGAGTAGAAATTCCTTGAATCAGAGAACAAGTTCTGTTCATTATTGCACCAACAACACAGAGCATAACACTTGAGTACATAGTAGGTATTCAACAAATATTCAATTAATGAATAAATGATTTCTACCCCTATCTGAATAATGCATTTTAATATGGGTGTTCATTGTGTCATAAATATGTGTCTAGAACTCAATTTTCAGCCAGGCCATGTGTAGAGTTATTCTTTGGGTATGATAGCAGCTATCTTCTTATCAATGAATCATCCCAACTCCTTATTCTACTCTACTGCCTCAAATGTAAGCCTTATTGTTTTAAGTATCTATGGAGTACTGTAGCCATGTCCTTCACTTAGTTTCTGAAAGAGAGATCCATGAGCCAAGATAAATACGGCATCAAGAATCATTAAAGGATCAAGAAAACTTTCCTTGACTAAGGTATATCTTTCCTCTATAATGATGTGTTCCCAGGTGCTATTTTAGGATACATCTGTCAATCCATTGTGTGTCCCCAAATCAATTTTGTCTTTGTGTATAATTTCTTCATAATTTAGAAGCTTTATATGGAGGAACACAAAGGAAGCTTACATGCAAAATTTTGATGTTTTCCTATATCTTCTTACATCTGCATATTCAATACACAACTAATGCCAGTGTCTCACTATGGGAAATCTCCTGAAATCTCCTGCTCCTCTCATTTAGATAGAAACTTCTTTCCTACAAAGTGTCTTCCTAGCCAAAATAATTGTCAAGCCACAGAATTTTGAAGAAGAGAGCAATTAGATAAATGTGCTATTAAAAGAGCAAAAGAAAACCTTGAAATTCATGATTAAGGGAAATTTTTTTAAAACACTAAATTTTTCTTTAAAAACTGTGAAATTGTGGTATTTTCATGCATCAGGGAATTGATATAATGAACTTCTAGAAAATGTGTAAGTATCAGTCAACTGCATCTAGCAACTACTTCTAACAAAATAACCATATATAAGTTTTTATTAAGTTTTTTCTTTATATTAATATAGCTATGAAAAAATAGAACTTACTCTTTCAAATAAATACATTTTAATGAAATAATTCACTTTTGATATAACATAGTTATGGTATGGAGCATTCAAGGTGGTTGCATTTTAAAGATCAGTCATATAGGCATGGGGGTACATACCTGTAACTACATCAATAGGAGAGACTGAGGCAGGCAGATCATAAGTTTGAGGCCAGCCTCAGCAATCCAATGAGACCCTGTCTCAAAATAAGAAAAACAATAAAAAGACTCCAGGGATGTTAGCTGAGTGGTAAAGGACTCCTGTGTTCAATGCTCAATACCTCAAAGGAAAGAATAGAGTATCACTCATAAAAACAAGGAAACAATTAGTAAACTAGGTAAAAAGATTGATAAATAACAATTAAACATCAAGGATGTTCTATATTTTTGTGGCCTGATGAAGAAAAAAGCTAATATCTTACTGATATGGTATGTAAACAAACCTAGAGAAAGCTGGATTCCAACACAGCAAAGCATGCATATGCATGTGTGTATGCATTCATATACTGGCAAGGTCAAGAAAAGAAAAAAAATTAAAGAAAATCCATAGGTTCATGGTAAGAGGAAGTGGTCTAAAACAAGTATTTCAGATGGAAAGACTCAGGAAAGGACTCTGGATGGGATAATCTATTGAAGTCTTATAACGTTATCAAGATAAAAGGTGACATTTGAGCAAAGGGTTGTGAGAGAAAAGAAATATTTAGAATGCACCATCTTACCTTAGGTATAGATGTGGATTATGCCTGAACAAAGAATATTAAATCTAGAAGCAAATCACAATAAAGAAATTGGGAAGATGAATAAATACATGGAAGCTCTTGCCCAGGAAAAAAATATTTGTTTTTTTCCTCTAACTCTTTATCTTCATTTCAGAAATAGGCTCAAATTGAATAATTTGTAAGGAACAATTGATTGAAGTAACTAGGATGCCACCAGGTTTGACTCAAGTATTAATACTTGGTCTGCTCTACATCATTGCCCCTTGGGAAGTATAGAAATATTACTTAGTGGCATACTTAATAAATTACATGTTTCCTATGTTTATTTGAAGAAAGCAGAATTGAGGCAGTGGATGATATACCACACAATGGAAAAAAAAACATATCTGAGCACTAACTTTAAAAAGAAATAAAACTGAGGCACAAAGAGGAAAAACTAAGGCATTGAGATCATGTTGAAGCAAGGTGAAATCTACATTTCAAAGCATACTAGACTAACATTGTGTTCTCCTTTTCGGGAATTCTAGGGATCTATCTTTGTCAAGAATGCTGAGGAATAATTTGGGCAAGGCTGTGTCTTTTTAAGTCTTTTTTAAATCAATTAAGTTTGTACCAGGAATTGATCCCAGAGATGCTTAACCACTGAGACATCCCCAGCTGTTTTTACTTACTTTGTTCCCTGATGCAGGGTCTCCTAAGTTACCTAGCTCCTCAATAAGATGCTGAGACCAGCTTTTAACTTGCAGTCATCCTGCCTCAGCCTCTCAGAATTGCTGGGATCACCAGCATTTGCCACTAAGCCTTGCTGAAATTTTTCAAAGCCCTAAAATGTCCTAGATTCCTTTTAAAATGAAGGTCCTGTCTGACCATTTAGTGAACATTTCTTTGTACAAAATGAGGACCTTTAAAAACACCTAACAGAGGAACATTGAAGAACTAATTAATTGATGCATACCTTAAAGACAGAAAATGTATTTTAATTGTTTTTAACAGATAAGGTGTTATTTTATCCAAATGCTAATTATGTGAGAAAAAATTAAGGGATGTCATAAAAACCCTATTTTTGAAATGGAAACCAAGTTATGAAACACGTTAAAAATCATAAAGAAAACTGGTTAATTCTAGAATAGTCTAAGGAATTTCCTTCCTCCCCTGTTGGCTTCCATTCACTAAACTTTCAACATAGATGTCACCTATCACAGAGATATTCCCTTACTATCTGTCTATAAAAGTATCCCATAACTTTATAATCCCTTATTCTGCTGTTTTTCCTTCATACATTTTTCATACCTGAACATTTTCATTTTTCATTATAACATAATCTCCATGAGGGCATGCACCTATTTTTGTTTATCACCATATGCCCAATACCAAGGATGTATACTGCCTAGCATATTATATAGATGGCACTAAACTTTTTTAGTGCTAATATCTAAAGTGTGGTCCTATATCAGCAAAAGCAGTCCCCTGGAACTTGTTAAAATGCAAATTAGCAGAATCCATTCAAGACCAACTGAAGACCAACAATTTGTATTTTAACATGCCTTCCAGGAGATTCTGATTCATGCTAAAGTTCAAAAAGTACTTAGAAAAAAATGAAGGAATTAATGAATTCAAGGTCTGATTATTTTGAATGGGCAGACATCTACATAATTACTTCCCCTGTTTTCTTTAATTCACAGTTAATTAAGTTATAATGCCAATCACATCTTTAAAAAACAAATACCAAATGACTCCTTTGATATAAGGGGTGTAAACAAGGACAGGGTAGGGACGAAGAGCTTGAGAAGAATATTTACAGTAAACAGGGATGAGAGGTGGGAGGGAAAGGGAGTGAGAAGGGAAATTGCATGGAAATGGAAGGCGATCCTCAGGGTTATACAAAATGTCATATAAGAGGAAAGGAGGGGTAAGTCAAGAGAATACAAATGGAAGAAATGATTTACAGTAGAAGGGGTAGAGAGAGAAAAGGGGAGGGGAGGGGAGGGGAGGGGAGGGGGGATAGTAGAGGATAGGACAGACAGCAGAATACATCAGACACTAGAAAGGCAATATGTCAATCAATGGAAGGGTAACTGATGTGATACAGCAATTTGTATACGGGGTAAAAGCGGGAGTTCATAATCCACTTGAATCAAACCGTGTAATATGATGTATTAAGAACTATGTAATGTTATGAACGACCAATAAAAAAAAAAAGAAAAAAGAAAAAAGAAAAAAAAAAGAAAAAAAGCTACATATTAGGATTATGGTCAGGATCTGTTTAGATTTTCAAAAGACAAAAGGAAGGCTTTGGATAAAATAGGATTTGACTTCTCTCAGGATGATAGAAAAATATTGCCAGTTGATTATCTTCACTCCTTTAAGTTTCCCAATTGCCTCCCAATCCCAATATCATGTAGATAATGTAATATTATGTTAGAGGAGTGGTGCAATTGGGAAGGTATTTGGAACTAATTACTGGTATAACATTCATTCATTCAATGAATACTAGTTAGTATCTACCAGGCACTGTTCTAAGAGCTTGTGATATATAAATATCTGAGCACTAACTTTAAAAAGAGATAAAACTGAGGCACAAAGAGGAAAAACTAATGCATTGCTTGGGCTTCTCATTACCTCTCTAGATACATTCCCCAAAATACCATTATCATTCTGATGAATATGCTGATTTTTTCTCTTATAAGCACCATGCTGTCTCCTCCCTTCATGACTCTCATTAAGCCTTTTTCAATAGAAAAAGCCTTTCCAACTTTTTGTCAAGACAAAATCCTTACCTTCAAAACAACAAGACAAAATCCTTACCTTCAAAAACTTTGCTTTTTGGTAAACCCTGGTGAAAACATCTTTTTCACCCTGTCAGTCAAATTTGAATTAGGTCTTTTCCAAAATCAAAAAAATGCAAATATTTAACAAAATATTTTCCCAAGAATCTTCATCTTTACATTACTTCTAAAGCTACAAAAGGTCATTACTAAAGTAAGGAATTGGTTCTTCTGTCCTTAAATTTTCTCATAATACCAGACTTCCAGGTATCTGTAACAGATTTTTTCACATATAGACTTAAACTCTTGCTTGTTGTCATTGCTAACTGCAGTAATAATAGTTAGCATAGTGTTTATCATGTGCTAGATACTGTTCTAAGTTACTGACTTTTTTATTTGTTCTAATTAGTTATACATGACAGTAGTATGCATTTTGACACATCATACAAATAACTAACACTATCTCTTAAAACATTTACTCAACTGCCAACTCGAGGGTCAGGCAACTGGATAACTCACCATCCCACACCACCCACCATCCTGATATCTGAACCATGGAGGACATGAAATTGGAGTTTCCCTCCCTCCTACAGTATAAAGATGAGAAGAGAGGAGTGGATTTGCCTGTTGAGAAGAGAGACTCAGGAAAATTTACCTGGATTGGTCTTAGGTTCATATTCTTCTGCTATGAAAAACAAGTTACCTATACTACAGAAATATGCAGAAATATGGAATAAAGTATATACTTTTCATACAACAAAATATTGGAGCAAATTTGATTAAACCAAACCTTCAACACTTATTTACATACTCAATCTTGAGTATTACAGATAATCCAGTTGAAGATATAATGTGACTAATGAATTTATTGATGGGAGCTCACAAACTGGAGGGAATGTTCTTCTGCATGGAGATGCAGGGATCTGCCAAAGTGCTGCCTTTACTATTGCATACATTATGGAAACATTTGGAACAAAGTACAAAGATGCCTTTTCTTATGTCCAAGAAATAATATTTTGCATTAATCCAAATTCTGGATTTGTTCATCAGCTTCAGGAATATGAAGTCATCTACTAGCAAAATTGGCAATATAGATAACATTGCCATTCCAGATAGAAAAGTCTTTATCTATTCAGTCTGGTACGACAGGCAGTCTGAAGAGAACACATAAAGAAGATGATTTTAGAAAACTGCAATTGGTAACTTCACAGAAGGGCTGCCTCAAAAAGAACATTATAAAAGGTGTGAGTTTCTATTAGGAAAGGAGAAAATGCTAGAGATAATAATAATGAAAAATGATAAAAGCATAAATGGTTTCATTTGAACTGCATGTTGCTTTGAAACATGTTTCTCTGAAACTTGTTGAGCAAAGTTTTAAGATATTGGACTTTTGAAAATTAAAAATATTCAAATTGGAATGGCAGTATATTATCTTCTAATTTCAGATAATTACTTCATGTTGATGTCTCCTTCCTTCCTTCCTTCCTTCCTTCCTTCCTTCCTTCCTTCCTTCCTTCCTTATTCTTTTTCTTTTTCTTTTTCATTAGTAGTAGTACTAGAGATGGAATCCAGGGGCACTTTACCATTGAGCTATATCTCCAGCCCATTTTTTATGTTTTATTTTGAGACAGGGACTTGCTAACTTACTTAGGGCCTCGCTAAGTTGCTGAGGCTGGCTTTGCATTGGTGTTCCTCCTGCTTGAGTTGCAGGGATTATAGGCATGAACCACTACACCCAGCTTCTCATGTTAAATTCTTATTGATTGGTAGTTTAAATAATACTTTTATTTATTTGTATGTACTGTATAGTGGAAATGTTTAACTGACAAAGACTTTGCTATTAAATCTCAACCACTTAACTTTTAGAGCAGAATACTCATTTTGGGGGACTTTTCTGCTTAATCTTAGAAGGGATGTCAGAAAACATTAAGCATGTCCTTTATAAGAAAATATAAAGGCCCAAGTTATCTTATTATCATAGTAATTCAAGTTAATTAGAAAGTTTTATCTCTTGAATTTAAAAATTTATAATTTCTATATTAGGATCTATATCAGGATCTCAACTTGATGTAAAGTAAATGAGCAGTTACCTGACAGATTTTTAAAATAATTGGTTTATTCTATAATCCATAACCAAGATAACGTCTCTTCAATATTTACATTATCTTTGTCCATCCAACAATAAAAAATAATAGGGAATAGCTTAAAATTACTAAAATATTTTATTTTATTGATTAGAAAAATATGTTTCTGGAGTTACTTGAATGCTGGATTTTCATTGTCTTTCCTAACCTTGGTAGCTAATTTAAAAAAAAAAAATCATTCATAACATTCAGGATTACATGTTAGCTCACACTCACAGGAAGTTGCCATACCTCTCAGTTCAAAGTACATTGTATAGATCAGTAGCATACTGATATTTAATTGCAATTTACTATGCACCAAAAATTATTCAAGAACAAAAATTATATACAGTATTTATTTGCCTTTGTATAAGCAATTGCATACATTACTCTGTTTTTAATATTTTTACTTGTATAAAATGCTCATGTATGTAGGTTGGTTCCATAGTTTAGCTACTATGAATTGTGCTGCTATAAACATTGATGTGGCTGTGTCCCTAGAGCATGCTGTTTTTAAGTCTTTTGGGTATAGATCAAGGAGAGGGACACCTGGGTCAAATGATGGTTCCATTCCCGATTTTCCAAGAAATCTCCATACTGCTTTCCATATTGGCTGAACCAATTTGCAGTCCCACCAGCAATGTATGAGTGTGCCTTTTTCCTCACATCCTTGCCAACACTTATTGTTGTTTGTATGCCTAATAGCTGCCATTCTGACTGGAGTGAGATGAAATCTTAGAATGGTTTTGATTTGCATTACTCTAATTGCTAGTGATGAAGGACATTTTTTCATGTATTTGTTGATTGATTGTACATCATCTTCTGAAAAGTGTCTCTTCAGGTCCTTGGCCCATTTATTAATTGGGCCATTTGGGTTTTTTTGGTGTTTGGCTTTTTGAGTTCTTTATATACCCTAGTGGTTAGTGTTCTATCTGATGTGTGAGGGGTAAAGATTTGCTCCCAGGATATAGGCTCGATGTTCACCTCACAGATTGTTTCTTTTGCTGAGAAGAAACTTTTTAGTTTGAGTCCACCCCATTTATTGATTCCTGATTTTAACTCTTGTGTCATAGGAGTCTTATTAAGGAAGTTAGGGCCTAATTCCACATGATGGATATTAGGGCCTACTAGACATAGGGTCTCTAGTTGTATTCCTAAGTTCTTGATGCATTTTGAGTTGAGTTTTGTGCATGGTGAGAGATAGAGGTTTAATTTCATTTTGTTGCATATTGAAGCACAATTCACAATAGCTAAACTGTGGAACCAACCTAGATGGCTTTCAATAGATTAATGGATAAAAAAAAATGTGGCATATATACACAATGGAAAATTACTCAGCAATAAAAGAGAATAAAATCATAAGATTTGCAGGTATGGATGGAGTTAGAGAAGATAATGCTAAGTGAAGTTAGCCAATCCCAAAAAATTAAATGCCAAATGTTTTCTTTGATATAAGGAAGCTGATTCATAGTGGGATAGGGAGCTGAAACATGGGAGGAATACATGAACTCTACATAGGGTAGAGGGATTGGAGGTGAAGGGTAGGTGTATTGGGTAATTAATGATGGTGGAATGTGATGATCATTTCTATCCAAAGTATATGTATGAAGACATGAATTGATATGATTATACTATGTATACAACCAGAGATATGAACAATTGTGCTCTCTATATAATAAGAATTGTAATGCATTCTGATGTCATATATAAATAAAAAATACAGAAAAAAACAAACAAAATAATGTTAAATTTTTTTAAAAGCTTATGTATGTATAGGAATATCATAATGCAAGATGCTGATAGACCAGGCTCAAAATATTAAAATTATTTTGTAATGATTAGTGACCATTATAACTCAAAGATTTTTTGCTTTTCTCTGCAAATAAAATTACTATCATCAGCCTTGGAAGAATTCCTCACATCTTCATTAAATTTCTTCTTTTTTTCTTTATACTTAATTTTTGCTCTCATATTTTATCTATTATATATATTTGTAAGTTCCTTTTTGTATGCATACTATTTTCCTTTTTAGTGCTCATTCTCTCCTGACATTCACCCTCTGACTCATACAAACAACCTCTTAGAAATGCTGAAATAAGTCTGTTTCTATAGCAGCAGTTCTCAAATAACTTTGATTTTTTTCTAATTGGTACAGAATTTTAAGGTCAATCAGAAAATTACATTAAGCACCACTTTGTTTTCATTCCAATAAACTTATATCAATGAATTACAGTTACCGGAGAAGAGTCAGATAATTTTTAGACAACTCTTACTTTAAAAAACAATGTAGTCCAGGTTTTCTGAATCTCAGAATTTAAGTAGTTTTTATTCTTTACTGAAAAGGCTATCACTTCTTTAAGTCAGTAACAACATTCTCTATTTTTTTCTATCTTAGTGCCAAGGGCATAGAAAGCACCATAGAAACACTTGATTTTTAATTAATCATTTAAAAATCAAAGATTAGCACTCAAGTACTGGCTTTTTCAAATATAGCCTATCTCTTCCACTGCTTACAAGCAAAATCTCTGGACAAAACAAAAAAAATCAATTAGCAAAAGAAACATATAATCACACATTTTTTCCATTAAATTATTTAAAATATGGTGGTAGGAAGAAGAATGATATTATGAAATTTATAGGGAAATGGATGGAATTTGAGATTATCATGCTAAGTGAAATAAGTCAGTCCCAAAAAGTCAAACATGGGATGTTTTCTCTGATGTGTGTAAGCTAATTCAAACTAAGGTGATGGGGAGAAGAAAGGAAGAGAGAGCAAGGAAAAAAAATGGGAGAGGGAATTCCACCAAAATAGAGGAAAGATCAGCAGCATAGATAAGGGAGAACTGAGAGAATGGAAGGAGGCACAGGATAAGGGAAGAACCCTTATTAATCTGACAAGAAAATTCATATATACATACATGATTATACCACAGTAAATCTCAACATTAGGTATTTCCACAAGACATTGATTAAAAAATTATAGAAAGATCAGGAGTAGAGGGGAAGGAGGAGAGGAGAGGGGGAGTGCTCAGGACTGTATTTGATCAAATTATATTTTATGCTTTTGTGATTATGTCAAAATGGATACTAATGCCATATGTAACTTAAGAAATCAATAAAAATGTGTGGTAGGAAGAATGGTTCCCAAAGATGTCCATGTGCTAATTCCAGGAACCTATGAATATGTTAGTGTATGGCAAAAGAGGCAGTGCAAATATAATTACGTGCATGGCTAGAATCAGTATCAGAATGAGAAGGTAGAGTGATTTTCCACTGTTAGAGAGGGAGACATGGAAAGTATGAGAAACAATGTGGTAGCCTCTAGAAGTAAAGATTGGTTCCAGCTAACAATCAGTAAGGACATTCTCCAGATACAAGGAAATAAATTTGGCCAACAACTGAATAATGCAAGTACCTCACACATCTCTCACTTCAGTGAGACAGCTTTGCATCCATTCTGGATAAGTTTGGAAAACAAATTTTCCCCTTATCTTCCACTTTGGAATAACCATAGCTCTACCAACATTTTGATTTAGGCTTTAGGCACAGATTCACTGTGTCTAGGCCACAAGTGTATATTGGGAGAAGATAACATGTTTCCTTAGTTCTGCAGGTCCATGGGTGGACATAAATTATGTCTTAAGAATTTTATTTAATGGAATATATTCAAAGCCTCTTCTGCAGCTGAATTAGGTGATGAGAAATTGAATTTTTGAGCTGACAAGATTTATATGCTAATTTGAACTTTGAGTTTATGTTGTAATAGGAGGAGACCTTAGAAGATTTTAGGATGAAGTGCATATATTTTTCATTTGGGAGGGACAAGAATCTTTGAGAGCCAGATTGTGAACTGTGGTAGATATACTTGTCCCCCAAATGTCTACAATCCTAACCCCAGGAATGCACATAGCAGAAGGAAATTTGCAAGTGGATTTAAGGTCACCAAAATTAAAATACAGATTATTCATAAATATTAGGTGGAATCAATTTGATTATGTGAACCCTTAAAAGCAAAGAACTTTTTCAAGATAAACTCAGAGAGATGTGGTATAAGGGGATATCAGGGAGATCCAAAATGTAAATCTTTCCCCTTTAAAATGCTGAAAAAGAATACAGATAAAACTCATCAATTTGAGACATGAAAAATGTGGAAGTACATAAATAGTTCAGTTGGAGAGTCTTGAGTAGTTAGAAGCTCCTGAGAATACAAAAATATAGTTATTCAGTAGAATTTTGATGTACAGTCTAAAGCTAAAGAAAGAAAGACCATGGCTAAAATTATAAAGCTAGACAACACAGTCTCTAGTTAATAGCTGAAAAAATTAGCATGTATATTATATCAATCTGTTTACATATATGTCTCTTAAAATGGCATTCTCAGTTCCTTTAAGGTAAAATATTTGTCCTATTCATAAATAGATATGATTCCTCAGGTACAAAGTAAAGAACAAGAAGGCACAAAGGTAAGACTCTTTGAAAATAAATAACTTTGTAGGTGAATACAAGTAGAAACTGAGGGGTTTTATGACTAAAGGTGTAATTGACAAGATGCCTAAGCTAGAATGGGAAGGAAATAAAAACTGGGGAAGGGGTGGCCTAAAAGACTGAGAGTTTGGGGAGAATGCACAGGCTACTATATAAAGTCAGAGAATAGGAACAGAGAGAGTGGAAATTGGAAAGATATGAGAATATAATAAAACGAAACGGTTTCATAAATTGAGAATTTGGTTCCTTCATTCTTCCAGAAATTTACAAGGACTAGGGTATGGCTAAGAGAAGGAATTGCAGGAGTGGTGATGGGTATATTTAGTGGCTTATAAGATCAAAACTATAAAGATACAATTTTATATGAGTCATCACCATGATTTAAAATTTACTGAGAACAAACTTTATCAGAATGACAGGAGAATAAATGAATGAGACAATAGTGAGTGAAGTGTTGGATTCCTCTCTGGAGATGAGGAATATGTAAAATATTCACTTACAGAAACTAAATCTAGGGTGAGATTAAGAAATGGTGGCAGCTTCAAAAGAAATGTTTGAGAGTAATAATGGTAGGAAAATTGCCCAGAAACTCTAAGGCTTTTAGGCTCACCCTTCTCTAAGTCGAGTGTGACCCAATATGTTCCATTTATCCCCTTCACTTAGAATGCAAGTACCTCACACATCTCTCACTTCACTGAGATAGCTTTGTACCCATTCTTTAAAATTCAGCTCAGGTATCCCACATTTACAAAGGCTTTTGACTTCCTCAATCTGGGTTAGATTTCCTTCTTGTATGCCTATCACTATAAATTCACTAATAACAATTTGTTATAGTGATCATTTTCCATGTTTATTAGGACTATGTCACAACCACTGTATTCCTTGTTCTTGGCAATGTGTGTTGCACAACATACACCCTATAAATGTGTGTTGAATGAGTGTTCTCTCTTGTTAAAAGTTCAGTCTTAAGATTTTACTTCAATAACACTCATGTAAAACCCCTAAAATAACAAACATTACCACCAATTTCCATTTTATTTCACAAACTACTTCTCATTTAGAACTTCAGTTCTGGCATACAGTGTTACTTAAAATGAAGAATCTTGGGCTTATAACTGGGGAGTTTGATTCAGAAGGTCTAGTCTATAGGTCTGAAATCTATTTTTAATAAGCACTTCATGTAATTCTGATACATATAGTCTAAGCATCACATTTTGAAAAAACACTTAAATTATATTTTTAAGATAAGGTTGTTAATAATGAATAAATAATGTCATAAAAGACATATTTTAAATAACTTTCAGCATTTTTCACCTTTAAAGTGTATTTTATCACAATTAACCATGCTTCAATCATGTCAAAGTTGATATTATAAGAATGTTTTATAAGTATCTATAAATATGAGTCCAGTGATTTATGGTATAGTGCATTAAGTACAAAATGAAAAGATAGCTATAGCAATAATTCAGAACAAACATCCAATTTGAGTAGATTTTCATGTCTTTAACACGTTTATCCAAGCATTATAGTGGAATAGCAGTTACTGTGCTAAGCATCAAAATATCAGAAATTTTAATAGTTCATAATTATAGCTATTTGAATAAAACAAAGAACAGTATTTTCTGATTGAATTCCCTTTTATTATTGTTATAAATATATTAAATATATAATAGTGCTAAGGAGAATGACATGACATACACCTGTACTCACCATCCATATTTAGAATAAACCACTACAAAGACAGTTATACTCTACTGTAGTACTCCCTAATCAATTTTCTTTACTCACATCTAGAAGTAACCATTACACTGGATTTGATAATTATCATTCTCACACATAACTTTCTATTTTTATCAGAAATAGATTTATCTATATGCTAAATGTGGTATTGTTTATATTACTTCATTGCCTGCCCATAGTAAAATTTATTTTTCCTTTACCCTGTTAATACTGCAGTTCTTACTTTAGCTTAATGATTTTAATTATCCAGCTTCAACCTATCAAATCTGAGGTCATGTATTTTTATTTTTGTAATAATTATTCAATCATATTAATTGTATAAATTAATGTGTTTCACTTTGACATTTCCTAATTTGTCTTGTTTCCTTTCAACAAATTTATGAAGCTCAAATTCTTCAAATTTATGAAGCTCAAATTCTTCTGTTGCCACAATCACTTTTCTTATCACTTTCTAAATCACAATTTATATAAGGCCTATTGACAATTAAAATGAGCATTCAAAGTAGATACTGTTTTTTCCCTATATTTAAGTTGAGATTATTCTTTTTTAAAATAATTCAACTGGTATTTTATCTATTTATTTTTATGTGGTGCTGAGGATCAAATCCAGTGTTTCACTCATTCTAGGCAAATACTCCACTACTGAGCTACAACCCCAGGCCTAAATTGAGATCATTCTAAATCTTTGTTTACACAAAATTTTTGGAAACATGTGAGATAGAGGGAACATATGTGTTAGGATACAGACATGTTACACTTAACTTGAAATAAATGCAATCCTATCTTGTGCTCAGAAGAACAACAAATATATTTTGAATAGCATTAATGACTACCCAACAAGAGAAATGAATGAGGCAGATAGGAGATTGAATATAGAATCAATTCAAGTTTTGAGCTGTATCAAGTAATATTCAGGACAGAGGCAAGAAGATGGATATGATTTGAGAATAATCTGGAGAAAAATCGCATTAAGGTTTAAGTTTTGACCAGTGTAAAATGATCACCAATATATAGATTCCTTTGTTCAATATCTATTAATTCCACCAACTTCTCTCTTTGATTTCTGCCCTATAAGTCTAAATTATGGGTTACATCAACAGGCTCCCATGCTCCCTGGCTTTCCAGTTGGGTTTAACCATTAGACAGCCATGGAAATGAATGAGAGAGATGGAGCCCAGTGAGCCCCAAATGTTTATTCTCCTGGCATTTCCCTAGAGAGGTCAGTTTAGATGTCCTGTGTCTAATTAATCTCCCTTGCCAGAAGAGACAATCTACATGTTGCATAAAACATTTTCAGTGAAAGCACCAGGGTGTGTGACAAACTGGAATTAATCCTCTTTGTGAGTTATGGCAATCATTGTCTCCAGGTCCATAAGAAAGTCTGGAATGCATGTATGTGAGTGATTATAAAGTTATTACACTAAGACAGATGAAATTTAAGTCTTAGTGGACTGAATTATTTACATGGATTTAATAGTGATGTGCTAGCCCCAAATCCAGGGGATAGCTTTTGCAATCTGCTAGATCCTTTAATTGAATTCTAGATTCAACTATGGCTTAAATTTAATTAAGTAAAAATGCAAGGGTTTAGCTGTGCAATGGGATTCACCTGTGATCCCTGTGACTGGGGAGGGTTAGGCTGGAGAACTAAAAGTTCTAGGTCGGCCTTAGCAATTTGGGATGACCCTGTTTCAAAACAAAAAGGGCTGGGGGTGTGTACCAGTGATAGAGGACATCTGGGTTCAATCCCCAGTACGAGAGAGAGAGAGAGAGAGAGAGAGAGAGAGAGAGAGAGAGAGAGAGAGAGAGGGGGGGGGAGGGAGGGAGGGAAGGAGAGGGAGAGGGAGGGAGGGAGGAGGGAGGAGGAGGGGAGGGGAGGAGAAATGGAGGGGAGCGGAGATGAGAGTAAAGAAGAGAAAAATGCTAGTATTTTCCTGGCATAAATAGGAGCAAAATATAATGCCTTGACCAGCATCATCAGCCTAGCATGGGAATTTGTTATAGTGGGAAATCCTTGGGACCACACCAGAATTACTTCATTAGAAACTCTGGGGAGTAGGACCCAGTAATGTCCCTTAACAAACCCTCAAAGTGGTTCTGATGTACAATGATGTTTGAGAACCAATGCACTAGAGAAAAAAATGTCAAATGCCCAGGGAAATGGCAATCTTGGAATGTATTCATTAAAAGTTATCTCAATTAAGTAGTGGGTGAACTCCTTAAGCCAGAGAACAGTAGGAGGTGTGATTGATTTGGATACCCAAATCTCAATGGAATTAATAGGATCCTGGTGTGGTAGAGGTTAAATACTAGCACTGCACTATCAGACAAGCCAGAGGATGTGTTTTGACTGAAATCCAACCATGACAACAACTAGCCAGTTGAGAGCAGGATCCCTAGAAATTAAATACATTGGTTGCCTAATGAGTTGTTGGCAAACAGTAAAGGAAAATTATATATCAAGTTAGAAGGCTAACTTGAGTCATTATAGCAGGGATCCACTATCTCTTCTCCAAAATTCCCCAGTGTTAAGTTTGGTCAAAGCCCTTTACCTGAGGGTTGAACTGTAAACCTTTGAGGAGGAACCCTGCAATGTGGTCATAGGCTTATGCCATAAACCCTCCCTCAGTTCTTCTTCATTAAAACCTGCAGCCATTATATGGAATAATTGTGTACTGGAGAAAGAAAAAAAATATCCTGACCTCCTGAGAATTTACAGCTATTTACCTGGAATTTTGGTTGATTCCTAGAAACTTAACAATGCCACTGTAGTTCACCAGTAAATAGTAGGGGCCTATTGAAATCAGATGAGAGATGGATTGTTGGCCCATGTTCATTTCAAAGTATATTCAATTGGAATGTAAAGTCATTCTAAGGTAACTCTCCTGGTTGCAGAATATATACTAGGAATAAGTACATAAAGTAATTGGCAAATTCTCCACAATGGCTCTTTGTCTCATGCTGTGAGGGCTATTTTGGCAGAATAAAAGTGATGTGGGAGCTCATTCCATGATAGTAAACCAAAAACTCTGCAGGAATTTTTTAGACTGGCACTTTGACCAAAGACTTAGGAGATGCAAGGGAAAAATTCCTATAACACTCCCATTTGTTACATTTGTTTGGTTAATACAAAAGTCATATGGATCAAGGAAAATAACAATAGATTATTATAAGTAATCATAAAATAATGTCAGTTACAGCTATGGCTCCAAATGTGGTATCTTTACTGGAACAAATCAACATAGACGCTGGAAACTAACCTATAAAATGCTTTCCTTTAAACTTCTAATCAGTTGGGACTGTTAGAAAGAACATAAATTTGCATAGCATGGACAATAATATATTATTTTCTGTATTATCTCAAGACCATGAACTCTCCTGCTCTTAGTCAAAATATAGTTCAGAGAGACCTTGATCATCTTGGTATCTTACAGAATATCCATTTGGCCCATTAGATTAATGATATGATAATTGAACCTACTGAGTAGGAAATATGCTAAGACCTAGTGAGTAAAAAGTGGCAAGCACTGTAGATCATTTCTGATTAAACTTCATTAATCTGATTAGACTTCATTCAAAGGATCTTTTTTTTTCAAATTTCCAATTTAATTTTTAAAAAATTCAGTATTTTACATTTCACCAAGGGCTCATATTTTTGTAAAATAAAATAAGCATGAAGTACCTGAAAAAAGATTATGTGTTCAGATGTTACAAGTATGTCAAACTTCTATAAGTTTCTAAACATTTCAGTTTCTGTATTTATTTTGTTGGACACCAATTACAAACATTTCAGGAACTGACGTGAGTTCATGGGCCATAACTTGCATAGCACCACCATAGATGCCTTACTAAGACATATGAATGCCAGAAAGCGTGAAGTAAACTATGCAGAAGTTTAGGGCCTGCCTCATCAGTGAAGTTACAAAGTTTATTAGTCCTGGGTACATTTCAGAATGAAAGATAAGTTGCTGCAGGTTTTACTACCAACCACAAAAATAGATATAATGCTTGGTGGATATCTTTGGATTCAGAAGGCAACACATAACATATTTGGTATGCTGCTCTGATAGATCTATTGGTGATTTGAAAAGCTTCTTGTTTCAAGTGGGCGTTAGAACATTATGAGTTCCCCACCAGTTCTAGGCTGCAGTGCAAGATGCTTTGTTCTAAGATGTTTTAAACCAGAGGTCTTGAATGTATATGATTTCCTTTGGCAAAATAAGTTGTATGCAGTCTCTTGTAAACCCTAATGGGAGGATAATAGAACAGAACCATTAGGTTTAGGTAAAGATACTCTAGCCCCCCATATGAAAAGTAGCCCCTTGGGGCTGGGGATGTGGCTCAAGCGGTAGCGCGCTCATCTGGCATGTGTGCGGCCCGGGTTCCATTCTCAGCATCACATACCAACAAAGATGTTGTGTCTGCCGAAAACTAAAAAATAAATATTAAAATTCTCTCTCTCTCTCTCTCTCTCTCTCTCTCTTAAAAAAATTTTAAAAAAGAAAAGTAGCCAGTTGTTTATGAATGGGCCCTAGAAGATATTGTATTGCTTATCGTGAAGTGGTGCTGATTCAAATAACCATGAATTTGGATGTATGTACTGGCATTTCATTATAAAATGGAAGCTGTATATACCTGGCTTAAATGTATCAGGAAGTGCTGAGGGCCATTGCCAAGTAGGAATGACTCATCGAAATTTCCTTGCCAGCATACCCCATGTTAAATGGACTTGCCTTGGAATTTCGCTGTTGACATTGCATGTAAGGTGACCTTGCTCAAGGACCAGGGCAGATCTGGGTTTAGAGCTGATCAGGTTTGAGGAAGTATCCTTCTCCTTGAGTTTAAGGCGTTCCCGGTTTAAGACAAGTTTAAGGCCCGGTTTAAGACAATAGGGGTTTTAGGGAAGTTGGAGGTTGAAGATTATTGCTGCTGGGATTAGGGTGTTCCTGCTGCTTGTTCCCGTTGAGTTCTCCTGAGATTCAAATGGGATTTGGAGAAAAGCCTCGTGGAGTAGGTGAATTGGGCGGGCAGATTTTGGATTTCCCCTGAACGTGTGTGGAGGCCGGTGTGAGTTCTGGAATAAAGAATTGCTGTTTGAATCTACAAAGTGTGAGTGGCTCGTGATTCAGTGCCAAGCCGAGACATTGGCAAGGAAGGCAATATCAAATTATGAGCAACATATCTAGCAGTCACGTTCTGGTATTAAACCTAAAAGAAATGACAACTTATGGACATTGAAACCCTACAAAACACAGATGTTTATAACAGCTTTATTCATAATTGCTAAAATCTAGAAACAAAACAGATATCCTTCAGAAGGCAAATCGATAAATTGTGATACATCCAGACAGTGGAATATTTTCAGGGCTCACCAGAAATGAGATATTAAGCATAAAAGGACATACAGGAATCTGAAGTTTGTATTATTAAATGAAAGAAGCCAGTCTGGAAGGGCTCCATACTGGATGATCCCAACTATATGACATTCATGAAATAGCAAGATTATGGAGATAGTAATAAATTCAGTGGTTGCTAGAACTTCGAAAAGAAGAAGGGATGACTATGTGGACAGTAAAGGATATTTAGTTATGGTAGTGAAACTCTTCTATATAATACTTTAATAATTGATATGTGTCATTATATACTTGTTCAAAATCCATAGAATGCACACCACCAAGAGTTAACCCTAATTTTAACTATAAACTCTGGGCAAAATGTTTTGTTGATGAAGGATCATCAATTTAAACATATATGCAGGATATTGATAATGAGTGTGTCTTTCACCTTTGTTTCACTGTGGCAAATATTGAGAAAATCAACTTAGAAGGAGAAAAGATATATTTTGGCTCATAGTTTCTAGGTTTCAGTCCACAATAACTTGGTCCTATTGCTTTGGGCCTGAGGTGGCACAGTATATCATAGTGGTGTTGTATTGGAGGAATTTTGCTTACCTGTGATGGTCAGAAAGTGAAAATAGTAAGAGGAAGGGACCAGAATCCTATATCTCTATACAAGGGCATGGCCTTAATGACCCAATTTCCTTTCACTAGGATCGGCCTCCTAAAGGAACTCAATAGCCCACAGGCTGGTGATAAGTCTTCAACACATGGCCATAGGGTGATATTTAAGATCCAACACATACCAATTGGGGAGACTATACATCTATGGGAAAAGGGTGTATATGGAAACTGTATTTTCTGCTCAATTTTGCTGTGAATCTAAAACTGTCTATTACAAAATTATGAGCAGATATCTCAGAATCTTACAGTATGCACTTATAGTGATTTATCACTTCTTTCTTAATTAATCCATTACCTTATGAGGAGTTCCTTATTTGAATATGTAATGAGGAAAAGAAGACATGGGACTTATTTGCATATAGATCTGCATGGTATATATCAGTACCACTAAGAGATGTCTGTGAAACTCACTGGTGAAAGAATTTTTTCCCAGTGCGAAAAATATTCAATAGTATGTCTGATTTTACCCATCAGTTGAAGGAGAGATGGCCTGATATATGGAACTATATTAGTCCAAGAGCAAAGGCTAACAGCTTGGTTAGGTGATAGGAAAAATCAGAATCAATGACAAGGAAGTCATGGCAGGGAGGTATTTGAATGGACTTCTGGAATGGACTAAATAAGTGAAAATATTCATACCCTCTGCAAATGCTGACCAGAGGACTTCCATATCAGAGGAATGTCTCAATAATCAGATGGACAAGATAATCTGTTCTGCAGGTTAGTCAGCCTCTTTCCCTGACACTCATTCAATGGAATAATATACAAAATGCACATGGTAGCATTTATGGACTCAACAATATGGTCACTACCAGAGTTGATTTGATCACTCCCACTGCTTCTGAGTGCCTCCCTGCTAACAGCACTGGTCAACACTTAGCCTCTAATATAGAATCATTTTCAATGGGTTAGCAGGCAATCTTATGGCAGATTGATTACATTGGACCCTTCCCCTTATGAAAGAGGCAACACTGTGTTCTTGATAGAATAGGCATACTTTCTGGATATGAATTTCCCTTGGAGAGATTGTGTCAGCCCTATTGTTTATGGATTTATAGAATGCTGTTAACCATTGCCATGGTATCACAGACAATATTTTCTCTAACCAGGGGATGCATTTTATAGACATAGTTTTATACGCATAGAAATAATTGGTCTTATGTGCTTTATGTAGCTTAATAAAGATTCTTTTCTATGCCAAATAGGAGAAAACAACCTGCAAGATTAGGATCTTACCCTAAAGGATACAATATATATCTACAACCAGTGGCTAATAAATGTAATTTCTCTCAGTCAGGAATTAAAGGGTGAATGGGAGTGGCCTTTCTTACTATTATAGCTTATAAATTACTTGAACAATTTTTGCTTCCATTTTTAGGATCTGGATCTTAATGTGTTTGGAAATCTTAGTGTAATAATTTTTGATGTAATTCCACAGAGTAGTTTGAATGCAGTGAATACTAGCCTCATACTATGCACGCTTGTCTGAGTAGGATGCACAAGCCAAATGTAGAAACTATCAAACTACCCAGGATTTTCTCCTTATGTGGTTTTACAAGGTCATATTTTCACTGGCTATATGACAAAGATGTTTTGAAAAATAATGTCAATTCAAATGGCAAAATAGACGATCATTTACAGTATAGAAAATAATTCTACAAACTCCATTTCAGCTCAATTTCAAGGAAAAAAAAGATGTATTTCCTCTATATGTTCAAGAAAATGCTAACTGTAGCAATAAGATTGTTTCTTTTTTTAATATTTGTTAGTTATCATTGGACACAACATCTTTATTTTTATTTATTTATTTTTATGTGGTGCTGAGGATCAAACCCAGGGCCTCGCACATGCTAGGCAAGCACTGTACCACTGAGCCACAACCCAGCCTCCAATAAGATTGTTTCTAATGGCAATGTTATTAATAAATGATAATCACTAGTTTTCATAATTTCTGGGAAAGACATGCCAAAACACCATATAGGGTTCTTGATTAAACCAAAGTAGTAGTAGTCTAGTAGAGGGAAAATCAGCTTATTTATGCTGCCCTTAAAATAATTTTATACTTGCCAAAATCTGAACAGGAATTATACTCAGGCTATTTTAATGTTATCATCCTTCAATACAAAAATGATCCCAATTTCTATGAATCATTGTCTAGACAATTTTATATCCAGGAACTATAACCCTCAATAATTTTCTGTATAATCCATACATTTAAGGTAGTGTAAATGAGGTTAATTGTTACTCACACATATAAATATGGAACATGGTGTTTCTCCTGGTTCTAATGAAAATTCAATAGGATATACTAGATTTTCTTTCACTTTATATTTTTGATACATGTTACAAAATGGACGGAACTTGAAAATATTATGCTAAATGAAAGAAGTGAGCCACAAAAGTCCACATATGGTATGATTTCACTTATATGAAATGTCCAGAAAAAAAGAGACAGAATATATATCAGTAGTTACTGAGAGCTAGAGAGGCGATGGGATTGAGGACAAGGAGAATAAATAATATGGAATTTCTTTGTGAAGTGATTATAATGTTCTAACATTGACTGTGATAATGCTTGGATATATTTGTAAACACACTAAAATCATTGGAATTTCTCTCCTTCTGGAGATAGCCCACTTTCTCCCTAAGTATGTATTTCTTGGTTTACTTCAAAAGTTTCTTACTCAATATGACTGGCATTCTCCCTTAAATGTATATTTCTTCCTTCACACCCCCAAAATGTCTATTGCCTGAGAGCCCACATTCTCCATTCAATGTGTATCTGCTTTCCTAAATGTGTCTCAAAACAAAAACAAAAACAAACCATTGAATTGTATAAAGAGGTGAATCTTGAAGTATATATCTCAAGCCATTGTAAAAAGTCAGGGCTTATACACAACACTGAATACACTGTATTCATTCAGTCTCCTTTCTCCCAGGCCATGCCAAACTGCTTAAATTTAATGAAATTTAGATGACACCTTTCATAAGCAATACCTTATGTACCATCATTACAAGGATTAAAGATGAATCCCCTCTACATTTAAAAAAATATTTTTAGTTGCAGCTGGACAAAATATCTTTATTGATTTATTTATGTGGTGCTGAGGATCAAACTGAGTGCCTCACACACGCTAGGAGAGAGCTCTACCACTGAGCCACAATCCCAGTCCTCCCCTCTATTTTTAAGGAGAAAAAACACAGTGAGTACGAACTGACAATGTAATAATGATAATGATAATGGTAATAATAATAGGAGGAAGAGGAGAAAAAAGAGTAACACTTTTCGTGCATTTACTAAGTGCCAGGAACTGTGTTAAATGCTTTGAGGATTTTGTCTTCTACTAATAGTCCTATAGGTAGATATTAATGCTTTTGTTTACTGATTCTGTATATAAGAGAATTGAATCACAAAAATGTGAAATATTTACTTAGGGTGACATGCCAAGAAATGGCAGAGTAAGAATTTTAACCTAGTGCTTAGCTGAAATATAGGGTCCTAACAACCAGAATCTATAAGTATTCAAAATAAATAATTCAAGGCAAACTAAGGTAAGTGCCATGAAAGAGTCAAGAAAAAAGTGCTAGAGCTAGGTGTGAGCTAAAAGAACACATCTTATTTGCAGCTCTTGTTTGCATGAAAGACTGCTAAGTCAGTTCAACTCTAAACATATAGGTATATTTGAAGATCTGATGACAGTTTTCATGGGTCACTAAATAGCTATATACAAAAATCTCAGATTAAATATTTGTTTTGAAATAAATGTGACTAAACTGTTAATTACTACAGAAATGTTACAAGGTTGAATGCTTAATTTTCTCCTCAAAATAAATTTTTATATTTTTATTACAAGATATAAAACCAGAACCCTGAATTCATCATTCTTTTTCTCTAATCTAAACCTTCATCTTCAGCCTGAGATCTTTAAAAGTCTTTTTTTGTGATCTCAATTAAATTCCCAGTCTAGATTCAATCAATTCTTCTCATTTTTTTTCTTACCTTTCTGTTTCCCTTTCTATATTCAATGATACTTGAATGCTATGGCTAAAGCTATTCTTCTTTCTAATTATGTAAAACAAATCAGAAAGAACAACTTTAGGGTTTTTAACATAAGGACAAAAATTTGCTTCCAATATACTGACCATAGCTTAAATATTCACCTAAACTACTTAGTCTATTGTTCTTTATATATTTCTTTGGCACTTCCCTAACAGAATTTCTATATTCAATCTAAAAAATAGCATTTCTCTTCTCTATTAAGCCTCTTTGAGTGCTCTTAAAATATTCTTCCTAAACACTTTACTAGAACACTGGGCTAATCAGAAAACTGAAATATGGTGCTAGACTACCTCCTCCCTCAGTCAGCATATAAAGACCAATGCAAATACAATTAACATTTCTTTCAAAATGGCATAAATGATCTCAGTGTGACTTGCAGACTATAGGAAGATGTGATAAAAGATGAGTTCTTTTAATGTTAACAATGAAGAGATATTCCAAAGTTATTTTACTGGTTAGATTAGTTTAGGTGATGCTGCAGCAATAAAATCTGATCCAAAATCTCAGTGTCTTAACACATAACTATTTATTTTTTACTCTCAAAAAAGTCCACTGCAAATCCATCAGCTTTTCAGGGAAGGATGCTTCTAAACAAGGACATAAAGATACAGCTTTTGTCCATCTGAAGGTAGGTATCATTGACTTCAGGTCATGGTGGCAGGTAAAGAGAGAGCTGGAGGGTCATGCAGGACTTTTAACTGTTCCAGTATGGAAATGATACATCACTTCTGTTTTCAATCCCTCTGCTAGAAGAAGTCAAATGACATCACCTAACTACAAGGTCTGAAAAGTGAACAGGAACACACAATGATGAACTGCAGATGTCTTCACCATATTCTACAAATAATATAAGCTTTTAAGAAACATTTTAATGAATAATAATCTTGAAAAACTCTATATGGATACAAAATATCCCTTAAATGTAATAGTTTTTATCAGCATATACATATAGATATATTTTTAAGAAACAGCTAAAGTTACGAAGCTCCAAGGTAACCTAACATGGCATTACTATAATGCTCCAACAACCTTACTGACAGATTCTGGTAATGTTATTGCAAAAATTTTGAGAGCCAATATGTTATTTATCAATTATATGTTTTCTATCTTTATAATTTTGTGATTTAAAGAAAGCCAAAATGAAATCAGCTATTGAAAAATAGCTACTGAGCCTCTCATCATATCAACATATTTTGTATCTAGGACGTTATAATTGGTATATCCTCTGTAATACGTATTTTTGAGACATAAATGTATAATTTATGTTACTCTGATATATAAAAATGTAAAGTAAAAATAGGTTTTCAACATTAGTGGTAAACATGAAACAGTAACAGACACAAGGCACCAAATCTTAGTAAAATATGGGCACAGGAAGATAAAGGATATCATTATCACATGAATTTAACTCCTATTTTAATTCAACATAAATGCTTAAGACAACAAATTTTTAAACATCATACTTACTAAGATTTTGGCAGTAGTTTTATGTAACAAGATACACAGCGTACTAGAGGTCTGGCACTCAACTTGCTTATAGTAAACCAGCTTCAATATGAAGGCATTAAATATGTTTTAAAAACCTTCTTTTTACATATTAAATGTTTTGGCAAGTGTGCAATTAAACACAGAGTAATGAAATTAATACCAAGATTAAGAAACTACAAACTTTAATTTCATTCCTAAGCATAAATCATATTTAAAAAGAATCATTAGTTATAAAGAATATCACTGGATAATTAAAACTTAACTGTATAAAATATGCAAAAATTTTCAGAATTTTATTAATCAAAAAATACCAGGAACTGTTTAAAATGATTCCCTTCTGGTAGGTATCAAAGTTAATTCAATCTATGTAATATTCTAATGCTAAAGAGGTAAATGTCATAGTCTTGGGGGTTTACTTATGCTGTAACCTGCTGTCTGTTTTGTTAACCTGAAGCAGCATACAAGAACATCCCAGAATTTCATTAAGTAAGAAAAAATGGCTGCTGCACTGGCAAAAATAGGATGTTAAGGATCAAAGGCACACTATTCAGCTAGCCAGAGTAGCAAACACTCTCCCCCATTGCTCGCTACAAGCCCTTTCTCCCTGTAAAGAAAAATTTACTGAAGAATAAACAGTAAAATAAACTAAACATCTACAAAATAAGGATTTTGAGACATCAATATTAAGTCCTTGTTTCAAAAATGTTAACTATATTGTTATGATGTTTCTACTTATATTTTAAAGATGTGTATAAATCAGATATATTTGACCTTAGATATGCTTTTTTGGTCAGGATTATTCATTATCTAAAATATTTTACTTTAATTCTAATTATAACCATTAATATGACAACAGAGTTTTAGCTCCCAGAGGAATAACCACCAGGATGAAAGACAAACAAAACAAAATATTTAAGCTGCAGGCAACAAGTATGGCCCATTCCGGCACAGCGGCATTTGAATGGCAACTCGAAGTCCAAGAATAACTCTACTAACACAGGGAAACTCATGCATTTTGGTAAATATGCCCTAACCTTCACAGTTGAAGTTTCCTTCAGACTTTGCTATTTTTTTTAAATATGAATGAATGCTTGCTTTTTTTCCTTGATGTTATCCTGACTTGTGACTTGAACCAGACTTCTTTTTTTTCTTTTTACTATGTTTCTTATGTTGTTTCTTTTTCTTCTTTACTTTTTCCATTGCTTTTTCTTTCTCTTCACACTTTCTCTTCTTTTTTGCTTGTACTTCCTCTTCATGATCTGATTCTGATGAAGACTCAGGTGAAGATGGTTTATCCTCAGGATAAGTTTTCTTTCTCTTTTTGCTGAGACTTCTAATACACTTTTCTTTCCTTATTTCTACCTTTGACTTCTTTTTCTTTTTTACAGATTCCTTGCTCTCTGATTCTGGTGCAGACATTGAGCATTCTGATGATTTGTGTGAGAGGTTCTTCTTTTTCTTTCTCTTTTTTCCTGGCTTCTTTTCTTCATTTTCTGAATCTGAAGAACTGCTTGAAGAATCAGCACTTGATGAAGATGATGACAACTGACAAGATTTCTTCTTTTTCTTTTTCTTTTTCTCTCTCTTTTTGGTTGAACTCTCACTTCCACTTAATAATTTCTCTCTGCTTTTTTCAAGCTCTTTCTTCCAACTTTCATTCATTTTTTCTTCAAATTCAGCTAAGGCCTTGGAGCCTTTCTTTTTATTTTCTAATTGTTTCTTCACTTCTTCCCAGGTGGGCCTTGGTCGATTCAGATAATCTTGTATTGTTGGGCCTGCAGATTGAGTTGGGCCCCTCCATCTGGCCATTGCTATAGGATTCATGTAGGCCACCCGATTATCCCGCTTTCCCATGGTGCCTTAATGTTTTCAGAGTAGATTCAGTTACCAAGGAGAACAAGATAGACACTCTCCTTAAATTCTTCATCTGCCAGTATACCAAGCATGTTCCATTCTGTAAAAGAAGCACACAGAATGATTACAAAACATCTTTAATATAAGACAAAATAAACAATAAACTTTATTCTTCACTGCTTATCATATATACTATGTAGTACAGTAGAAACTACCAAAATATTATGTTCTGGGAACAAACTATATACAAATTCAAGATTTTTCAATTACAGACACTATGGTATGAATATAGCATAAAGTGTTTTATAAATTTCATTTAATGTTCTGACAAGTACCTAAGATGTTTAATAACAATTTTCTTTTATATTATATGACACTTATTTTTTTCCTTTCTTTCATTCTTGCCTCAGATGCTAAGTAGAGTGAAATTTATAGTGTTAAAATCTGTATCAGGTAGACTTTCGCCAATTTAGGAAATTGCAGCAAACTCCACGGTACAAGTTTTGAGAGAAACCTGAAAGTAATACCAAACAAATCCTTCTCCCTCAAATCTCACATCCAATCCAGTACTAAATCCTGCTGTTTAAACCTCTATGATAGTTTTCTTATCCCTTTATTTCTCTCTAAATATATTTTCATCAACTATCATCTCTCACTTGGACATTATGTAAATGTAAATGGATGTTTATTCTATTTATTCTATTTATTCATTATTTATATGTGGTGCTGGCAAGTGCTCTACCACTGAGACACAACTCCAGCCCTGGACTATTATTCTTTAGTATAAATTATTTATCTGTCAGAGACTGCTTAGTGCTTTGCAATGGATTATCTCATTCAATCACTACTCTAAAACCTATCAAGTCAATTCTATTATTATTCCTATTTCATGGGTACAGAAACTGAGGGTTGGGGAATTTGAGTATATCTTCCATAAAATAAAGGGCTAATAAATAATGAATTCAGGATTTAAACCAAAGGTACCCAATTCAAGACCCATCATATATGGCACATTATATTGACTCCTTACATTAATCATAATTGGCAGCTCTATTCTACCCTCACTCCCTTCCATTTCCATTTCAGTCCCACATTGTAGTTAGAAAGATCAAAAAATACTCCAGTGGCTCTGCATTTCAATGAGAATCAAATAAAGCTCCTATAAATGTCTTAAATGGTCTTCTTTCTTTTCTCACTTACTTTAAATCTAGTCACTCACTTTTCTCAATTATATTTCCTCCTGTCTTCTCTTGGTTCGTGAAACATGCCAATCTCTAAGTATAGCTAATATAGTCAATTCCACCTAGTTTCAGTTCTCAGTTTAAATGTCAATGCCTCAGAAGGACAACTATTAGACTTTATAAACTGTCTTATTTTATAAGACACAAACAGTTCAAACAGCAACAATTTCATATAGCTTAACGTTATACTCAAGTATGTTCCCTCTCTCAACCCCCATCCTCATTTTCTATATCCCAGCTCCTTGTTTCTTTAATGCACAACACTTATTAATTTGATAATCATTTTATTTATTTATTTGGTTGTACATGTGCACTGATACATGCAAGGCCAAGAAGGGTAAAATCCATGTTTGGCCTATCTTATTCATCATGGTGTTTCCAATATATAATGGAATGGGACCCATTCTAGATACTTAATAAATATGCTCAGTAATAAACAAAAGGAATGGATAGATGGGTAATCTGGGAGAGAGGAAAATTCAGAGGGAGGCTCTGGAGTTAGTGGTCTCTTTACAAGATTTTGAAGGATGAAGAGGAGTTCACCCAGGAAATACAGAATTGAAAGACATCTCAGGAAGAGAAAACAATATATAGTGAAACATAAGGATTTGAAAGATCATCGTGTAATTTGTTTTGATGGAGCCTAAATGTAAAAGGACAGGGACAGGAGGTAAGGTTATAGAAACAGGAAGAAGTCTAATTATAGAGGGTCTCTTGGGTCATTTGTCCCACAGTTGGTAGGGAGCCAACAAAGTATCTTTTAAAAGAGAAAGATGGTCAGATATAGCAAAGATTTTTCTGTCAGTCCCCATCAGGACCCTAACCCTTTAAGTCAACCTGATACATGTATCCTTCATAAACTCAGTGCCACAGACATTTCAGTCAATTTGGTGATAGTTTCCTGTATTGGATTTGTTGTTTTCTTCATCTTATTGTCCTTCCCCTTCAGTTCTGTCCAGTTCTTCTTAGATCTTTCTATCATTTTCATTCTTAGCCCTCTCCTAAAGACCTGTCAAATATTATGGTGTCCTGGCCTTGACCAACATCAGAAGCCCTTAAGGAGTTTAGTTTATACTCAACTTCTGGTTCTTTCTGCTACTTGACACTTAAAATAGCATTGTCCATTTTAATTTCAGTTCCTTGGGACCTAATCCTGATATCATTTAGAAAGGTAGGCAAAGGCCAGTTCACAAAGGTCTTGGATACTATGCTAAGGACTCTGGAATTTATCCCCAAGGACTTACAGTGAAGCTAATGGTGATATATTGACTATTTTAAGCAGGAAAGTGATAAAGTCATCTTTGAGTTAACTTTATAAACTCTGTTTAAGAAACAATTATTGTAAATTGAAAAATGGATTAGAGACAGGTAACACTTGAGGCAATGAGACCATCTAAGTATTTATGTAAATAAAAATGAAATGTCTAAATTAAAACAATAATTTGAATAAAAAGAGAAGAAAATATATGAGAGATAAAACTATTCTATGAAATTAGTGACCAATTGGATACAAAGGGTGAGAGAGAAAAGGGAATCTAGGTAAAGGTTCTGACTTGAGACACTAGATAAACGCAATGTCCAAGGACTAGATTATGTATATAATCACACAGACTTTGAGAAAAGGTTCTAGGTTCCATTTTTGTCTCAAAGTTGGAAGTACCTTTGAGACATCTGAATTAATCTGTATGTAAGAAATTCAATGTATGACTGCTGGTACTCCATAAAGTAATCTGTGTTAAAGATATAAGAACAGCAGTCATGGAGTGAAGGTGGAAGTCATTCCTCATCTTGAAGGAGGAATTCAACTAAAAAAGAAAAGTTTAAGCCTTGTATCCGACAAACAACATATTAACAGGGAAAGGAAAGCTCATAAAGACCACGGGGTAAAAATGGGAGTTCATAACCCACTTGAATCAAATGTGTGAAATATGGTATGACCAAAACTATGTAATGTTTTGAACCACCAACAATAAAAATTTTTAAAAAAAGACCACATTAGAAAATTATCCAGAGTATATAAAAACTAGATCAGCATCAGAAAACAAAATAAGAGCCACAGAAACACAGGAAAAATGAAGTTTCAAAGCAATTGCAATTAATCTTCATGGCTCTGTGATACTTATATGTTTTATTAGGAGCAGATATTATCTTTACCTTTTGTTTGAGTCAGTTTTTTTTACCACTGTGACAAAAAAAAAACCCTGAAAAAAATAATTAGAGGAGGAAAAGTTTATTTGGCTCATGGTTTTAGAGGCCTCAGTTCATGAGTGACAAACTCTGTAGCTTTGGGCTTGAAGTGAGGCATCACTTCATCAACATAGAAGGATGTGGAGGAATAAAATAGGTCATGGCAATCAGTAAGCTCACTTGGGACAAAATGTGAACCCCAATGGAACATGCTAAGTGACCTATCGCCTGCAGACACACCCTACCTTCCTACAGTTACCACACAGTTAATCCATTCAAGTGGGTTAATGCACTGATTAAGTTAAGGATCTCCTAACCCAATCGTCTTACCTCTAAACTTCTTTCGTCTAATTGCTCTGGCCAGTGTTTCGAGAAGTATATTGAATAGAAGTGGTGATAGAGGGCATCCCTGTCTTGTTCCAGATTTTAGAGGGAATGCCTTCAATTTTTCTCCATTCAGAATGATGCTTCCCTGAGGCTTAGCATAGATAGCTTTTATAATGTTGAGGAAAGTTCCTGTTATCCCTAGTTTTTCTGAATGGAGAAAGAAATTAAAGGCATAAAAATAGAAAAAGAAGAACTTAAATTATCACTGTTTGCAGATGACATGATTATATACCTAGAAGACCCAAAAGGGTCTACAAAAAAACTACTAGAACTAATAAATTAATTCAGCAAAGTGGCAGGATATAAAATCAACACGCATAAATCAAAGGCATTTCTGTATATCAGCGACAAAACTTCTGAAATGGAAATGAGGAAAAACACTCCATTCACAATATCTGCAAAAAAAAAAAAATACTTAGGAATCAACCTAACAAATAGGTGAAAGATTTATACAATGAAAACTACAGAACCCTAAAGAGAGAAGTAGAAGAAGATCTTAGAAGATGGAAAAATATGCCCTGTTCATGGATAGGCAGAACTAACATCATCAAAATGGCGATATTACCAAAAGTTCTCTATATTGTTAATGCAATGCCAATCAAAATCCCAATGGCATTTCTTGTAGAAATAGAGAAAGCAATCATGAAATTCATATGGAAAAATAAAAGACCCAGAATAGCAAAAGCAATTCTAAGCAGGAAGTGTGAATCAGGCGGTATAGCGATACCAGATTTCAAACTATATTACAGAGCAATAGTAACAAAAACAGCATGATACTGGTACCAAAACAGGTGGGTGGACCAATGGTACAGAATAGAGGACACAGAGACTAATCCACAAAGTTACAACTCTTATATTTGATAAAGGGGCTAAAAATATGCAATGGATGAAGGATAGCATCTTCAACAAATGGTGCTGGGAAAACTGAAAAGCCATATGCAACAAAATGAAACTGAATCCCCTCCTCTCGCCATGCACAAAAGTTAACTCAAAGAATCAACAAATGGGACTTACTTAAACTGAAAAGTTTTTTTTTTTCTCAGCAAGAGAAACAATAAGAGAGGTAAATAGGGAGCCTACATCCTGGGAACAAATTTTTACTCCTCACACTTCAGATAGAGCCCTAATATCCAGTGTATACAAAGAACTCAAAAAATTAGACAATAAGATAACAAATAACCCAATCAACAAAAGGGCCAAGGACCTGAACAGACACTTCTCAGAGGAGGACATACAATCAATCAACAAGTACATGAAAAAATGCTCACCATCTCTAGCAGTCAGAGAAATGCAAATAAAAACCACCCTAAGATACCATCTCACTCCAGTAAGATTGGCAGCCATTATGAAGTCAAACAACAAGTGCTGGCGAGGATGTGGGGAAAAGGGTACTCTTGTACATTGCTGGTGGAACTGCAAACTGGTGCGGCCAATTTGGAAAGCAGTATGGAGATTCTTGAGAAAGCTGGGAATGGAACCACCCTTTGACCCAGCTATTGCCCTTCTCGGACTATTCCCTGAAGACCTTAAAAGAGCGTACTACAGGGATACTGCCACATCCATGTTCATAGCAGCACAATTCACAATAGCTAGACTGTGGAACCAACCCAGATGCCCTTCAATAGATGAATGGATTAAAAAATGTGGCATTTATACACCATGGAGTATTACGCAGCACTAGATGAATTAAACAACAGCAGATGGGGTAGAGAGGGAAAAGGAGAGGGAAGGGGAGGGGGGATAGTAGGGGATAGGAAAGTTAGCAGAATACAACAATCATTAATATGGTATTATGTAAAAATCTGGATGTGTAACCGATGTGATTCTGCAACTTGTATTTGGGGTAAAAAATGGGAGTTCATAACCCACTTGAATCAAATGTATGGAAGATGATATGTCATGAGCTTTGTAATGTTTTGAACAACCAATTAAAAAAAAAGAAAATGACAAAATCATGGAATTTGCAGGGAAATGGATGGCACTAGAGCAGATTATGCTTAGTGAAGCTAGCCAATCCCTAAAAAACAAAAGCCAAATGTCTTCTTTGATATAATGAGAGCAACTAAGAACAGAGCAGGGAGGAAGACCAGGAAGAAAAGATTAACATTAAACAGAGACATGAGGTGGGAGGGAAAGGGAGAGAAAAGGGAAATTGCATGGAAATGGAGGGAGACCCTCATTGTTATACAAAATTACATATAAGAGGTTGTGAGGGGAATGGGAAAATAAACAAGGAGAGAAATGAATTACAGTAGATGGGGTAGAGAGAGAAGATGGGAGGGGAGGGGAGGGAGGATAGTAGGGGATAGGAAAGGTAGCAGAATACAACAGTTACTAATATGGCATTATGTAAAAATGTGGATGTGTAACTGATGTGATTCTGCACTGTATTTGGGGTAAAAATGGGAGTTCATAACCCACTTGAATCTAATGTATGAAATATGATATGTCAAGAGCTTTGTAATGTTTTGAACAACCAATAAAAAAGAAAAAATAATAAAATAAAAAAAATCATTAGATAATCCAAATCTCTGCTGAGGCCAACATTTTATAACAGAGTTAGAATTATTTATCCTTATTTTAACCTAAAGATACCAAGAGATTGGGTTGAATCTTTACCTATCTTATTAAGTGGCTTATAGGTACTTTTCTGAATAAAACTTGGAGATAAAAAAAAAGTGCAGCAGTGTCAGAGTCCCTGCAGGCAGCCCTTGAGACAGTGAAGCATGGGGATATGAGGAGGAATCTGAAGCTTCAGTGGAGACACCTGAGATTCAGAAGTGTGGGACATAGTCCTAGGAAAGCTGCAGGAATTGAGCAGAGATAAGCCAACAGAAAGGCCACTTGGGCTGCAACCAATAAGGCCACAGGGTTGGATCTACACAAGCCCTTCAGAGAGAACATTAGGATGCAATGTGCTCCAGATGCTGGACACAGAACTACAGTACTTGTTTGCCCAGCTGGATTTCAGTCTTGCTTTGGTTCAATCCCTTCTTTCTTTGCCCCTATTTTTGTGAATGGAAATGTTTACTCTGTACTTTTATATACTGAACACTTGTAAATTACTTTTGATTTTTATAGGAGCTGAGAATGAGAGATTGCCCTGAGTCTCAGAGAAGTCATTGTACTTGAGCTTTTGGGCAATCCTGGAGCTATTGAGATTATGGGGACTCCTGGATATATATACTGCATTGTTAGATAGTCATGGGCTTTTGGGGGCCAAGGGTGAAATGTTATGGTTTGGATGTGAGGTGTCCCCCAAAAGCTCATGTGTGAGAAAATGCAAGAAGGTTTAGAGAAATGATGGGTTATGACAGCCTTTATCCAATCAGTGCATTAATCTGTTGATGAGGAACAACTGAGTGGTAACTGAAGGTGGGTAGGGTGTAGCTGGAAGAGGTGTGTATTGGGGGCATGGTTTGGGGGTTTATATTTTGTATATGGTGATTAAAGTCTTTTTCTCTGCTTTCTGATCATCATGTGAGCTACTTCCTTCTGCCATACTCTTCCACCACATTGTTCTGCCTCACCTCAAGCCCTGAGGACTGAGGGCTTGAGGTGAGGCAGAACAATGTGGACTGTCTGTGGACTGAGACCTCTCAAACCATGATCCCTCAAATAATCTTTTCCTTCTCTACAATTGTTCTGGTCAGATCTTTTATTTACAGTAGTAAAAAATGCTGACTAAAACACTCCCCTCAACTGTGGTAGCTTCTCAGAGTATCATTTTGATGAGCAATGACCACTTACTTATTTTTTAGCATGTTCTTAAATTTGAGTTTTACTGATGTGTTTATTATAGTTAGGCCTATATTTTAAGTTCTTAGGAAGAACACATAGGTAAAGTATCATTCTTATCACATATCTAGGATACGTACCACTAATGTGACTTATCAATAATATTGTTATCTAAGATAATATGTCTTTTTTTATTCACTGTAAGTTTACACCTCTTCCCTTTCCACAAAGTACTCTTTTGGGAGGAAGTCACTATGTGTAGGCTACACCTAAGAATGGGGAGTTATGTTCTACTTACTGAATGGAATATTATCTACATATATTATTTGGAATTCCTCTGTACAGAAGACTAACCTTTTCATCTCCATTAATTAATTCATCCAGTCATTTTTTTTATATCACTATGGATTTACCACTACTGACTTTATCTTTTGGGTAAATATTATTTTATTTTGTTGCTAAAATCGTTCTACCATTGGCCATTGGGAGTTCTTTTAGTTGGCACCCTTTGACATATCATCATCATTTCTTTTTAAGCACTTCTTCATTTTCTGGCTCTCAAAAGATACTCCAGGATCATTTTGTGTATGTCCTACACTGACCCTAGAGTAAGCCATTTCTATGAAGATTTCTTGTTCCTTTTAGTGTAGAACAAATTTAGAAAAGAATACCAGGGCAGTGGAAGTGTTCATTGCTTTTTGGGTACTATTTCTTTAGTATGAAATGCTTTTAATTCAATCGCAAATTAAGTTTGAACTAAATATCTGGGACTACAGATATGAATTATTTATAGATAGTATACAGAGAACACTTTGTTGACTAGTATGAAATACCTAGGTGACATGACTGACTTGTTATCAACAGAAGTCATGTTGTGGTTATTTCTCAACTTGTAGGAATGGATCTTTGCTACATACAGTTCTTACATTGTTTGAAAAGACCAAAAGTATAATCTAAATAAAAGAGCAAAGGCTTTCAGAAGAACTAAATTCATAAGCTTTGTACATTTAGCATTGTCATAACTAAGAAGTTTAAAAAAAAGTAACAATATTGTCTATAGCGTCAGTGTCAAGGTTTAAGGAAATCTATAGAAAACCAATACATATATAAGTACCAAATTCAATTAAGAATTTTTCAAGAAGGTACTTATTTCATTAGTGAATTTGATATGCTTTGGACACTCACTTTTTCTCTTCCTCAACAATTGACTTTTCTGTAGAATATTGTTTTCAAAAATGGTGAGGCTTGGCTCTCTGCATGATATAACCAAAATTTCCTGGAGTCCTGGAAATCCCAATCCCTTTATTCAAGGGATCATCTTACATAAGCCAAAGCTAATTGAATACTAATTTCTTACCATCTGTGTGATAAGACTACCACTATAAAAATAAACCTTAAAAATAGTTTGTCCCAGATACTCTGCCCATTGTCCCAGATTCTATTTAACAAAAATGAACTTTGTAGAAGTTCCTTACAAGATCCCCAAACCACAAAACTTGTTAAATCAATGTTGTTGAGCACTGAACTGTTGGAAGTCACTCTGGAAATACACTCCCTTAAGTCCTGAGCAAGAGATACTGAACAATTATTGTACCTGCAATAACATGGGCTTTAACGCCACTTGGATAATGAGATATGGCTCTAGGAGTAGGTGTTACTACTCCTAGAGCCATATCTCAACCGGTGGAGTTGAGTTATACTCATTTATTCCTTTGTAATCCTACCCCTTTGAACTTTTGGGGATAGAATATTCCATGGAACCTTCCCATGTGTGTCTTATATATAAAGAATTCCAGAGGTTCTCTCTCTTTCCAGGAACACCTAAGGTCACAGAGCCATCCCCGGATTTTGAAAAGGTACTTCTGTGTGTTTGCGTGCTTTCTTCACTATTTTCTTAAGTTATTGGAATGGTCAGATTTGTGAACCCAGCTTAGGTCACCAGTTAGGATAGATGGCAATAAATGGAGGCCTCACTGGGATTTTTTTAAGGTAGTTGATAAAATGTATACAGTTAAAAGTATAGCCCTCGCTCATAAGCATGCTTTTATGATTTATTGTGAAACTAATGTGGATTTTTTTTATATTTTGAAATGTTTTAGATAAGAATTTTTAGATTTATATACTGGGAATTAATATTTAGAGAATGAAGAAAGAGAGGATAAAATTGTTTTCACTATGGGATGTTAAATTTCCAGAAGTTTCCTGCTTCTAAAAAAGTCAGGTGTTTTTTGTTTTAATTATTACTTTCTGGAATTGTTTGGGTAATTTATTTATTTTTTTTTTTAAAGAGAGAGTGAGAGAGGAGAGAGAGTGAGAGAGAGAGAATTTTTAATATTTATTTTTTAGTTCTCGGCGGACACAACATCTTTGTTGGTAATGTGGTGCTGAGGATCGAACCCGGGCCGCACGCATGCCAGGCGAGCGCGCTACCGCTTGAGCCACATCCCCAGCCCCTGTTTGGGCAATTTAAATTGAGGTAGTGGATCTGGTGAGCCTCTCTCTACATCTTTACCAAGTATTCAAATTGGGTGAGCTATGGACCAGCTGTTCTGGGGAGGATACAGGGCACTGGCCACTGTTCCCTGTGGAGCCACTGGCTAGTTCTGCCCCTTTTAGGGTCTGGTCTAATCAAATGCAGGCTGTCCTGAGGCCCGCTGGCACCAGCCATCTGCCACTGGGGTCCATTTTGGGGATTTAAAATTTTTATTTTTGTTTTTCGGGTGCCCACATGCTATGAGGAGGAGCTACAGTAGACAAGAACCACTCATAGCTATGTGCCTCCCCACCATTTGGAGAACATTAACATTGGCACAGTTCACAGAGGTGGGAGTCCAATTGCTGCCCCCAGGGACTCTGCAGCCCCAAAGGGATTGGCAGGATACCTGTGTGTGGTAGCAAGCAGATTTGCAATGGAGAGGTACAAGCAGAGGAGCCAATGCTGAGAGCCCAATGCAATGCCACAGGGAGCGACATGATGCTGACATAGCCACAACAATGCTTCATAGAGACAAGGATGCCACTACCGGTGCCCAGGCCTCCAGGGGCCCAGGGCTCACAGAGCAGGCAGTAACAAGGCACAGGATGGTGGCCTACAGAAACACAATCAGGGCCGCCAGCCAGCCCACCATCAATTTGGAGTTCTGGGGGTACATCCCCAAGAGCCCCTATGTGGGGCTTGTTGGGTGTGTGGGAGATTCCCCCTTCTCATGAGAACATCATGGAATCCCTTACCCCTCCCCCTCCTCTCTGATTGGCACCAAATTCAAAGGTTTTCTTGACCAATCACCATGGGACACAGTGTCTGCTCACCGTTCCTGAGTCACCCAGCCAATCAGCACATGCCATGTCACCTATGTAACCCTTCTTAAGCCCAAGCTTGCAAGCTCTCTGTCTGCCCTCCTCCTCTCCTCTCTCTGTGCCCCTCTTTTGGTCAGCCCCCCAGTAAAATCTCTTGGTTGAATCTCCTTTCATTGGTGCTCTGACACAATGAATTTAAACAGGATCCCCATCCCACTGGAGATCACCACCTGGACGGAGACCAACCTGCGCCCATCTTCTTGATCACCTACTTCACATCCAACATCAGTCTACAAATTGGTGAGTCCCCCTCTCAGGACTCCTAAACCAACCAAGGAACAGTAACAGGTAACAGGGAACTGGCCATTGATTGTCCGGCAGCCCCTGTGGTGTCTCACGGGAAGGAATACACCTCATCCAGACCTTCATGGTCGCAGTGGTCCTCTTGGAGTCTTCCCCTTCCAACAGGCCTCAGCTGGCTTGAGAACTGGCAACCCCCGCCCCCTCCTTGAGCATGGGTCTCCTCTTTCACCCTCTCTGTCGGAAACCCTGGTGCCAGGTGACCCATAGCTCCCAGGGCCCTCCAGGAGAGCACCTCACCAGAGGATTTTCAGTGATGACTATATTCTCAGCCTGAGGTCTCCTTCTGATATTCGGCTCCAGCCGGATGCATCTCCAGTCAACATATCATACCCTTCCTCACAGCCCCAAGGGGGGTGCTCCTCTCTGCCGGCCAACTCCCCTCTCAATGCCTCCTCAACAATTTGGACCCCCTTGGCCTAACCACAGAGATCAATCCCAAGAAACTGATAAAATTCTCTACTCAGGATTGGCCCAATTATCCTTTAGATAACCAAAACCACTGGCCCCCTTATGGGTCTTTAGACCCCGCCATTTTGTGGGATCTCTACAATTATTGTGTGCGATCGAAAAAAATGGGCAGAGATTTTATATACTCAGGCTTTCTTCCTCCTTTGCTTGAATCTGACATTCTATACCTTTTGCAACCCAAAGCATGTTCTCTTGGCTTATAAATACTCCTCTCTTTCTGCCTCCTTATCCAGGGATTTCAATCCAGCCAACAAGCCACCACCTCATCCTCGCACAAAACCCTCCCCCGACTCTCCTCTTCCCCAGCCAGTCCCAGCCCCTGCCCCTCTGGCTCCTCCTTCAGTCCTCCCTTCACCCATTCAGGGCACAGTCTTTCCCGCCACACCCTACCTCAATTATGGCTCCTTTGAGAGAGGTTGCTGGGGCGGAAGGGAAGGGATTGTTAGGGTCCTCGTGCCCTTCTCCATGGCAGACCTTTCACAGTTGAAAAATGCTTGGTTCCTACACCACCAAGTCGGCCTCATACATAAAGGAGTTTCAGTACTTACTCCAAGCCCATAGTCTCACTTTTCATGACATTTACATGATCCTGGCCAATACCCTTCTCACAGAGGAAGCAGGCTGTTCTGGGAACAAACCTGTAATTATGCTGATGAAGTCCATCAAACCATCCCAGCCCACCCTCTAGGCCCCCAGGCAGTTCCTGATCAAGACCCTAATTGGGACTACAATACTGCCAAAAGATTAGGCGTGAGGGACCAACTTTCCACCTGCCTAGTTGGCAGACTCAGAAAGGCAGCTCAGAAGGCAGTAAATTTTGAAAAACTCCAAGAAATCATTCTGGATAAAAAAGAGAACCCTTCCACCTTCCTAGATAAACTGACTAAGGCTCTCCAGAAACAAACTAATTTAGACCCTGAGACCCTCGATAGGAGACAGCTCCTAATAACCTACTTCTTCTCCCAGAGCTACCCTGACATTCCCGGGGAAACTTACAAAACTGGAACAGGGACCCTTGACCCCTCAGACTTAAGTCCTGGCCACAGCCTTTAAGGTGTACCACAACTGGGATGAGAAGGCCAGAAAACATAAAGCCAGATGCTGGCACAGGCTCTATGGGGACCTACCCCATGGGCCCCTTCGTTTCCAGCCAAATGCCCACCACCAAAGATGGATCCTGTGCCCTGTATTAAGTGTGGGACAGAGGGACACTGGGCATGAGTGTGCCAGAATCCCACGCCACCTATGTGTCCATGCCCTAAATGCCAATTAAGGGGTCACTGGGCCATGGATTGCCCCGGCCCCTGAAGGGAAGCCGGTTCTTCCCCAAGCCCAGAACTGGATCTTTTGGGGATGGCAACAGATGACTGAAAGGGCCTTGGGACTCCCTCCCTGATGACCACCATCACCTTTCAGGAGCCCAGGGTCACTATTATGGTGGATGGACGTCCAATTAACTTCCTTTTAGACACAGGGGCTACTTATTCAGTTTTGAGGGAGTTTTGGGGACCCACTGTTCCATCCTGTTCCCCCATTGTCGGGGTAGGGGGGCAAATAATTTTTCCCCTTAAAACCCTTATGCTTTCTTGTAGGTTTTACCACCATCCTTTCTTCCACCAGTTTTTGGTATTGCCCCAATGCCCCATTCCCCTATTGGGAAAGGTCATCTGAGCCAAATTCCATGCCTCCATCACATTCCATCCCAGCCTTTCTTTTATCCTCACCCTTGCAGAAGCAACCCACACATCCTCAGGCTCCCCTCCTTCTCTCCCTCCAGAGGTAAACGCTCAAGTTTGGGACACTTCCACCCCCTCTCTGGCTCACTGTGTCCCTGTCAGAATTCATCTTAAGGACCCTCAGCATTTTCCTTGTCAACCTCAATACCCTCTTCCAACTAGCAGTCTTCAGGGCCTACAGCCCATTATTAAGGACCTATGGTGCAAGGGCTTAATAAGACCTATCCACTCCCCTTTCAACACTCCCATTTTGGCCGTAAAGAAACCTAATGGACAG
The DNA here is from genome assembly GCF_045843805.1 of Urocitellus parryii. NCBI lineage: Eukaryota > Metazoa > Chordata > Mammalia > Rodentia > Sciuridae > Urocitellus > Urocitellus parryii. The sequence continues at coordinate 52,139,609 of NC_135547.1, read as the reverse complement.
TACCACCTTGTACAAGACCTACGAATCATTAATGAGGCACTTATTCCCAGCCACCCCATGGTTCCCAACCCTTACTCTTCTTTCTCATATTCCCCCTTCGACCACTCACTTTACTGTCTTGGATCTTAAAGATGCCTTATTTATAGTGCCTCTCCATCCTGACTCTTATTAACTCTTTGCCTTCACATGGGAAGACCCTACATCCTTTAGGTCTCAACAGTTGACATGGACAATCCTACCCCAAGGCTTCAGAGACAAGCCTTGACACAGGATCTAACTGCTTATGAGTTGGGGGATAGCACTCTCTTACAGTTGGATAGAAGCTTTCCTTACCTCATGGTAAACTGCTGACACCATTGCCTCTATCCTCATTGAGCAGATCATTCCCAGGTTTGGAATTCCGACCTCCATCCAGTCAGACAACAGTCCAGCCTTTATTTCTCAGGTTGTTCAACTAGACTCCAAAGGCCTCAACATCACTTGGAGCCTCCACATCCCCCAATCCTCAGGTATGGTTGAGAGGGCTAATGGCATTCTCAAGGATCATCTCACTAAACATGCCATTGAACTCAGGCTGTTCTGGCAGCCCCTAGAGCCATAGCCCCTTTGAGCTACTCCATGGGCACCCTGTCTTAATCAACCAAAGCTTTCCAGTTACTACTCCTCCATTTGTGTCCTACCTGCCCTATCTCACACTTCTACACAAACTCCTAAGGGAACACGCAGACAGGTGTCTTCCTGCACCATCCATTACCTCTGGCCCAACACAACCAGTAACTGATGCCATCTCACTTACTCAAGGTTTCTCACCAACCCTCTCCTCCTTTTATTAATCATTAATCTCTCTCAAGCTTCTATCCCAACCCACAAATGGCACTTCTACATCTAAGTGACATGGCAGCAGGATGGTACCACCAGCTCTCAGTTCATGGGTCAAGGTGATTGCCCTTCCACTGGCTGCAATCGGGCAGTCATCCCTAACATAACTAGACTCAACCAGGCCACCTCGTCCCACCTGTGTGCAGCAATGCAGTGCTTCATAACAGACCCAACTGAGGAATCCTGTAAGTGCTGGCCTGATACCTATGGCGGGCACCCTTATAATTCATGCAAGAAATGCTTCCTAGAAGGAACTCCAACAAAGCTGACCCTTTCTCATGGATGGCCCTAATACATCAGGGCCTTCAGCTTCTCAATTTATCCAAAGTTAATAACATTTCAGACTGTTTCCTCTGCACAAGTTTGACTCCTACTCTGTTAACTGCAATTCCCATTGAGGAAGTACTTCTTTTTTGTAACTCATCAGGAAATTTCCCTTGCTGCTACACTGCCTCTGGTTCAGCACCCTGTGACTAGATCGTTCAAATTTCTTCCCCAACCTTTGCTCCGCCAGGGTTCTTTTTCTGGTGCAATGGTACCTAACAAAAATCTAACCTTCAACATGCCCTTTGCTTCCTTCCATTTTGCTTCCTCAGTTAACTCTGTACAGTGAGGCTGAAATAACATGGCTTGTTACTACCTCCCTTTCCAGGACAAGAAGGGCTGTCTTTCTATCCTTTAAAGCTCCACATCTCATGCCTGAGGGTTCCTTCCCCCTTCCCAAGGAGGACCTTCCTCAACCCCGAGAAACCCTCATAATAACATGCCTCACTCTAGTTCCACCCTTCTCTTTGCCACCCTCCTGGTATCCACTTCCCTCACACCTACTTCGTCTGCTTCGTCAGACATCCCAGATTGCCCCAATAATGGGGATTTTCTTGTTCTGTGCCTTTCTACCATATATCATAAATTCCTGCAGAATCAAACAGGCAAAATATCTAATCAGACCTTTAACAAGCTTCTCCTCAGGGATTTCCAGCTACTTGCTACTTTGGAGGACACCTGTCCCTTATGTGAAGGCCTCACCAACAGCTGACAGAACTTCACCATCCTGGATATGGAGCTACAAAATGGAAACATGACTGCGGGAACTTCACTAGCCTGTCACCCAGGGTTTCTAGGCCCATTCGCTTTCATGTGCCTTCTCCTGACCGCTGGTCTTTTCTTAGCCAGTCCCTCTCACTGGGCCTCCAGCCAGAAGCTAATGTGCTGTCTCCTCTTCCCTCTTCTTCTCCTTGCCTTCGGGTATCTTTGGTGTTCTTAGGCTCATTAAGTGGCACACCTGGTTCTCGGAGTTCGAGGAGGCCCTCCGACAGGACAGCTGGCTGACTCCCCTCTTTTGCAGGGACAAGGATTGGACGGAGACTATCCAAGACCTATGGCCTCAAGGAACTTTCATCGATTTTGGCCCCAAGGAAATTCACATCTTCAGTGCCCTGGCCTTTACAGCTATGCTTCTCTTGTCCCTGCACCCTGACCATCCCTCCCTTCCTTCACACTCGACACGTCCCTCTCCAGCAGGAAGTAGACAAACAATCTCATTGCCCTGCTCCCAACACAGAAACAAAAAGGGAGGAATGTTGGGTGTTTGGGAGACTCCCCCTTCTCACAAGAACATCATGGAATCCCTTACCCCTCCTCCTCCTCTCTGAAGGTACCAAATACAAAGGTTTTCTTGACCAATTGCCATGGGATGCAGTGTCTGCTCATGTTCCTGAGTCACCCCACCAATCAGCACCTGACACATCGCCTATGTAACCCTTCTTAAGCCCAAGCTTGCAAGCTCGCTCGCTCGCTCTCTCTCTCTCTCTCTCTCTACCCTCCTTCTCTCCCTCTGCCCTATGCCCCTCCTTCGGGCAGCCCCCCAATAAAGTCTCTTGGTTGAATCTCCATCTCAGTTGAGTCACTCACCTTTCAGGGCTGGCCCAGAGGGATTCCAAGCTGTAAAACACAAATAGATCAGGCAAAATCCAAACCTGGGGAAGTTTTGGGAGCAACACTTGGCTTTCCAATGGAGTTGCTGGCAGAGAAGGGACAAGTTGCTGGTTTGTGACCCCACTTCAGACAGCCCAGCAGGCAGCTGTACAGCCCCAGGGCAACTGACAAAATGCCTATGTATGTGATGTGGTCAGCAGAGAAAGCCCAGGCTGGGAAAGTCTGTCAGATTCCATGGAGTGAGACCAACTGGAAAACTCTGGTTCTTGCTTTCACTGCTTTCCCCCAGGGTGCAGCCATGATGCACCTTCTCCCTGGGTCCAAGCCCTGCTCCAGTGGGATGGACACAAGCAAGGGGCACAGGCTCAAACCATGGCTGAAGGCTGGATCGGCCCTGGACCAGGAACTTTCACAATGGCAATCAAATGTGGCCACAGGACAGGCAAAAACAAAGACAACCAAAGGGAGGCCTTTGTTACCTTCAGCACAAATGCAACAAACTCCAGACTTCCCTGGTTACTAAGGCAACTGCTCACAGGGAACACAATGTGAATGATGCAAGGCTATGGGCACATGTTGCCCAGTGTGGTGAAATACAACCAGGACTGCTAGGGTCAGAACAAACAATGCACAAAATAAAAATCCCTAAATTTCAGATTTGGGCTACAGAGAACTCAGAAGAATTTTTCAGCCACATGGCCAGGGCAACATGGTGGATAAATCCCACCTCCCATTGGTCCTTCCACTGTGAGCCCAGCAGGGCTTCTGGGCCTGCCTCCCAATTACTAAGGTACTTTCTGTCTTATGTAGGCTAGCGAATGGAGCTGCAGAGCCTGCATGTTACTTAAAAATGTCCACTTGTCAGTACTAATGAAAGATTTCTTTTTCAGGCAAAATATGGTTTAATAGGCTCCTACTTTGCTGCCCTAATCCTAACGTGTTCTTAAAGTTAAATAATCTGATTTTTATCCCTTGACAGGTTCCCTTAGAAAATTTTTATCGCTATATTATTAAAGAAAATTGTAGAAATAATGTTACTCTTATAAGAGATACATATGCTTGCTTTTGTTTTATTTTTGGTCATTGTGAGGATGCATTTTGCTTATCACAGGAACAAAGATAGCAACCGGAGACAAATTTCTCACAATGTTCCCATGATAACCAAGAAATCCTTCTTTTTCAATTCTAACTATGTAATTACAAAAAATACATAAAATATATGTAAGGATCTTATTTCAGCTATATCATGTGACATCACATGTAACAGTGCACTCGTAGTTAAAAATAAGTTAAAATGGATCCAAATGTTTTAAGAACCACGATTTCATAAGATAATTATAAACTATGCCTTTTATTTATCATACATATTTTTCCAGTTATTTAGATAGTCTATACTCTTTATTCCATAGGACAATTAAAATATATGTCTATTTGTTTAATGTGTCTATTTGCTTCCAATCATTTTTCAATAGAAAACACATTTTATATCTTTTATACATGCATTTATATGATATTCTGCCTTTTATACTTAAAAATGTTTGAGATAAATGTAATTTACTATAAAATACAGATATAATTTTATAAACAGAGATGTCAAAAAGCCATTTCATTTAAAGTATCTCTTCTTGTTAAAAAAAATAACTATCATTTAGATTCTGAGATTTTCAGGAATTATTCCAAATATAGCCTAGAAGGAATTCTAGAAGGAAAAAAAAAGATGCTTCAAAAGAAAGGAAACACACTTTAGAGAATCATAAGAGAAGAAAAGAAATCTTCTTTGGGTAAAAGAAAAGAACCATTATATATTTAATAATTTGATGGTATAAAAGATTTTCCTTAGTAAAGGAATCTTTATATGATTATCTAGACAGTGAGATAAAAGGCCAAAGTAACTAAAAGACAGACTTCTATGTAGCTGTATTGACTATAAATATACAAATGATCAGTTTTAAGATGTTTCAGGCCTTTTCCCATGATTTTATTATACTGATATTAACCAAGATTTTGTCCATATTTTGACATGATTAAAAACCTATTGAAACATTGAGTTATTTTCATTAAATAAGGTCATTGTTTCCTAATAATTCTTACTGTTTAAGACAAGGATTAATTTTTAATGAATCCAAGTCACACATCCTTGATTAAACAATAATTGTCTTAAAATACTACCTTGAGTTTCAATTTTGAAAGTTCTATTTTAAGACGAAGATTTAATTGATCCCAATTATCACTGCTAATTCTTCCATATGTTAGTGTTAAACAAGAAAATTACAAAGTTTATTGGAAATTCATTTATATCACTTGGGATTCTCTCACTGGACCTATCATAAGACTTGTATGTTACTTCCTACTCTGGGAAGTAAGCTTAATTATAATTTTTGAAGACAATTAAGAGACACTTATTTAAAGGCACTATTATAAAATACAGGGATATTTTGAGACTTCTCTCAGGAAGGGATTGAAGTTTTATTTTAAATTGTCTATTTACATACAACACCAAGATGGATCAGTTTGTCTATATATTGGGAAATTACAATGATTAATAAAATGTATCTTATTTTCATATATTATTAAATCTGGCCTCAATCACTCATGAGACAAGGCCTTAAAAATTGCCTACTGGAAAGTAAGAGCAAAGGGAACCTTTCAGAATTGACATAGACCAAGACAAATTCATTCAGAGAGATTTTTTAAAAAGGCCCAAATACATGTATTTTAGTGTTTCAAAATTTATGTCAAATGTCTGACCTCACCAAAAAAGATATTATACTAGTACTCAGCTAAATTTTAAGGTAAAAGATCACCCAAAAATAATTTTGGGGAGATTTATCTTAATCATGTCCCCATAACGCAGAATAGCAACAAACCTGATAGTCTGTCTGGAGCATAGACAACCCCTCAAAGCAGATAAATATCTGATAAACTAAATACCAAAAAAAGATAATTTTAGTAAGCCTTTTCAAAAACCCTACTGTTTTCATGGAGAGACTCTAAAAACAGTACACAACACCCTAAATTTATAGAGGGTAATCTAATTTCAAAGGATTACAGAAATTGGCATGATCTTGACCAAATTTACCTGTTACCCCACAATGTGTACAGAGATCAAATAGAAGAAATAAAAACACTCAGACAGAAAGGGATTAAAATGCAAATTATAGCCCCAAGAAAAATAAGCTAGCTAGGTAAAAATTTTACTCTTTTTTAAGAATAAGCTTTGGAAGCCTCTAAACATTGAATCAGCCCCTGTCAACAGTTTATCACTGAGAAGGATAGCACTAAAATTGGTTGCCCCTGAAATATTGGACAGACAGCCATAAATGGGTCAGTTCAACAGCCAGTAGTTTGTCTCAATGAAAAGCTTGAAATGTGATAGGCCCATCCTCTACCTTTATTAAAAACCAGGCAATGCCTATATCACAAATTGACTTTTTTTAAAATTGGAAAAGTCTTAAATTATATATAATTATTAGAGCTAATTTTGCTACATTAAGTTATGATTAAGAATATTCATACAACTGTTTTTTTTATATACAAAGATTATTTTGACATATATCCCTCAAAATGTCATTGGTAGCTCAATGTCATATAAAATTCTAAATTAGATCACTGTCTTAAACCATACTGTTGACTCGTTGTCACCCATGAATATTTCAGACACTAACCACCCATACTTATGTCAACACTAAGTTTGATAATAATAACAACAGTTTTTCATAGATTGGTAAAAAAAGATTATTCATTCTTCTATTTCATTCTTTGTTAATAGTAAAACACAAAATATCCTCTATAGGCTTATTTAACATGTGTGCTTCCTATTTTGGATAGATGTCTATATATTTCTCATGCCCCTAGTAAAGACCACCACTCCTAATTTAAAAACTCTGTCTCTAGCCTCATCCTAAATTAAGATAATTATTTAAGTTAATCTAAAGCTAATTTCAAAGTACAAATTTATACACAACTTATTATATTTTCGGTTTTTTGGTAATTCTATTAAAGTCAAAATCAAGTCACATAATTAATAAAGACTAAGGTTCTATTTGCCATAGTACCTTTAAATGACCTTTGTCAAGTTTTATGACCAGCTAAAGATAATATATCCTTTCTTATTTAAATATTTGTACAATTGTCTATAACTTAAAGCTAATGATATTATGACTTATACCAGCCTTTTATTCAATTTATTAAATAAAGGGGAAAAACAGTACCCTATATGCACATACTAGATCTTACAAATATTTAACAAATTTTCTTAAATTGTAATATTGAGAGTCTTACTGCTGCTAAACATGATTCAATAAATTAAATCAGATTTCAAAGGAGAGTTTAAAGCTGTCGTCATGAAAATGACTGAAAAACCTGGCACAGGAAGGTAATTTCCAGCTGCAGAGTTTACAGCCATGCAGCTTCACAAGCTTGTCAGTAAGTGAAAATTATGAAGAGACTTTTGTGGACCCATCTCTCAGGTCCACATTTTACGTGCATTGCAGTGAGGACTGGAAAGTCCACCCATATAACTAGATTAATTGTACTGACTGTAATGGTGAGTTATACCTATATGTTGATACTATAGTAAACAGGCTGTCTGGGAGTATCTTTTGAGAAAAGGACAGCAAGTGAGAAACCTAAGCCAGCCAATCACGCCGGTCCTTAGAAATTAAGACTATATATCTGGACAATTTTCAAAATAGAAAGATTGTTGAAATACATTTTTCCTATACAGGGCAGTTATTTACATAAAATATCCACCAATGTATTATTGACCTAATCATTCTACAATAGAAATTGGCACCTTTCCTAAGAGGATGGAATGTGCAAATGACTTTCCAGTATAACATAAGGTGTATAGAAATAGTGAGTATATTTTAGACTGGTCTCCTAGGATTGACAAAAAACAATTAGCGAGGGTGCTGTCATGACCCCTGGAGGCTTTGTTAGTAACATCTTAACCTTCAGCGAAGGTGGCATCTAGAAAGATGTTTGGCATTTGATTGCATTCTCAGATTTTTTACATTTTACTGACAAGCCTTTACCAACTTTGTAGGCAGAAGTTGTAAGGAAGGTTCTCATTATGGCCTGTGAGCGTGTGTTCAATACCCTTACATTTTAATTACTGGAGATGTGAAAGTTTAAAGAAAAGATGATGAATATCTTGTAGCCTGTAATAAATGTAATTTAACTAATTGTATCACCAGATATAATAGAGGGAAGGGAACATTGATACTTCCCCAGCCCTCTTTTGTCTTATTGACAGCTAATATCTCAGTGCCATGGTATGCTGATGCTCTTTTTCAAGTCTTACAACAAATACATGCCCAGCTGAGTAGACCTAAGCGAGCTTTTGGACTTATAATACTTGGAGTGGCTGCTTTAGTTTCATTTATTGCTTCCATGGTCACAGCTTCGGTGGCCATATCTTATAATATTCAGCATGCAGATTTTCTTAATAATGTGGCTCAGAACACGTCTAAATGTTTATTATCTGTATTGCAGTGAGGACTGGAAATTCCACCCATGTAACTAGATTAATTGTACTGACTGTAAAAAGTCTAAAGCTCTTCATAATCAGATCAATATTGATGAAAGGATTGAAACTAAGCTAAATGCTTTAGAAGCTACTGTCATAAATATTGGTAATGAACTTTCTGCTTTAAAGTTCAAGGAAAGACTCAAATGTCATGCTGATTATACATATGTGTGTGTTACTGCTGCCAAATACAATGCTTCCCAATGAGATTGGGAGAATATTTAAAAACTTTTATTGGGTAGTTGGCAGAACAATAATAACAGCTTGGATCTTTTGGAGTTACATCACCATATACAAGATATACAAAAAAGTAAGATTGATTTTTTGGATCCTACCACTTTAGCTGATCATATACTTCGAGAGGTAAATGGTTTTAATCCTGGAAACATGCTAAAACATTCTGCATGGTATATTGTTGGACTGTTCTCTTTGCTATTAATCCTCTCTTGTATTGAAATCATAGGATGTTGTGCCTTCAGAACAAAAATTCGGAAACTCAAGATAGTGACTCATCACCTACTTTTTCAAAGAAAGAAGGGGGAAGATATTGTGAGCTGCTCTGGAAATACCACCCTTAAGTCCTAAGCAAGATATGCTAAAGAATTATTGTGCCCTGCAATAACTTGGGCTTTACCTCCACTTGGATAATGAGGCCTGGCTCCAGGAATATGTGTTACCTGGTGGGGTTGAGTTACACTCACCTGTTCCTTTGTAATCCTACTCCTTTGCTCTTTGGGGGATAGAATGTTCCATGGAACCTTTCCCTGTGTGTCGCCTATATAAGAATAAAGAATTCCAGTGGCTTTCTCTCTTTCCAGGGACCCCTAAGGTCACAGAGCCATCCCTGGATTTTGAAAAGGTACTTCTGTGTGTTTGTGTGCTTTCTTTGCCATTTTCTTAAGTTATTGGAATAATCAGATTTGTGAACCCAGCATAGGTTGCCAGCTAGGATAGATGGTGATACTAAACATCTAAAATCAATTTAATTCATGAGCAGTATGCAAATGGAATATTACTTCTGACTCTCAAAGTAAGATAAAATTGTACCTTTCGTTTATAATTTTATTTTCATTTTGGTGTTAAATTAAAGTGATATATTTTATAGTTGAAGACCATGAGATAATCCTTGAGGCAATGCACAGTGTGCCCAAACTGCTTTACACTAAAAATCTGTCAACTTTTCTGTAGGATCTAGTTGTACAAAGATACGCTTGTCATCTCTTCTAACAACATATAAAAGATAAGGCCTGGGCATAGAAAACGAAGTACCAGGGGAGCTCCTATTTTCCCAAAGAACGCAGTTCAAAACACATGTATTTATGCATGGATTATACAACCTTATTCAGTTTTACATTTATCAATGCCTCAATATTAGCTTCTGAAACCTGTCACCCATACATGAGTTTTTTTTTACGTATTTTTGAAAATGGAGAACAGAAAATATGTGATGTGTACATATGATTATACTGGTATGAAAGAGTTAAAACCACCAGTTATTAATTAAAGCTAGGTAAACTTACATGAATCACATATCTTCTCATATTAGAAATGACTATGTATGTAAATTTAATTAAAATTCAAAGGCCAGCATATATAGACTTATTTTTTAGAATGATTAAAGTAGAGATTTCTACTGGAAATAATAGTAGGAAGTGATCTAAAGCATCATAACCTATGCAAGTTTGTATTAACATACTTTATCATGCTGGAATCAAAAGGGACTACATTTCCATGTCTGGCCTGGTTTAAAAAACTGAATGGCAAGATCACTCAGTATTCCTTAGTGGAGAAAAACAGCTCCCAATTCCAGGAAGAGCTCTAAGAAAGAGATGACCAAATGAAGGGAGAAAAGGATCTTAAGAAATTTCACTGCAGAGCTATATTAACTTCACTCATGCAGCGAATCATCATTAGAGATCATTATCATTAAAGTTAAGGCCCAGTTGCCCCATTTACTTGCTGAGTGCTCTCAGGCAAAACATATAACCTTTCTGTGTCTCAGTTCTCATTTGTGAAAATCGAGTTGGTATAGGCTCATTTTCTTTTACAACCCCATTCCCTGCCCCCAAGTTCAAATAAAATGTTCTTTGGGAATGGTTTGAAATTTGTAAAAATCTATAAAAATGTAAAGAGTTGATATTCCTATGACTATTATCATTAATCAGATAATAATGACTTTATGTAGCACTTACAATGAACAGGTACTGTTCCAAGTGGGTCTGTGTGTATTATCTCATTTAATTCTTAAAACCAGCATGAAGTAAATATTATTTCCCCTGTTTGACAAATAAAGAAACTCTATTTCAGAAAGGTTAAGTAATCTGTCCAAGGACAGATAGTAGGGCTAAAGACAAGATTAGATCTCTAGCAACCCGACTTAAAGCCTATACTATTAAAGAATGTTAGAATAGGAAAAGTGGCTGTGTTATGGTCTGGATGTGAGGTATTCCCCAAAAGCTCATGTGTGAGACAATGCAACAAAGTTTAGAGAAGAAATTATTTGGTTATGAGAGTCTTAACCCAGTCAGTGCATTAATCCCTTGATGGAGATCAACTGAGTGGTAACTGAAGGTGGGTAGCGTGTGGCTGGAGGAGGTGTGTATTGGGGGCATGGTTTGGGGGTCTATATTTTGTATCTGGTGGCTGGAGTCTTTGTGCTCTCTGATCATCATGTGAGCTGCTTCCCTCTGCCATACTCTTCCACTGTGTTGTTCTGCTTCACTTTGAGTCCTGAGGAATTGAGCCACCTGTCTATGGACTGAGACCTCTGAAAGCATGGCCCCCAAATTAACTTTTCCTCAACAATTGTTTTTGTAAGATATTTTAGTCACAGCACCAAAAAAATGGTTATTTGAAGCTATACACCTCATGTTCAGGTGATAGGTCAAATGCTCCCTGGAAACAGCATAAGAGAGTTGTTGGGGTAGGTCCCAAATGGTTATATTTAGACTCTTTTGCTCAGGCTTCTGGCGGGCTATGTTACATTTTAGAGTGGAGCCAGGACTAGGAATCTGCTGTTATGGGACAGAAACACTCTGATTCAGCATATACTCAAGGTCATAAACATTAACTTGTGAGTATGCACCCAATGATGTAACCTGTTTTGTGTCTTCTTTGACATGCATATAAAAAATGCCTATCAAAAATACTCTAGGAAATAGGTGGGTAAATGGTACTAATGGGGGATAAAACAGAAGCTAGAGGCTAGACTAGAGGCTATTACTACTTCTTAATAAAGCATGTCTACTATTTTATTTGCATTTTGTGTCTTCTTCTACCTGCCGGGTCCCTGTATCCGTTTCCTGGGTTAGAGCTCCCACATGACAGTTGGGGTACTCAAGTAGGATGTTTTGCAGATTTGGGATCTAGTGGATGGTTTCCCTGTGTGCATAGAGAAGACTTCTGATTGCCCAGTGGTGAGCATGGACCCAGCAGAACAGACTATGAAATGTGCAGTGAAGCCCAGGCACCAGCCTGCAGTCAAGGACAATGACAGCAATGGAGGTACAGATGAGGCAGAGAAATGACTTGAGGAACTGTGTACATAGCTGCTGGGTCCATGGAAGAAATGTTTCTTACGGTTTTGAGAGCAAAAACTGATGCAGCTTTACCACAGACTGCCAAGATGAGGGAGTTAAAAGATAAGGAAGAGACTTTGAGAGCCAGAGTATGGTCACTGGAGGAGTATCTCCAGACTTTGAAAATACCCACTCACCTCCCCATTAGTGCTGATGGAGTCCAAGGAGAATGAGGAAGATTAACACTTGCAAGCCTGTCCAGTGGTAACGCAGAAAGTGAAACAGTAGCAACTGATGGCTTTGATGGGCAGCCACTGGCAGGGCCAGTCCAGGTAATCAAGTTCACCATGTTCCACTTGTAAAGCAGAGTTGGTGGACTTGGGAAAATAATTTGGACAGAGGCCAAGAGAGCCATGGTTGCTTTGTTGTTATGCCTGTTAGATTTAGGGGTGCTGGTAGCTGACAGGAGTAGAACACTCCATGTGCTACATGTTATAGATCCTACACAATCTTATGACTTAAGTATGCCAGCCAGCCAAGAAAGCCTGGTTGATCTGGAGGCTGGCAGGAGAGCCCAGAGTACTAGAAGCTGGCAGGAGCCAAGAGAGCCCAAGTGTGCTATAAGCCAGCAGGAGAAAGAGACTTCAGGGAGTGCTAATACTGTTATCTATATAAGGGAACCAGAAATAAGCCTATATCTCACAGGTAAGGGACCTATACTGTTCAGTGTTTGGTACACTGATGACTCCAGCTATGGACAACTGCTTGTGTGGATGGCAGTGGCAGTGCAGTCAGAAACATACACTGTTTGATTTGATACCAGTACAAGACAAAATAGCCATGGAGCTGAGCTGAACTGTAATAGCAAGTGAAGCATAAACCCATAGGAATATATACTGACAGTTGTGCTGTGTATCATGGGCAAGGTCTGTGGCAAGAGCTTTTGGAGATAGGCCACCAGAAACAGATGAATATAGAGTATATTACTGCAACCTGACCAGTTCATGGAATGATGAAGCAGATCCTTTAGCTAGGGTGCAGTGGTTAGAGCAGGTACCTCCTACCCCCTTGGCAGCTTGGTTGCTCTGCCACCTACAGTATGCAGATATGAAAACTAAGTGGAATGTAGTCAAACAGTGGGGTCTTCCTTTAACATGGGACGCCTTGATAGAGGCATCTATCAAGGCATGTGTGGTTTGTGCTCAGAAATGTCCACACCCCAAATACCTTGGAACCACAGATGGCCAGGTAATGTGGGGATGCTTCCCTCTGATACAATGGCAGGTTGACTATATTAGCTCTTTATTAAAGTCAGAAAGAGCTATGTTTGTCTTGAAGGCAGTGGATATGGCTATAGGATTGTTGTCTGCCTGGCCCAGTGGTCAAGCAAATCAGTGTGCTATGATTTGTGCCCTGACAGTGCTGATGGCCTTATATGGATGTCCCATCACAACAGAAAGCAGCCAAGGAAATCATTTTGCAGTTCAGGATGAGAATCAATGTACAACTGAGTTACAGAGTCAATGGAGGCTGCAGTCCTATATCACCCACAGGTTACAGACATGATAGATATGATGAGCTGCCTAAGCAAAAACTTAGGACTGCAGTGAACCCACCTTCCATGAATGAGCATCCCCAGCAAGGAGGAATAGCTCCTATGGAAGGTTAGCTGCATTGCACAGCAGCACCAATATGGGTCCAACTGACAACAAAGAATGTTGTACTTAAATCTGGGTTTTGGTAACAAGGGAATGTGCTTATTCCTACTTGATTGTATAGAGGGTGAACAGTGGATTGGACATGGCCCTGGACAATAAAGACTCTTCACTTTCGTTGGGTAGCCCTGTTAGCCCCATGAAGAAAATGTGATCTCCTTGCAACTAGTAAATGGCCCCCTGGGTACTTGTGACCTTGTCAGGTCCCACAGATGGGACACAGATTTTAAAGGGCACATTTTTTATTTCCCTTTGGCCGATTATAAGTTCCCTGGTGCTGGTGCACACCAAACCTGCTGAAGTTCTAGACCAACCTGTACAAGTGTGCTATAACTGCCAAGGGAAGCTGCCTCAGGCAGCTACTGAGCTTTCCAGGGACACAAAGCTGGTATGCATTTCCTGGATGGATGTGATTTACCTATACTAATATCTGTAACTGCTTTGTCCTTTCATCTAAAGGTGTGTCCTCATCAGCATCATTGTAAACTGGACACATACCTACACAAGAGGTGCTTGCTAGGTACACACTGAAATACCTGTGAGTTTTACTGGACAAATGAATCCAGTCTGTCCATGGACAATTGTACATGGCTAGAAAAGACTTTTATTGCCATCTCAATATAGGCTGAAATTGGCAATGGTTTTTAGTAATCATAAGTGATGGGGCTTATCTTTCAGTTGTATGTCATTATAGTTTGTATTGTTGTTGTGGCCTGTGGATGCAGGGCTCTGCCCTACTTGCTAAGGGATCACAGATGCACAGAGTGTACAGTGAGGAATCCTAAAGGGATGCATTGTTGGGGCAGGCCCCAAATGGCTATAGTTAAGCTCCCTTGCTGAGGCTTCTGTCAGTTTATGTTATGTTTTTAGTGTGTAACCAGGGCTAAAACTCAGCTGTTATGGTTAGTCAAGGTCATAAACACTCTTGATTCAGCATATACTCAAGGTCATAAACATTAACTTGTGAGCATGCACCCAATAATGTAACCTGTTTTGTTCCTTCTTTGTTTAGCCTGTATATAAAAAGAGCCTATGAAAAAGACACAGGGCTAATAGGTGGCTAAATGGAACTGATCAGGGGCTAAAACTGAAGCTGGAGGCTAGAGGCTATTATTACCTCTGAATAAAGCATGTCTACCATCCTAATGCATCTTCTTCCCCTGCTGGGATGCCAAATCTATTTCCTGGGTCAGAGTCCCCATACAACAAGAGTTTAATGTTCATAAAATTTAAATTGTTTGATATGATCAGTTTCTATAAATTGGTACAATTTAAAGCAAGAATTCTGCTAATTTGTCAAATAAATCTGAATTTTCAGATCTATGTATCATAAATATCTGTTGTATGAAAGGAATAAAAATGAGAGTCCATCCTAGTCTAGTGTTTTTCTGCACTGCCTTGAATCTAGATTCAACTAACATTTACAAAATGAGGATAGTTTTGGAAAATGGAAATATACAGAAAACTCAAAAACTATTTATTATTTTCTACTCCATCATTAATCAACCTGCTTACCAGAGCTGTTAAAATGAACTGATTCACCAGGCACGGTGGTGTACACCTGTAACCCAGTGGCTCAGGAGGCTGAGGCAGGAGGATTGTGAGTTCAAAGCCAGCCTCAGCAAAAACAAGGTGCTAAGCAACTCAATGAGACACTGTCTCTAAATAAAATACAAAATAGGGCTGGGGATGTGGCTCAGTGGTCCAGTACCCATGAGTTCAATCCTCAGTACCCCCATCCCCAAAATGAAGTGATTCAAATTTTCCCTTCTCTCTTCATACCCGGAAGAAAAGGGATGCTTAAAGAACAGAGTTATTATAATGAGCAAAAAGAAACTGGAAACTATCCAAATCACCCTGAATAATCTATAAGCTCTACTAAAAATATCTTCTGCTTATAGTATAGATTATTTACTGCTCATCTTTGTTCCTTCACACAGTTGTATGTTTCTGTCATTTATATATGTAGATTATTATTTCTATTTTTTTGCCTCATTAGATTGCAGATCCCTAAACATGTAAAAGTTAAAATTCTGGTTTTCGCCAGAATACTATGCTGTGTCCATGGCTTTGACAGATATACTGAGTCAAAGAATTTGCCAACTTGACAACATCATGTTATATAGACCTAGTTTATCAATTATTTTTGTTTGTTTACTATATCATTTCCAGCAGCAGGTGTCATGCAATAATCAAGAACATTCACCTAGACTAATCTGAACCTTTTTCTCCCAACAACTAACACTAAACTAACCTCCACATTCAGTTGCCTAAATCAGGAATCTGATTTTTTTTAATATAGCCTAGACTCAGCAACTCTAGTTAACTTCTTTTCCTCTATGGAAAAAGGTGATTTTAATCTCTAATCCCTCAACAGCCCTGAATGTGAGCATACAGATTATTTATGCAATTCCTTAAGTGTTCTGATAAGCAATTTCTTAAGTCCTAACAAAAACCTTATAATCTATTTGGTGCTACCAATTCCAATGTTTCCATGTAAAATTCCTTATCATGGCAAAAGCACATAATACAAAAGTTGTTTATTCATGTACTGGACAAACATAGAGATCCTACTTGTTGAGATCCTATTCATTGAGATACTACTCTGAGCCAGACACTGGCCCTAAACAAGACAAGCAAAGCCCATCACTTTATGGGTTTAAATTTTAGAAGAATAAGTTTGCCACACACGTAAGATAGAGCACTAATCTCCAAGATATATAAAGAACTCAAAAAATTTAACACCAAAAAAGAAATAACCCAATCAATAAATGGGCCCAGAAGCTGAACAGACACTTCTCAGAAGATATACAAATGATCATCAAATATATGAAAAAATGTTCAACATCTCTAGTAATTAGAGAAATGCAAATCAAAACTAAGATTTCATCTCACTCTAGTCAGAATGGCAGTTATCAAGAATACAAACAACAATAAGTGTTGACGAGGATGTGAGGGGAAAAGCACACTCATTCATTGCTGGTGGGACTGAAATTTGGTAAAACCAATCTGGAAACAGTATGGAGATTCCTTAGAAAACTTGGAATGAAACCACCATTTGACCCAGCTTGCCCACTCCTTAAAAACAGCATACTACAATGACATAGTCAGTTCAGTGTTTATAGCAGCAGCACAATTAACAATTGCTAAACTGTGGAACCAACATAGATGCTCTTCAATAGATGAATGGATAAAGAAACTATGGTGCATATATACACAATGGAATATTACTCAGCATTAAAAGAGAATAAAATTATGGCATTTGCAGGTAAATGGGTGGAGTTGGAGAATATCATGCTAAACAAAATAAGCCAATCCCCCCAAAACAGGGGCCAAATGTTTTCTCTGATAAGTGGATGCTAATCCATAATGTGGGGGGCATGGGTTGAATGGAGGAAATTTTATGGGGCAAAGGTGGGGTGAGGGGGCAAAAAGATAGAAAATATAGTAGAATGAGACAGACATCATTACCCTAGCTAGGTACATGTATGATTTCACGAATGGTGTGATTCTGCTTCATATACAATCAAAGATGTGAAAAATTCTGTCCCATTTGTGTACAATGAATCAAAGAGCTTTCTACTGTCATGTATAACTGATTAGAACAAATAAAAGAATTTTCTCAACTACTAAAAACTGAATAAAATTAGAACATCACAAAATAATTGATTACAAAGATACAACTCTACTTGGCCTAAAGTCATACCTATAGCACTACAAATATTTGTCATGCAATTCACTTTTCCATTCTGTTTGCTGTTTTAATTTTTACATTTCTGTTTCTCCTGGTTCATTTTTAGTGTGCCCAACATATAAAGTCAATGATTTCTGTGTTCATGGCACAAAAACCAAAGACCTTAATTGAATCTACAGGATGCAACCTAAATAATTTGGTCACTGTTTACCTTTTCCACCTTTCCTTTCTCCACACTCACCTAGACTTCAAACTCAATGACCTTCTTTTGATATCTCTCATATATCATATTATTTCCACCTAGGGCTTTGGCCATGTACTCTTTCCTTCCCTAAGCACAATCTGAAGGTCATTCATTTATAAAAACCTTTTGTTTAACTTTATTTTTGTTTATTTATTTTTTATACGGTGGTGCTAAGGATTGGCATCATATGAGCGGGGCAAGTGCTCTACAGTGAGCCACAACCCCAGTGAAAAGCCTTTTTTGATGTCTTTGAAAAAGTCAGGATTGATAATTATACTCTGAGAGGGCCTTGTGCTTTATTAAAATTATACAATATTAAATATTAAAATTATTTAATATTAAAATTATTATTTTAAAAATATTATTAAAATAAAATATTTTTTAAAAATATTTAAAATATTATTAAAATAAAATATTTTTAAAAATATTATTAAAATAAAAATTATTTTTAAAATATTAAAATTATTATTAAATATTAAAATTATTTAATTTTTGTGTGTCCATTTAATACCATTTTCCCCTATTAGATTATCGGTTATATAAGGGAAAAATCCATGTTCATTTTGCTCATTATGGAAGCTCTCAAAAATTGACAGACTAATATGTTATTAATTAAAAAACACAGAAACCATCTCCCAACCCAATTTCTTCTATTGATGTATTTATCTGCTTCCCTTTTAAGCAAAGCTTCAGGAAAGATCTGTTTGTACAGAGTTTTTGATTTCTTTCCTTGTCTCTCTTTAGCTAATACCAATGGGGCTTTCATCTCAACCATTCCACTGGAATTTATTTTATCTAATGGCTTCCACATCCACTAAATATAAGGATCAACTCATTATCTTAACTTGATAATCTGACAGAATGAATCACTCCCTCCTTGAGTCACTCACCTCAATAGGATTCCAGGATAACACACACTCTTGGTTTTCCTCTCACCTTTCCAAAGGTGTTTCCTTCCAGATTCCTTTTCAGGTGCTACCACTTTGA
Organism: Urocitellus parryii; assembly: GCF_045843805.1. Lineage (NCBI taxonomy): Eukaryota > Metazoa > Chordata > Mammalia > Rodentia > Sciuridae > Urocitellus > Urocitellus parryii. Next base: position 52,121,107 of record NC_135547.1, on the reverse strand, counting down.
CCAGAGATAAATAAGAAATGCAATAATGTTTTCTAAAGCTTTGTAATAACTTGGCAGTAAATTTTAGATATAGAATTAACACTAAAACTAGAAACAACAAAAACTGTAGCCAAATTTGAGGAAGTGTGTTGACCAAGAAAAAAGTTGTTTTTTTTTTTTTTTTTTTTTTTTTAATTCAGGCAAACAAATCACCCCCTTATAAGGTGGGTGAGAACTTTCTATGTTAGGTATTTATTCAATTGTAAATATTTACTATAAATAATTACAGACTGCTTCCTGCTCTCACTTTTTCTACCTATAATTGTTCACCAAATATATTCTTTGCTCATTGCCTATTGAAACCCCCTCCACAGTCAATCAAATGATTGCTCTAAAATCCAGCCTCTTTAAACAAAAATTTTCCCCAACTTCTACACTCCTATTTTGTATTTCTATAATGCTTTCAAATGAACAAAGTAAATTAACAAGAATGATACCATAGCTATACTTATTTGTTGCAGTAGTGGGAATTGAGCCAAGGGGGCAATCTACTGTTGAGCTACAACCTCATCCCTTTTTATTTTCAGTCTCTTGCTAAATTGCCCAGATATCCCTCAAACTTGTCATCCTCCTGCCTCATCCTTCCATGTTGCTGAGATTACAGGCATGCCACCATGCCCGGATCAACAGTGATATACTTTTTACAAAATAATTTTGCAAGCTGGGTGTGGTGGTGCACACTTGTAGTCAGCAGCTCTGGAGCCTGAGAAGGAGGATCCTTAGTTCAAAGCCAGCCTTAGCAATTTAGGGAGACCCTGTCTCTTAAAAAATATGGTTAAGTACCCCTGTATTTAATACCTGGTACTACTACTATGACTACTACTAATTTTCCCTACCATAAACTACCTAGGGAATGAATTAATTTTCTATATTATTGTGTCCAAAATTCTGATGGCAAACACTTAGAACTTAGAATTAACTTAGAATTAACTTAGAACTTCCTGATAACAATTACAGCTATTACTCTAAGGTTAGAACTCAAAGTATAGTCACAGGACCCACTGAGGTCTCCAAGAGTCTTTTTTGATGTCTGCAGGGTTCTTTTATTTTCTATGTTATATTCATGAGGTCTGATTTTCTTCACACACTTCATTTAAAACATCACATTATAAGCCTATGTGCAGAAGTCAGGTATTAAGGAAATTTAAGAATATAAAATAATATTCTCACTAGTTTCAATTTGTAAGCTGTAGTTTTTTAAATACAATTTTATCTACTTAACATTCAATGGGGGGTTAGGGATGTGGCTCAAGCGGTAATGCGCTCGCCTGGCATGCACAGGGCGCTGGGTTCGATCCTCAGCACCACATAAAAATAAAATAAAGTATCCACCGAAAACTAAAAAATAAATTTTTAAAAAAAATGCAATGGGTTTATTCTTGATATTTTCAAATTCATTAATACATATTTTAAACATTTCTCAGTTGAGCTGGGCATGGTGCATGCCTGTAATCCCAGCTCTACTGGAGGCTGAATCAGGAGGATTATAAATTCTAGACCAGTTGCAGCAATTTAAGGAAACCTTCAGCAATTTAGCAAGACCCTGCCTCAAAGCTAAAAAAAAAAAAAAAAAAAAAAAAAAGGATTGGGGACTTAGCTCAGAGGCAAAACTCTCTTAGGTTCAACCCCCAGTACCAAATAATGATAATAGTGATGATGATGATGATGGTAAACATCAGTTTTAGTTTTTAATACCATAAATATCAGTAGGTATTATATATCAGATATTATTTAGCACATTAGCAAATGCTATGTACAATCCTTAGTAATTTGTAATAGTGTGAAGGAATCCTAAGATCCTAAAGATTGTGAACCAGTGTTCTAGAAAAAAAAGATGTTTCTTAAATAATGTCCACTGACCACCTGCACCAGAGTCATCTAGGATACTTTTTAAAAATATAAATTTTGGATTCCATAAAAGATCTACTAAGTCATAATTTCTGGGAGAAAGGTCATGAATTTACATTTTCAACTTGGCCCTCAGGTGATTCTTAGGCACACTAGTTAACAAAATCAAGTAAATAGTCTTATGGATTCAAAACCTAGCTCTGTGGCACACTGTTTCTAACCTAATCTATATGACTCTTAGCTAATTCCCTGCTTTTATTTCCCACTCCCCCATCTCCTTAGCCATCTTCCAAATGCATATCCTCAATAAAATAGTTGCTCATTTCCTAAGGAAGTTAAAATATGTTTGTTTATACCACTTACATTTTAGAGACAGCAATCTGAATCTTGGAAAAAGGGCACTTAAAGTTATACTTCCACTGTAGTCCCAGCTCCCTCTTCCAGAAGCTAAGACAGGAGGATTATTTAAACTCAGGAGTTCCAGGCCTGCCTGTAAAACACAGTGAAACCTCATCTCAGAAAAATAAATTAAAAAGAAAATAAAGTTGCATTTCCATAGGAAGTACACTGCTTTTCTTTAGACCATTTCATTCTCAGTGGCAGTGAGGTGGTAATAGCATTAGGAAGTCTATTCTCAGAGCAGAGGGCAGGGTAGGGGCTCAAGGGGATAATGTCTCCCAGGCTACTCTTGTCATCACCACTTACCTATTCACTTTTGCTCATGAACAGAGAGGACCTCCTCAGAAGAGTTTATTTTCTGTTTTTCACCCAGGAAGCACATAGTGCAGCGAAGCCGGCAACCATTTTGTCTTCCCTCACCCCTAGGCCTGTCTACTTTCTCACTGCCCCCTTAAGATTTGAATACTCAGTCCTGACCAATCATACACCTGAAACTGATTATGGTGTTGCCAATACTGTCAATTAACAGAAACCTGAAAGAAACCAATGAAATTTTGCCAAGCAGTGAACCGAAACCTTTGAGAATCATAAAGTTATTTTAAATTAGCGAAGTTCTCTGTAGAACAGTGCTGCTTAAGATTTATCAGGGTCAGAATCATATCCTCTTTTTTAAAAATGTTGTTTCTGGTGCTCCATTCCAGATCAAGTGTATCAGAATCTCTAGGAGTAGGATCTAGTGGAGTAGGATCTAGTAATTTGTAATTTAAAAGAATTTCTAGACCAGGGGTTTAGGTTTAGGGCTAGAGCAGTTGCCTAGCAAGCCCAAGGGCATGGGCTGGATTCCCTAGCATCCAAAAAAAAAAAAAAAAAAAACAAACAGGGAGGGGATTCTCAGGTAATTATGTCATAAACTAAAGTCTAAACCATTACCATAGAGAAAATTTCATCAAGAAACAATAAACAGGGGTTGTGCTTATGGCTCAATCTTAGAGTATTTGCCTAGTAAGTCACTGGGTACAATCCTCAGCACCACAGAAAAATAAATAAAATAAAGAAATTGTGTCCATCTACAACTAAAACATTATTTTTAAAAAAGAAACAATAAATAGGAAACATTCCCATATTCTCTGTCATTATCTAGTTATTTTATTCAAGGCAAATGATGGATGATGTTACCTATATAATCTTCCATTTAGACTTATATTTGGTTCTTTACATGGAGACACTATGTGTTATTCTATCAGTTTGCCAATAGTATCAGGATCCATGAAGCTAATTTATAGTACATTAAGTCACAAGATATAGAAGTATAAATCAGAATGTCCATTCTTTAGCTTATAATGGGATATATGGTAAAGACAGGGATGCTAGGTTTGAGAACCAGAAAGTTCTCTATTAGAGGCAACACATACAAAAAAAATTTTATAATCAGAGATTTCCTTGTTGAACCTGAAATTATTAAATGGGAATTCAGTAGCTATTCTTAGTGATTTCTGCCTCAAGATTCAATTTGATTTACTTACATATCCCTACCATTGGGATGAGGATTGGGGCATTCCAGTTTGCTAACCCAAGCACTTTCTTTCCTAGAAAATGCTGGAAACACACAACTAGCTTTCTGACTTTCCCCTATATAGCAAATTTCTATCTAGTAATCCAATCTCTCAATTAGATTTTACTTTTCAAATTTATAATCATGGTATATATATGCCTTCTTTAGAATCAAATAAAATTGTATTTCCATATCAAATTATCTACTCAAAAGCAGAAACCTGGGTTAATTTTGCAGGCAGTTTTTCTCACTGGGGATTTTAATTTTTCCTAATTCACCTAATTTATGGCTCAATCATATTAGTTTTACAAAACACACAGAATTTCTAAAATAAAAGTAGTAAATTTTAAGTTCTTAAGAACATTCACTATAATATCTGTACCTAATCATGGTAAAAGTGTATGGGCAGAGATTTTACATTGTAAATGTTATAGTAACTGTAGAATAATTTCAAACTGTTTTACTGTGTTCAAAGATATTTTGAATGAATTTATAATGAATAAAAAATATACAATATATTTTGCAAAAGATGTTCAATTATATTGCCATATTCATCTTTTTGCATCTCTACAGTAGTTTCTTTTGATCTTTCCCTAACCTTCTAAACATAGTAAGATAATTTCTGTTCTGCTAACCCAATGGTTTGTTTATTCTCTAGTTCTGTTTTTTCCTTTCCTTTTTAAAGAAAATAACTCCCTGTTTTTTGAAAGACTTAATACATAGGAAGTGTTTATTATACTAGATACAATCACCATTTGAATTGGATAAAGATTATATTTATGGTCCATTTATCTAGATAATTTATTGCTCAATCTTTGTCCAAGATTTTAGATTATGAAAATGCTTCAAAAGGAAAACCTGAAGGAAGCAAATACTTATTGTTACTAATGCTTAAAATACATTAAACACTAGTTGTAAAAAATAACAAAAGTAAATTAATACTAAAATGCATGGATATGTGTTGCACTGGGGAGGGCTTTGGACTTCAAAAAGGGTTCTACTGCTGCATCTCACCTATACTTCTTGTATTACTATAAGCTAGTCTTTATATTAATAAAATAAATTGGCTCTATTTTAAAATAAGTCCAGTATTAACATTAATATAATACGAAAGTTGGCTCTAATTTGTAGGTTTTTGTGAAAACCATACTTCAGAATGATAAATGTGTTGTACTGATATAATTTCATATTGTTAGAATTGTTACTATTAACAATTATTGCTGCATGTGGTGAAGCACACCTGTAATCACAGTGATTCAGGAGGCTAAGGCTTGAGGATTGCAAATTTGAGGTCAGCCTAGGCAACTTAGAAACAACCTGTATCAAAATAAAAAATAAAAAGGTCTGGGGGTACAGCTCAGTGGTAGAGTATCCCTAGGTTCTATTTCCAGTACCAAGAAAAAGACAAAAATAAACAAATGTCTTTGTATCATAAAAGGGTAAAAGGAGACCCATATAACTCTAACAAAAATTCCAAAGAAATTTTTGAAATTAGAGAACATATATCTATCTGAATTACATTACACACACACACACACACACACACACACACACATATACACAGTTCAGCTTTCAGTAGGGTCATATAAATAAAATAGATTGCTATGTAAATATTGTATACTGCTTGCATCCAGCTTGCACACACTATTTAATTGGCATAGCTTAATAAATATTATGTCATAGGTCTTTTGGAGTTGGAAGTAATTGGAACACAAATGCTCATAAAAATGCACAGATTGTAAAATTTCTGGCTACAATTAGTCAAGGAGATGAGAAAATCATCTCCCTAAACAGAACTATAAATCTGGACAAAAATCAACCAAAGAAACCATTTCATCACTCTGGAAAACATATATCCATTTGAGAAGCATTTTTGCTTGAAACATCACTGACCTCGGATTTAAAAAGTGAGTATGTGTGTCCCAGAGCTTCTCCCATACTCACTACTCCCAGCTTATTCAGTTTAGAAGTTCAACTATGACTTTTATGCTGAAAACTACAAAACACAGCTTAGAGAAATATCTAAATCAATGGAGAGAAAATTCATTCATGCTCTTGGATTAGAAGACTCAAACTATCCAAATGGCAATTCTCCTCAAAATGATTGATAAATAGAGCTCCTTTCAGAATTCCAACTGGCTTCTTTGCACAAATCTATAAGTAGATAATACAATTTATATAAAAATACAAAAGATCCAGAATATCTACAATAATATTAAAATAGTCTTCATGCCATATACAAAAAAATAACTCAAAATAGATCATAAGCCTAAAAGACTCAAATGTATGTGCTAAAATTATAATATTCTAGTCAGTATAGGAGACAAGTTCCATGGGCTTAAGTTGGGAAAATATTTTTTTTTTAAAGAGAGAGTGAGAGAGGAGAGGGAGAGAGAGAGAGAGAGAGAGAGAGAGAGAGAGAGAGAGAGAGAGAGAGAGAGAGAGAATGAATTTTATTTATTTATTAGTTCTCGGCGGACACAACATCTTTGTTGGTATGTGGTGCTGAGGATCGAACCCGGGCCGCACGCATGCCAGGCGAGCGCGCTACCGCTTGAGCCACATCCCCAGCCCGGGAAAATATTTTTAGAAACAAGATTTAAAACATGTTTAATTGGAGCTAGAAGTGATGGCACATACTGTAATCTGAGCAACTTGGGAGCCTGAGGCAGGAGGATGACAAGTTTGAGGACAGTCTGGGCAAGTTAGCAAGACCCTGTCTCAAAATTTAAAAAACAATTAATAAATTTAAAAGACTTGGAATTGAGCTCAGTGGTAAAGCACTCCTGAGTTTAACCCCAAGTACCATAAACAACAACAAACCATGATCCATATAAAAAATTTGATAAATTGAACTTCATCAACTTTTGCTTCTCAAAAGTCATTATTAAAAAAATTAAAAATGCAACATTCAGACAAGGAAATAATATTTGCAAACCACAGCTGTAATAAAGGGCTTGTATCCAGAATATTTGAAAGAATCTCATAACACATTAATAAAACCATTTGTAAATGGGTAAATGATTTGAATACATATTTCACCAAAGAAGGCATACATATGACTAAACATAAAAAGATATTCAGCATCATTAATCATCAAGGAAATGCATGTAAAAGCCCCATATCTGTTAGAATGACTATAAAAAATGATACCAGCATCCATCCATAATGAGGGGGTGTGTGGGGAGAATGGAGGAAATTTGAGCAAAGCGGAGGAGGGAGGAGGAGGGAGCATGGGGGCAGGGATGATGGTGGAAGGAGATGAACATCATTACCCTAGGTACATGTATGACTGCACATGTGGTGGGACTCTACATTATAACAACCAGAGAAATGAAAAGTTGTGCTCCATTTGTGTACAATGAATAGAAATGCATTCTGCTATCATGTATAACTAATTAGAACAAATTTTTAAAAATGGTACCAAGTGTTGACAAGGCAGTGGAGAAAGTGGACCTCTTGTACATTGCTGATGGGAATGTAATATGGTACAGCCAGTTTGAAAAACATTTTAGCAGTTTCTTAATAAGTTAAACACAACATTTCCCTATGTTAGGGTTTAGATGTGGTATCCTCCAAAAGCTCATGTGTGAGACAATTTAAGAAAGTTTGGATGAGAAACGATTGTGTTATAGCCTTAAGCTAACCAGTAGATTAATCCCTGATGGAATGAACTGAATGGTAACTATAGACAGGTGGAGTGTGGCTATAGAAAGTGATTCATTGTGGGCATGGCCATGGGGTATATATTTCCTATCTGGAGGATGGAGTCTCTTTCTCTCTCTGCTTTCTGATCACCTTGTGAGCCACTTCCCTATGCCACACTCTTCTGTCATGATGTTCTGCCTTACCTTGAGCCCCAAGGAACTGAGCCCAGCTTCTAGGGACTAAAACCTCAGAAACTGTGAGCCCTCAAATAAGGGCTCTACAGTTATTCTGGTTGTGTCATTTAGTCACAGCAGTGCAAAAGTTGACTAAAACACCATACAACTCAGTAATTCTACTCCTAGGAATGTACTCATAAAAAATTATATCATATACACACAAAGACATGAATGTAAATATTCAGAGGACCATTACTAACAATAACAAAAAAGCTGGAAAAAAAAACAAATCCCCCCATTGATGGATGAAAAAAGTGTGATGTATCCATACAAATGAATACTATTAATCAATTAAAAGGAACAAGATACTGATCTATAATCGTTTTGACCTAAAAAACATTATGCTTAGTGAAAGTAGCCAGACACTATGGGCCACATATTGTATGATTCCATTTATATGAAATGTATAGACAAAGCACATTTGTGGAAACAGAAAACAGAAGAGTGTTTTTAAAGCCTATATATGGAAGCAAGAGATAACTGGTAACAGACCCCAAAAATCTTTTGGGGGGAGATGGAAAAATTCTAAAACTGAATTATGACAAGGGTTGCATAACTCAATAAATTTACCCAGACCATGGAGTTATACACATACAGTAAGTGAATTTTATGGTATGCAAGTTATATTTCAGTAAGACTGTTGTTTTTTAAAAAAAACCCAAAGACAAATAGAAAAAATATGGTGACCTTCCATTAAGGTTTGACTTTCTTTAAACCCACAGTATGTAGCCATTTAAATTCTCCCTCTGTACTAACACTTTTTACATATAAGCCTATATCTCTAACCCTGACTACTATTTTTTTTCTAGTTTCTCATCTCAAATATACATAACTTCTCACACTACTCCCTGTAAAAATTAACTCCTATCACTTGTTTTCATCTCTGTTTCACAGTATTAGTGGTACTGATAGCTCAAGTGCTGCTTTCAGTCTATCTTACACATTAAATTAGAAACCTAGTCAAACTGAAGCAGCAATTCCTTCCAAAGATGTTTCTTTTTAATCTCTGTAAATAGCTGCAACCTGTTAGTTTCTGCTTCTGTAATCATGCTTGCTCAACAGCTAGAGCAGGAACCAGAGCTGCTGGAGAAAGGGGGAGAAACCAAGGCTATTTGCATGATAAAGTCTTGAAACCCTGAAGTCTGTAGTGTAGAAAAGATACTGAGAACAAAGGGCTGTGCTCAGACTTTGGAAAAGACTGCACAGGGCCCACACTGGTGCTGAATAAACTTTGCTCTTCTACATCTCCAAGTGCTGCTTGTCTCTTTCCAGTGCCATAATTTTCAGTATTTTCAGTAATGTATTTTTGTGCACTGGCCAGGGAACCATCATCCAAGATGGTCCTTTTTGTTATCATTGTCAGGGAACTTGAAAATGCCATGGCTGCTGGCTGGTGACTTGCCACATCCTGAAACTCAATTGAGCCATGCTGGCTCTGGCTCTCACTACTTCCCAAAGGAGAATGGAAGTAGGTTTCAGGATAGACATCAAACTGGTAAGTCCTCTGGGGACATCTGCCCATGACTGGAGTCACTTAGTACAGGGTTTGCTTACTCAGGAGGTCTGTTTGTTAATTCTGGTGTGTGTGTGTGTGTGTGTGTGTGTGTGTGTGTGTGTGAGAGAGAGAGAGAGAGAGAGAGAGAGAGAGAGAGAGAGAGAGAGAGATTGGCATAACTAAGAGTCTATGCTCCACAGTCTTTATACTATGGAGCCTCAGTGAGTCCTAATCTGTAGTTCTGGGGTGACCTCACAAGGTTTAAGGCAATGCCAAACCCTAGGGGATCAAAAGTCCCACCCTGCAAGATTAGTTAGGGTCAGGGACTTATACTGACCTGCCACAGATGCAAAAAACCACTTAAGTCTCTGTGAAGGGAGCAGTCAGGCAGATGAATGTGTTTCCCCCTCATTTTGTGACACCATCTCAGGGTGGGAACTTTCACGTAATGGGCAGCTCAGCTTCAAAACCTTTAGTCTAGAGAAAGAGGATGCCAGAAGGGGAAAAGACCAAAATTCCCCCACATGACCCTCTGGGCTTTGTTCTTATTTTTAGTTGTAGATGGACACAATACCTTTATTTATTTATTTCTGTTTGGTAGTGAGGATCAAATCCAGTGCCTCACACATGCAAGGCAAACACTCCACCATTGAGCTACAATCACAGCCCCTTGTTAAAATATTTTGTAAAAGTCCTAGGATAAAAGGAAAAAAGAGCCCAAGAGATTATAAAATCCTGTTATTTTATTTGGACACAAGAAGTTATCCAAAAGCTTTTAGTGTTCTAACTCAAACTTAAGCCTCTTCAAGGTCAAAACTCCCTGACTTGTGCCTCCAGGAATGATGCCAACAATGAGGGGTAAAGAAAATCTAAATTAGTTATGTGGCTTCCACTCCTCCAAATGCCCTGCATATTTCACAATTCAAACTAAGGAAGGAATTACAGCAATACCAAAAGCATATTCAGTTTGGGGGGGGGGGTGAACAAGGAATGATTTAAAGGACAACAATAACAGCTTCAGAGTAATTAATGGCCATGTCATTTTTTATTCAAAACCTCTGACTTATTTAAATTTATGGTTTCTATGATAAATTCACATTTGTTCCTGTGTGCCTGAATTAATACCTTTTGTTCCAATTAGTCTTGTTTTGTCCAATTGGAAGGTTTAGTCCCCTGGTTTTCCTGCCGTCTTTGTTCAGAGGTCAATTGTTCAAGAAAATGCTATTTTTTTTGTTTATGTTGTGTCTATATATATCATGTACATGGTATCAAAATGGGCTTATAAATGAATATGCCTAAATTAATAACTGATCCAAATACTTCTTAGTACATATAACTTAAACATTTTTTAAAATTCCAATTTAAATTAGTTAAACAGATAAAAATAAAAATGTCTTTAAAATTACTAACCCACACATTTTTCTAGGTGATTAAACAATCAACAGAATGTTAGTTTCTATAAAATGTTTAAAGTAATACCCAATGCTTTTACGACTTTTCTTTGGAAGAATAGATGACTTGAACTGTTAACTACACTTGTTCAATACCTTGGTTTTTATGGGTAACCTTAAGTTAATTAAAATTGAGTAAATTAGATTAAACATAAGTCAGATTAATTTTATCAATGTATTTGTTAAAAAGTCATTTAGTTATATTTTTTAAAATTTTTAGTTATAGTTGGACACAATACTTTTATTTTATTTATTTATGTTTACGTGGGGCTGAAATTTGAACCCAGGGCCTCGCATGTGCTAGGCGAGTGCTGTAATGCTGAGCCACAACCCCAACCCTCATTTAGTTAATTTACAAAGTTAAAATACTAAAATATCAACTGCTAATTATAAATTTAAGAACTACTGACTTCTTAAATTCCATAAGGTAATGCATATTTGAGTAATATAAATATTTTTATAAGTTGGTAAATAAAAAGAAAAATGTTCCTAATACTTCCAAGGGAAGCTACACATGGTCAACAAAATTTCAACCCATCCTAGTAGATGGCACAAGTGGTATATAACACTAAAGGAGCTAAAAGGCTTCTCACTAGTCCCAAGAGTAACCCCTGAGGAATCTCAGCTGACTAATCTACACACAGTAAAAACTTGAAGTATCAGCTGCTGACTGGGATAAATTGACTACTCTTTCTTTCTACATTTGTCTGTTTACTTTGATGCTTTGGCACTGCCACCCTTTGTCTCTCTCAGTTGCCACAGTCTTAGCCTTAGTTTTCACTATAGAAGTAATAGCAACTGCTCCAGATGGTTGGTATTAGGTTAAAAAGCTTATCTATTAGCAGTCTCTTACCTCCTTTTAACAAGATACTTTGTTACTATTGGTAACAAAGTCTACAAACAGGTCTGGCTCCTGTTTGTAGACTTGAGCCTCTCATCTTGTAGCCCATGTCTTCCTGACTCAATCAAACCAAGGTATCACCACAACCCTACTTTATCAAACCTATTTCTCCTACTAGGAAACTATATGGGGAACCTAAAGGTTGAATAAAAAGGTAACCCAAATCCCAGTCCAGACCTAAAAAAGGGTGAAACCCCAGGACATTACTTAAAAGATAGTTTCCAACTTTTGGGGAAATTCAAGAGTTTCATAAGTATTGTGATTTTTATGCTAGGGGTCTGCCTTCTCTTGGTTTGCCTGCTAGCCCTGGTGATAAGTTCTATTTCTAGTTTCATAGAGGCTCTAATTAAAAGGAAAACACCACTCATGTCATGATGTTAGGAAACATAAACCATTAAATCAGGATGATGCTCTTTAACCCTAAAAGGATCCAAGCATCAAAGAGGGAAATATATTAGACATTTTCTCATAACACAGAAAAGATAAGAGGATCCAATCAGAACTCCCCTATACTCTTCAGTAGAGCCTTAGCCACTGACTTTGGCTGGGTTTCCAGGATTCCTGTCCTAAATTGTTTCTTGTTACGATATGTTGATGACCTTCTGCTGGCCAGCTCAACCCAGGCTCAATGCCTACAAGGAACATAGGCCCTACTTTTCCCTACAAACAGAAGCAAAATATTGAATATCAAAAAAGTCACAAATCTGTCAGAGACAAATACTTCCATTTTAACAAATCTCTCAGATACAAATTAAATACTTAGGTTTTAACATCATGTGGGAATGGCAAAAGCTGGGGACTAAAATAAAAATTGCAGTTTGTACCATCCCTATCCCTACCATTCATCAAAAAGTTCATGAGTTCCTAAGAACAAAGGTTTCTGCAGAATATGGACCCCTGGATTCTCAGACTTGGCTAGACCCCTATATGAGGCCTTAAAAAGAGAAAAAAAAAATCCACCCATGAGTGGGGACCAAACCAGGTGGACTTTCAGACAATCAAGGCCAAAGTCTCTGAGGTCCCAACCCTGAGACTTCTTGTTCAACCTCTTTGTTCATAAAAAGAACAAAATGACCTTAGGAGTCCTAACCAAAAAATTTAGGCCCTGGCAATGGCTAATGGCATATTTATCTAAACAAATTGATTCCCTCGCAGCTGGATGGCCACCCTGCCTCAGAGCACTGGCAGCCACTACTTTCCTGATAAGGGAAGCTAACAAGCTGACACTGGGACAAAACCTCAATGTTGAAGTCCCACACTCAGTTGTAACCCTCATGGATAACAATGGTTACCTACTGGCTCAGGAATGCATGAATGACTCAATATCAAGTGTTGCTATGTGAGAATCCACAGGTAAAACAAAGTTCTCCAAATCCTAAACCCAGCTACCTTCCTACCATATGAAGCAGGGCCCCCTGATCATAACTCTTTAGAAGTACTTGATAAAATATTTTCCAGCAGGCCAGACTTGACTGATAGACCACTCCAGAACCCTGACTTTGTCTTATATACTGTTAAAAGTAATTTTATGAAAGATAAAAATAGGATGACTGGGTATGCTGTGGTGTCCAAATCTAAAGTGGTAGAAACAGAGGCACATTCCCATGGATGATCAGCACAAAGACCAGAATTATAGACATTAATCAGGACACTAGAACTCAGCCAAGAACAACAAGCCAACAATGTATACTGACTCACGATATGGCTTTGCTACTTTACATGTCCATAGAGCCTTATACAAGGAAAAATGACTCCTTATTGCAAAACAAAGAAACCAAAAACCAAGTTAAAATTTTGAAACTTCCAGAAATAGTATGGAAGCCAAAGGAGGTGAGTTGTCTACTACAAAGGTCACTAAAAGAGAGACAATCCGGTGACAAAAGGGAACCACAGTGCTGATGTCACTGCCAAACAGGATGCCCAGAAGCAGCCATAAGAAAAATCCAAAGTCTTGCTGACTCCAGAATTGCCAGCTATTCCCAGGCACTCTCCTGAGAAAGAGAAATAAATTTTAAAAAGGAAGGAGAAACCAAGACCAAGACACATTAATGGCTCATATGAGATCATCAAGTTTATATTCCAGAACAACTAGCTTACAGATTGGTCCACCAATAGCATGATCTGACCCAGAAGAGGAAAACTACCATAGAAACCTTATTAGGCTGGTGCCACCTCATTACTTGTCTCCCTGCATTCTGCTCCTCTCTCTCTTCCAGCATTGCATGACCTGCTTACAAAACAATGCTCACCAGGAGTCGAATAAACTGGTGGGAAACACAGCACTGTGTACTGTCCCCATTTGAGAATATGTAAGTGGACTTCATTGAAGTCATCATGAGCCTAGGATATAGATATTTATTTTTGTCTGCACGTGGAATGGATGGAAGCCTTTCCAATCTAAACTAAGAAGACAAAAGAGGTAGCTAAGATTCTCCTGAGGGATGTTATTCCCAGATATGGGATGCCTCTAATCATATGGTCAAACAATGAACCAGTGTTTGTGGCTGAGACAATACAATAGGTGACAAAGGCTTTAAAAATTCAGTGGAAACCACATGCTGCCCATTGGGCTCTTAAAAGTAAGATGCTTGCCCTGGGCAAACATAGGATTTTTGCCATTTAAAATCTTGGAAAGGTGACAACCTTGGCTGATCAGCTTAACTGGAGACACCAGAGAATTAGGAGATTTAGTTTTCCATAAACAGCTACAAAAATTGTAGCTCACCATCTTACAAATACATAAGTGGGTCACAGAGAGAATACCCATATTCTTGGACATAGCTGTTTACCCCCATAAACCTGGGTACCAAATATATATAAAAGATTAAAGAAAAAAACCCTGAAAACCAATGTAAAAGGGACCCTACACTGTAATCTTAACCACCAGGACTGTTCTCAGAGGAATAGACACCTAGATCCACCACTCCAGAGCCAAACCTTATGGCTCAACCAAGGATCAGGAAAAATGGGGAACAGTCCTTAATCCAGAGAGAACCCTGTGCCTGATACTACAAAGGAGAGAACAATCTCAAAGCCCTGCTCTGGCCACACCAGATGCTGGTCATCAATGCACAGTTAAAGCCTAAGGAGTTGACTGCCTAGTGAAAGAAACAAACTATTTTATTCTCTACAAATATTTCCTTACTGTTATATACTGTCTTCCTTTTCTCAGTATGTATGCTTATGATTGCTGAAATTAATCTGGTCCCTCACAGTCCTGCCAGATTCCACGTCTTCATATGACCCATATATCTGAGTCAGACCAGGAAGTTACATGGACTTTGCTCTATTCCACTAATTTCTCCTGCCCAGGAGGAATTCAGGAGGGGTGTATTCACAATAGAACTATGTATTCCATTTGAATACACAGGAACCCAGAAAAATCAAAGGGCCCTACAGATTGGTGATGTAAAAGATGATAAATGACCCCCAGAACATGTCAATCAGTACTATGAACCTGCCACTTGTGCAGAAGATAGGTGGTGGGGATAATGTACACATATTATCAGGCTACAGGCAGTTTTGGAGATTATAACAAGCAAGTATGCAGAGGCCTTCAATATACTTGCTCAAAAACAACTAAGATACAGAATGCCATTTACCAGAACTGTTGTGTCTTAGATTACAAACTTGCCTCTGAAGGAGGGGTCTATAAAAAATTCAACGTGAGTAACTGTTGTTTACAAATACATGACACAGGGGAAGTTATAAAAGAGATCACAGATCATATGGTAAAAATTGCCCATGTTCCTGTACAGACTTGGAAAGAATGGGACACAGACAAACACTTTGAAGGATGATTCTCTTGGATAAGAGGAATTAAGACCATAATTGGGGTGATTATGGCTACATTTACTGGATGTCTACTTATTACTTGTCTCCTGCCTCTCCTAATTAGCATTATAAGAAGTTTTATATATATATAACAGTTGTTAAAAAAACAGAAAGCCTCTCATCTATTACTTATGAGAAGATACCAACAAGTGGTAAAACTGATGCTCTCTGAAGGCTACAGATGCATCCTGAGCATCAAGGAAGTGGAATAAATCTGCAAATCCTTTCTAAGATATTTCTTTTTATCTCTGTTAATAGCTGCAACCTGCTATTTTCTGCTTCTGTAATCATGCTTGCTCAGCAGCTGTGGCAGGAATCTGAGTTGCCTGGAGAAAGGGGAAGAAATCAAGGCTATTTGCATGAGAAAGCTGTGAAACCTGGAAGTCCTTACTGTAGAAAAGATACTGAGAACAAAGGACTGTGTTCAGCCTTTGGAAGAGACTCCACCAGGGAGCCCACAGGGGTGTTGAATAAACCTTGCTCTTCTGCATCTCCAAGTTCTGCTTGTCTCTTTCCAGTGCCATAATTTTCCATATTTTCTGTAACTATTTTTTTCTCCAAGAATATTTAATCAATATTTAATCAAGCAGTCTTTGCTGGTTTTAGAACCTTATATATAGTTGTTAAAGTCATTAACTATAAGCACAATTTTTTATATCACTACTATCTTTGAAAATCCATATTACCTTTATTTATTTATTTTTTTTAATTTTTTTTTTTTTTTAGAATGAAAGCTCAGGATAGGAAGCAGATTTTTCAGGGTATGTTTTTGATTTTTTTTAAGAGAGAGTGAGAAAGGGAGAGAGAGAGAGAGAGAGAGAGAGAGAGAGAGAGAGAGAGAGAGAGAGAATTTTTAATATTTATTTTTTAGTTTTCGGCGGACACAACGTCTTTGTTTGTATGTGGTGCTGAGGATCGAACCCGGGCCGCACGCATGCCAGGCGAGCATGCTACCACTTGAGCCACATCCCCAGCCCATATTACCTTTAAATATACATATACATGAGGGGTGTGGTAGTGCAGATCTCTAATACCAGTGGCTCAGGAGGCTGAGGCAAAAGGATCACAAGTTCAAAGCCAGCATGTTCTTGGCTTTGTGAGAATCCTGTCTTGAAATAAAACATAAGATTCTTTGGCTTCACTTCTAGACTCCCTCTCCTGTTCTAAGAAGCCCCAGGTTTCTGTGTTACACAGGGGCTGAAAGTACCTTAGCAACAACTCTGGGCACCCTGAAAACCAGGAAACGTATTTAGATAAATACCATGCACCACTTGTATTGTAAGAGGATGGCCAAGAACATGTACAGAAGATGAATACAGTAGTAACTGGCATGATTAAAGGCTTCATGGAACTGTGAAAGTTTCTCGGGTTCTAGTCAAACACAGCTTCCTCAGAATGTGGGCTATGTAGTGTGACCTGAGGAATCATTTCATCTTTAGTTTAAACTACTTCTCATAACTAATACAAGAAATATTTTGTTTAAAAAGTAACTCCTCAGAACACGAAGAAGGTTGGATTTGTGACAGGAGGGAGATTAACCCAAAATGCAAGGAAAATTCACCCCCATGAGGGTGTGCAAAAACACACAGTATACTTCATGTTCTACCTCATTGCTATTAAAGAGCTTTCCTTGGACCACTGGCATTGTCATCACTAGAGAGGTTGCTACATATGCAGAAATCCAGATCTCATCCCAGAGTCCTGAATCAGTTTGCATTTTATGACCATTGCCATTCAGGGAATGGGAATGTGTGGAGCCTAGACAGCAGACTTTATATAGAGATGTGATGCTAGAGAACTCTAGAAACCTGATGTTTCTAGCTGTGTCTTCTCCTCAAACCCAGAAATTTTCACCAGACCAGGGGATATTTATTACAAAAAGTGATAAAGGGAAGTGACACATGACACCTGCCTCAGGATTTCCCAAATAATAGAGGTACTTATGGGTACACACATCTGAGGACATTCTCAGAAGAAGATGCTAGAATAATCCCTAGGGAGCTGACGAGGTGACAGAGCAAGGGAACAAAAGAGTCTATTTTCCAATGGGTGTATATTCAGCAGCAGGAGGTTCAGGTAAAACTGGAGCCTGGTTTGTCCTGGCATGGCAGGTGGACAGAAGTTGCCAGGGCTACCTGGTATGCTTCAGTCTTACATGCTTTGCCAACGGTCATCCAGACCCTGGAGAAAGTAGCCCTGTTGCTGGTCCATGATGGGCATTATTCAGCAAATGCTCTTGTTAAAAAACTCTGCTTTGTGCTAAGAGGTTAAGCTCATCCCAAACCCAACTCTCTTCCTATTGGTAAGTGTCATTTCTTCAGGATAAGGTCATAGCTTTTGTTTGCATGTTCAGGGGACTTCAGTCCTGGGGGAAAGGACAAAGGGACTGTGAGATATGTTTGAGAGGGGTCCACAGGCAAGGCAGGGAGATCTGGAGGCAGGGTGCAGGTTAATGTTTTTTAGGGTTATATGTGGGGTGTTGTGTGTAGCTGTCTAATGGTAGCAGGTTATCAGTTTGTGATGGTTAGATATTCTCCAAACAGTAGCGATGGCTACACAGCATTGTGAATAGACTTAACGCCCCTGAATTGTACAACTCAAAATTACTAAATTCTTAACTTTTTTTGACTCAAATACTTAAGATATACAACAGAAAAACCAGAAATAATTAAAAATAAAAAGACACTATCTTAGGGAGTAAAATGGCTGCTCTGGCAATGGAGAAGGCACTGGGTGGATCTCAGGAGCTGATATTAAATGACTTGCTAGAGATAGTTCCACTTCCACAGCTAGATGGGCCCTTTGCTGGTATGAACACTTCTGTGAAGTTGTTGTAGAGCAGCCTCAAGTTCCACAGAAGCTGACATGCCTGGTACTAGACTTGGTTTGAACTATATATAAAGAGTTCATTCTAGGGATGGCCAGGAACAGAGCTAACTGCAGCTCCTTGGGGATAAATGGTACTATGCTATCATGAGCTTTCTTTTGCTTTCTTTTGCTGCATAGGTGGCTGTAACTTCTCATTTGCAGCTAGAAATGGTTGTGGACTGCCTAGTTCTATAACTACTGCTTCTAATAACATAAACTCCTCTAGATCTGTGGCTGTTTCTGCAGCTTGATCTTGCCCTTGACATTTTTCCAGAGTTGGTGCTAGAGACGGAGATGGTGACACCTACAGCTTTGTAAATATACAATTTTAAATGATTACAAAGTTAAATTTCATTTATGTAAAAATGTAATGTTAAATATAATAAATAAAAAGAATATAAAATAAAATAGGATCAAAATAAAATATTGGCCCTTTTATAGCTTAGCAGCTAATGCTGACAGCAGAACTGGGCTGGCTCTATCTCTGGTACTTGTGCTACAGTTGATGTAGAGCCACCAGTATGGTGTCTGGGAAAGTGCTTGGATTGTCTCTATTTCAGATAGTAGTTCTGGAGCAATTTTAAAATATTAGCTATTTTACTGGGGCTGACACTCACTATGGTCTTTTAGCAGAAGGTGAGCAAGAATTGACATGGAAGTGAACTTAGCTCTGGGACATCTAGTTCTGTCACTGGCTCTAGCTTTTGCTCCAGAACTGGTACTAGATCTTATTCTAGAAGGTTCAATTTAAAGTCAGACTATGGTCAGTAGACGTGACGCTGCTCCACATGTTTGGCTGTGAAAAGTGGTCTAAATATGTTTTTTTTTTTTTGCATAAGGCAAACATATATAATCTGCAGTTATACATATGAGAGAAAATGTATAATCCTTGATCTTCTGGGTTTGGCTTATTTTGCTTAATATATGACCTCTAGTTCATCCTTTTTCCTGAAAATGGCATACTTTCATTCTTCTTTTTAGATGAATAAAACACCATTATGTATATATTAAAAAAATAAAATGAAATAAAATAATAAAACATAAAAAAGGGCCGAGGATGTGACTTGATGGTTAAGAGCACCTGGCTTCATTCCCTAGAACCAAAAAAAAAAAAAAAACACATTTTTTTAACCAAACTTTCTATTGAAAATAAATTTAAATATAGGAGAATAAAAGTAAGCATTGAGTACACTGTCTAAATGTAAGCATACTTACTACCTTGTTGATTATACTTTCAGAAATTTTAATGCATATTTATATCCTTTATTTCATACATATTTATATCCTTTATTTCATGTATATTTATATCCTTTATTTGAAATGTATATATTTATATCCTTTATTCATACATTGTGTAACCTGCTTGTGTGTCTGAATGCTATGTTATGATCATCTTTCTAAATCCATAAATGTTTATCACTGTTGATAGTTGATTAGCATTCTTTTGTGTACAAGAACTTTATTTTATTTAACTGGATTATTGCTCTTACCAAAATTTTAAAAACTTTAAAACACTACTGGCAAAAGCATTCTACTGTCATGTATAACTAATTAGAACAAATTATTAAAAAATAAATAGAAGGGAGACCGTAGAATAGAAAAAGGGGCTCAGGGAAGGGAAGGGAGGAAAAGGGGAGATACTGAGGAATGAAATTGATCTAATTATACTGTTTTATTGTATGCACGTATGAATGTATTATAACAAATCCTCCCCCCCCAAAAAATCATTATTGCTGTTCCCTAGTATATTAAGTCTAAATTCACAACACTTTTTTATTCCCCAACCCTTATGTTCTTCAATACCACGTATTATTATTTTCAGACTTTAACCTTTTATCCCAGAAAAGGAAATCTGCTTTTTATCTTCTTGTATCCATAACACCATCCATAATTTTTTTCACATTGGTAGTTTTTACATATTTATATAATTACTCCTGGGGTGCTTCATGCTTTTTTTCCTTTACTAAATTAGACCATGAGATACTCCTAATGCAACTTTCAAGTTTGTTTGTTGTTTTCTTTTTTTTCCTGTAATCTCAAGATAATCACTATATTGCTGAGCAACAGTAGGTTATCTTTAAATCAATGTAGATTTAAATTAATGATTCACATTCTTTCATTAAACATCATAAATTTGTGATAACTCACTGTGTGCATAGCACTGAAATAAATGCCATCAATCAAAAAAGGAATAAGTGATATGTGATCTCTCCTCTCAAGGAGTTTATAATCTTGCAGAGAGAAGCAAGGCATATTAATGGTTAGAAAATAATGCAAGACTAACATTCTAAAAAGATATAAAGAAGTAGTTTATGATTAAGGAAATACAAACAGAAAATCAATGATGCAAGGATTAGAAGAGGAGAGCTAAACTCAACTTTAAAAAGATATGTTGAGTAAATTTCAGGTGGGGGAAAAAACACTGGAAAATAGAGTGAGAATAGAAGAAATAAGAATTCAGGGTTTATACAGAGGATTTGAGAGAAAGTTAAATTTGAAAAGGATGAAGCCTGAAAGTGAATAGCTCTGAATTCCTAGTAAAGGAGACTAGAGTTGTTAAAAATAGCCATTCAGTGAGCACTTATGTGACTTGTGGTTCATGTGAATAGTGAACATCTCATGTGAGCTGCATATTGGGCATCCATTTTCTCTGTCTCATAGCACTCATCTTATTTTGGTAACAGTCCTTTAGAGCTATAATCAGAGTTTTTACCCTCCTATAGCTAAGTAGAAAGTAATACAGTTGAAAATGACTGAAGTTCCAGTTGACGTTAGTTTTGAGATCACTATTAAACTATTCTGACCATGGGGCCTCATTGTATTCCCTACTGCATGCACATACTGTGAGACTCTGATATTTTTCCAATGAACTAAATTTTGTGTAAATTAGCTAGTGTATATTTCTATTATTTGCAACGAAAAAGTCCTAATTGACATAGTTATATATTATTTTCTACATTTCATTGATAAGGAGACTGTGAATTAATGAGATTAAGTAAATTTCTAAGGCTACATAGCTAGCAAGTAATGAGTATGTTTGACTTTATAAATTCTATAAAATTATTCACTAAAGACTGTGTGGTATGGTCAAGATTTAAACTCTAAATCTTCAAACCAGTGTTCTTTTTCCCTGCACTGCAATGCCTTTTAATGAGACGTTCCTGTAGTTTTTTTCAGGAGGATGGGTCTCACATAATGAAAATGGCATTTTAAGAAAGTTAATTTCTTAGCAGTATATAGGCTGGATGGGAAGCAAGAAAACTTTAGGTAGGATAAATGAAGATGATGAATTAAAGAATCCAGGTAAGAAAGGACAGGTATCTGAATAGTGAAATGCAAGAGAGTACAGAAAGGAATAGTAACTAGAATATTCTATCAGTTGCCATAGCTATATGTCTGATATATATATCCCATTAATGGGTTTTTATACTATTTTATAATAACTTCAGCCCAGTGATTTAAAATTCTAGTCCAGTAAGCATAAGTCTTACTGAATTAAAAAGAATCACTTAGTAAGCATATTATAAACTTAAAAGCAGGCATACACACCATTTGCAGCTAAATTAGGTGCACATCACTTGCTGAAAAAGTGAAATACGCCTAGTGATTTTATGATCAAGCAGAATTTTATGGCTCAAAATTTCTTCAAATCATCACAAAACCAGAGGAAAAAAGAATTTCATGATATCTAGACAGACATTTTTAGGAAATGGCTCTAATTTTTCCTACAAGTGAAAATAATCTTTTCAGAAAATGTTGGCCCACTCATAATCTTCATTTTTCAAGAAACAAAAGTCTCTAGAAATAAGAGACATTTTCTCATTTAAAAATAGCTGTCCAATTCAATAGGTTAAAAGATATTAAATAAAAGAAAAAAAATAATTCAAATGAAAGAAATTTCACTGTATTTGCACTGTGAAGATAATGCTGAGAAATACAGTAATATATAATATTGCCTCTGATGACTTTATAGCAATTACAACAAAATATGATGTTTGGGGAAGAACACAAATGTATAAACAAGCGTCATACACAAATCAGAATAAAGCATGACCTCATTGATAAACAGTGCTGCTCATATGAAAGAAAGATTATAACTTTGCAAGAGGTAATTAGGAACTACTTCAGCTCTCTGTATAAAGTTTGCCCAAATTTTGTCCAATGCTTTTCACTGTTATCCTAAATTTTTGTTTAATCACAAAAATAATACAAGCTTGTTGTTTAAAAATTAATAAAGGTAAATAGTCACAGCTTTTTTTTCTATCTTTTTGTTACATTAGTTTCATGTGTATGTTACTAGACATTTTCTTTATGTATATGCAAACAAACATATATATGCATACATAGTATGTCTACATCTACACTTTTTACACCGGTAAAATAATAGTAAATATATTGTTTTGCAACACACTCTTTCACTTGACCATATTAAGGACATATTTTGTGTATATTGAGAACCATTGGTATTTTCTAGGTTAGCAAGACAGATATGATCTCAAGTTATGCTTTGGGGTATTTACTAACTACATAATCTTTCAATAACTGTTTTTGTATAAAAACGTTGACTATCAAATAAAAAGTACCTTTTAAGCAATAAAGAAATTGGTGGATATTAATAATTCATAAAAAATGAAAATTCAATGTGGCATGTAGATTATGCTTTATTCAAGCAACAAGTTTTTAATAACAAAAAGTAAATACATAAATCTGAGTACTAAAAGGAGGAATTCTGGTATTGTGATTAAACTTTCATTTTTATGACTATTACATGTAAAACAATTTTCAACTAATTATTATCTAGAAATATTATAGAAAGAAAATACTAATGAAAAAAAAGGTTTAAGTAAACAGCTATTTTAATATTAAATATGGATCCATATTAAATTCAAGAAGTATTCTTCTGAAGACTCTGCATGGCCTCCTAGTTATTTAAATAAAGTCTGTGAAGTGTACCTGTTTAGAAGTTGGTTGCTAAAATGATAATTCTACAAATCTGAAATTTTAGAAAACTAATATTATTTGTTGTGTGGCAGTCATGCATCTTTGACACATATAGGAAATGACTGGTAAACAAAATTATTATGTAATCAAAAGTTATATGGTGTTTTTTATTTGAGCTGTGTGTAAAAATGGTCCTGTTGTCAGAAAGGCAATTCATTTCTTGGAGAAGTTAGGTCATTAGAACTATGTAGTTTAGTAGAAATAAGTATGTTCTTGTGCAAAGGAACATATTGTATGAGGACAGAGGATTATACATAAGAAAGTATTTTGGTGTTGTCCTAGGGAAATGTAAAATGTACTGAAGAAAAGAATGTATCTGTATACACATAAGAAATGATTTATGTTTCTCATAAGACATACAAAAATGTATTGTAGTCCAAGTAAATAATCCTTGAAGGAAATGAAGAGCTAAAGAACTGCATTTTATTGAGTAAGTGTTCCTGGAGAACATAAGTTTAGTAAGAGTTAATTGAGTATTCATAGTGTTCTAAGAGCTTTATATGTATTATGTCATTTAAAGCTCACCATGCCTTGATGAAATAGGTGTTGTTATAATCCTCCTTGCATACATGAGGAAACTGAAACATAGCTGGTTTAAAAAATTGCCCAGTATTGCCAGAAGGTAAAAAATATGGCTTAATCACAGGCGTGATTCTGGACAGTTGAGTATCAGTAAGTTTGGGATTACAGAAGTGATGTAAAAATTATTTTCAGGAGGATTTATCAAAAAACTATGCACAGCATATGTGAAAAGCTAAGGAAGTAGCCTAGAGGCTTCAGCAAACAGAATGGTCAACTAGTCTGATCATTTATGTAATTCTTCATGTTATATTTAATCTTTCTTACAGAGAAGGCTAGATACATTCTCACAATGTTGGAAGATGAAATGGTGATAAATGAAGATTTGCTACCTCTAAAGAGAGAATGCTTACTTACTCTTAGAAAAAGTTTGCATATAAGGGAAGACAGAGAAACCTGCTCAATATAACAAATTCAAAATTTTGTTTACATTTAAGAGAGTTACTAAAACAAAAGAATCTGGAGATTTTGTAGTTCTATTTCTTGTTTCCTTCTCTGTATTAAGCAGATTTTTATAACTAAAAGTAATGATTAGCTCATCAAAAATCTTGCTCATTTATTCACATGTAGTCAGTCATGATGCAGCTACCTCTCTTCTTTTTTCATTGCTGAGTAAGAGTGGAACATTAGCTATCTTCACCTTCAAAGTATTAATACTAGATTTGCTTAAGCATTAGTCTTTACTACATGCTAAGAATATAATCTAATAGAAAAACCTGACAGAGTAGAGAATAACTGAACCAAAGATATTATTTTTCTCATATTAACACAATGTGACTTTGGATCACAAGGCAAATTTTACTTCCTAAACTGAAAGAGATGGCACACATGTAAAATACAGTAGCATCAACCGATTAAATTTGCTAGCCTTAACCTTGGATCATGCTTATTTAACTGAGATAGGAATCCTTATGTGGCTCCATGAAAGATATAATAGACACTATTCATTAAGCATCTTTTAAATATTCTATAACATTTTTACTTACATATTTGTTTGTTTATTTATTTACATTTCTGGTACTAGGGATTGAACACAGGGGTGCTTAACTAAGCCACATCCTCAGTCCTTTATTATGTTTTATTTAAAGGCAGGGTCTAGCTGAGTTACTTATGGCCTCACTAAGTTGCTGAGGCTGTCATTGAACTTGAGATCCTCCTGCCTTAGCCTCTGCCTCAGTTGTTGACACCATGAGAATAAAACTGCTATCAGAGACATGGAAGAGCTGCTGGGATTACAGGTGTTCATCATTGTTCCCAGCACCTTAATTTTTATATAACAATCTTATGAAACATTTTCTTTTTAAATATTTTTTTAGTTGTTGATGGACCTTTATTCATTTATATGCGGTGCTGAGAATCGAACCCAGTGCCTCACACATGCCAGGCAAGTGTGCTACCACTGAGCCACAGACCCAGGCCCTTATGGAACATTTTCTATCATTATTTTTCTTTCTCTTTTTTGGAGGAGGAGTACTAGGGATTGAACTCAGGGGCACTTGGCCATGAGCCACATCCCCAGCCCTATTTTTTATGTTATTTAGAGACAGGGTCTCACTAAGTTGCTTAGCATCTCACATTTACTGAGGCTGGCTTTGAACTTGCTATCATCCTGCCTCAGCCTCCTGAGCCACTAGGATTACAGGTGTGCACCACTGTGCCCAGCATTATTTTTCTTTTATAGATGAGGAAACCGAGATTCAGAGAAGTGTGACTTATCCAGGGTCAAATATGCAGTAATGTGGCAGGATTTAAATCCAGGTGGTCTGACCCCAGAGCCTGAGCTGTCACCTGAAACTCATAGGAATAGGTATCATCATTGTGCATCTTCCTCCACTCAGGAACAGAACTTATCCTATATGAAATCAACATTAATAAACAGTAGAATATAATTTAAATTCAAAAGAAATTTATGCTTACAGTATTAGATTTCAAGGTAATTTCATGCTTTCAATGAGTAGTTTCAAATCCCTCAAAGTATAGGTTTCTTGGCTGCTAGTAATACTTAAATGAAAAATACCAATAATATTTTTGTTTAATTCTGAATAGGATACATTGGCATTAACTTTAACCTCTGACATCCTGGTGTTTGAATGCTAATGAAATAAAGTCATTAGGCATGTTATAATTAATGAACTCATCTTTTTTAATTAAATTAATTTGTTCTGGTATAACTTGTCATTTCAAGCAAGAGTATGTGTAAGCCAGAGGAACTTTAGGACTGGTGGTCACAAAGTTGTTGACACTGTGAGAATAAAACTGCTATAAGAGACATGGAAGAGTGGTCATGGATGTAACTCTAATTTCAATGCCTCTGTCCCAGGAGTCCATTCACTTTTGTTCATCAAAGCTGATATAGTAGAGTGGTTAAGATCTTAACATCTAATATGAGCCCATCTGTTTTCACATGCAGATTCTTCCAATTATAAACTATGTGACTTTGAGTAAGTAAATGACTTAGTATCCGCAAATATGATGACAATATCACATAAAGATGGTTTGAGGATAGTAATAATACCCTCAATGGATTCATTAAAATGAAATTGGAAAAACAAAGCACTTGGTCCATTTTTTTTAAACATAATTTCTTCTTTTTTAAACATTTCACTTATTTTTTTATGTATACCTTTATTTTATTTTTATGTGGTGCTGGGGATTGAACTCAGTGTCTCATACATGTGAGGCAAGCGCTCCACCACTGAACCACAACCATACCTCCAATGTTACATTTAAAATGATAAAATTAATTATTATTATTCATTGACAGCTATCAACACTAACTGCATAATGCTGAGGATAATAATCCATTCTTGGAGGACTGAATGATTTTCATTTATTTCTTAATCTGCTCCCAAACCCAAATCCTAAAATTTGTGAAAAAAGACATTTTGAACAAATAATAATATACTTAAAAGTATGTTAATCAAAATTCTTTGTAGTGATGAATACCTAGAAATATTGAGAATGTTTATCAACATGGAAATTCTCAATTTCCCCAATGTGTACAAGGAAATTATACAAGATGATCTCTCAAATTCCTTCTATCTCCAACAAGGAAAATATTTCCACAGCTATTAAACTTGAGGCCATTATTCTAAGCTAAAGAACAAAGAAAATCTAAAGTATTACGTGAGATTTTTACCTTAAATCTGTCATGATTTGGATATTAAGTGTCCCCCAACAGCTACTGTGTTAATGCAGTAAGTGAAATGATTATGAAAGCTGTAACCTAACCGTGGATTTGAATAGATTACTGGGTAGTAACTGTAAAAAGGTGGCTAGAGGAAGGTCACTGGGATTGTTCCATGGGATTATATATTTTGTCCCTGGCTCCTTGTGCTCTTGGCCTCTCTCTCTGCTTTCTGGCTACCATGAGCTGGGCAACTTTTCTCCACTATCCTCTACTACCATGATGGAAACTTCACCTCCAGTCCAGAGTAATGGAGTCAGCTGGCTAGGGACTGATCCTTTAAAACTACAAGCCATAAACTTTTCCTTCTATAAGTTGTTTTTATCAAGTATTTTGGTCACAACGATGAAAGATGACTATACAAAGTTACAACACATAGTACCCCAAACTTATATATACAAAGGAAAAAATGGTAATATCTAGAACAAAAGATATTCTTAACAAATTTAGATATACTAAATTTTAAGATAAAGGTAGTTAACTGCATAAAAGGTAAGTAGTTAATTGTATATAAGTTTTATAATGGAATAAAAAGGTAAATGGGATAAAAATAGATATGACATACAATGAGTTGAGATTTGGAAAATAAGGTTTATATAATTTAGAACTGTCAGGTAATTATAGAGAAAGAAGATAATTTAAGAAAGAAGGTACTGTGTGATATAAAATATTAAAGCAATACCTAAATTGAAATTTTATATAAAATGTGTTTTTTCTTCATTCAAAGTAAACGGAGATATTCCATAATTGGATAATGTTAAGCAGGATGAGTGTCTGTTTGTTCTTAGAAATATTAGGACCAAGTATTATTATTAATATCAAAGAGTGGCCAATATCTTTGAAATTGCCACCTCATACAAATTAGACAAAATATTTATTTGTATATTTCCATGCTGCTTCTAAAATATAAGTAAAAACATGAGCAGGAGGAAATGCTAGCAAGGCTGAGGCCTTACAACAAGAATGGTCTTTTTACATACAATCTTGATAAACAATATGTAAAATAGCAAAGAATATTAAATCTGCATTTTATATGCCATTATTAGCTCCATTTTAGAGATGGAAACAGATGTAATGAAAATGAAATAAACTAAGAGAGATAGGAAAGGGAAAAACTAATTAAAATCTTGGAATTCTGGCTTCAGAGCATATACTAAGATCATGATTTCATTTATATAAAATTTTTGAAAAATGCAAATTAATTGATAAGAACAAAAAAATAGATTGGTGATTGCCTGGGGATAGAAGTGAGATTCAGAGGGGCATGATAAAATTTTGGGATGATAAAAGTTTTCATTATCTTAATGTAAATAATACTTTTTTAGGCATAAACATTTATAAAATTATATAATTTATGTACAATTATTATATATATTATATTCAATAAAACATTTAAAATGGATTGACTTGTGTATTAAAATAGACAAAATCTGTCTCCGTGAACAAAAAATGAAGTTAAAAATGAATGAATTTTCAATGTTTAGCATCTCAGATATCTAGAACAAAAGACAATATTGGGATGCTTGCCATTGTATAATTTTTGTGTGTGGATATGGAAGGGATTGTGTATATGTTTATCTCAGGGAAAATGTAAACAGACATCAAAGAGCTATGTTCAGTCTGGGTATACTAACAGATTCCGTTTGAAGTAGCATATCATGTAAAAGCATGAACATTTAGTCCCCCCAATTATAAAATAATTGAACAAGGAACATATTGCTGTACAAGAAATTTATATATAACCTTTAAAGAAAAATAAGCTTAGGATATGTTAGAAGTAATATTTCACAATATACTCACAGTAGAAATTATGTGGTGTAATATATAAGTTAAATTATATATACTACATAGAACTAAGTAACATAATAGACAAAAACCACAAAATAAAAATATATTATGAGATACCAGGAAGTATACACACAACAAAAGTAGGGTATTGTGATTGTAACAATCACTTACTTTTTAAAAACTGACATAATGTACAACTAAGAAATAAACACTTCCAAACTGAATATCACAATAATTAGCATATTATTTTTTATGAGGCCTTTCATAAATATTTCTTCTTTTTATTATCCAAAGATTTCTAGTATCTGTGGAGTGATTAAGAACTAAATTTTGAGGGGCTGGGGTTTTGGCTCAGTGGTAGAGTGCTCGCCTAGCACACGTGACACACTGGGTTCAAACTTCAACACCACATAAAAATGAAATAAAGATATTATGTCCACCTACAACTTAAAAAAACAAATGTCAAAAGAATTAAATTTTGAAAAGTATTCCAGAAACCCTCCAAGTAGATAACTTGAGAATAAAAGCTGTAACTGAATCACATTTGACTAATATTATGAGTCAGAACAGAGGTATTTTCTAAAAGAGTCATAGTTGCCTTAAACAAAGGCCAAAGCTTTTTACCTTTAGGATTTCACCTCTGATTAATTACTTTTTTAATTTCATGGAATACAAGCAAAGGGTATAAACAACACTCAAATAGACAATAAATATGAAAAGATATTCAATAATATCTCTAATAAGAAATATAAATACATAATATTGAGAAATCAGTTTAAATATATTTGTTAAAAATGTGAATTGTGATTACCTCTTGGTATACCTTGAATTACTTTTAATTGCTTCTTTGTATTTCATATACTGTCTGACTTTTTTAAAATTGACATATATTATTTTCACAAAATATAAAGTCATTTTAAAACTGCCTTATGAGTTTTTTTAATAGAAAAATTATGGTCAAATGATTAGAAAAGAAATTTAGTAATAGACCAAGTCAATTCAGTAATGTGATAAAGGTGGCATTTCAAATAGGTATAGAACAGAAACATTATCATGGTTCTGTATGAATTAATTAGCTAATAAAAAATGTTGACTTATTGACTCAAAAATACAAATTCTTGGTGGTACAAACCTTAACATGGAAATGAAATCATTAAAGTACTATAAAATAAAAGAACATCCTTTAAAAAAAATCCATCATATTACAATAAGTTGCAAAACAATATTCACTGTATAACCCATTAATTTAAATGATTTTTTCTATGGTATATGTTTTGAGTAAAATTATGAAATGAAAGTATACACACATATAGTAAATTTTATTTACCATTATACCGCCATCCTCTACAAGTGTTCCTGGCACATGCATTGGTAATATGTATAAAATGATAAAATGGGCATAAACTTTAGTCTACCCCCCTATTTCTAGGAATTCATACTATATTGATTTTCTCAAGCGTATATGTATTCATTTGCTAGGTATCCAGGGGCATTATTTAATAACAGGGTGTGTGTTTATAAAGAGAGAAATGGTGGGGCTAGTTTGTGGCTCAGTGGTAGAACACTTGCCTAGCATGTGTGAGGCACTGGGTTCGATTCTCAGCACTGCATATAAATAAGTAAGTAAGTAAATAAATAAATAAATAAAATGAAGGTCCATCAACAACTAACAAAAAAATATTAAAAAAAGAGAAATGGTGACGACACAGCTTCCCTACAACAGAAATCTGATAAATAAACGAAGACAATTATTTCCATGGAATATATATCTATTTAAAAATAAGACATTATTTGCCATGAAAATTTTCTGTTTGGAGTTTCATCTTTGCAATGCTCATATATTTTGGAAATTGGAGATAAGTAAAGGTAAAATCTTTGACAAAATCAGAAAGCATTTCCTAACTTTTAAAAATATGTGACTAAATGACAAAACACAAATTCTATAATAAGAAGTAATATAATGGTTACTCTAAATTTAATACCTCTTTCCCCATTTGAAATGAATAATACCTTATATTTTATAATTTATTATACTACTTGTATTCCATGACCAAGTTTAGATAGTGAATGTGGTTTAGTAGATTAGGTTCTACATTACTATGCCAAATCATCTCTGTGGATTTTTATTCTATAAAAATATAAAGACATCTTCCAATTAAATCTCTAAAAGACTATATCCGTGAATTTCTATTCAAATACAGTTGGGTATTTTTATGTCATTCATAAAAATGGGCTAAACAGCATCCTTACCTTTCAATGAAAAGTAAACACTGGTCTTTTTGGTTGTACCAAGGGAGTTGATCTGTAGCAGAAAAGAATCCTGTAAATAAAAAACAACATATATCTGTTTTTAAACTTCATTTTACAAAAGTTTATTCATATACTCCAGGACTTGTAAATCATTCTTAAATATGGCTAATATTTTACAATATAAGAAGGAAACTGGTGGCAGATGACATCCTATACACTGGCAGAGGATGCTTTCATTAACACAAATTCCCCCTCCCATCCTGCAGTTTGTGGAATTGAAACCTGCTGCACTTAAGTATAAAACAAACGGTCTGCTTTTTAATAATACTTCCTAACATTTGAATACCCCATTGCTTTATCTAAAAGGTTGTTGCAAGCATTGAAAAGGGCTTCGTGGCAATTCAGCAGCAAGGTTGGGGTATATTATATGACAGCTTAAAAAGAGAAATATAATTTTAAAAAATGGTGTAACTGACTCACGGCAACATGGGTTCGCAAACCTTGTAGATGGATATAAACCAGGCTTGCCAAACATCACAGACAGCACTTATTAAATCTGCTACGTGGAATGCAATATGCCTGCTGTCTAGCCCCTCCCCCTCTGCCAATAAACGACTCCCCCTTTTTTCCAGTGTAAAAAACACATGCTCACAGGATATTTAGAGGAACTCAGGTTTGTTTTTTTAATCACCCAGAGTCCTACAACCTAATGACGCTATTCAGAGCATTTTCATCCAATTTTTTTTTTTTAAACAGCTTTTTGTTAAGAGGCCCGTGACCAACTCAGGATGGGCGGTTGGGAGAAGGAAAACACTCCTCTTTTTCCCTTGTTAGGAACTATAGCTGGCATTTTTACCTCGTGTAACTATTTTTTTTCTCTTTGAATTATAAAATTATAAAGAAAAAAATTCTGAGTGGGGGTGGGGGAGAACGTCTTCCAGGGGTGTGTGCCTCCGCAACCAAGGAGCATCTGGGAAGGTGGGTGGAGCCAGGGGGGGGGTGTTGCGGTAGGCCATTCGTTGGGCGTAGGGTTTGTCAATCAAAGTTGCCCAGCGAATGAAGAACGAACTAAAGGCACACTGGGAACGAAATTAACAGGAGATCTGACTGCAAGGGGAGGGGGCTCACGTTTCGAGCCAAGAAAAGAACTCAGGATCTCACACTGCGCCATTGGACTGCGGCACGCCTCGGTCTGCTTCTGCTGCAACAGGGAGAGGCCCTACTCCCGTGGCTCTCTCCCAGGTCTCCATTGCCGCTGCCGCCTTAGAAGCTGCTACTACAGCACCGCGGCTTGCGGCTTGCAGTCCCGCCCCGCCCTGAGCTGCCGCAGCGGTCGCCAGTGCCACCTCCGCAGCCCGGGCCCTCACCGTCGCCAGCCAAGCATCCGTGAGTCATTTTCTGCCCATTTCTGGGTGCGCGGTCTCTGTGGTAGTCACCACCTTAAGAGGTTTGCGGGATTGCAACATGGCAGAAGCGGATCTTAAAATGATCACGGAACCTGCCGCCCAGGGGGTTGCTGAAGAAGAGATGGCTAGCTCAGCTAGTGATTCTGGGGACGAATCTGACAGCAGTAGCTCTAGCAGCAGCACTAGCAGCAGCACTAGCAGCAGCAGCAGCAGCACCAGCAGCAGCACTAGCAGCAGCAGCAGCAGCGGCAGCAGCAGCAGCAGCAGCGGCAGCAGCAGCAGCAGCAGCCACAGCCGCTTGTATGGAAAGAAGCGGGTACCTGAGCCTTCCAGAAGGGCGCCGCGGGCTCCCTCAGGGACAAATTTCGTGGATAGGCTGCCCCAGGCAGTTAGAAATCGTGTGCAGGCCCTCAAGAATATTCAAGATGAATGTGACAAGGTAGACGCCCTGTTCTTAAAGGCAATTCATGATCTTGAAAGAAAATATGCTGAACTCAATAAGCCTCTGTATGATAGGCGATTTCAAATCATCAATGCAGAATATGAGCCTACAGAAGAAGAATGTGAGTGGAATTCAGAGGATGAGGAGTTCAGCAGTGATGAGGAGGTGCAGGATGACACTCCTAGTGAAATGCCTCCCTTAGAGGGTGAGGAAGAAGAAGAAATGCCTAAAGAAAACTCTGAGGTGAAGGTTGAAGAAAATGAAGTTCCTAAAGAAATTCCTGAGGTAAAGGATGAAGAAAAGGAAGTTCCTAAAGAAAGTCCTGAGGTAAAATCTGAAGAAAAGGAACTTCCTAAAGAAATTGTTGATGTAAAGTCTGAGGAAAAGGAAGTTCCTAAAGAAATTCCTGAAATTAAGGGTGAAGAAGCAGATTCTACAGATTGTATGGAAGCAACTCCTGAAGAAAAAGAAGATCCTAAAGAAGCCCTCCAGGCAAAGGCAGAACAGGAAGAAAAACCTAAAGTAACAGAGCCAAAGGCAAGGTCTGCAGTAAGAGAGGCTCATAAAAGAGTTCCTGAGACAAGGCCTAAAGAAAGAGTGAGTATTAAAAGAGCTCGGAAGGGGAAACCTAAAAGAGAAGATCCTAAAGGCATTCCTGACTACTGGCTGACTGTTTTAAAGAATGTTGACAAGCTTGGGCCTATGATTCAGAAGTATGATGAGCCCATTCTGAAATTCTTGTCTGATGTTAGTCTGAAGTTCTCAAAACCTGGCCAGCCTATAAGTTACACCTTTGAATTCCATTTCCTACCCAATCCATACTTCAGAAATGAGTTGCTTATGAAGACATACATAATAAAGTCAAAACCAGATCACAATGATCCCTTCTTCTCTTGGGGATGGGAAATTGAAGATTGCAAAGGCTGCAAGATAGATTGGAGAAGAGGAAAGGATGTTACTGTGACAACCACCCATAGTCGTACAACTGCTACTGGAGAAATTGAAATTCAGCCAAGAGAGGTTCCTAATGCATCATTCTTCAATTTCTTTAGTCCTCCTGAGATTCCTAAGATTGGAAAGCTGGAACCACGAGAAGATGCTATCCTTGATGAGGACTTTGAAATTGGTCAAATTTTACATGATAATGTCATTCTGAAGTCAATCTATTATTATACAGGAGAAGTCAATGATACCTACTATCAAGATGGCAGAGATTACGTAAATAGGAAATACCGAAAATAAAAAAGCTGGCTGAAAAAATTTTCAAGAATCTTAAAAATTCAAGCAAGCAGAAGTGAAGCAGGTTTATGTAGCCTTGAAATAAATGAAAACCTGCCCTATAACCTGAACACTATTACTCTTATAAATGTCTTGTGCTTTCCTATGTTCTTAGCCCATTTAAAAATTGTTTTATAAAGTGTCTTAAGTATCAGTTTATTCTATTGAGCCTGTTATAGTGTAATATTCTTCAAAATATGTAAACTGTTGTTAGTTATTTAAAGCATGTTAGTTTGGTGCTACAGAATGTTGATTTTTGTGAAATCCTTTTGTCATGTTCCTCTTAGATTGTAGCTGTGAAAACTGTCAGAATTATTAGAAAAATATTTGCTTGGAAAAAAAAGTTCCTGAAGTAACAATGCAAGGGTTTTATTGTTATTTTTTCCTTTTTCCAGCCCGGAAGTCTAAGGGTTTAAATCTGCTTGCACTAGCTGTGCCTTCATTAATTTGCTATAGAAATACACTACTTATTGTTAACTAGAACAGTGCATTGTGAAATTTGACTGCTTGAAAAAAAAATGAGTATACTTTTAAGAATGTCTGTCAAAACTACATTTGATTTATATGGATTTGTTTATGTGAATAATAGTTTATAAATCAATCATAATGAAGTTATTGTTTACCACTAAGGTGTTAATATGACATAGTATTTTTTAAAAAAAAGTTTTATCACATTGTGTAATTGCATACTAAAGGTATCACATTTTCTTTGTATTATGTTTTACTTTATCTTTCACTGAAAATGATTACATTATTTGATACTTGTTTCATAATCCTTTATTGCAACCTCAAATAAATAAATGTCAAATAAAGTGTATGATGCTATTAAAATCTAGCATTTTCTCCTAATTATAAAATTGTGGTACTTAGCTGAGAAAAAGTAAAATTTAAAAAAAAACATAACTTTTTAACATTCTGATATATTTCCTAGATCCTAGTTTTTTTAAGGATGCACATTCAAGTTATTGGAAAGAAATGGGATAGGGGAGGGGGGAAAAGAAATGGGAGAAAGGAGAAAAATGGAAGCAGAGGAAGGAGGTGAGGAGGGTGGGAAAGGGGAAGATTAGGGGAGGAAAGGGAAGGGGAGGGGAGGAGGGTAAGAAATAGAATGGTGGGGGGGAGAACTCTGGGAAGGAGGGGGAGGAAGGCAGGGATATCTCATCCAAAATGGCCAACTGTTTTAAGTTGATTTTTTTTTCCCATGACCAGAACCACTGTTCACCTTGACTTGACTTGACCATGGCTCTATTTCTCTTATAGGTAACATAATGGTCTCATCTCCTATGTGCTGTACTGTGTAGCTGGTTACAGGGTAATTATATCCTGAAATTTTGGTTTGAGACTACTAAGAGAATAAGGCCCTTTAAACTCAAAGGGCCTTTAAAAGGGCCTTAGCAAAGAACTTTGCACTAGGCATGAAGTCATAAGCACAGCAAATGATAAAGTATTATCTTATTCACATTCTGATATTTTCCTTCAAGATTTTACAGGAAAGAAGTATGACAGGAGGATGACAGATTGAAGACTTTCTGGGTCACCAGGTTAGAAATTAGCTAATAATCTTCCCAAATCCCATCATATATAGTTTTTTAAATTTTTTTATTGATTTAAAAAAATAAATGACAGTGGAATGTATTACAATTCTTATTACACATATAAAACACAATTTTTCATATCTCTGGTTGTATATAAAGTATGTTGACACCAATTCATTTCTTCATACATGTACTATGGATAATGATGTCTATCATATTCCACCATCCTTGCTAGTCTTCTGCCCCCTCCCTTTCCCTCCCACCCCTCTTCCCTATCTAGAATTCATCTATTTCTCCCATGCTCCCCCTCCCTACCCCACTATGAGTCAGCCTCCTTAAATCAGAGAAAACATTCGGCATTTATTTGTTTGGAATTGGCTAACTTCACTTAGCATTATCATCTCCAATGCCATCCATTTACCTGAAAATGCCATAATTTTATTCTTTTATTGCTGAGTAAAATTCCATTGTGTATAGTTTAACATCTTGCTTTTGTATTTGCTTAACAATATTCTGTCCTCCCATGCATATAAATGTAAAAAAATGCAAACCATGATATTCTATATTTAACACATGATGTATACTTTGATCTTTATGTTCTTTGTGATTTAAACATCAGGAAGCAATTTATTGATTTTAGCAAACTGTTGAACTTTTGAGAGTGCTTATTTTAATTCTGAGATTTTTGCATTCATGAAGGACAGGATGGAACTGGAGACCATCATGCTAAATGAAATAAGTCAGACCCAGAAAATCAAAGATTGAATGATTTCCCTGATATGCAGAAGCTAGTTCAAAATAAGGAAAAAAGAAATGGGTGGGTGGGGGATCAAAATAGAAGAAAGATTAGTAGAGGAAAGGGATTGAGTTGAGGGTGAGGGAGGAGGGACAGGATAAGGGAAGAACAATAGAATGAATGGACCTAACTTTTCTATATACATATATGAATATACCACAGTGAATCTCACCATCATGTATATTCACAAGGCACTAATTTTTTTAAATACTATAAATAGCAGAAGGATCAGTACAATAAAGGGAAGAGAAAGGGGAGGGAGGGGGGAAGGGAAGGGGAAGTGCTGGGGATTGAATTAGAACAAATTATATTCTATGCATTTATAATTGTATCAAACAATGCTATGTGTGACTAAAAAGAACTAATAAAAAAGAATCCATGCCTGGGGTTATGGCTCAGTGTAGAGTGCTCACCTAGCACATGTGGGGCCCTGTGTTCCATCCTCAGCACCACACAAAAATAAATAAATAAAAGTATTGGGTCCACCTACAACTAAAAAATAAATATTAAAAAAAATTACTTTTATGCCAGATTTATTTTTATGCCAGGGCCAAAAAGACAACTATAACCATTATGGTGTACCTGGCTCCCTGTGACTGGATAGGTTTCCAAGTTAGATATATACCATGCTTGCCATACATCACAGATAGCAAACCCTTAAGACTTTTAAAATGGAATGCAAAATCCTTATAGCCTCTTAGAACTCTTACTAAAGTATTTAATACCACCCTCCTCTGTACTCTTCATAATTCAGAAAATAAACACCCAGAAGCACACTACACTAAGATATGCCCTGCCTGTATATTGGTGAATTTTCTCTCCTTCATTGACTCAAATGGAAAGGCAAATTAAAGTTGGATGAATGTAAGAGAAGCTAATTGGAAAAACAGTTTACCACTATTTTTAACTTTTAGGTTGAAGCCTAGAGACGGATGTCAAGTAGGTACTTGAGGTATTTCTCCACCAGTAAAGTTAGAATTCCAGAAATGCAAGTGGTCTGTACTGAACACTTAAACCCCTTTAGCAGGTTGAAGAAGGTAGGTAGAGCTGGGGAAGTAGTTGGGCTGAAACATTTATTGGGCTGCACGTTTGTCTATCACACCTGCTCAGTCAATGAGTAATGTTGCAAGGAGAAGCCCAGTGGGAATGAAGCTAATGAACTGAGGCCAGAGGGCCTTAGAAGTGCTTTACTGGGTCTCTTTCTGCATGCTCCTTCTGGTGCGCTGTTTCTTTTTGCTGTGACCCAGAACTGAGGCCAGCTGCCCCTTCGCTGTTCCCAGCCCTACCCAGGATGTGGCCGCTGTGGCTACCCCCTCTTCCTCTGCAGTTGCCGCCATCTGCTCTTTAATGAGTTCATTCCTGTCCTTAGTTAGGCACTGAGTATCCAGGAATCACTCTGAAATGTTTGTTATTTTCCTTTAATTTGGCTGACTGAGATAACAAGGGACTTTTTCATAAGCAGCGGCAGCAGAGGCTGCTGAAGACATAATGGGAAAACTTGAGTTGAGCAAAGAAAATGTCAACACAAATGATGCAAATGCCTCATTCTGACACCTAGAGTGCTTCAAGCCACTGTGCCACACTGTCTCCCCATGCTGGTCTATTTGCCCTTAAAAACTGCAGGAGTAATGTGTTAAGATGCTAATCAGGAATTGCAGGCACTGGGGGAAAAGTGTAAAAACCCTCTCTTGTGTTTGAGGCTCCCTGCGCATGTATAGCATGTATAAGGACATTGTTCAGTTATACCTAAAGATGACAAGCAAAATATTATGAAAGTGAAGTGGTTTTGAGTATCAGGGATCCAGATTTTGAGGTGACTGGTAAATTTGAAAAACAAAAAGAGGGATAAAAGTTGTAAAAGTGAAAATTAATTAGAAAAAAATCCTTTAAATAACAGCGTATCTGCTGACTTTCTTTTTAAAAAAGTTACACATTTATATTACATTTGATGAAATAAATATTTCAAAGCTAAGGTGATGAAAAAGATAGCTATTGTTAGATAAAATTTGATCCTTTCCTCTTTGAACATTAAAAATAAAAGGGGGATTATGCTGGGCATAGGCGCCTGAAATCCCAGTGACTTGAGAAGGCTGAGACTGGAGGATTAAGAGTTCAAAGCCAGCCTCAGCAAAGGTAAGGTGCTAAGCAAGTCAGTGAGACCCTGTCTCTAAATAAAATACAAAATAGGACTGGGGATGTGGCTCAGTGGTTGAGTGCCCCTGAGTTCAATCCTTGGCACCCCCTCCCCTAATAAGAGATTGTGGTCATGATTCAGATTTGTGAAGGATATCAGACCAGAAGAAATAAAGAACACCCTTCTAAAAGCAAAAGTAATCACCTTTTAAATGGAACACTCCAACCCCCAAAATGAGTTCTCAAAACCTTTATTTTCTATAGTTTTCCTGAAATCTTACTATGCATGAAAGTGGGACCTATAGGGGAAAATGTCATATTCATTTATGACCTTGTAATGACTAGAACTTAATTAACTGCTTTTCTAATTCAGAGACAAGAATTGCCCTTAAAGGAGAGCTTTTCAACTCAAGGATTAAAGCAAAGAAAAAGGCTGGCTGAGATCCTGACCCAACTATTCATAAGATGAAAAAGCTGACTTTTCAAGGTCTGGAATATATTTTGAACATGGGTTTAGAGAAAAAAATATGACATATGGCTTGGTGAAACAAAGTGCATAACCTGTAGTATAATAATTTCAGCAAAATTATGCATTATTTAAAATTTTGTTTTGTTTTTGCAGAGTAAATTTTTAAAATATCAAAGATGAATTAAGTATTAAAACACATGCACTCAGAAGAACACCATTCTTCAAAAGATATAGAATGCAGCAAATTCTTTAAAGTATCTTTACTTTTTTTTTTTAAAGAGAGAGTGAGAGAGGGGGGAGAGAGAGAGAGAGAGAGAGAGAGAGAGGTAGAATTTTTAATATTTATTTATTTATTTTTTTTAGTTCTCGGCCGACACAACATCTTTGTTGGTATGTGGTGCTGAGGATCGAACCCAGGCCGCACGCATGCCAGGCGAGCGAGCTACCGCTTGAGCCACATCCCCAGCCCAAGTATCTTTACTTTTTGCCATGTAGTTTAGTCATTCTTGTCATATAGGTATTAAAGAGCAATGTGAAAATTCTTAGTTCTCATCACTAAGGCTAATACTTTGGGAAAAATATACTGGAGAAACCAATGTAAGTTGGAAGGGTTTATGTCAACTTGTACTCCATGTGCCTTCATTATTTTGCTTTAAAAATATGACATATATAATACAATGGAACATTATAAATTTTACCATTTAAATAAAGCAATGTTGAGCTAAAAATTTATAGGAACACACATTAATATAAATTCTCTTAGATTGCTTATGGTTTCACATTTTACATGACTCAGCTGCTTAAAAAGAATAAACAATCATAATAAAGCTATTTCCCACATGGTGCTAATAAAAGTGTTGTGTTTTTCTCTTTTACTCTTTAGTTATTTAAACTAAGATGAATAAACTTATTTTCTTTGTACTATGCTTGACTAAAAGTTATCATAGTATATTTTATTACAGTTTCTTCTTACTATAAATTTCTTATATAAAATGCGTAGAAATTTGGGAGATATACTGAGAGGCATAAAATAATTTGAAGCAACTTTACACTGAATTTAATCACACTTTACATGAAAATATCTTTCAATATCTTTATTAGCATGGTAACTGCTGTCAATGTAAAAGCATAACTATTTTAAGGAAATAAGAACATAGTTTATTCTGAACCAAATATTAGTAATCATTGTCCTGAACATGGAATCAAGTTATCCTGATGAAATATTACACTGTGGAAGACATTATGTGAACTTTCAGAGTCATAGAAGAAAAAAAAGTAGCAAATCAATATATTCAGCAATTACATTGGTGGGAGCATCAGGTAGGCAGGCTAAAGAAAAACAGGAAAATCTCTTCCATAGATTTTAGATGCTATAGCATTCTCAGCTTTAGTGTTGGTGGAGGCTATAGGTCTGCTAAGCTTAGTGATACGTTCCAAGAAGTTTACATAATACCCAGGAGAATATTAGGGCTGATACAAAAGTTAAGATAA
The DNA here is from genome assembly GCF_045843805.1 of Urocitellus parryii. Classification (NCBI taxonomy): domain Eukaryota; kingdom Metazoa; phylum Chordata; class Mammalia; order Rodentia; family Sciuridae; genus Urocitellus; species Urocitellus parryii. The sequence goes on along the minus strand of NC_135547.1, from coordinate 52,080,481 downwards.
ATGCCTATTACAGAGCTTAAGAAAGCCCAAGATTATTCTGGCTCTCCATCTACAACATTCCTTCTTTCCACAATCATGATGTTCTACTTAGCCAAGGTCAAGCTCTCTGTAGAATCTTTAATACATAAGCAGCTTTTCCAGAAAACTTCAGTTCATATGAATATTTTATACCATTTGTTTTTCTATTATATATATATATATATATATATATATATATATAATATTTAAAGACCCTTTTCATAACACTTCATTGTTTTTAATATACATTAAAAGAATATACCATAATTTCTTTTATTTTTTTCTTATGAGTATTTAGGCAATAGGTATTTTCCTCTTCTATTAATTATAAGCACTGTTTTTAGAAAAAAATGTTGCGTATATTTTTCTTTTTTTCATATTTTTCTTTTTCCATGCAGGAGAGTTCTAATTTTTATATAATAACATCTTTTTTCTCATTTTGGATTTTAGGTATTTGGGTTGAAATTATTTTTGCGCATGTTTTTCTAGTAATATTATATTTTTGTTTAACAATTTAATCTTTATTGAATAATTTAGATGTAAAAATTAAGATAGCTATACCACCTTTTCTCTCTTAACACAACTAATGGTTGTTTGAATGATATTCATTGAATATTAAACATCAATGAATTTAATAGCTTCCTTTCTTACCCAATTCATTTCCTTATAGTTTAGGATCTATTTATGGACTTGCTCTTCAGAGGTGTTATTTTTGTACCAGTATAAATCTTTTAAAATATTAATTTCTCACAGACCTTTTACTATCTGGTAATAATTGTTATTCATAAAACTAGCATTTTTTTTAGATTTTCTTGGATATTTTCATCTGATTTTTCCCCAAAATGAACCTGAGTCTCACCTTTTTTTTTCAAGTTTACCCCCACCTATCAAAACCCATTAATATTTATGATTAGGATTTATTTGAATGTATAGTTAAATTTACAGAGAATCAGGAATTTTATATTATCCAATCTTCTCATCCAAGAGTAAGGTTTATCTTTCCATTTTAATCAAGTATTTCTTATATTATGTAGTAGAGTTTTCAATTGTGTGTGTTAAATGGCTTATGAATATCTTTGAGAAGACTGTTTCTCAATTTTCCCCCTTGTCTGCCTTTTACTTATGCAATTTTCTCGTTTTTAATCACCTGTGTTTAGGAATTGCTTTTTTGTTGTTTATTTGTTTATACTTGGATAGGGTTAACTGTGTGTTATAGGTAAAAAGTGGGAGGAAATGAACTTTCACATCTCAGAAGCTTTGATTCATATTTGTCTCATATATTATCTCTCTCCAAATTGTCATGTCTTCTGCTGGAGGCCTTTTCTCCCTGAAGTTAATGGTGTTCTTTCTTTCCTCATCCTTCACCATTGCAATCTTTGGAATGAACTGTAAGGTCAAGATTCCATGAAATTTCTTGAGTCAGAGATGTTTTGTGAGGATGATATAGTTAATTTCTGCTCAACTGAAGGGCTAACATCTCTAAGGCTACTTGTTGCTTATCTCTCTCCTCATATTGAAGCAGTCTCTGGATGCTCTCAGAAAATGAAGATGATATGCTGGTGTCATTTCCCTTTTACTTTGCTCCTCTTCTGTGTTCTGGAGCTGTTTGCCTAAGGGATCATTCTTTGCTTCTATTATTGTCTGCAATAGCTTTAAATCAGATCATCTGGGTTTGAACACTTGGAATATGAGCCCTTCCTGAGATGGATGGAAGCAAGCATTAACTTAGAATCCTGTACTGTTTTATCCAAATTTCACTGTAAATTCCAGATATTCTTTCCAGTGCATGCACTGGAGTTGTGGCTATTTATTTGATTATTGAAAATTATTTACTCCTTGAATTTTTATTCAGATGAATATGATACAACAGCCTGGATTGAGAAACATAGGGAACATAAGGGGAATTTCTGAGAAGTGAATATATAGTATTCTCTAAATGTATCAACTTTAGAAAACTTTCTGCAGCACAGCACTAAAAGTTTTCCTAAGTTACTAATGTTCTAGTTAAGGTTGCTTTTGACCAACTACATAAGCTAGTCCAGAATTACCTATAGGTAAAAACATCCTTTATCACTATTTTTTCTTAACCTTTTTGAGAGAATCATAGATCCATAGAAAGTTGCAAAAATATTACAGGAATGTCCTGTGTACCCTTCGCTCAACTTCCTATAATGGTAATATCTTATATGGCTATAGACCAATACTAGGACCAGGAAATTAAGAGTGGTACAATCTATAAGCTTTATTCAGATCAGACTGGATTTTATATGCATTATTGTGTGTGTGTGTGTGTGTAAGCAACTGCATTACACATATAGATTCTTGTAACTACTGTTACAATCAATATTAGAATAATCTCATTCCCACAAAGAAATTCCCTTTGAGTAACCTCTCCTGCTCCTGTCTCTAATTCCTGACAACCACCAACTTGTTCTCATTGTTTAAATGACAAAATCATACAGATGGTTATATAAATGGAATGGAATTATACACCATGTAAACTCTTCAGATCTATCTGATTTTGTGCAGTATAACAATCTTGAGGTCCACCCAAGTTGTACTTATATGCATACATTGTTCTTTTGATTGCTGAGTAATATATTCCATTTCATTAACCATTAATCTCCAATTATTTATAAGAATTTGACCCAGGTCTGTTCTTTCCTCCTTTCTAAAATCTGAAAATTTAATTTTATCGATAGTAAATATGTTTACTGTATGCAAGGTATATACACATTATTACTAATGTAATCCTTAGTATAGCCCTATTAAGTAGATACCATTATTTTCTCTGTTTGACATGAGGAAACTGAAATATTGAGAGTTTAAGTAATTTGCCTGAGCTCACACAGCTAGTAAGTGGCAAAACCAGGCTTTAAACTTGCAGCCTGGCTAGAGTCCATGTTCTTAAATGCTGTATTATACCAACTTTCTACTATTTTTCCTACTTGTCCATACTCACATCTAGATAAGGCCAAGGGAAGCAGAAGTAAATATATATATAACAAACTGGAGACAAAGAAGAATCCCAATCTTGTTTAGCAATGTCTCTCTGAATCTACCTGTACCTCATATGTGAAGTAAGGGATAGTCTTCTGTGTAAAGGATAGTCCCCAGTTCATACCCATCATACCCAGGGAATGATAAATGACTTAGTTAACTTATACTCCAATTAAATGTGTAGTAATCTGTTACTATTGAAGATTTATTTTGGCTTTCCAAATTCATACATTTTTATTGTTTTCTGCCTTTCTGTAGTTAGCAGCAACAAATAGCCCTTGAATCCAGGGAAAAGAAACTGAAAAGCAATTTACTATTAGCATACTTGAAGATAACTCAAAGAGTATTTACAAGAATTAGCCATTGTAAGAAATATAAGTACAGATTTGAAATATAATAGACTTGATATTGACTCCAAATTTTGACATTTATTGTGTGACATTATGCAAGTTACCTAATTCCTTTAATATTCATTTTCCATATCTATAAAATGGGACCATTACCTGCCTCACCCATGGAACTTTATAAAGCTTAAACAAGGCATTTTCAGGTCAAACGCAGCATACACTTGGGCATATAATAATCACTAAAATAATATTTTAACTTGGAATTATAGGTAAAATGTCATGATACTAAAGATGTCTAAAATAGTATTAACTCACTCTGTCCTGTGTTGCTTCATGAGGAAAAAATCCCCCATTTTCATGGATTTTATGTAACCATTCTGGTCCTTTCTTGTATTTTCTTACCTAAATAAATAGCTCTGCATTTATAACCTAGTAAACACTTTACAGCTTTTATTTTTCCTATACCTTGAATCTCTCTCAAGGTCATTTAAAATTTTTATCCACTCCTCCAAAAAAAAAACAATATTTTACCTAATTTGTTACCTGAACAAAAGTCTATAAAATACAGTGTTGATAAGATCTTTTCCAGAGCCCTAGACCACCATTTCTATATGTATCTAATTGATAGCACCAGTGAAATGAAAAGATAGGAATTCAAAAACTATTTTCAGTATAGAATGCTTTCCTTACAATCTCCTCTAGTTTTCAGGGTGCTTCTAGGGAATACAGAGACAGGTCAATGATAATTTTTGCTGGGTATTTTATTATATTTTATTTCAGTTTACTTATTTTATTGCAGTACTGGGGGTGGTCTACCATGGAGCAACATCCCCAGCCTTTTTATTTATTTAATTATTTATTTTATTTTTATTGGTTCTTTTTAGTGACAGTAGAATTCATTTTGATATAATTATACAAAAATGGAACATATTTTAATTAGGCTTTTTATTATATATATATATATATATATATATATATATATATATATATATATAGAGAGAGAGAGAGAGAGAGAGAGAGAGAGAGCCTTGCTGAATTGCCCATGCTGACCTCCAACTTGTGATCCTCCTTGCAACAGCCTCCCCAGCAGCTGGGATTACACATGTGTGTCACTCCCACTGGCACCATGGTTTCTGAAAATGAACTTTGGGATAGGAAATTAATTTTTAAAAATTGCTTGTAGAAATTTAAGAAAACACCATAAATTAAAGGAGATGAATGGCACACCAAATCATACTTATTTAAAACATTTGCACAGTATCCAGTGAGAAATGAAATTTGAGGAAAGTAGAGACATTTCTTGTATTTTTGTTGTTCTTGTTGTTTTGTAAACCATCACCACCATTTTTGCAACTTTGGGTAAAATGTCACAATATTAGAACTTCTGAAATTGTTGTTAACTCATAGCAGCTTATCATTCATTAAGCAAAAGAGTCCCTTTAATGCAACTAAAAACCCAAGGACTTTGAGAATAAGTTTCGTTGCTTATATACTTCAGCTTTTAATAAAATTAATCAGACTTTGAATTAAAGGAGAGATTTAAAAAACAGTTCGTAAGAATAAATAAATCACTTTTGTGTATCATTTTCTTTTTTCTTTTCTTTTTTTTTTTACTGAGTTTAGGGTGCAAAATAAAGCATCTCAATAATTATAATATACTTTTAAATATTGGAAAAATTGGATTTTTATAGCATAATAACTGTGTCAGCAGGTTGCCAATTAATTGAAATTCTTTTTTGAAAAGAGTACAGCTGTATTTAATTAGGCTGAAGGCTAGAGAAAGAAGATAGCTATTTTATAAAATCTGTATAGATGATAAAGCTTTAAGGAAGTGAATTCTGACTTTTTGCAATTTGTAGTAAAGGAGTAATCTCTAAGTAGCACATTGGAGAGCATCACAAAATTTCTCTAGTTTAGATAAATTGTTGGTTGATTTTCTAAACAGTTTTGGAAATAAGGTCTTTTCACATGTTCTGTTTAGGTTAATTTAGTTTGTATTATTAAGTATCAATAAAAATATAGTTAGTAGTGGTTGAATAACTTTACAAGACCCAACAAAACAAATGCTATGTAGTAAGGTGTAAGTTTGAAGAAATATTAATCCAGCAGTGTGATTTTTATTCCAAGAGATTTTCTTTTTTAATGTTAATTTTTAAATTTCATTTACTAACCCATATTAATTGTACATATAAATGGAATTTAGTGTGATATTTCCATATATGTATTAAATGCATTAATCCCATTCAGCCATGCCACACACACATTCCCCAATCCCCAATAAACACTATATTACTTTCAAGTCCATTTTTTTCTTTTAAGTTTCTAAAATAGAAAAATAATATGTGGCACTTGTATCTCAATGTACAGCTAATTTCATTTAACATAATGAAATCTAATTCATCCATGTTTCTGGAAATGACAAAATTTCATTATTTTATGCCTGAATTATATTCCATACTGTGTGTGTATATATGTATGTGTATGTGTGTGTGTGTATGTGTGTGTGTGTGTGTGTATATATATACTATGAATATTGCCATGATAAACATGGGCATGTGGGTATCTGCTGATTTCATTTCCTTTGGATATGTACCTAGAAGTGGAATAACCAAATCATATAACAGATCTTTTTAGTTTTTTGAGGAATCATCATATAGTTCTCTATAATGGCTATAGCAATTTAAATTGCCATCAGCAGTACGCAAATGATATATCCTCACTATCATTTGTTATTTTATTTATAAAAGCCATTCTAACTTGTGTGAGATAATAATTCACTGTAGTTTTTATTTGTATTTCCCTGAGGGTTAATGATTTTGAGTGTTTTTTTTTCATATTGTTTTTGGCAATTAGTATATTCTTCTTTTTAAAAGTGTATATCTAGATCATTTTCCTATTTTAATTACTTGTTTTTTTAAACCTCAATTATTGTATTTATATTATAAAATGAAAATTCTAGAGATCAAGAGGTCTCATGAAATAAAAAAGGTTTATTGAGTCATAACAAATGCTAGCCAGAAAGAAAGGATTGGTCCTGGGATCTATTCACTAAACCACCAGCAACATTAATAGGTAGCAGTTGGAAACATGTTCAACAGATATAGAAGTCAGATTGTTTTGTAATGAGAATTTGGAGAAAAGAAAACAAATTTCTTACATTGAATCTATATTGACTATGGATAGAGAGGGTGGACAACAAGAATCTTGGTAAAGTTTTGGGGTAGAGGGATGGTCTAAAAGGATAAATACTTGTTATTTCTTTGGGTTATAAGTATAATTTTGTAAAACTACCTAGCCTTTCTTTAAAATACCTTTATTTTATTTGTTTATTTTTATGTGGTACTGTGGATTGAATCCAGGGCCTCACATGTTCAAGGCAAGCACTCTACTACTGATCCCCAGCCCTAACCCCTATAAGCATAATTTGATGATGCCTCCATGGTCTACCCCTGGAGGGTTCAACATAAGCTAAGGAATGTGGAGCAATATTGTTTTGGTCATCCATCTTCTGGCCTGGAACTAAATTTAGGACACCTTATAATGCTTTTATTCTATAAATATATGAAAAGAGAATACTTAGTTATTTTATTTGAAGCAGAATACTTATTTAATACTGAGTGTAACTCAAATCTCTGCATTGTTCTAATATGAATCTTTGTTGATAACAAAATTGTGTAAAGTATAGTTGAACCAAATTTTTGTTACTCAGAGCAGATTAATATATTTCCATCCACTCCAAAAATACATTAAGTACTTTTGAAAAACATTACTGACACTTACGATGTTTGAGGTTCTTTATTTGGCCTGTCTTCTGTTGCTTTGTGATAGCTTTCTCTCACATAAAGAAAGATAGAAGAAAGAAGACTGGGTGACAATTCTTAATTTTAGGACCTCTTCTGATATTGTCAGTTAAAGACCATATAACATCACTTACAAAAAAATGTATAAGGTGAATGACAAACTTAGGAGAAAACTATTTATAAAAGAAAAGAATAGAGCTGGGCATGGTTGTGCATGCCTGTAATCATAGCGGCTTGGGGAGCAGAGGCAGGAGGATCAAAAGTTCAAAGCCAGCCTCTGCAAAAGTGAGGTGCTAAGCAACTCAGTGAGACCCCATCTCTAATAAAATACGAAATAGAGCTGGGAATGTGACCCAGTGGTCGAGTGCCCCTGGTACCACCAAAAAAAGAAAAGAATGGGCAATTCATAATATAATCATGTAATAAATATGTGAAATGCTCACCTTAGATAGTAATTAAAAATATAAAATTCAAATGACAAGAGATACTGTTATTCACTTCTTTGCTGATAAAATTTAAATAACAAATTCTCATCATTGTTCCATCAGGTGGAAAGAATGTACTGTCATATACTGCAAGTGGAAAGATAAAACATTAATCATATTCTGTAGTATTTTTTGGTAACAATTAACAAAAAATTGAATCATTAAATATGTACATACTCTGATCCAGCCAATCTTCAGGGAATTTTTTCCTAAGGAAATAGTAGTGAGTGAAAGAAATTACAATGGTGTTCATTTCAGTGTTGTTTATAGTAGTGAAATATTATAAATAATTTAAATGTCCAATAATGTTAGTTTATAAGTTATGGTTTATTCATAAGTTTGGAAAAGATGAAGCCATTTAAAGTAATAATATAGATCTATACTAATTTTTTTTTAACATTTCTGACCTACAATGGCCACTTTTCCCTTTAATACCTATATAAACTGTAGTCAGCCTCCCTCCCTCCAAGTCACCTAAGTAACCTGACCAAGTAGCATACTCTCAGCCTCGTTTCTTTTTTCCATGTTTTTCTGAGAAACTATATAGAATGCTTGGTTATATATTCCAAAAATGTCTATATGTCTCTTACTGGTTTTTGCTTAGGACAGATGCTTTAGACTTATCTACTGGTCATATTATATATCACACAATTTTCCATGCTGCTGTCACCTCAATTCATATTACACTAAGAATTAACCCACCACAGTAAGACATAATTCTTCCAATCATAGATATATTTGCCAGGTTATTCCTAACAATTTTTTATTAATGATTTTGGGATGGTGAAGGAAATTACCAGACAGAAAAAGGAAAGTTCAAAACTGGCTATCAGAGATCTATTGTGTATGACTCTGAACAGGGATCCCTCAATGGCAGTCCTATCCAATGCCATTTATGTTGTACATACCAACTTATTTCCCACATTGTGAATCCCCATGATCCCCTCCTTCTTTACAAGCGGTCAGGGTTACCCTTATTTCTTGGAGATTAAGTCAGGTGCTTTAAACTTTTCTCCACTTTTCAAGTCAAAGGCTGTTTTCCCAATGAGAAATTGAAATATGCTTTTTCTTCAGCAGCAATCACACATTTGCCACAGCTAATCTAACCACTGTGTTATAGATAAAACAATTGCAGTAGTAAATTTCTCCTCAGTCTGCATTATTCAGATATGGATCATATGAATTTCCTTCTGTGAGCCAACAAGAGAATTTTGAATAGGGCATAAATAATTTTTTCAACTGTCTATTTCTCTTTGTCTCTGTTTCATTTTGCATCTCTCATTTTTCTTAGTGCTCTATTCTCTCTAGCTTTATCTACCTTCACTCTTGAAATAACTATTTTTTCATAAAGATACAAAATAAAGTAACAACAGCACCCTCACTTGCAGACAGAGCCTAAAAAAGTCCAAATATACCAATTATAGAAATCAAAGTAGAATAAATTTTGAGATTGAACACAATTCATACCTTTTTATGTTCTGCACAATTAAGACTTTAAGTTTTTTGTTAGTAATTGGGTATGCTTTTTTTTTCAGTTGCTAAGTCTCTAAAACATGGTTATAATTTACAACTTTAAATAATACTGAAGTATATAGCCAAAGGAAATGAAGTCAGCACATCAAAAAGTCACCTACACTCCCATTTTTATTGCAGCACTAGTCACAATAGCCAGCACAAGAATAAAGAAATTGTGATATATATATATATATATATATATATATATATATATATATATACACACAAAAGAATACTATTTAGCCATAAAAAGAACAAAACTATGTTTTTCTAATAGCAAGGATGGAACTGGAGATCATTAAGATAATTGAAGTAAGCTAGGAACAGATAGACAAGTACTGTGTGATCTCACTCATTTGTAAAATCTAACAACAACAAAAAAAAACAATCTCAGAGAAGTTGACAATAGAATAGTGATTGCCAGAGACTGGGGAAAGTAGGGAGAAGAGGGAATGGGAGAGGATGATCCATGGGTATAATGTTGTAGTAAGGAGGAAGAGGTTCTGGTGATATATGACACATGAGAGTAAATATTATTATCAATAATGCATTATGTATCTCAAAATAGTTAGGTGAAAAGATTTTTAATATACTTACATAGAGATATGATTAAAGTTTAAGGTGATGGATGTGCTAATTACTGAGTTGATTACTACCCAATATGTACATGAATGAAAACATCAAGTTTCACCTCATAAATATGTACAAACATGATGTATTGATAAAAATAACAAACAAAAATAATATTGAAGTGAATGTAACTGGTACTTTTCCATTCACCCTTGTTCTTCTCCATAAGACCATTGAGGAAAAAATCAAGTTTTCACCCTTCTCCAATCTACAAAAGTAATTAAATTATTTTGCTGTTCTGTTCTTTGAAAAATAAAACTTCTTTGAGATACAATTCACAAACATTACAATTTACCTTTAAGGTATAAAATTAAATTGTTTTTAGTATATTTACAGAGTATGCACCCATCATTACATTTTTGTCACCTGATGAAGAAGTCTTGTACTCATTAATAGTCACTCCCTCTTCTCCCCAACCTTCCCCTTACTAGTCTTCCCACATTTAGACATCCATTAATCTACTTCTTGTCTCTATAGATTTGCCTATTCTGAACATTTCATATAAATGAAATTATATATTTTTTTGTACTGAGTTCTTTTGGTCAAAATATTTCAGGTTTCATCTTTATTATAACATGCATCAAGACCTCATTAATTCTAAGGGCCAAATAATATTCCATTGTATTTATATATCTTCTATTGTTTATCCGCTCACCAACTGATAACATTTAGGTTGTTTTCACTTTTTTGGTCTTAATAAATTTTTACAACCTGTGCCTCAGATAGAGCATTAATCCCCAGGTGATACAAAGAACTAAAAACTTAATACCAGAAAAATAAATTACCAAATCAATAAGTGAGCAAAGGAAGTGAAAATAAAACTTCACAGAAGAAAAAGTACAAATAGTCAAAAGTATATGAAAAAATGTTCAACACTAGCAATTAGAGAAATGCAAATCAAAACTACACTGAGATTCTGTCTTACTCCATTTAGAATGACAATTATAAAGAATACAAGTAACAATAAATGTTGGTGAAGATGTGGGGAGAATGGTACTCTTATACATTGTTGGTGGGACTGCAAATTGGTGCAACCACTATGGAAAGCAATATGGAGATTCTTTAGAAAACTTTGAATGAAACCACCATTTGACCCAGTTTTCCCACTGCTCTTTCTATACATAAAGGATTTAAAAACAGTATACTAAAGTGACACAGCCACATCAATGTATATAGCAGCTCAACTCACAATAGCCAAGTAATGGAAACAACATAGGTGTCCTTCAGTGGATGAGTGGATAGAGAAAATGTGGTATGTATACACAAAGGAATAATACTCAGACATAAAGAAGAAGGAAATAATGGAATTTCCTCGAGAATATTATGGTAAGTCAAATAAGCAAATCCACAAAATCCAAAGGCTGAATGTTCTTATTGATATGTGGATGCTAACCCAAAACAATGGAGGGTGAGGAGAAGAATATAAATCCATTGGATTAGACAAAGGGGAATGAAGAAAAGGAAGTGGAAGGGGAATAGAAAGAACAGTAGGATTAATCATACATGATTCCTAGACTTGTATTTGAATACATGACCAGGGTAACTCTGTATCATGTACAATCATATAATGGGATCCTAAATAAAATAAGTTATACTCTATGTATTCATAATTTGCTAAAATACATTCTACTGTCATGTATAACTAAAAAGAACAAATAAAAATCGTTTTTAAAAGGCTATAATAAAAAAAGAATAATGCTACTATGAACATATGTGTGGACATTTTTTTCATTTGTCTTAGGTATAAATAAACCTAGGAGTGGAATTGCTGCTCATGTCATAACTGTATGTTTAACCATTTGAAGAAGTGCACCATTTTACATTCCCTCTAGCAATATTTTGGCATTCTTATTAACACATTTATTCTCTTTATTATAGCCATCCTAGTGGAACTGAGGTGGTATCCTATTGTGCTTTCGTGATGACTAATAATATTTAGCATTTTCTACATATTTACTCATCATTTTCATATCTTCTTTGAAGAAGTATCTTTTCAGATCCTAGGCCCACTTATTATTGGGGTTGTCTTTTTATTGGTGAGTTATAAAAATTCTTCATATATTCTGAACACAAATCCCTTTATCAGATATATGCTTTCTAAAAATTTTCTATTTTGCTGATTGCTTTTTCACTTTCTGGATGATATCAGTGAGGAAAAAAGTTTTTAATTTTGAGTAAATATTAATTAACTATTTTTATTTTGTGATTTTGTTGTCATAGATAGAAAACAATTGTATAACCAAATGTTATGAAGATTTACACCTATATTTTCTCAGACTTATAAAGTCACAGTTCTTACATTTCTGTCTTTGATCAATGTAGAGTTAATTTTGAGTATTGTGTAAAGCAGGAATTTTTTCCTTGTGGAAATCCATTTATCCTAGCATCATTTGTTTAAAAGATAATTACTTCCTCATTAAATTGTCTTTGGCATCATTGCTGAAAATAAATTGATTGTAAATTTCAGGGTTTATTTCTGAACTCAGTATTCTTCCATTGATTTATTTATCTTTCTTCATACCAGTATCACATTTGAAATTGGAAAGCGGAGTGCTCCAAATTTTGTTCTTTGCAAAATTATATTGACTATTCCTGTATCAATTTTAGAATCAGGTTTTTATTTTCTATCAAAAGAAAAATGAAGTTCAGCTAGAATATAGATTTCATGAACTCTGTAGATTTACTTGGGGAGTGTGGCCACATTAACAATATTAAGTCTTCCAAATTCATAAATGTGGGATATCTTTCCATTTATCTAAAATTAATTTCTGTCAGCAGTGCTTTATATTTTCAGCATAGATGCATTGCACATTTTTGAGTAAATTTATTTCTAAGAATTTTATTCTTTTTTATGGCATCATAAATTGAATTGTTTTCTTAATTTCTTTTTCAGCTTGCAATTATATCTTTAAAAAATTATTTGTTTATTTTGGTGTCTATAGTTCTTTATCTCTTTCGGTAATACTCCTAGGATTTTAAAACTAGTTGTTCCACTAAATAACTCAAAGATTAAATTGCCACCTATGTGGTACTAATTCCTCTTTGTGCACTGATAAGGCAGATAGAGATTGACCTGTCCAATTAATTCAAATTATAGATGTAAAGCATATGTAGCTTGTGGAAAGATAATAATTCTAGGAATTGAGCACTCCTTAAATGAAGAAATGAAAAGTTTGATGCTTAATTGTTAGTCTTTTTCCATAGATGGTTTGCAAAATGATGGTGTTTGGCAATATTTTTACCTTACAATTTATTACCTTTTATTTATATTATAATTTATTTTTCTTCTTTTTATAAAGTTTCTGATTTATAGTTTAATATTTTCCTGCCTGTTTCTATTATAGTCTTTGTTGATTTTATCATATTATATAAGGATATGTATTCTTCCTTAAAACAAGGTATTAGTTGCACTTATAATTTCTCTTGGAGAACAGTCAAGAAGAAACAGTACTAAACATGTAAAATGGTGGTTGGTAAATTTTTTTTGTTACTAAGAATTCCCATTCCCAAATAGGCCTTTCCTTTAAATTTGTCACAGAAACTTCTGATTTCAGTAATATTATAGGTAATTTTCCCCCTCTCAATTGCTTAAGTAGTACCTGGATAAAGGAGAGGGAGATGGGAGTTATATTATGTTGTTGGTCAGTATTTTTTCAACATACTGTGCAGGGGCAAGGCTCATTCCCAGAAGCAATATTAAAGAGTGTTACCTATACTGCTCTAAACCTACTGCTCAGGTGGTTACTCTTGCAGTAATTCTTTGGGGAAAATATTTACTGTCAGGGCCTTGAAGTCTCACTATACCTTAGCTCACTATGTTAATGATCTGTTCTCAGTCAGCTGTTTAAAATTTCCCACACAAATATTTCCTGCCAGCCCCAAGTGTTCTCTTAGAAGGACTGGTTCTAAAAACCACTATTTTAGTTACCTGTAACCAATATGATCATTCATTTAATGTGTCAACTTGACTGGGCCCTGGGGTGCTGCATATTTGGTCAAACTTATTCTAAGTTTGTCTGGGATGTGGTTTTTGAATGAAATTAAAATTTTAATTTTTAGATTAAATAGGGTAGATTGCCCTTCCCAAAGTGGATGAGCCTCATCTAGTCATTTGGGGGACTGAATTTAAAAAAAAAAAAAAAAAAGCAAGCTGACTCTCCAAACTTTTTTCTGATTTAGACTCAGGCTCAAATGTTGTCTCTTTCTGGATCTTGTGCCTGTCAGCTTGCAAACTGAAACTGCGCTATTAGCTCTTTTTGGTCTCCAACTTGCTGACTACAGATCATGGGACATGTTAGCCTCCATAATCATGTTAGGCAATCCCTTATAATAAGTCTCTCTTTTACACTCTTCCTCTCTTCTTTCCACTGGGTTCTTTCTCTACAGGATGTTGACAAACACAACCACTATTCTACAGTTTATTCACAGTAGTCCTCCTTTGCCCTGACATCCCCACCTTGAGAAAGTTATTTTTCTCCCCATAACTTTTATAAAATCTGCAAACCACAATTATCATTCTTAGAGAGGCTACCTTCAATGACTCTTAGAGGTCCAGTGTCTCCAATCTTATAAGGAAGGCAGTAATCTGTGTGTGTTGAGGTTCCTGGTTCCTCTTTCTGCTATTATATAAGGAGTAGCCCTCTGCTCAATGTGTATTTTCCAGGAAATTTTCATTTCTTTAACAATAATTGGCCCATATCCTGACATCCCTATTGGAAATCAGTTCTTTTAGTGGGAAATTTTCTTCACTGGAAAATGAATAAATAAACAAGTTTAATCATTACCATGTTTTCTTCTTCTTTTAGGAAGTCAGACAGACCTAAATCCAAGGTCAAGATAGGTGAGGCAACTTAGTTTAATTCCTCCAAACTGAAAATACTCATCAGTAAATAGGAATAATAGGAAACCTGTACCATAAAGTTGCATTGAATAACGGAGATAATGTGCAAAGAATTTAATATAAATTCTCTGCCACATAAAACTTGACCAATAAATTATAAATATCATTAATATTAATATTAGTATTATTCAGTATACTAAGTAAATCGATGAAATTCTGTCCGTATTCTTTCCAGCTTGTTAATTAGTCTGAAAGGTACACACATACACACATGCACACACACACATAAATATATTTTTTAAAGAAGTGCTCTTTTTAATTTTTTTTTCTTATTCCATATTTTTACTGGTGCATTATAGTTGTACATAATGGCAAGGTTTTATTGTTACATATTCATACATGTCCATAAAATAAAAATATAATTTAGCCAATATCGTGTCCCAGAACTTCCTGCATCCTTCCCTGCTTCTTACCCTCTGGTCCCTTTCCGTTACTAATCTTCCTTTGATTTTAATGATATTCCCATGATCCCACCTTTATTTTCTTTTTCCTCTGCAGTTTCCACATATGAGAGAAAACATGCAATGCTTGACCTTCTGGGTTTGGCTTATTTTACGTAACATAATATCCTCAACTTTCATCTATTTTCCTACAAATGACATAATTTCATGTTTCCTTATGAGTGAATAAAACTCCATTGTGTATACATACTGTTGAGTGTGTGGGAGACTCCCTGCTGAAGTTAAGTTTCTGTCTCAGGAGAACTAAAAGGAATCCCTTACCCCTCCCCTTCCTCTCCAAAGGGTGCCACACACAAGACCGCCAAATTCAAAGATTTCCTCCACCAATCCCCACAGGACAGTGTCTGCTGGCTGTTCCTGAGTCACCCTGCCAATCAGCACTGGCCTCATCCCATATCCAACCCTTCTTAAGCAGAAGCTTCTGAGCACAGGCTCTCTGCCCTCTTCCTCTCTTCCTCTCTGCCCTCTGCTCTCTTCCTCTTCTTAATTCTCTCCTCTCTCTGCTCTCTTCCCTCTTCCCCTCTGCTCTTTCTCTCTTCCCTCCTCCTCTCCTCTCTCTGCTCTCTGCCTCTCATTTTCTTCCCTTTTGGGCAGCCCCCCAATAAAATCTCTTGGTTGAATCTCTGGTGAGTCACTCGCCTTTCATATACCACATTTTCTTTATTCATTCATCTGTTCATGGACACCAAGGCTGGTTCCATAATTTGGCTATTATGAATTGGGCAGCTATAAACACGGGTATGCATATATTGAAGTGGCACCCTCTTTCTCCACAGAAAAGGCTGATTTAAGACTGTCAGCAAAAGAGTCCCTGTGAAAGAGTTCATTGTAGATAAACTTCCTATTTTCATGTCGCCCTGTTTACTTGGCCACTGGCCAAGAAGATACCAGCACTCCAGGTGCTGGACACCCCCTTACTAGTTTTACACAAATGTATCCAGTATAGTACTTTGAAGAAATATGCAAACAAGGCCTCTGGCCTTGAGCTGGGCTTCACAGAGATGTCTACATTTTTAGGATAAGTTACAATTGGGCTCCATGGTAACAGCTGGCAGGGGGAGGAAAGAAAGAGGGAGAAGAAGCTCTCCCCTTCTCAGGTATTGTCCTTGAAGAGTTAACTTGCCCAGAACAGAGAAAGAAAAAGCTGCTATTATGTGAACTTCTGCAGACTGTGAACTCCCTGAACTCGGGGTTCAGGGGATTAATTGATTATAGCAAAAGCTGTGCCCTCTGAACCTGGCTGCAGCCAAATAAATCTGTTTCCTGCTATCTTTGGTGCCTTGCCTCGTCTGACCCCTACAACAGTATCATTATAATATGCTGACTTTAATTCTTCAGGACAAATACCAAGAAGTGTTATAACTTGGTCATATGGTGGTTCCATGACTAGTCTTTTACGGAACCTCCATACTGATTTCTTAGTGCTTGTACTAATGTTCAATCCCAACAGTGTACAAGTATTCCTTTTTCTGCACATCCTTCCCAGAATGTATTATCATTTGTATTCTTGATGACTGCCATTCTGACTGATATAAGATGACATCTCAGTGTAGTTTTTATTTGCATTACCCTATGTGCTAATGATGTTGAATAATTTTTAAGTATTTGTTGTCCTTTTGTATTTCTTCTTTTGAGAAGTGTATGTCTAATTCACTTGCCCATTTTAATTGCATTATTTTGTTTGTTGGTGTTGAGCTTTTTGAGTTATTTATATGTTCTATATATTAATCCTCTATCAGAAGAGTAGTATCAAAGATTTTCTCCCATTCTGTGGATCCTCTCTTCACATTCTTAATTGTTTTGTTTGCTGTTCAGAAGCTTTTTATTTTGATGCTCTCCCATTTATTAATTCTTGCCATTATATCCTGAGCTTTAGGGATCCTATTGAGAAAGTCATTGCCTGTGCTTAATAGTTGGAATGTTGACCCTATGTTTTCCTCCAAGAGTTGCATTGCTTCTGGTATAATTCTGAGGTATTTAATTCATTTTGAGTTGATTTTTATGCAAGGAGAAAAATAAGTGTCTAGTTTCATTCTTCTACATATGGATAACCAGTTGTCCAAGCACCATTTGTTTTAAAGGCTGCCTTTTCTTCAGTGTATGCTTTTGGAACCTTGATCAAGTGTCATATGACACATGTGTGGGTTTGTCTCTGTGTTTTCTATTCTGTGCCATTGGTCTATTTGTCTGTTTTTATACTGGTAACATGCACTTTTTGTTACTATAGCTCTGCAAAATAATTTGAAGTCAAGTATTGTGATGCTTCCAGCATTGATTTTTTGGGGGGTGGGGCTTAGAATGGATTTGGCTTTTCTAGGCATTTTGTTATTCAAAATAAATTTTAGGACTTTTTTTCTATTTATGTGAAGAATATCATTGGTATTTTGATGGAAATTGCATTGAATTTGTAAATTGCTTAACAATATTAATTCTGCCTATCCATGAATATAGGAGAGCTTCCTATTTTCTGAGGTCTTCTTCAATTGCTTTCTTCACTGTTTCATACTTTTCATTGTAGAAGTCTTTACTGTTTTGGTTAGATATAGTCCTAGATACTTTATTTTTGAGGCTATTGTGATTAGCAAATTCATTGTTGGTAGATTGATTTTTCTATGTTGATTTTATAACCTGATTTGTTGAATTTATTTATTAATTCTAGTAGTCTTTTTGTGGAGATTTTTGGATCTTCTAAGTACAGAAACATATCATCTGTAAGAAGTGATAATTTTACTTCTTTCTTCCCTATTATATCCTTTTTATTTCCTTCATTGCCTAATTTCTCTGACAGAGTTTCTAACACTGTATTAAAAAGCAGTAGTGAGAGTGAACATCCTTGTCTTGTTCCAGATTTTAATGAAAATATTTCCAGTTTTTCCCCATTTACTATGAGGTTGGCTTTGGGTTTTCCATATATAGCCATTATGATGTTGAGATAGGTTCCTTTGATACCTAAGTTCTTTAGTGTATTTTATAATGAATGGGTGTTGAATTTTTGCCGAAGAACATCTCTGCATCTATTGAGATGACTAAGTGATTTTTTTGTTCCCAATTCTATTTATGAGATAAATTACATTTATTGATTTGCATAGGTTAAACCATCCTTATATTTATGGAATAAAACCAACTACATTATGATGTACATCTTCTTTAATATGTTATTTTACAGAATTTGCTAATATTTTATTTAGGATTTTTGTATCTAAGTTCACCAGGGATATTGGAGTTTTGTTTTCTTTCCTTGATGTGCCTTTATCTGGTTTTGGTATGAGAGTGATACTGGCTTCACAGAATGATTTGTAAGTGTTTCATCCCTTTTTATTTCATGGAATAATTTTAGAAGAATTGGCATTCATTCTTCTTTAAGGTCTAGTAGAATTCAGCTGAGTCCATCTGGTCCTCTACTTTTCTTTGTTGGAAGGCTTTTTATTACTTCTTGTATATCATTACAAGTTGTCAGTCTGTTCGGCTTTTATATGCCCTCTTAATCAAGTTTTGGAAGACCATAAGTGTCTAGAAATGTATCAATTTCTTCCAATATATTGGATTATAAGTTTTGAAAATAGTCCTTAATGGTCCACTGGATTTCTGTGATGTTTGGGGCGATTTCTCTTTCTTCATCTCTAATTTTATTAATTTGAATCTTCTATCTTTTTCTTTTGCTTAGTTTGGCTAGGAACTTATAAGTCTTGTTGTCTTTTCATAGAACTAACTCTTTTTTAAAATTAATCCTTTGTAATATATTTTATTCTCAATTCTATTGATTTTGGCTCCAATTTTAATTATTTCCTTCTACTGGTTTGGGAATTGGATTAATCCACAATTTCAAGGGCCTTGAAATGCATCATTAGGTTTTTTTTTTTCATTTGGAATATTTCTGATTTTTTTTGTAGGCACTCATAGCTAAAAGCTTTCCTCATTGTACTGCCTTCATAGTGTCTGAGTGATTCTGAGTGGTATATTGTATCACTATTCTCTTTTGAGTCTAGAATCTTTAAAAGTTCTCTGTTAATTTTTTCTCTCATTCATCATTCAAATGTGTATTATTTAATTTCCATGTGTTTATATATTTTCTATAGGTTTTTTCTTCCTCATTTCTAATTTCAATCCATTATGATCTGGTAAGATGCAAGGAATTATATCTTTCTTGTATTTGCTAAGAGTTACTTTGTTGACTAAAATATGACTATATTTTGGTGAAGGTTCCATAAGTTGCTGAGGAGAAAGTGTGCTCAGCTGTTTGGGGATGAAACATTCTATACATGTCTGTTAGGTCCATTTGATTCATAATACTTTTCAGGTTCAAAGAGTCTTTACTGAGTTTATGTCTGGATGACCTATATAATGATGATGGAGATGTGTTGAAATAATCCAGTATTTTTGTACTGGGGTCTATCCAAGTCTTGACTTTGAGTAATGTCTCTTTTATGCAATTAGTTTTATTCAATGTGGGTAAATAAATATTTATTATTGTTATATCTTCTTGTTGGATCATTTCTGAAAGTAGTAAGAGGTGATATTTTTTGTCTCTTCTGATTAATTTTGCTTTGAAATCTGATTTGTCAGATATGAGAGTAGGTACTCTTGCTTCTTGTTGGACTCCATTCACATGGACATCAATTTCCAGCCTTTCACTTTCAACCTGTGTCTGTCTTTGCCTGTGAGGCTCTTGAAAACAATGAATAGTTAGGTTTTGTTTTTTAATCCATTAATTTAGCTCATGTTTTTTAATTGGAAAGTTGACATCGTTTGCATTTAATATCATTATATAAAGATATTTATAAATTCCTGCCATTTTGATGTATTTATAATGTTTAATTTAGTTCTGTTTCTCATTTGCTTAGTTCCTTTTCAAATGATACATGTTAATTTGTGAGCTCTGGGGGCTCTAAATACTCCTCTATGAAGTATTTCTTTAAGTTCTGTAGTTCTGGCTTAACAGTCATGAATTCTTTTATTTTTTTGTTTATCTTGGAAGGTTTTTTAATTCTCTTCAATTTTCAAGGATAGTTTTGCTGAATATAGGAATCTTGGTTGACAGTTATTTTCTTTCAAGACTTGGAACACATCATACCAAGCCCTCCTGGCTTTTAGAGTTTGTGTAAGAAATCAGAAGTAATTCTGATTGGCTTGCTCTAAATGTGACCTGAAAGTATTATCTGGAGACTCAAAATTCTATTCTTATTCTTTGTTAGGCATTTTTGTATGTCAGGCATTTTAATTATAATGTGTCAGGAAGAGGTCCTCTTTTGACATTGTAATTTTGTGTTCTGAATGCCTCCTGTATCTGAATGTCATTTTCATTCTCAAGATTTGGGAAATTTTATTATTATTTACCTGAAGAGACGTTATCCATTCCATTAGCCTGCCTCTTACAACCCTCCTCATTCCAATGATTCTTAAATTTGGTCTCTTAATGTTGTCCCGGAGTTCTTGTATATTCTGATAATGGTTACTTATTTTCTTTCTTTAATAATGTCTAAGTGTTCAAGGCCAACCATTTTGTCTTCCAGTTCTGAGATTCTGTCTTCAGCATGGTCTACTCTATAAGAAAGAGTTTAAACTGAAAATTTTATTTTATTTATTGTGTCTTTCACTTCCAAGATTTTTGTTTGGTTTTTAAAAAAATATTTCTGCCTCCTTATTAAATTTTCTATTCATATCCTGTGCTGACTTCCTTAATTCATTCAGTTGTTTTTCTGTGTTCTCTTGGAATTCATTGATAATTTTTATAACAATTCTTTTGAATTTTTTATCTTACATTTCATCCACTTCAATATGTTGGATGTCAGTTTCTTGTGAATTATAAACTTTAGTTGTTGATGCATTACCTTGTTTTTCCCCACATATTACTTGTATTCCTTTGTTGTGTTTTATACATGTATTGGTTAGGGATTTCTCTTCCATTCAGGGCACAGCTTTCAATTACAAATGTGTCCTAACATGATCTAGACAGAGATCTAGATCTACAAGATTTCCCCCTTGTAGGTGTGATGCCCACAACCTTTGTGTTATTTCTTTCTGGTTTTGCCATAGCCGAGGATGTCCATACATGGGATCTAAGGGCCTACCCCTAGTTGTTTCTACAAGGGGCCTGGTCATTAGTTTAGATTTTTGTCTCTTCTATTCTTTGTATTAACATATAGCTGATGTTTGAGTATTGTCTATTTGTATGTGGAGCAAGGTACACTATCTTTTGGCTGAGTTTAGTTCACCAGCAGGGTCTCTACCCTGCAAATTTGTAGTAACTCTGTAGGTTCCCAGTTCCTCACACTACAGGGGGAAACAAGAAATAAGAACAATCAATGAAAACAATATAGAACATTAAATACTTCGTTCCTACATCACAACTACAATATTAATTAGCACAAAAACACGAATTGTGGGGTCAGCAAATGGCAATGGCAAAAACAATTTGTAACCATGAACTAGATCTGGTATTAAAGCAAGCAACAGATGTCTACCTTGTCATCCACAGCAGTAATAATTGAAACAACATGAATGGTGGGGCAGGAGTTATATAAAACAATTAGTTCTAAAAGGCAGTAAAAACACAGTTTATTATGAGAAAAGAAAATGGGATAGGAAGTTAGAAGAGAATTTAAAATTTCAAAAAGTTAACTGGGGGAACACAGAAGAGATGGAGCAAGTGATGGTTATAAGGAAAGAATAGAAAAAATAGGAAAAACAAAGTAAAGGGAGAGAGAATAAGATAATTTGGCTAGTGGGAGAAGAAAAGAGATAAAGGAGAATAAAGGATGCAAACCAATAAAAACAAAACAAAAATAAACAAACTGAAATCCCTAATTCTCAAAAGACAATCAAGGAAAAATAACAACATTTATTTTATAGATCTATCTATCTATCTATCTATCCAATCATGAATTAACTAGCATAGCAAAAACATCAAGGAAAAAGAAAGGAAAAAATATTTTTGAAAAATGTAAGAAGGAATTGATTCCAGTGAGGTGGTCAAAATAGTCAATGAGAATGAACTGTAACTGCCTGTGCTCAGCTGTTCTTTCCATTTCTTCTTGGGCTTTTTGTTCTATGAGAAGTGGTATTCCTGCTGCTTGAATCCTGAGGTATGGAGCACCTAGGATTGCAGACTTCTTCTAGTCTGCCATTTTAACAAGTCTCAAAGATATATTTTCTTAATCTCATATATGAAGAGATCTTCTGTAATATCTAGCTCATCTTGTTTCTATCTGCAGAGAATACACATGCAGATTGGTAAAATTTAGAGGGCCTTTCAATTTACTCCAAATAAATAATAATGAATTCAATCTCAGAAAACCTGAAATAACACAGATAATAGAAATAATTACTTATGATAGTAATAGCAGTAATGAAATTAATTATTATAAAGTGCATACCTAAGACATTCTACATGAAAATTCTGGTCAAATACAAGGGAATTGCAAATGCAATTTTCCAAAGTAGACAACTTTATCATTTTTTATCATAAAACAGTCCTTTCTCCTTGAGGAGTTTCTAAACAAAGAGAAAGTTATTAATGATTGGATATTCCAGCTGCTAAAGGAGATTCTAGCTTGTATTTTTGGATAAGTTTCTAAAATTTTTGCTAGATATACACACATTTATATTCTTAGAAAATATTAATAGTGTTGAGGTCTGCAAATCCAATAATGCTTATCTTTTTGAATACTTGGAGTATTCAACTACAGAGAGCACATTTCTAGCAGAAAATGCAAGAATTTAAATGACCTTTAGTATCCAAAGTTATTTGAAGAGAATAGTGAAATGATCAAGTTGTATCTTGTCAATATTGAGTGGTGATTGACCCAAAACCTGTATAGGAATCAGAGAAAGTTACTTTATTTTCAAATATAAAAAGTTTGGGGCATTTGTTCATGATTTAATTTTGTTTAAGAAAAGAAGTTCTATGTTAACTCTCTAGCCCACTAAAATGTTCTTCTTTCTTAATCTTTGAAAGGTAACTTAGTGCAATAGGATGCAAATAGGCTTTGGAGTGACCATGCATGGGATTCAAATATTGATTCTTTAATTATTAATTATGTCATCTTTAGGAGAGGAATTGCTTTTAAAAATAGAGAATATATGAAACTATGAGTCTTATATCTGTGTCCATATTTTTATACTATTTATTTTATTTTTGCAGTCAAATCTTGAATAGATACATAGAGTAGAAGTCATAATATTAAACCAAGTCTATTGTAAGGAAATTGTTGAAAGGAAGGGAATTTACATATTACCAGTAGAAGACCAAAGAATTAATAAGGAATTAGAAGTTCACATGTTTCTAGACTTTAACAGTTCAAATGCATTTCTAATTATTATTTGGGAAAAATCAGTTTGAAAACCTCAAAGATGATTTTTCAGAAATAATTTTACATGAAAATATGGAAATGTTGTAAAAAACTTCCCCAGGCAAGTAACATAGCTGTTGAACAAAACATTTATGAAACATTATACTACAGATATATTCTCTGTAAAATATATATTTTCTATTATGTACTATCAATTCTGTATAAAGAATGTGGCCAGAAGGATTTATTTGCTGTGGACCATTAAGAAAACCTGGTGTAGGTTGTGTGGAACTGTGGTATTTAGTCCATGGAACCTTCCCATCTTCAGGGTTGGGCTATACCATGACAATTCAAGATAAATGAGTATTTTACTCCAATTTTCTGGTGTATATTACTTTGTGGATACAGTATAATGATAGCATATGTTATTTAAATCTTGTAATATTTTCATGGTGAAAATGTATATTGCATTGCATAGAAGTATTCTGTTTTAAAGACATACTGGGGAAAATAAATCTTTCTCTACAAGCTGAGATTTAAAATCTACTTTTTTTAAAAAAAAAGGAGGTCTGCACATAGAGATTGGTATGCAAGTTGAAATTTTACAGATTTGAAGCATGTCAGAGAAATTAGTCTCATTAAATATAACTTGTTTTGTTTGATTTTCTTTAACCAACTCTTCAAGTGACAGTCTGTTATGGTCTGAATATGAGGTATATCCCCAAGGAGCTCATGTTAGGCAATGGAGCAATGTTCATAAGTGGAATGATTAGATTATGAGATCTGTGAACTGATCATTGAATTAATCACTTAATAATTTAATAATTTGAAAGTATTAGTATACTGGGTGGTAATTATTGGCAGCTAGGAAATGACTGGAAGAAGTGGGGACATTGGGGTATGATTTTGGGGTTTGTGTTTTGTCTCTGGTGCCTTGATTCATTTCTCTCTCTCTCTCTCTCTCTCTCTCTCTCTCTCTCTCTCTCTGATTGTGTATGTCTTTCCATGCTACCATATGGTGAACAGCTTTCTTTTACTACTCCCTTCTACCATGATGTTCTGACTCTCAGGAGGCTCAGAGTGATGGAATTTGGCAGACCATATACCGAGACCTCTGAAACCACAAAACCCAAATAAACTTTTTCTCTTGTAAGTGGTTCTTATCAGTTATTTCATTCACAGTGAAGAAGACTGAGTAACACACAGACTTTCAGTAAAGACAAAACAATTTTGAGCTAACAGAGATTGATTCATGGAGATACAGGTAGAGGGGTAGAGTAAATAATTGGGACTGAAAGTGTATTTTTTAAAGATTTTGTAATATCTTCACATATCTGATATCTTGAAGGTGGGAACTAAGTATAGATATGAAATTCATTTATGCTTCACATACACTTTATATATTATCATGGTGGTAATTTTATAGGTTACTGTTAGCACACCTGTGTTTTGAGTTCAGACCAACACATGAGTCCCAATGTGGAATTTTCTCCTGCGGTATCATATAGGTAATCAAAAGCTTCTAATTTCAGAGAATTTCAGAGTCTGTATTTTTGGATTAGGGATGTTAAATCAGTATCTACTATACAGGGGAAGAATGTTCTAGGAAGTAATTATTTTTTAAAAAAATATTTATTTTTTAGTTGTACACAATACCTTTATTTTATTTATTTATTTATTTTTGTGTGATGCTGAGAATCGAACCCAGGGCCTTGCATGTGGTATGCAAGCATTCTACCACTGAGCCACAACCCCAGCCCCAGAAATAACTATTTTTAAATTGAGAATTGTGGTCTGTTTTGCATGACAGAGGTAACCAAGTGCTTTTGTGAGAATATACATAGGCATTCTGGTGTAATCTATATTTTTCAGTCTCTATGGAAGTTAGAGTATTCTCATAACTTCTCTGTAGTAGCATTTCGATTCTTCTCTATCTTCCTCTTGTGATTTCTGCTGGTTTTTTTTCCACTTCATTACTTAACATGTATTTTAATGCCTGGATTTCACAGAAAAGAATACTTGATTTACAGATACTTGATCTTTCCGTGATTATAAAAGCTTGGCAATATTTTCACCCAAATGCAAAGAATCATTTTTATTAATCTGCTTACTATGGATTTGTTATGGAGATAAACTTCAGCCAAGAAAATTATAATCATCTGCTATGGTGGATCTGCTATGGTGGATATAAAAAGTCCAAATATATTTGTATGAGTAGTAGGATGATGTAATGGTTTAGATATGGTGTCCCCCAAAAGCGTACATGTGAGACAATGCAAGAAGGTTCACAGGAGAAATGATTGGGTTGTGAGAGTTTTAACCCAATCAGTGTATTAATCCCTTGATAGAAATTAACTGAGTGGTAACTAAAGTAGTAGGTTGTGGTTAGAGGATGGGAATTGGGGTGTGACTTTGAGGCATATATTTGTATCTGGCAAGTTGAGATATCTCTCTCTGCTTTCTGATCATTATGTGAGCTGCTTCCCTCTGCCATATTCTTCTGCCATGATGGACCTGGCTGTATATGGATTGAAACTGTGAGTCCTTAAATAAACTTTTCCTCCAATACAATTATTCTGGTTAGGCCTTTCAGTCATAGGAGGGAAAAAGCTGACTAAAACAAATGACATATGGAAAATGAAGTAATATTATTTAGTAAATGACTATTAGTTTTGTAACTTGGAATTTAAGCAATATATAATAACACTATTGTTTTCATATTTGCATGGGAAGTACATGTAGTTCTGTTTGTGTAGTTGCATACTCATCTGGAAATTTTCTCTAAGTATTTCTTGAGAAACCTAGGCTTGGAAACTCATGAATATTTTAACTATCTCATTCGGACACATCTCAACTGAACCAATTGCTAAACATATTCCAAAATTTTCTATATATTAGCTCTCAAATCTATTCCTTTCTACTCTTCTCTAATGTATTCCTACAGTCTTTTTATTCAATATGCAGATTTTTCCAAATTACATCAAAGCATAAGCAAACATGACGAATTTCATCATTTCTTTTTTTTAAGATTTTTTTTAAAGAGAGAGAGAGAGAGAGAAAGAAAGAATTTTATTTTATTTTTTTAGTTTTCGGCGGACACAACATCTTTGTTTGTATGTGGTGCTGAGGATCGAACCCGGGCTGCACATATGCCAAGCGAGCGTGCTACCACTTGAGCCACATCCCCAGCCCTCATCATTTCTTTATTGCATCAACTATATTATTTGTCTAGAAAACTATGACTCTAGTTTCTAGTGCACCAGAATGCTTTTGTAAAAAATATTAGCACAATTTCTACTGAACCAGAATGTTGTGTTTTGAGCCGGTTGCTTCTCTCTGTCATTAACTACCTCATGTGATCACCAGAGCACTTTCATCTAAATCCTACAGCTGACTCTCCTCAGAGACTATCAGCTTATTTGCCTGTGGGGAAGATAAAACACATAGATATTACAAATTTCAGGAAGAGAAATTTTATTTTTCTCACATAGTGGATAATTCTCTTGACAGCTGTTACTGTTAAAGGTCAACTCTCCTTCAGGAACACCATCACAATAAAAATGCCAGTATGATGAAAAAATTTTAAATCTTACCCAAATACTCACTTTAGTCAATATTCACTATAACAAATTTCTCTTGTAGTATATTGCCACATTTTTTCCACAAGAAATTGCAATGATATCTCCATATATTTCCTCAAAATATATAGATACAGAAACTAAAAATGTCTGCTTTATCTTAGCTTTTTTTGACAGCTTAATCAAAAACTATTATTAACACTGGTTTCTAAATATTTTATCTAAATATATTTGTTCGATCCTCAGGGATATACAAAATGTCATACAAGAGGAAAGGAGGGGTAAGACAAGATAATACAAATGGAAGAAATGATTTACAGTAGAAGGGGTAGAGAGAGAAAAGGGGAGGGGAGGGGAGGGGAGGGGAGGGGAGGGGAGGGGAGGGGAGGGGGGATAGTAGAGAATAGGACAGACATCAGAATACATCAGACACTAGAAAGGCAATATGTCAATCAATGGAAGGGAAACTGATGTGATACAGCAATTTGTATACGGGGTAAAAGGGGGAGTTCATAATCCACGTGAATCAAACCGTGTAATATGATGTATTAAGAACTATGTAATGTTATGAACGACCAATAAAAAAAAAATAAAAAAAAATAAATATATTTGTTGACAGAGTGACTATTCTGGTAAAACGTTGTTCAGGCTTGTACACTGGATTTATTATTAAAGTATCTAATATCATTCAATTTTCTTACCTCTATTACCTCAAGCTACTCAAACATCTAGTAATTATATTTTGTTTTACTTTTAAAACATAAAAATTTCTGAAACTGTGTGTATAAAGTGAAAATTGAAATTCAACCAGTAATTTTAATATAGTAAATATTTTCTTGTTTTTACTTACATTCATTTACAAAATGTTTAAGAATTTATTTATTTTTTAAATTTATTTTTTATTGGCTGTTCAAAACGTTACAAAGCTCATGACATATCATCTTTCATACATTTGATTCAAGTGGGTTATGAACTCCCAACAGTCACTAATATGGCATTATATAAAAACGTAGATGTGTAACCGATGTGATTCTGCAATTTGTATCTTAGCTTTTTTATTTGATTCAAACTAGTTTGGCTTGACCGGCTAATGCTGAAAATAAAGAATAAATATGAATTTTCTGGAATAAATATCTTTGAGGAAATAGTGTTCTAAGAAATAGTGTTCTGAAAGCACACATAGTATCTAACTGCCAGAATATTATAATTTGAAGCAGTAGCAGGTATACAAACAGTTCAATCACATAGAGGTTCAACATTGCAAATGAAGGTTCTAATGAAGTTGGTTGAAAGATTATCAGAGGATGAAATTTAAAACTGAGAGCAACTGATTAAGTTTAATCATCAGCTAAAATAAGTTGATTATTGTTGATCTGAAATTTTTTCTTTGGGCGTAAAACCAGCGTGTGAAAGTTTATTTTGGTGAATAAAATAAGAATTTATTCAAACTGGTTTTAAGTACACAATGAATTGAAGATAGAATATAACAAAAATATGGCAATTTTCTTTGTTAACATATCATGGTAACAAAATTTGTGATTTCATACAATATTTTTTGCCCAGCTTTATAGTTAATTAAATCTTTCTCAGTGATATTATTTACAAATAAGTAGGCTAAAAGTTCTGGAAGTAAATCCCAACCTTGGAAACAGTATCTTTATTGTAATATAATAGATCTATGGTGCCCACTTTTAAGAATAGAAGAATGCTAAATTTTAGAAACATTTTATTCAAAGTCCAGCATCATACTTTTCCATTTAATCAGGCTAATCTCTATTTTTAAAATTTAAAATGTATGTATCCTCATCTTTGTATCACAATAAATTTGGCATTTTTGCCTGGTGTTTGATATGTTAACATTAATTATTTCAAAACTCTCTAACAAGCTTCTTTTTTATTTCAAGAGGATCTAATAATAAACAAAAAACTTTAGAAATCTCTCTGGCATGAAATAAAGAATTCTGTAACTCAATGGATATGTTCAATTTCTCTTAAAATTCTGAAACACAGTTATATGTGCAAGAAGAATATGCATAAAATAACATTGGCTGTCATGATTGCTAAGAGAAACCCCCTAAGAAACCAGTACTTATTATAACAGAATTTGGACAGATCTTAACTGTGTGCCCATACATAGTTGCACCACACTTCGTTTTGTATTGCCAGAACATAAATCTGCTGCATACTATATGATATTAAACTGTTAGCCACATTATTCACACTTTTTTTCTGACTCATGTATATGCATTTTGCATTGACCAAATGCAATTTAACATGTTTGAAAAATAGATATATCACTATCTGTGTCCAAATTTTAATGCTAAGGAAATAAGTTATAAACAAGAGTCTTCAAAGTAGGAAATTATATAGATTAGATATGACATTGCCACAGTCTGGCTGCAGCAAAATAACCGGGGGGGGGGTGACGAATAACTTGTGTACGTTGATACAGCAGGAGTAGGAGCCGTTTATTGTAGGACAACAGAGATATTTATACATTTTGCACAGCTTATCTTAATTAGCATAAACTAGATACATCAGTCAACCAATAAGGAATCTCCACACTTAATGGCTCGCTTTTGTTACTTCTCAAACCACTCCTTCTGGCATTTTGCCAGGCACCATCCAGACTTGTTTACGAACTCTAACATTTCTATGGCAAAATGCCAGGCGCCATCCTGACTTGTTTACAGACCTTAACATTTCCCCATTTTGTTTAATTTAAATAACGACCATAGTGGTTTTTACAGAAACACCATAAATAACCTGCTACAAACAGAAAGGGAGGATACAAAATGCCACAATACCAAGCCAATTGATGGCTCCATGAAAGAAGCCACACACGCCAAACAAAACAGCTCCTCAGGAAAAAACCCTCAGAGCCCAACTGCCACCACCAGCTTCCCACAAGCCTCTCACCCCAACACCAGCCTCTCCACCTCCCACAATCCTCCTGCTCTTGAGGCCGATTGGCTGGGTTGCATGGGTGGAGCCAAATAAGTCCCCCAATGAGCAGCTCTGTGGTCTGAAAGGGCAGGGAAACAGCCCAATGAGCATCACCGCAGAGGAGCCAATCAGCTAGATGTTGCTGGGGCCACTGTGAGCCAATCATCAGGTGGCAGTCTGAAGGGCAGGGAAACAGCCCAATGAACATCACCGCAGAGAAGCCAATCAGCTAGATGTTGCTGGGGCCGCTGTGAGCCAATCATCAGCTGGCAGTCTGAAGGGCAGGGAAACAGCCCAATGAACATCACCGCAGAGGAGCCAATCAGCTAGATGTTGCTGGGGCCACTGTGAGCCAATCATCAGCTGGCAGTCTGAAGGGCGGGGAAACAGCCCAATGAACAACTCCAATGAGCATCACCACAGAGGAGCCAATCAGCTAGATGTTGCTGGGGCCTGTGTGAGCCAATCATCAGCCAGCAGCTGGAAGTTTGCTGGCAGCTGGAAGTTTGCTGGGGCCCCTTTGGCTGTGGCTCTCAACATCACATCAAATTTATGGATTTGCAAAATAAAAAGCACTTTCAAAAATGATTAATAATTGTTCATTGTTTTAAAATTTACCTCCAAAGTATATAGATTTATACTAAAATATTTTGATCAACTGAATTATTTGGCAGATATAATGCACAGCTGTATAAGCCATTAGTTCTACTCAGAAAGTATTTCTTTATTTTTTTCCTTTTTGTCTTTTTTGCTACCAGGATTGAATGCAAGGATTTTTAACCACTGAGCCCCATCCCCAGACCTTTTTATATTTTATTTAGAGACAGGGTCTTGCTGAGTTGCTTAGGACATCCCTAAGTTGCAGAGGCTGGCTTTGAACTCATGATTCTCTGTCTCTGCCTCCTGAGCTGTGGGGGTTACAGGCATGCACCACCATGCCTGCCCAAAAGTTATTTCTTACACATCTAAAATATGTTCACCTAACCATTATGGAGTGCTTCATATATACCAAGCTCTGTGATAAGTGCTTCCAAATACTGTGAGTTGAGGATATTCTGTGATACCATATATAGAAATAAGTGTAGAAGACATAGATGGACTCAAGTGTGTTTGAAATATCACTTCATTTTCTATAACAACCTAATATCTACTGCTTAGCCTGTATTCCATAGGACTCATGAAAATGTGAACTCTCATTTTTAAGGTTCTCTATCCTGTAGAGTTTATGATACATGCTTAAAATCTCATAATACATGAGTATTTAAGGTAAAAGACTGACCTTCAGATGTGTGATCCTGCAGATGACACTGAGAAGCCTATTGATCTCAGCCTAAATGTCTCTGTCAAGTATGGGGACACATAATATAATTTTGTACCAAACCTGGATACAGGAATTTTAGTTAAGGCTTAAATTACTGTGCCAAGCATGACTCCTCAGTCATTCCTCTCCAGAACTTCTTAAATCTTTGGCAATGATGACAGGATGAGAATCTCAGGCATTTTTTCCTTTCTTCTTCAAAGTTGGAGGTTTTGTATCTAGATTTTATGTATATGAATTGACTTCAGAGGAACCCAGGAATCCTACTTGTTTAGTGCAATATAGTGGCCAGATTCTCCTGCACTTGAACAGATAGAGCTATGTTCAAATTGCCAATCGCCAATTTATTGGTTGTATGACTATGAGAAAGTTATCTTACCTCTCTGAGTTTGTATCCTCATCTTTACATTGTAGATTTAAAAATTACCTATCCAATAGGGACATTGCAAGAATAGTTTGAAATAAAGTATGTATAGAAAATGTCTGTCAAATGTAGCATTAAGCACATGTTAGCTACTCTAGAAAATATAAAGTAAATTAACCTCAAAGGATTGGGGGCCTCAATGTAGACCATGTTGCATTTTAAAGATTTTTAATAATTCTGGCAAGTGGAGCTACTGTTGAAAAACTAAAGGATCTAATAATTGTTTGTATTAACTTTAAATTAGTGCTATTAAGATGGTACAAATGACAAATTTCTCTTTCCTTAATGTATGGTTTTGCCTTCTGATTGGTCCAGACCTGCCTGACTGATGATAAAAATCTTTAAAGAGATTGAAGCTTCTCTGGTCTTTTTGGAAGGGTTTTCATGTATTAACCATACTTCTAGAATTTTTCCGCCATCAACATTATATGATACAAAGCATGTGCTTGCTAATGGAAATATTGTCTAAACTATGGAGATCTGTAACAAAACAAAAATACAACAAAAGAAAATTTAAACAAAAGTGGAATAGATATGAAAGAAAAATTTCTGATATACTTTTTACAAAAGTTATAAAGATACTGTAAATATTATAGCATTATGGAAAGATGTATTTGTGTGATCTTATGCAAGGGCTAGAACTTAGCACTGCAGATGGGTGAGGACACTGTCTTTCTTAGAATTGAACAACAACAAAAAATGGACTAGAAATTATTTTTTTTTGTGTGTGTGAGAGTTACACATAAGATTGTGTTATCTCTCTGAGAATATACATGTTTCTTAATGCATTTTCAAAAAAGCCACATACCTAAGGACTGTGAACCCGTCTGAACATTCCAACTCTAAAACACACAGAAAGCAAGAGGAAGAATATTTAATCACTGAACAACAATATCAACAACACTGTTGATATTTTGGTTTAAAACCTTCCAGTTGCTTTATTTAACCTTTCAGTTTTTTGATGCATAATTTTACTTACAAAAATTGAAATCAATAGTGAAGTAATTTTCTATAAACTACTAGAACCACTTTGTTTCATAATATGTAATTTCCCATATTATTAAATAATTATACCAGAAACCAAAGTAAGAAAACTCACTAAAACAATACTCCCATATAAAAACAATCACAGAGTAAAGTACCATGTTGGCAGTTTATTCTGAAATTAGTAATTTTGTCATTAGGAAGAATATTATTAAGTGTACTAATGTGCTGATCCTTTAAAAACCAAAATAAGACTATTGTTAATTGTTAAAGTAAATTTACTTAAGCAAAGAACTATTAAATGTTGAGATGGGCTGAGTATAACCATATTTATTTGTTATTTTCAATTCCACCATATAGTCTTGAGTTTTGGCTGTTTAAAGTGAGGGAAGGAGGAAAAGTTAGGGTAAACTGCTATAATAAAGGGATGGTTAGCAGGTAAGGAGTCCTATCCTTTAGTGTTTTACTTTTTCATCTGTATCCTTTTAGATACTTTTACTAACACTTCAGATTTTCAATCCTTCTTGAATAGATAGTCTTAAAGATAGGGATGGCAAAGATAAAAGGATGGATTGGAGATAGGAAAAATGAGTAAATATATTTTATGTACTTATATTGAAATATTTGTATATTTATTTTCCTTGGGGTGCTATTGTAAACAAAAATAGATTCATGATGGGCTTGAGTATTAGGTTATACATATATATACTTTCCAAAGCACTCTCTGTGCTTCTTTAGTTACTGCCTCCTCCCAATTTATAAATATTTGTTCCTTCTGTCTTTTCAACTGAGATCCATAAGTGTTGAGGTTGTGTTATTCTTATTCACTGTGACATTCCCAGGTCCTCAGAATAGGATCCTGGGATGTAGTAGATGGTCAGAAATAGAATTGAACGTTGTATAAACTGATTAAGGAAGTTCATTGAATAATCATAAAGTAATTTCTAAACTGCTGTGTATTAACTTTCCTGAGTTTGGGGTTTACTATCAATCCTACCAAGCTAGTTCATTAACATAGCATTCTGGAAATCACTTTACTGTATTTAAAAAACATAAAAATGGCTAATAAAAAATTTTATTTTAATAAAAATAAAAATAATGGCAAGGCACTTTTCATGCATCATCTCACTTTATGCTTACAACTACCGTGGAAAAGAAGTACTATTATCTCAACTTGACAGATTACAAAACTAAGATTTGAGAAAGCAAATTCTCACAGTTACATAGAATCAGTATGGTTCACTTTCTTCACGTGACAGCTCACCCTGTATATGAAGACTGTGCAAGCTTTCCTAGCACCTAAGTCTTTTTCCTCCATCTTCATCTTTTCCTCATCTGTTTACATTTTCTTTCCAGATCACACATCTTGATAATTAAAATACTTCTAATATAACAAAAGACTTTCACAAAAATTATATGAAAGCCTTACTTGTGATAGCCAAAATAGGGAAATAGCCCAGGTGTCCAACAAGACAATGTGTAAACAACCTGTGGTAAACTCACACAATGAAATACCACTCCTCAGTAAAAAGGTATGAAATGATGGACATAACATAGATACATTTTAGAAACATGTTGAGAGAAGGAAACCTTATATAAAAGTATATACTGCATGAATTACAAATCATAAACAAAATTAATATGTTGTGGAAGCCAAACCAAGATAATAATTGCCTCTGGTTTTTAGGGGTCAGATTTATTAAAAAGAGATAATGAAATCTTCTAGAATGATGATAATGTTCTGTATCTTCATAGGACTTTGGATTGCATAGATGCATGCTTTTGGGGGGGAGAATTATGGAATAGTATGCTTAAGATTTATATATTTAATTTTATGTAAAATTTAACTCAATCGAAAAATATAACCAAATATTGAACTGTTAATTATACATATGCTGGACTATTGGAGAAAGTGTACTGATACCTACAATTTACTTTAAAATACATAAAAAATTGAAATGGAATGCCAGGCAGAAGGATGGGTAAGTGGACAGATAATGTGGCAATCAAATAGTAAAATATTAATTATGGTATATAGATGGTGGTTATATTGGTATTCACTGTAAAACTCAACTTTTCTCTATCTTTGAAATTTTTATAACATAAGGAAAATGCTTCCAATATAAAACTTAAGAACCAAATAGCCCCCCCACAAACTATTTCACAACCTAAAGCCATAAGAAGTGTTTAAAAACATGAGCTACAAAATTTGCCAAACTTGAATTCAATTTGTGGTTCTGATACTTCCAGCTATATACCTTAGAAAAGTTATTTGATTTCCCTGAAACTTTTTTATTTCTTATAAAATGATTATTGTGTAATCAAAGAGCCAATTCCTTTAAATAATGTAGATAAATAACTTAGTAGGCTGTATGACAGTCTCATTCTATTATGCACACATCTGACTATATAAAATATGCACTCATCCTCTCTACTCATGTAATGTATAAATATTGAAGGGAGAATCAAAGGAACTCTGTATAAACCTGGAATAAATATATCTACCAGTAATAAACACAAATGGTTATATCCAATAAAAGAGGGTACAACTCTATGTTTCAAGATTTATTATCCAAAAATTATGAATTAGAACTACCTGAACAGTTAATCCACCATACTTTGGAGAACATATAGTTATGTATGAGATAGTAAGGAGGAAAAATGAAATAAAAACAAACTTAGGTACCACATTTGGTGACCAGGACAAAATGAGCCCAGGAGATGGGCTGTAAATAAATTGTTAAAAAAAGAAAGAAAAGAAAAAAATTGGGTATGGTGTTACTTGGGAGACTGAGGAAGGAGGACAGCAAGTTTGAGGTTAGCCTGAGCAACTTAAGGAGATTATCTCAAACGAAAGGGTTGCTGATGTTGCTTAGTGGTAGAGTACTTGTCTGGCATGCAGGAAGTCCTGGGTTGGACAAAGCCCCAGTACTGGGATGGGGGTGTGGGAAGGAATGGCCCCCAAACCCAAAACAAAACAAACAAACAAACAAACAAAAAAAGGTTACTGATGTGGTGATGAAGCTTAGATCTCTATTATTTCCCCCAAGTGCTGGCAATTTGGCAGTTGGTTTGAATGGTTTCTCTGGAAATGAAAGAAATTCTTGCTACACTGCTACATCTTTGTAAGTTACTGGTTTCATGAGAGATGACTGGGAATGAATCCTTTGGGGATTTTAGAGGGTAAGAAATAACTAAAACTTTGTTTTCCACACCACAAAAAGTCTATACATGATAAATGCTGTAGGGCAGGACATGACATATGTACAGCCATAAGTGAATTCCTAATGTTTTATCCTTGAGGACCCAGCCACTGTTAATGGATTCATTATCTAGGGCCTTTATACACACATCAGAGAGTGCCTCCACAGAAAATATGATACCAGAAAGCACTGAGTAACAAATACTCAGTTTCTTCTCTTTGACCTCCTAATCAGGGAAGTTTCTCCATCTTTTTCAGGGAAGAGAGGGCTTTTTAAAATTGTTTTTATCAGGGGAATAAGAGTGAAAAGCTGTTCCCTTCTATTCCCGTGAGGTTCCCTGCCCCATTCTGCCACCATGCTTGCTAGGAATTGAGCTCTTATCCTCAGACAAGCTAGGTAAGTGCTCTACCATTGAGTCATACTCCCCACTTCCAGGAGACTTTGGTAATAAGGGTTCTAGTGCAGCTCTTTCCTATGACTCTCGATTTGGGTGCACACACTTCTTTTGGTTGCACCCTCTTTCCTAGTGGTATACCAAAGTTCAAGTCTACCACAAGCTGAAGTAAATGCTTCTCAAATCATTTGTTTATATTCAAAACTATCCTAAGAGTGATATAAGATATTTATTATTATCTCCATTCTCTACTTCACAAATGATGTATAGGGATTTAGAGAGATTGAATGATTTATTGCATGGCAAGATTGGAACTAGAGCAACAGATAAATGGGTAATGCTTTTATGCAAATTCACGTATTATATTCGTTTACCTTCCCACTATCTCACTTTTTCATTTTAGAAAAATTAGACACTAAAGAAAAGAAAAAATATATTTCTCCAACCTGACTACAGTTATTACTTTTGATGCAGTTCTTTCTGAACACCAAAATTGTTTGAATTTCTCGTATTTGGCTCTGTGTGAAGCTTTTTTATATTTTATTTATTTCTTCCTTATAGTCCTTTTAATAATCTCCATGGTAAACAAAATTTTATTTTCATTTTTAAAATTACCTTAAATTTTAA
This sequence comes from Urocitellus parryii, assembly GCF_045843805.1. Lineage (NCBI taxonomy): Eukaryota > Metazoa > Chordata > Mammalia > Rodentia > Sciuridae > Urocitellus > Urocitellus parryii. The sequence continues at coordinate 52,043,563 of NC_135547.1, read as the reverse complement.
AGAAAAAAGAAGAAAGTTTATACTTAACTATTTTTCATCATGGTTGGGTAAATATCTGCTAAGTAATAACTTTTCTCTAGTGAAAACAGCCACATTTCCTCAAAAAGAAATCTTCCATTATTCTCACCTTAATTTCCAATTCAATCCATGATAATCAGGCTTTTTTCACAATCAGTCTCCTAAAGTTGCTTTTGGAAACACCACAGATCCTGGAAGTACCAAATCACATAACAATTTTCTGATCTATAGAAGTTGACACCTTTAATCCTTCTCATCTTGAATGTCTTGCCTTCCTTTGGGTCAGATTACAGGAATATTATTCCTGCTTCTTTTAACCCCCAGGCTGCTTATTACAATTTTTTTGTATGCTTCCCCCCATTGGGTTTGCTAGCAATGTTCCTGAAAGCTATTATAAGTCCATTTGTATTCAATTTACTCTCATGGATTATGTCATCTATACATCTATCCTTTTTTCTTTAAATTTTCTTTTAATATTGTTTTAGTTGTCAATGGACCTTTATTTTATTTATTTATATGTGGTGTTGAGAATCAAACCGAGGGCCTCACACATGCTAGACAAGTACTTTACCACTGAGCCACAATGCCAGCTCTCTACACACTTACCTTAATCTGTAACATAAATGGTAATGAATCTGAAATATAGACCTTTGTTCAGAATGTCTAGATTTTTTGTGGTACTGGAGATTTAACCAAGAAGCACTCTGCAACTGAGCTTTTAAAGTCAGGGTCTCAGGTTAGTTGCCAAACCTAGCCTCCAATTTGTGATCAACTGTCTCAGTCTCCCAAGTTGCTAGGATCACAGGCATGGGCCACAGTGCCTGGCTCAAAAAACATGTTTTCATTGGTGTTACAAAAAATTCATCCATTGCAAGAAATTGGAAAATAGAGAAAATTGGAACAGAGAAAATATATGTACTTCTATCAGCCAGCCACAACCACTATTAATTTTTGGTGCTTTGCTTTTAACGATTCTTTATCACTGTATGTTTTTAGATAGTTTTTAATCACAATGTATACATATTGTTTTAAGTTGCATAAAGCCAGCAGGCTTGTTCTTGAAGTTCTGTTACAGAGTTATGTTCAAATGAACTTTAGTCTAACTCTAAAAGTAGAAATTTGCAGATTTTCTTTCAGTGGTAACACAACACTGAAGTTGAGTCCAAGCCTCAGCACACCTTCTGAAATTCCTCTTCAAACCTCTTCCTTTTAAGTGCCTTCCACTACTCTTCACTCTCTTTTCCTCTTTGATGCCAAGGAACTACAAATGGCCCTTTGTCCAAAGATTCTGCATATAACACTCTTCCTTCTATCATTTTTATGTTTGTTTATATAAATTAGTAGTTCTAGCATTCTACAGAAGTCTGGAGAATAACAGCCTCCAATTTATTACAATGCTGCATCCTTATGTCATATAGTATTTTAAGACATCATAAACATAATTCTTGGAACAATTTTTATACATTACCAAATTGATCATGTAACTTCCCAGCTTAAAATCTCTCATTGTCTACTTCACCCCCACCCCTGATTGCCTTAATAGTAGATTTCAGACATAAAGGAAATGGTGCCTAGTGCTTAGGTTTACCTTTCCTCTTCACAATCTGGCTCTTGTCCATACCTCTGGCATTGTTTTCCCTCTGCCCAAACCTTGTAGTTTAGTAGTTCTGAACTGCTTTGCATTTCTTAGAAAGTGCTGTGTTTCCTTTGCATCTAGTAGTTTTGTAATACCTTTTGGATACTTTTCATTTTCCTTGTTTCCAACTAGACTTCCCATCCCATCAACTCATCTATTAGGATTCAGCAGAAATATTACTGTTCCCAGAAATCCACCTCTTATCACTAGCTGCTTGCCATAATTATAATGGGCCATAAATGTTAAACATTTGTAATTATGAAAGAAATCTCCATAGTGAAATTCTAAACAAGAACAACAACAAAAAGTGTTAGGCAGAATCATAACACTAATATTATCCTAATTTGTAGAAAGAAGATCAGAAAAAACACATCAAAATATTACATGGGATTTTCTCTGGATAGTGTGATATTGAATATTTTTATTTTTCTTTATATTTCTTATAAATTCCCAAAGTTTAGACAGTGATCATGTTTTAGGAAAATATATTTTAAAAGTCTTGCATACTTCACCCAGCAGAGTATTATAGAGTCCACATCTTACTCATCTTTTGATCTCTAGCAGCAACTGTCTCAGGTCCTGGCAAAGAATAGCAACAGACAGAAAATTTTAGAAAGAAGATAAACATTTTTTTTTAATTTTGGGGAGTTGCTTAAGTAAGTTTTACTAAGAATTTATGACCCACATAAATGTTTGAGGTAACAAAAATTGATCTTATGTAACCTCATCTATATCTTATTAAGCTGAACTTTTGATGCTGAGACATGCAAATAATAAGAGGACCATTTCATATTGAGGGCTTGCTTGTATGAAGACAAAGCACTGCTTCATGGTTACGAATGTAGAATGAATCTGTCAAGATCTTTCATGTTGTGTGAGCTAAGATTAATTGGTTTCATTGACAAGTATATTGGTCTGGTCGTTTATGATGGTGTTGGCTGTAAAGGAGATGGCTGTCAAATTAAAGAGCCATGACAGGAAAGTAGAGCCACTTTAAAAAATGTAATCTTGTTGCTTTCATTGCTTATAGATGAAGGCATGATTGATCATTCAAATTTGATTTTAAATCACATCTAAAATGTTTTCATTGACAGCCATTTCATAAACCCTGTGACATTTGTTGCATTTGATTCCATTCCAAATTCTTAAAAAGTCATGTCCTTTTTATTATTTTAATTAAAAAATTGGTTAGACAAGTACTGTGTTAACTTATCCTCACTGTAAAATATTCAAATGATTCAAAAGTCTATAGAGTAAAATGTGAGTTTTTCCTCTTTACTGCCTAGTCCCACTTGCCCTACTTTTCCAAATGCCTGATTTCTTCTAAGAGGTAGTAGCTATTAGAAGAAATTGTATCCTTTCAAAGTTTTCCATTATAACTACATACCATATAGAGGTACAAATCATATATACACATATCTGTCTATCTTTACCTATAGACACACACATACATACACACACACAAATATCTGTATATATGTGTATCTCCTTCATTCATGGAAACATCTAGTGCATAGTGTTCTACAACTTAGTTTTCTATTAATATTTTTCCATGTCAATACAAATAGATCTACTTTTACTTTTTCTCTTAATGACTAATACCAATGTACCACTGTTCACTAAGGAATTCCCTTTCCAAAGGACATTTAAATTTTGTTCTTGCTGTTGTTTGCTTATTTATGATTTCATACAAAGAATGTTTTCCCACAGTGAACATATTTATGAATGTTTCTTTGGGCACAAGTACAAATATTTCTTTAAAAGATAAAAACTTAAAAGAGTGAAATTTCTGGGCTTACTTTTAATTTTAAAAGATACTGCCAAGTTGCTTTCCAAAATCATGCCCCAACAATTAGTATATGAAAATACCCATCTCTCACAGCCTGGCCAACTGTAGATATTATTACACTTTACCAACCAGTCGGAAAGAAAAAAAAATCACCATCTTATTATAGTTCTCATTTCCCTTGATTACTAGTAAGAGTGAGCATATTTCTTCATAGTCTGCTTATCCATGTGGTTTGCTCATAATTTTTCTTGATTTTTTTTCCCTCAGTTTGTAGGTACTTACTTCATAATTTAGGGTATCAATCTTAAGTTTAAGTGTTATATTTATATTGAAAATGATTTTGCAAAGACATTCATTTGTCTTTTCTTTCACCATTTCCAATATTACATTCTACTCTCTTCTTGCATGTATGGTTTCAAACCAGTTCACTGTAATTCTTATCTTTGTTCCACTAAGGTGTGTGTCTGCTCCCTCATCAACTTTCTTCAAGACTTTTTCTCTGTTTTTAGTTTTCTTTGATATCATTATGATATGCCTAGGTGTAGATTTATTTATTTTTGTATTTGTGTTGCTTGGTGTTCCTGAAATTCCTGAATTTCTGGATCTTTGGTTTAATATTCATCATTAATATTGTAAATGTTTCTCGGCCATGGCCACTTCATGTATTTTCTGTCCTATTCTCTTTTCCCTGACACTTACAACCCAATTATGCATATATTAAACTTTTTACAGTTGCCCCAAAACTCTTTGATGTTTTCTTTTTTCTTTTTTTTTTTCAAATCTTTGTTTATGATTTTTGAGATATATCATCAAGATCACTTATTCTTTCTTTGGTCATGTCCAGTCTACTGATAAGCTGGATAAAAACATTCTTTATTTCTGATGTGTTTTTTTTTTGTCATTTTTTGTTTGTTTGTTTTGTTTTGTACCGAGGATTGATTGAACCCTCTGGTGCTTTATCACTGACCTACATCTCTAGTTGTATTAGTTAGGATTTGCCACAGAAACAGAATAAAATTATGGAATATAGAAAGGGATTTGTTATAGGAATTAGAGGCTGGAAAGCCCAAAATCTTCAGCTAGAAACCCAGGAGAGCCTATGTTGAAATTTCAGTTCAATATTCAGCAGGCTGGAGACTCAGGAGATCTGATGCCCCAGTTAAAGTCTGAAGTCCATCTACTATACAATATTGTAGATGTTGTAGATGAAACCCAAAGGTATTCTGCTGGAGAATGCTCCCTTGGTCATGAAAGCCTAGTCTTTATGTTCTATTCATGCCTTCAATTGGTTGGATGAGGCCCATTTGCACTATGGAAGTCAATTCTATTTACTTACAGTCTGCCAGTGTAAATTTTAGTCTCATGTTCAAACAGACTTACAGAAACATCTGAATGATGTTTGTCCAAATATTTGGTCACTCTTTGGCCCAGCTACATTGATACATTATATGAATTCCTTCATGGCTTGCTATGTGTTGTTTAAAATGGTTTTGCAATTCATCTATATGAATACATATAGAAGTAGCTCATATTCACTGTTGTATTTTTTTTTGAGAGAAAGAATTTTTAATATTTATTTTTTAGTTCTCGGCGGACACAACATCTTTGTTGGTATGTGGTGCTGAGGATCGAACCCGGGTCGCACGCATACGAGGCGAGCGCGCTACCGCTTGAGCCACATCCCCAGCCCTTCACTGTTGTATTTAACTTTTTGGATATACCACAATTTTTATATTTCATTGTTGATGAGCATTTAGATTGTCTCATATATTTATGTAAGCAAAGTAAGAGACATTTTCTCTTGATGTACCAGAGATTTGTTTTTTGCAATTCTGGGGATTGAACCCATGTCCTTGCATGTGTTACCATTCTACTACTGAACTACTTTTTATCCCTACAAAAATTGTTAAGGTTTATCCATGAGAGGAAATGTTGAGTTATAATAGGAACACCTATTCAACTTACTACATAATTCCAAACTGTGTTTCAAAGTACTTTCAAGTAAATGTTCATATCTGGTTGGACACATGCCTCCGACTTTTTCTTATTTCTGGTTCTTTGCTCATCCACATATTTTCCAAGATCAACATCTCAAATGCCAAAAAATCATTTATTCTTCTTGTTACACATTCTAACTTTGTGCTTTGCCTAAGAAAACCTTTCATATATCAAAATTATAAACAGATTTGTACATTTATTCTAATACATTTTGCTTTTTACATGTTAACTTTTAACCCCATCATAAAGATACTTTTTTTCTTGATGTAAATTTGGGGTTGATTTTTTAAAAATAGTCATTCAATTGCCCCAGTAGTTTATTGAATATACATTATTTTGCATACATCCATACACAATACATACATATATGAATAACTCGTTTTCTCATATACTCAATTATATAAAAATAAATCTTTCTGTTGGACTGTTTTTCTGTGTTGTTCCAGGACTACATTATTTTACTTCATAATACCTTTATTGTATTTTATGGTTATTGGAAGGTTATCTTGGTTTCCGTGGCTTCTGTAATATTGCACCATAAACTGGGTAGCTTCAAAACAGAAATATATTCTCTCACATTTCTAAAGTCCAGAAATGTAAAATCCTTGGGCCTGTGGACCACATTCCTGTCAGACACTGTAGAGGATTTTTTTCCCTTGAATCTACCTGCCTCCAGATTTTCCTTGGCTTGTGGCTACATCAGTCTGATATCTGTCTCCATCTTCACCTGCCTTCTCCTCTTCTGTTTGTATAATTTTCCTCTACCTCACAAATTAGAAGGACATTTGTCATTGGATTTCCGGTCCACCCACCTAACATAATATAACCTCCTCTCATGATCTTTAATTGAATTACATCTGAAAAGATACTTTTGTTCAAATAAAGTAACATTCATAGTTCTGAATATTAACATATAGATATATGTTTTGGAGCTATTGTTCAACCCCCAAAAGGACACTATTAGGGTAAAGTCCATGAAATTATAGTTTTACTAGAATATAACTTTTATTTTTAAAACTCCATAATCAGAGTTTTAGAAATGAAAGCTCAGTACCTTAACTCAACATTCAATTATATTTTAAAAATTAATTTTTCGTAGGGTAGTGAGAATTGAACTCAGGGACACTAGATCACTGAGCCATATCTCTAGCTCTGTTTTGTATTTTATTTAGAGACAGGGTCTCACTGAGTTCATTTTTTTGAGGTTGGCTTTGAACTTGTGCTCCTCCTGCCTCAGCTTCTCAAGCTACTTGGATTACAGGCATATGTCACTGCACCTGGAAAAAAAAAAACTTCTTGTGTATATTTCATTCATTTTCTCTCCCAGATAAATTTGAGAATATATTGGTGAAGTTTCTTAAAATATTTTGACATGGATAATTGGTTGTGATGACATTTAAATTGTAGATAATTTGAGAGATTTAGCTTTATATTACTGAGTTTTCCATCCAGGAATGTGTTATATCTCTCCATATTTTCTGGAGTTCTTTTCATTTATTAGAAGATACCTATTATTTTCTTCTTGTATATTCATATATTTATTTTTACTTACAAACTTATTTTTAAGATTCAGTGTAATAGTTATAATGTTTTTTGTTATGGCAGTGGAATGATCAAATTGGTTATTCTTGGCATATAGGAAAGCTATTGAAATTTCATACTTTCCTTAAAAAAAGTTTTATATATTTCCAATTGCTCATTAACTATTCCACTGAAAATCATGAATTTTCTGAGAAGATTAACATGATATCTGCAAATGAGTTTGGTGTCTTCCTTTTAAATACTTATAAACCATAAATTCCTTTTTTTCTCATGGATTGTATTAGCTGACCTACTCTACCATATAAAATAAACTGGACATGGGAAACATAATTGTGTTGTTTGTAATATCAATAGGAATATATTTAATATATGATCAGTAGTATCTTACTATTATATTACCATTAATATACTCTTAACATATTGTTAGTAATAATAATTTAGTACTGGTTTCTTGAGTGTTGTATGTTATTATCCAACCTCATCTGCTAAATGGCACTAAATCTATTAATTCTGTTTTCTTGAATTATTTAATATATCACACACTCCAGCTGAATTTCTTTAGGACCACAGACAGTTAAAAGTTTACTTTATTCCCTTTAAGAAATGATATACAGTCATACCTTGTCCTATACAGAGTGTTAGGGAGATATAAGGAAAGGTTTGTTGTAACTGGGGCTTCTGAGTGATTGGTAACTAGTAGTAGGATTCAGTGCTACATGACTGAGATGTTAATTTCCATTAAAATAAGATTTTATTGTTAGACTACCTCTGATTGCCCTTGATTCTACTTCTCAGATTTCAAACAAAAATCATTTTCCTCTTAGAACCTCAGGCATTCTCTCCATGCCATCTCTGACAAGTCCCATAATACCAAAATATGATACTAAAATAATAATATATGTAGGCACTGAATTTTATATTCCCTTGACATAGGGTCATCTTCATGACTTGAAGGCTCTAGCACAGGAAATTACATGCAATAAATATTTGTTGTGCTTAAATATGGCCTTTTGGATAGTTGTAACCCAATTGTCAGATGGGGTCACTTTGCCCATTAAACACAAATAAGATCAGTTTGTATATCATTTGCTTGTATTGTAGAAAGTCTAATGCTTTTGCCAATAATTTTTTATAAATTCTGGAGGCTTATATTTTTTCCAGTCAATTCTGACTGATTTGTAACTTCTGATGCATTCTTAGTTTCCACTCTGTGTCTTCCTTTAGTTCTCCCTGGCATTGTCTTGAATGTAGGGTGTACTGGTTCTGAATAAATAATCCCATCTCCAAATAAAATTTGCATGAAATAACAATGTGTCATGGACTATTATAAAGATTCAGAACTGTTGTTGTTATACTGCACTAAATGGCAGCTAATTTAAAATTGAATATTATTTTGCATATTCTTTTTTTTTATTGTTGGTAGTTCAAAACATTACATCTATTTTGATATATTTCACAGTTTAAAAAACAAATGCCAAATGACTTCTTTGATATAAGGGAAGTAACTAAGGACAGAGTAGGGACGAAGAACAGGGGAAGAAGATCAACATTAATAGAGATGAGAGGGGGGAGGGAAAGGGAGAGAGAAGGGAAATTGCATGGAAAGGGATGGTGATCCTCAGGGTTATACAAAATTACATATTTTGCATATTCTTTAAAAAGTCCTTGACCATTTCTGTCAGTTCAAGCACAAACCTACTATAATACTGTCTGACCTATTTTTTGTCTTTCACATTCCTTTACTTTTCCTCATTCTTCTACTCTTCCTTCCTCTCATCTAATTTTGTTAATATATTACTTAGAACAGCTGAAAACAGCTGAAAATTTCTTCCCAACAATTATCAGGATCTTTAGAGACTTGTAGAGACTTCAGTGAATTATTTTATGCAAAGGTGATGTGGTTAAGAAGAATTATCAATAACTAAATTCACATGAATCTGACATATTCAAAATGCCAATTTAAATATTTCTAACAGGGCTGGGATTGTGGCTCAGTGGTAGAGCACTTGCCTAGCATGTGTGAGGCACTGGGTTTGATTCCTGACACTACATGAAAATAAAATATAATATAAAATAAAATAAATAAAATTAAATAAAATAAAATAATAATAAATAAAAATAAAATAAAATAAATAAAGGTATTGTGTCCACCTACAATAAAATATTAATAAATAAATAAATATTTCAAACAGGAGATGTATATACCGTTTTAGTGATCCAAGAACGTGTTCTGAATCTCACATAAGTTTCACTGGCTCCCAAGTTATACTTACACATTCCTCTCATTACTAAATTTCAAATATAATTTTCTATCTGGAAGCTCAATTTGAATTGTTTCTTTTAAAATCATAATATAGTTGCAGATTAATCCTAATTTGTAGTAAAGCAAGTTCAAGTCACACAAAGGATAATTTATGTTGTATGTTACATAGAAAGCCCTTCTTATCTTGACCCTAGATTTGGAATCCATATTTTTTCATAAAACCCAAATCATCCTATTTATCAACTTCAATGAACCTAAACTACTAATATTCAAAATTCAGGGTTTTTTTTATTTGTTTGTTTCTGTTTTTGAATTTAGAATTGGCTGTTCTCTGAAAGTTAAAAGGCCAGGGAAAACTGTCAGATATACTTTTCATGTGATTTTGTCTGTCAAGTACATATAAAGTGTTTGGTATTAGACAAGTACAGAATAAAATTAATAAGACATGATTCTTACCTTTGACAAACTTCTAGCTGAAAGACATTCAATGAAAGGACATGTAAGAAATAGTCCTTGTTCTTTGAAGATCAGAGTTTACATTCTTTTTAATCATGAACATTCACATTTGTTAAGTAATACTTAGAGTAGTTTCCAAAATGATTTGGTCAACAACTATTATAGCCACCTCCCTGTTACTTCCTTTGAACATTTGTGCTAGCTGTTCCCTCTGCCTGGAACATTATACTCCCAGATCTTGACATACTCATTCCCTGACTTTATTCAGATGTCCATTCAATGTTAACTCAACCTGGAGGATTTCTCTGACCATCCCATATGTCGTTTTCTAGTTTACTGCCTTAATCTACCTTATTTTCAACTTGACACTTCACATCACATATTCCTCATTCTCATTTGAATATAAGGTTCATAAAAGGGACCATTTTTATTTTTTCACTGCCATATATCTAGCACCTAGAATGATGCCTGATATAACAGACACTCAATGATGAATAATTAATATTTAATTTATTGGACCTCTCTGGAGGTTAAATAAATCTTTTTGTCATCAAATATATGATATAGGATAGAAAAGTGATTTTAAATTATTTTATTTTAAATCACTCTATTAAATTTTTATTATATAAAATGCATTTAAAAACAATATTTGATAATATTGAGTACACAAAGACAAATTTCTATTTTTTTTCATTTTGCAAGCCATATACATTTTCAAATATACTTTAAATTAATTATGGAAGAAGCAGCATGATATGTAGTCTGTCCAAAACTCAAGGCTGTTTCCAGGAAATTCTTTGCAAAATAATACACCATAGATGTGAATTGTTATTATTCTACATGAAAAGAAAAATAGAATATAAGCATCATTAAAATGTTTCATTTAACATTAATTTTTTTAAAAATAGAGTTATCTTGATGTGCTGAAGAGGAATTTTCAATTGTATTATCGGATGGATCTTCTGGATATGATCCTAAAGTAAATTTGCAAACTCATTATTATTATTATGCTCCTCATTCACTTTGTCTTTCAACACTACTGATTCTTGTGTTTTAAGTATTTAAATAATAGCCCACTTTGGTTTTAAATTATTTTAAACAATATAACTGAGAATGAAAAAATATTTAAAATAATATTAGAAACCATTACCAAAGCAAATGTTTTTCAGCTATGTGATAGCCAGTTGAGAATCTGAGTCATGGACATCATGAACATACTTGTATGATATCCCCTGATTGTCATATACATTTAATCCATATTGACTTGAAGGCTTTTGTTTTTCCATTTTTGAGGAAAATATTTTCATAACATTTAAAAATTAATTATATTTAAAATTGAACACCTAGCATACCACTGTTATGAAATACTATGTATATGTGTATCTGTGCATATGTATAGGTATTAGTTGTATATATGTGTAATGTAATATCCTATGTGTGTCCGTGTAATACCTATATTGTTTGGTATGTGAATGTTTGACTTTCAAGACAATGCAATTCTTTTTTTACATGTACATGAATTCACAATCCCACCAGCAATATATAAGAGATACTTGAGGTCAATGATATTTATTCATACTTTTTGCTTAAAAGTTTTAAATTTTGCTTTTGACAAATATGAAATATGTTTTGTATTTATTTTTATGTATGAATGAGGCCAGGGTATAATTTCATTTTTTTTCCATGTGGACAAGTCTTTTACAGGTCCATTTAGCGAATGGTTCCTTCTTCCTTGATCTTCTATGCCACTGTTTATAAACATTAATTGGGAGACCAATAGGCTAAAGTAGCTCCAGTGCCCTGGGATTTTATGTAAAGAAACAGACCCAAGTTAGTATAAAAGATCATATCCTAGGAAAATGAAACTTAATATTTAATCAGTCAAAAATAACCAACTAACATCTAACTGGAGACCTTAAGTTTCTATATTCCCACTTTAAACAATTAGATATTTTCTTTGTTTCACTTTCTAGGTTTCCTCATAAAAGTTTTCCCTTTGCATACCTCTGTGGAGCCTCAACTGCTTGCAATCTGTCACTGCCCAATTTATGAGTTCCTGCCTGCTCAAATAAACTCTTCAGAATTTAAATGTTCCTAAGCTTATCTTTAAACACCATCTTATTCACAACTCAATATCACACATATACATGGGTGTGCTTCTGGGTCTATTTTACATTCCACTGAAAAAATTTGTGAAGTTCTTGTGATAATATCACAGTACCCTGATTGCTACACAATCATAATTCTACCTAATATTCGGTAGGTCATTATTCCTTTTCTTATTCTTTCCATTTGTATTTAAATTTTAGAATAAGCTTGCAGAGTTCCACAGAAAAACTCTTCTGGGTTTTTGAATGGAATTGTATTACAATCCTATTATAGATCAAGTTGGAGAGAACAGAAAAAAAAAATTACTGTTGTCTCCTAATCATGAACATTTGATGTTGCTTCATTTTTGTAAGTCTTCTGCTATGCATTTCAATGCTTTTTTAAAAAAATATATTTTTATTTGTAGATGGACACCATACCTTTATTTATTTATCTTTATATGGTGCTGAGGATCAAACCCAGTGCCACATACATGCTAGGGGAGCACTCTACTACTGAGCCACAAACCCAGCCCCACATTTCATTGCTTTTTATCACCCATTTTCATATGCCATTTACATCTTTTGTGGGATTTATTTGCAAATAGTTCATAGTTTATTTGTTCTTAAAAATGTTGCCTTTTTTAAAAGTTGTTTTCTGGTTGTTTGTGCATGTATACAAATGCAGATTTGACATTTCTTTATTCATTATTTTTCAATGAGTGTTAATTAAGGCACAATTAACAGAGTAAAATGTATCTTTTTTTTTTTTTAAAAAGTGTATGGTTCTATGAATTTTGGCAAACATCATCAAGATCAAAATATATGACAAATAATGCTGAATATTTTCCATGTACATATCTAATATTAGTTTATCTTCTTTGGAGATGCATCTGTTCAAATCTTTTCCTGTTTGTCATTGGGTTATATGGTTTCTAATTATTAAATTGGAAATCCCTTTATATATTCTGGGTACTAGTCATTTATTAGATATGTTTTCATATTAGTTCACTTAATTTGTGTCTTATCTTTTCAGTGTCTTTGAAAGAGCAGACAATTTGAGTTTTATGAAATCCAATGTATCCATTTCTTTATTTTATAGATTTTTCTTTTGGTATCATACATAAGAAACCCTTGCCTAATTCAAGGTCAAAATATACTCACTTGTGTTTTCATGTAAAAGTTTTAAAATTTTAGGTTTTGCATTTAAGTCTCTTACACATATAGGCTTAAATTTTTGTATGTTGTGGGATGTATGTGTCAATGTTCATTTAGGGGATATTGCTTTCTGATAGTTGAAGCACAATTTATCGTGTTGAGGTCAAAACTCTTTTGGATACATATACGTAGTATGAGTGGGTCTGGGTCTGAGTCTGTTTGTGCAATTTGTTGTGTTCCATTGGTTTGTTTGGTTATTTTGGTACTAGAAATTGAACACAGGAATATTCTACCATTGAGCTACACTCTCAGTCCTTTTTTCATTTTTCTTTTTAGACAGAGTTTTACTAATTTGCCTAAGCTGGCCTTAAATTTGCCATCTTCCTGCCTCAGCCTCTCAGGTAGCTGGGAATACAGGTGTGCTCCACCATGCCTGTATATTTGGGACTTTTTACAAAAGCAATCGAGTGTTTGTTAATAGATCCAGTTGTATTTCTTTCTTTCCAGTTTGCATGCATTTTTAAAAAATTTCTTGTCTTGATATACATTGATATATACTGGATATCAGCTTTGGTACAATAATAAAGGAAGTATGGAAAGCAGACATCCTTTCATTGTTACTATTCTGAAGTACAAACCATTGATCTTTCACCAGTAAGTATTATGTTAGAACTGGTTTGTTTGTTTCTTTTTTTTTTTTTTTTTTTTTTTGTAGATGCTCTTTATCAGATTGAGGGAGCTTCATTATATGCTTTCCCTACTCATAGAGGGGTCTTCTTTTTTGTTTATTTGTATTGCGAATGGGCAAATAATTTGGACAAATGCTGTTTTGAATCTATGTAGATGATGATAAACGACTTTTTTCTGTTGATACAGAGAATTGCATTGTTTGATTTTTTTTAATGTTAGTTTTTCTTCAATAAATCTCAGTTGTGACCATTTTTATATTTGATTATTTGGTACAATATTTTCTTATACTTTTTATTTTGCATAATTATACAGTATCTTGTGTTTACAAGTGTAAATGTAAATTGATGTTATGTATTCAGCCAATTTGCTAACACATGTTATTCCTCCTAGCTTATAGATTCTTTTGGCTTATGCATATGGAAAACCTTGTCAGATATAAATAATGGACATTTTATTTTATTCTTTTTAAATCCTCATGCCTTAATAATACAAATATTATATGTAATTATTATTAATAATACATTGTTATATATGAATTAATGCAACAACATACAGTCATGTGCATACACATATGAAATAGAAAAATTAGAAGAGGAAAAAAATTCTTTTTTTTTTTTTATTTCTTTTTTTTTTATTGGTTGTTCACAACATTACAAAGCTCATGACATATCATATTTCATACATTAGATTGAAGTGGGTTATGAACTCCCAATTTTACCCCAAATGCAGATTGCAGAATCACGTCGGTTACACATCCACAATTTTACATAATGCCCAATTAGTAATTGTTGTATTCTGCTACTTTTCCTATCCCCTACTATCCCCCCTCCCCTCCCCTCCCATCTTCTCTCTCTACCCCATCTATTGTAATTCATTTCTCTCCTTGTTAATTTTCCCATTCCCCTCACAACCTCTTATATGTAATATTGTATAGCAATGAGGGTCTCCCTTCATTTCCATGCAATTTCCCTTTTCTCTCCCTTTCCCTCCCATCTCATGTCTCTGTTTAATGTTAATCTTTTCTTCCTGCTCTTCCTCCCTGCTCTGTTCATAGTTGCTCTCATTATATCAAAGAAGACATTTGGTATTTGTTTTTTAGGGATTGACTAGCTTCACTAAGCATAATCTGCTCTAGTGCCATCCATTTCCCTGCAAATTCTATGATTTTGTCATTTTTTATTGCTGCATAGTACTCCATTGTGTATAGATGCCACATTTTTTTTATCCATTCATATATTGAAGGGCATCTGGGTTGGTTCCACAGTCTAGCTATTGTGAATTGTGCTGCTATGAACATCGATGTGGCAGCATCCCTGTAGCATGCTTTTTTAAGGTCTTCAGGAAATAGTCCGAGAAGGGCAATAGCAGGGTCAAATGGTGGTTCCATTCCCAGCTTTCCCAGGAATCTCCAAACTGCTTTCCAAATTGGCCGCACCAATTTGCAGTCCCACCAGCAATGTACAAGAGTACCCTTTTCTCCACATCCTCGCCAGCACTTGTTGTTGTTTGACTTCATAGTGGCTGCCAATCTTACTGGAGTGAGATGGTATCTTAGGGTGGTTTTGATTTGCATTTCTCTGATTGCTAGAGATGGTGAGCATTTTTTCATGTACTTGTTGATTGATTGTATATCCTCCTCTGAGAAGTGTCTGTTCAGGTCCTTGGCCCATTTGTTGATTGGGTTATTTGATATCTTATTGTCAAATTTTTTGAGTTCTTTGTATACTCTGGATATTAGGGCTCTATCTGAAGTGTGAGGAGTAAAAATTTGTTCCCAGGATGTAGGCTCCCTATTTACCTCTCTTATTGTTTCTCTTGCTGAGAAAAAACTTTTTAGTTTAAGTAAGTCCCATTTGTTGATTCTTGTTATTAACTCTTGTGCTATGGGTGTCCTATTAAGGAATTTGGAGCCTGACCCCACAATATGTAAATCATAGCCAACTTTTTCTTCTATCAGGCAAAGAGTCTCTGATTTGATATCAAGCTCCTTGATCCATTTTGAGTTAACTTTTGTGCATGGAGAGAGAAAGGGATTCAGTTTCATTTTGTTGCATATGGATTTCCAGTTTTCCCAACACCATTTGTTGAAGATGCTATCCTTCCTCCATTGCATGCTTTTAGCCCCTTTATCAAATATAAGATAGTTGTAACTTTGTGGATTAGTCTCTGTGTCCTCTATTCTATACCATTGGTCCACCCGCCTGTTTTGGTACCAGTACCATGCTGTTTTGGTCACTATTGCTCTGTAATATAGTTTGAAATCTGGTATCGCTATACCGCCTGATTCACACTTCCTGCTTAGAATTGCTTTTGCTATTCTGGGTCTTTTATTTTTCCATATGAATTTCATGATTGCTTTATCTATTTCTTCAAGAAATGCCTTTGGGATTTTGATTGGCATTGCATTAAACCTATAGAGAACTTTTGGTAATATCGCCATTTTGATAATGTTAGTTCGGCCTATCCATGAACAGGGTATATTTTTCCATCTTCTAAGGTCTTCTTCTACTTCTCTCTTTAGGGTTCTGTAGTTTTCATTGTATAAATCTTTTACCTCTTTTGTTAGGTTGATTCCCAAGTATTTTATTTTTTTTGAGGATATTGTGAATGGAGTGTTTTTCCTCATTTCCGTTTCAGAAGTTTTGTCGCTGATATACAGAAATGCCTTTGATTTGTGCGTGTTGATTTTATATCCTGTCACTTTGCTGAATTCATTTATTAGTTCTAGTAGTTTCTTTGTAGATCCTTTTGGGTCTTCTAGGTATAGAATCATGTCATCTGCAAATAGTGATAATTTAAGTTCTTCTTTTCCTATTGTTATGCCTTTAATTTCCTTTGTCTGTCTAATTGCTCTGGCCAGTGTTTCGAGAACTATATTGAATAGAAGTGGTGATAGAGGGCATCCCTGTCTTGTTCCAGATTTTAGAGGGAATGCCTTTAACTTTTGTCCATTCAGAATGATGCTAGCCTGAGGCTTAGCATAGATAGCTTTTACAATGTCAAGGTAAGTTCCTGTTATCCCTAGTTTTTCTAATGTTTTGAACATAAAGGGGTGCTGTACTTTGTCGAATGCTTTCTCTGCATCTATCGAGATGATCATATGGTTCTTATCTTTAAGTCTATTGATGTGGTGAATAATATTTATTGATTTACGTATATTGAACCATCCTTGCATCCCAGGGATGAATCCTACTTGATCATGGTGCACAATTTTTTTGATGTGTTTTTGTATTCGATTTGCCAGAATTTTATTGAGGATTTTTGCATCTAGGTTCATTAGAGATATTGGTCTGTAGTTTTCTTTCTTTGAGGTGTCTTTGTCTGGTTTTGGAATCAGAGTGATGTTGGCCTCATAGAATGAATTTGGAAGAGCTCCCTCTTTTTGTATTTCCTGAAATAACTTGAAAAGTATTGGTATTAATTCTTCTTTAAAGGTTTTGTAAAACTCCGCTGTATACCCATCTGGTCCTGGGCTTTTCTTGGTTGGTAGTCTTTTGATGGCTTCTTCAATTTCATCCATTGATATTGGTCTGTTCAAATTGTGTGTATCCTCCTGACTCAGTCTGGGCAAATCATATGACTTAAGAAATTTATCGATGTCTTCACTATCTTCTATTTTATTGGAATATAGGTTTTCAAAATAATTTCTAATTGTCTTCTGTATTTCTGTAGCATCTGTTGTGATATTGCCTTTTTCATCCCGTATGTTAGTAATTTGAGTTTTCTCTCTTCTTCTCTTCGTTAGCATGGCTAAAGGTCTGTCGATCTTATTTATTTTTTCGAAGAACCAACTTTTAGTTTTGTTAATTTTTTCAATAGTTTCTTTTGTTTCAATTTCATTGATTTCCACTCTGATTTTAATTATTTCTTGCCTTCTGCTACATTTGCTGTTGTTTTGCTCTTCCTTTTCTAGGGGTTTGAGATGAAGTGTGAGCTCATTTATTTGTTGGTTTTTTCTTTTTTTGAGGAATGACCACCAGGCGATGAATTTTCCTCTTAAAACTGCTTTCATTGTGTCCCATAGATTCCGATATGTTGTGTCTGTATTTTCATTTATCTCTAAGAATTTTTTGATTTCCTCCTTTATGTCTTCTGTCACCCATTGATCATTCAGTAACATATTGTTCATTTTCCATGTGATGCAGGATTTTTCCTTCCTTCTTTTATCATTGATTTCCAGTTTCATTCCATTATGATCAGATAAAATGCATGGTATTATCTCCACCCCTTTATATTTACTGAGGGTTGCTCTATGGCATAATATATGGTCTATTTTTGAGAAGGATCCATGTGCTGCTGAGAAAAAAGTATATCCATTTGATGATGGTTGATATATTCTATATATGTCAGTTAAGTCTAGGTTATTGATTGTGGTATTGAGTTCTATAGGTTCTTTATTCAACTTTTGTTTGGAGGATCTGTCCAATGGTGAGAGAGGTGTGTTGAAGTCACCCATAATTATTGCGTTTTCGTCTATTTGATTCCTGAACTTGAGGAGAATTTGTTTTATGAATATCGCAGCGCCATTATTTGGTGCATAAATATTGATAATTGTTATGTCTTGTTGGTGAATGGTTCCTTTTAACAGTATATAGTGTCCTTCTTTATCCCTTTTGATTAACTTAGTCTTGAAGTCGATTTTATTCGATATGAGGATGGCCACCCCTGCTTGCTTACGAGGACCGTGTGCGTGGTATATTTTTTCCCATCCTTTTACCTTCAGCCTGTGTATGTCTTTTCCAATCAGATGTGTCTCCTGGAGGCAGCATATTGTTGGATTTGTTTTTTTAATCCATGATACCAGCCTATGTCGCTTTATTGGAGAGTTTAAGCCATTAACATTCAGAGTTACTATTGATATATGGTTTGTACTTCCATCCATGTTTGATTATTTATCCTTTTTTAAAAAAAATTAGTTTGTTTCTCCATGATTATCTTTCCCCTCACCCTCTGTCTTTACCGAGGCACTTCCCTCTGATGGTTTTGGTTATTGTTTTTCATTTCTTCCTCGTGTAGTGTTTTGCTCAAAATGCTTTGCAATGCTGGTTTTCTGGCTGCAAATTCTTTTAACTTTTGTTTATCATGAAAGATTTTTATTTCGTTGTCATACCTGAAGCTTAATTTTGCTGGATACAGAATTCTTGGTTGGCATCCATTGTCTTTCAGTGTTTGAAATACATTGTTCCATGATCTTCTTGCTTTCAGTGTCTGTGATGAAAAATCTGTTGTTAATCTTATTGGTTTACCCCTGAATGTAATCTGTCTCTTTTCTCTTGTAGCTTTTAATATTTTATCTTTGTTCTGTATATTGGATATCTTCATAACAATGTGTCTTGGCGTTGGTCTACTGTGATTTTGTGTGCTCGGTGTCCTGAATGCATCTTCAATTTGTATATCTGTTTCCTTTTTTATTTCTGGAAAGTTTTCTGTAATTATTTCATTCAGCAGGTTACTCATTCCCTTGGTTTGAATCTCTGTACCTTCTTCTATCCCGATGACTCGTAAATTTGGTTTTTTTATGTTATCCCATAACTCTTGGATGTTTTTCTCGTGATTTTTTACCAGCCTTTCTGAGTTGGCTAGACTCTTTTCAAGATGATATATTTTGTCTTCAGTATCTGACGTTCTGGCTTCTACTTGCTCCACTCTGTTAGTGATACTCTCAATTGAGTTTTTAATTTGGTTTATAGTTTCCTTCATTTCTAGAATTATTGTTTGATTATTTTTTATAATCTCTATCTCCTGATAAAGATGCTTAACTTCTTCTTTTATCTGTTTATGTAACTCATTCTCAATGTGTTCTTTTGCTGCTTGAATTTGCTGTCTCGTATCCTCTTTAAGGTTCCATTCCATCTGTCTAAGGTGTTCCTTGAGTTCTTTATATGAACATTTTTCCGATGACTCTAGGTCCTCCTGAATATTTAGGCTGTCCTGCATTGTTTGTACTCCTTTTCTTCCTTGCTTTTTGAAGCTGCTCATGTTACTTCTTGTTCTGTTTGACTGCTGAGTTACTGTTTACTCCTATAAATTTATTTGATGCTTGGGAGGAAAGGTATTAGAAGGGAAGGGAAGAAGTCACTAATGAGAATGAGAGTAAGCAGGTAGAATTCAAGGAAGGGGGGATAAGATAATTGAAAAGAAATGAAAAGACAAAAGAAGAAAAAAATAGGAAATAAAAAAATAAAAAGAAAAAAATTTATAAAAAAAGAATAAAACAAAAATTAAAATTAAAATTGGAAGAAAAAAAATTTTTTTAAATTGTAAAAAAAAATTTAAAAAACAAGAAAGAAAAATGAAAATGAAAGAAAACCCCAAATCAAAATAAAAAAAAATTTTAAAAAAAGAGAAAAGAAAAAAGGAAAAAGGAAAAAAAACACTAATAAATGCAGTCTTAGAGTTTGATTAACTTCTCTTCCAGTAGGTGGCGCTGTGCCCACCAGGCCAAGTTTCTCCTGTCAATACGCGGGAACCAATCACTGTGCAGCAGCTCCTCCTCCCAGACTGGGCGAGTCTCCAATCCTGAGTGCCTAGGGCCTCCTCTTGTGTCTAGTCACTTCCCCACTTTTCCTCTAGCCAGGCCCATCTCACGGGTGCCGCTCACCACAATACTGGGTACACGCCAGGTCTGCTGCTCCCGGGAGCCCTGTTTTCATGGACGATTGGGCACACTCTCCCAGATTGCCTGTCCCTCAGACCCTAAGTTTGTGGAGCTTAGGGCTGAGAATCCTCAGCAAATTTTACTTGCCCTCCGGTAGCCACGCCCCCGGTAGCTGGTGCACGAGACCTCAGCTGTCAGCTCTGGTGGGAGTGGTAGTTCCGCGCCTCGGGTCCCTCGCCACCTCTAATTCCCTCGGTCTGGCTACCGCGCTCACGGGAGAGCTGGGAGGGGCCCTTACGGGAGAGCTGGGAGGGGCCCTTAAGGTTTCCCCGATGTGTGGAGAGGGAAGGCTAGGGGATTACACACCTGTAGCCGCAGGATTCAATGAAGTTATCTCCTCCGCCGCAGTCTGATGACGTCAGTTCTCTCGGAAAAAAATTCTTAATAAAAATGATTTATTTCTACTGAGGTGCTCAAAACTGTTGACAAGGGTGGTTGTTCACTGCCTATCCCAGACTACCCTTCTTTCCATTTCTTCTTAGACTCTATAACACATATAAGACACCCAAATATGGGGATTTCTTCATATATTGTCCACCAACCTTCCAGCTGGAGTGACCTGGAAATGAAGCTGGTTGTAATAGCTCTCAGCTTTCCTTCTCATCAGTATAAAGTAGGACAGAATGGGAAGTACTGACAATTGAATTTTTGTCATAAAAGAATTGATTTATGCTCCCCAAGGCAGAGTTGATGCAGAGTTCTAAATACTTTGACTAGGACCTATAGAACTATGTTGAATTGATGTGATAACAGTGGGCATTCATGTGACTTGATTTGATTTCCTATTTTGGATCATGATGTTATAAATTCTTATACATATTCTCATCATCATCATCATTATTTTTAGATGTAGTTGGACATTTTTATTCATTTATTTTTATGTGCTGCTGAAGATCTAATCCAGTGTCTCCCACATGCTAGACAAGCACTCTACTGCTGTGCCACAACCCCAGCCTCTCTTGTAGATATTCTTAAGTTTAAGAGAGGTCAGTTCTATTTATCTTTATTTAATAGTCCTTTTACTTATTTTTCAATCATTAATGGGTGTTCCTTTCTGTGAATGCTTTTCCTGCAATGAAATGATCAATCATCTTTCTCCTTTAAAGTGGTAAAATGTGTGTTTAAACTTTCCTAATCTTCTCAGTTGAACTTAGCTTATTAATGGTGTGCTTTCTTCTTCAATGCAAGTAGTATTTAGTTACCTCTTTGTTTTGGATCATGGTATCTGAAGTTTCAACTGTAATCAAATATAATTGATACTTCTATTATTATTCTTGTTGAAATCTGTATGATTATACCACCTTCAGAGTATAAATTATATAATATTTCCTCTTGTTCTATTCTTTGGAAGTGTTTAAATAATATTAGATATTTCCTTGAAAATGCTGCTTGTGCAACTCTTTAGGTCTAGTGTTTATTTATTAAAAAGTTTTAAAATGATAATTTTTAAAAATTGTAAGTTTTATTTGCAGTATGATAGTCAAACCAAAGTGACTCCATTTTGTTTAGTAACTCCATTTCATAAAACAACCGTGCCAAATAGAAGATCATGACTGGGGCAAATTGTTCTTTTCCTTTTGCTATAGAAATCTTTAAGAACACCACCTAATGGGGCATTGTTTCTGTAACTGGGGTGACTGGGCTACTTGTGATTGGCTAAGCATCCCACCACCTGACAGCACTCTTCCACTTCTATAACTTGGCTTGCTTGCATTGGCTAGACCCCCAAAGTCCCTTTTGCAGTTTTCAGGCTTATAAGGAGTGCCCTTGCAATTGTTTGGGGCAGATCAGGGCAACAGCTGTATGCTCTGGTTAGTTGCCACTGGTATGCTTCAATAAAGGCTTGATCTGATTATATGTGAGTGGTCTGGAAGTCAATTTATGAAACCCCGGGAGGATGCTTTAACTATAACAGCAGTAATGGGGATTGAATTGAGGACCTCATCCATGCTAGGTATATACTCTATCATTGTGCTGCATCCTCAATCATAAAAGGCTGCCTTAGTGTCTGTTGTAGTTATTGGAATCTTCCACATTTTGTTTCTTCTTGAGTCAGTTTCAGTAATTTATATATTTTCAGGGAGATTTCATTTCATCTAACACTTCAGGTTTACTGGCATAAGGTTTTTTTGGTTGTTGTTTTGTTCTAATTATTTATATATGACAATAGAATACATTCTAAAACATCATAGATAAATGGAGTATAATTTCTCATTCTTCTGGTTATACATGATGTAGGATCACATTCGTTGTGTAGTCGTATACGCACATAGGGTATTAGTGTCCAGTGCATTCTACCATTCTTCTTAACCACATATCCCCTCCCCTCCCTTCACTCTCCTCTGCTTATTCCAAAGTATCTCTAGTCTTCCCTAGCTACCCCCCACTTATTGTGAATCAGCATCCGCATAGCCGACCTTTGGTTTTTTTTGGGGGGGATTGGCTTATTTTGCTTAGCATAATTTTTTATGGTTTAGATGCGGTGTCTTCCAAAAGCTCATTTATAAGATAATGCAAAGTTTGGAGAAGAAATGATTGGGTCATAGCCCTAACCTAATCAGTGGATTAATCCATGATAGGATTAACTAAGTGGTAACTGGAGACAGGTGGTGTGTAGCTGGAGGAAGTGATTCATTGGGGGTGTGACTATGGGGTATATATTTGTATATGGGGAGTGGAGGCTTACTCTGCTTCCTGATTATCATGATGTGAGCTGCTTCCCTCAGCTACCTGCCCCCTCTCCTGCTGAGATGTTCAGCTTCCCCTTGAGGCTATAGGAATGGAGCTGGCCTTCTATGAACTAAGACCTATGAAACAGTGAGCACTCAAATAAACTTTTCCTCCTCTACAACTGCCCATGGTTAGATCTTTTAGTCACAGCAGTGGAATTGCTGACTAAAACAATAATATTCTCCAAGTCCATCCATTTACTGGCAAATGCCAAGATGTCAAAATTCTTTAAGGTTGAGTAATATTTTACTATGTATATATACCATATTTTCTTTATACATTAGTCTGTTGAATGGTACCTAGGTGGATTCCATAGTTTAGTTATCATGTGTGGTGAGCCGTTTCTGTGAACTGTGGCCGCCATTACAAGATGGCGCTGGTTTCCCCTGTAGTCTGTGACAAACAACTCCTTATCAGAATGAATTGGCACGCTGTGACTTGGCACCCTATGAGAAAAGTCCACGTGGCAGTTGTGCATTGGGGCTTTATCTGCTTTATTAAGGCTGGGGCACACGGGAGTAGTAGTAGTGGCAGTAGTAGTAGCAGTAGTAGTAGTGGCAGTAGGAGTAGCAGTAGAAGTAGTAGTAGGAGTAGCAGTAGAAGCTAAAAGACATGTCAATACAAAGGCCTGAATAAACAGCTGAAAGAAGAAAAAGTATCAAGGACCTGAATAAACTGCTGAAAGAAGATTCCTGAGTTGCGTCTTCCTTGCGGGCAAGGGGTTGCGACAATCATGAGTTGATCTGCTATAAATATTGATGTGGCTGTGTCACTCTAGTATGCTGATTTTTAAGTCCTTTGCATATAAACTGAGAAATCAGATAGCTGGGAATAATCCAAATGGTGGTTTCATTCAAAGTTTTCTGAGGAATCTCCATACTACTTTCCAGAGTCTCTGTACCAATTTGAAGTCCCACCAACAATGTATTAGTATACCTTTTCCCCCACATCTTCACCAACATTTATTTGTTGCTTGTATTTTTGATCATTGCCATTCTGACTGGAGTGAGATGAAATCTTAGTTTTGATTTGCATTTCTCTAATTGCTAGAGATGCTCAGCATTTTTTCATATGTTGGTTGATCAATTGTTTGTTCTTCTGTGAACAAGAAGTGTCTGTTCAGTTCCTTAGCCAATTTATTTATTGGATTATTTGTTTTTTTGGTGTTAAATTTTTGTGTTCTTTATATATCCTGGAGATACATGCTCTATCTGAGGTGCATGTGCTAAAGATTTTCTCACATTCTGTAGGCTCTCTCTTCACGTTATTGATTGTTTCCTTTGCTGAGAAAAAGCTTTTTAGTTTGATTCCATACCATTTATTGTTGATTTCACTTCTTGCATTTTAGGAGTCTTGTTTAGGAAATCAGTTCCTAAGCCAAGATTGTGAAGATTTGTGCTTACTTTTTCTTCTATTAATCGCAGGGTCTCTGTTCTAATGCCTAAGTCTTTGATCCAATTGAGTTGAGTTTTATGCAGGGTGAGAGCTAGGAGTTTAATTTCATTTTGCTGCATATGGAATTCCAGTTTTCCCAGCACCATTTTTTGAAGAGGCTATCTTTCTCCAGTGAATGTTTTTGGCACCTTTGTCTAGTATGAGATACCAGTATTTTTGTGGGTTTGTCTCTGTGTCTTTTATTTTGTACTATCGGTCTATGTGTCTGTTTTGATGCCAATACCATGCCATTTTTGTTACTATTAATCTGTAGTATAATTTAATGTCTGGTATTGTGATGCCTCTTGCTTCACTCTTCTTGCAAAGGATTTCTTTGGTTATTCTAGGTCTTTTATTTTTCCAAATGAAGTTCATGCTTGCTTTTTCTATTTCTATGAAGAATGTCATTGGGATTTTAATAGGAATTGCATTAAATTTTATAATGCTTTTGGTACTATGGCCATTTTGACAATATTAATTCTGCCTATCCGAGAGCATGAGAAATCTTACTATCTTCTAAGGTCTTCTCTAATTTCTTTCTTTAGTGTTCTGTAGTTTTCATTATAGAGCTTTTTTTTTTTTTTTACCTCTTTTGTTAGATTGATTCCCAAGTATTTTATTTATTTTTTAAGGCTATTGTGAAAGGGTTAGTTTTCCTAATTTCCCTTTCAATAGATTCATCACTGATACATAGGCATGCATTTGATTTATGGGTGTTGATTATATATCCTGCTGCTTTGCTGAATTAATTTATTGCTTCTAGAAATTTTCTGGTGAATTTTTTTTATTTTCTAAATAAAGAATCATAGCATCTGCAAATAGTGATAATTTGAGTTTTGAATAAATTACCTAACATTCTATCTCAACATCCTAGAAAAAGAAGGACAGATTAACACCAAAAGTAGTAGAAGACAGAAAATAATTAAAATAAATTTTCCTATTCATAACCCTTTAATTTCTTTCATTTGTATAATTTCTCTGGCTAGAGTTCCACTTATACTGAGTAGAAGTGATGAAAGAAGGGGTTCTTGTCTTGTTCCAGTTTTTAGAGGAAATGCTTTCAATTTTTTTTTTCTCTATTTTAAATGATGTTGGCCTCGGGTTAATTATATGTAGCTTTTACAATGTTAAGGTATTTTTCTATTATCTCTGGTTTTCTAGTATTTTTAATACAATGAGATAGTGTATTTTATCAAATGCTTTTTCTCCATCTCTTAAAATTATCATGATTCTTGTCCTAAGTCTATTGATTGATGAATGACATTTATTGATTTATCTATATTGAACCAACCTTGCACCCTTGATAAACTCCACTTAATCAACCCCACTTAATATATTTTTCAATGCAATTTGCCAGAAATTTCTTGGAGAATATTTGCATCTATGTTCATCAGGGATATTTTCTGAAGTTTTCTTTCCTTGATGTGTCGTTGTCTGGTTTTGGTATCAGGTTAATACTAGCCTTATATAAAGAGTTTGGAAAGGTTCCCTCCTTTTCTATTTCATGGAATAATTTGAGAAGTATCAGTGTTAATTTTTCTTTAAAGGTCTTGAGAACTTGTCAGAGCATCTGTCTGTTCCTGGGCTTTCCTTGATTGGTAAGCTTTCCATGACATCTTCTATTTAGTTGCATTAAAATAATATGTTTAAATTATGCATGTCCTCTGGATTCAGTATGGAAATGTCAAATTTCTCTAGTAAATTATAGATCTATTCAAGATTTTCAATTTTATTGGAATATAAATTTTCAAAATAGTTTCTAGTTATCTTCTGTATTTCAGTAGTGCCTGTTGAGATAGTTCTTTTTTCATCATGAATTTTAATAATTTGTATTTTTTTTCTCTCTCTCTTTGTCTTCAGTAGTGTGGCTAAGGGTTTATCAATTTTACTTATTTTTTCAACAAACTAACTTTTTTGTCAATTTTTTGAATTGTTTATTATGTTTCAATTTCATTGGTTTCAGCCCTTATTTTAATTATTTTCTGTCTTCTACTACTTTTGGTGTTGATCTGTCCCTTCTTTTTCTAGGATGTTGAGATATAATGTTAGGTAATTTATTCATTGACTTTTTATTCTTTTAACGAATGAGCTTAATGCAATGAACTTACCTCTTATCATTGCCTTCATAATGTCCAAGAGGTTTTTTTTTTTTTTTTTTTTTTTTTTTTTTTTTTAAAGAGAGAGTGAGAGAGGAGAGAGAGAGAGAGAGAGAATTTTTTTGTTTTGTTTGTTTTTTTTTATTGTTGGTCATTCAAAACATTACATAGTTCTTAATACATCATATTTCACAGTTTGATTCAAGTGGGTTATGAACTCTCAATTTTACCCCGTATACAGATTGCTGTATCACATCAGTTACCCTTCCATTGATTGACATATTGCCTTTCTAGTGTCTGATGTATTCTGCTGTCTGTCCTATTCTCTACTATCCCCCCTCCCCTCCACTCCCCTCCCCTCCCCTCCCCTTTTCTCTCTCTACCCCTTCTACTGTAAATCATTTCTTCCATTTGTATTATCTTGTCTTACCCCTCCTTTCCTCTTATATGTCATTTTGTATAACCCTGAGGATCGCCTTCCATTACCATGCGATTTCCCTTCTCACTTCCTTTCCCTCCCACCTCTCAACCCTGTTAATGTAAATCTTCGTCTCAAGCTCTTTGTCCCTACCCTGTCCTTATTTCCTCCCCTTATATCAAAGGAGTCATTTGGTATTTGTTTTTTAAAGATTGACTAGCTTCACTTAGCATAATCTGCTCTAATGCCATCCATTTCCCTCCAAATTCTATGATTTTGTCATTTTTTAATGCAGAGTAATACTCCATTGTGTATAAATGCCACATTTTTTTTATCCATTCATCTATTGAAGGGCATCTAGGCTGATTCCACAATCTTGCTATCGTGAATTGTGCTGCTATGAACATCGATGTAGCAGTGTCCCTGTAGCACGCTCTTATTAGGTCTTTGGGGAATAGACCGAGAAGGGGAATAGCTGGGTCAAATGGTGGTTCCATTCCCAGCTTTCCAAGAAATCTCCATACTGCTTTCCAAATTGGCTGCACCAATTTGCAGTCCCACCAGCAATGAACAAGAGTGCCCTTTTCCCCCATCCTCTCCAGCACTTATTGTTGTTTGACTTCCTAATGGCTGCCAATCTTACTGGAGTGAGATGGTATCTTAGGGTGGTTTTGATTTGCATTTATCTGACTGCTAGCGATGGTGAGCATTTTTTCATGTACTTATTGATTGATTGTATGTCCTCCTCTGAGAAGTGTCTGTTCAGGTCCTTTGCCCATTTATTGATTGGGTTATTTGTTATCTTATTGTCTAATTTTTTGAGTTCTTTATATATTCTGGTTATTAGGGCTCTATCTGAAGTGTGTGGAGTAAAGATTTGTTCCCAGGATGTAGGCTCCCTGTTTATCTCTCTTATTGTTTCTTTTGCTGAGAAAAAACTTTTTAGTTTGAGTAAGTCCCATTTGTTGATTCTAGTTGTTAACTCTTGTGCTATGGGTGTCCTATTGAGGAATTTGGAGCCTGATCCCACAGTATGTAGATCATAGCCAACTTTTTCTTCTATCAGATGCCGTGTCTCTGATTTAATATCAAGCTCCTTGATCCATTTTGAGTTAACTTTTGTGCATGGCGAGAGATAGGGATTCAGATTCATTTTGATGCAGATGGATTTCCAGTTTTCCCAGCACCATTTGTTGAAGATGCTATCCTTCCTCCATTGCATGGAGTGAGAGAGGAGAGAGAGAGAGAGAGAGAGAGAGAGAGAATTTTTAATATTTATTTATTTTTTAGTTCTCGGCGGACACAACATCTTTGTTGGTATGTGGTGCTGAGGATCGAACCCGGGCCGCACGCATGCCAGGTGAGCGCGCCACCGCTTGAGCCACATCCCCAGCCCCTGTCCAAGAGGTTTTGATGTTGTATCACTATTCTCATTTATCACTCAGTATTTTTTAATTTCATCCCTGATTTCTTTTGCTATCCATTCATCATTCAATAATGTATTATTTAGTCTTTAGGTATAAGAGCAGCTTCTATTTTTATTTTATCATTGATTTATAATTTCATTTCATTATGATCTGATAGAATAAAGGATATTATCTCTATATTTTTGTGTTTGCTAAGACATGGTCTTATTTAGAGAAGCATCTGTGTGCTGCTTAGAAAATAGTATATTCACTCATTGATGGATGAAATAGTATATATATGCCCTTTAAGCCAAAGTTATTGATTGTATCATTTAGTTTTATAGTTTCTTTGTTTAGTTTTATTTGGAAGATCTATCCATTAGGGAGAGAGGTTTGTTAAAGTCACCCAGTGTTATTGTGATGTTGTCTATTTGTTTTTTGAAATTGAGAAGGATTTGTTTGATGTACATAGATGCTTCATTGTTTGGGCAATAAATATTAATGATCATTATATCTTGCTGATGTATCATTCCCTTAATCAGTATTAAATGTCCTTCTTTGTCCCTTCTGATTAGCTTTGACTTGACGTCCAGTTTATCTGATATGAGGATGGAACCCCTGCTTACTCACATGATCCACAAGAGGATTTATTTTAATTTTTTTTTTTTTAGTTGTAGTTGGGCACAGTACCTTTATTTTATTTATTTATATGTAGTGCTGAGGATCGAACCCAGTGCCTCACACATGCTAGGTGAGCACTTTACCACTGAGCCACAACCCCAGACCAATGAGTGATTCCATTTTTACCCACCCATTCACCTTCATTCTGTGGATGTTTTTGCCTATGAGGTGAGTCTCTTGGAGACAGCATATTGTTGGCTCTTTTTTAAAGCCTACCTGCCAGTCTATGTCTTTTGATTGGTGAGTTTAGGCCATTAACATTCAATGTTATTTTTGAGATGTGATTTGTATTTCTGGTCATTTTGGCTTATTTCTGGTTTTTAATTAGACTTAATTTCTCCTTTGACTATTTCTTTAATGCAATTCTTCCCTTTGATGATTTGTACTTTTATTTTCATTTTATCCTTCTGTAATATTTTGTTGAGAATGTTTTATAGTACAGGCTTTCCAGTTGTGAATTCTTTTAACTTTTGTTTATCATAGAAGGTTTTTATTTCATTTTCAAATCTGAAGCTTAATTTTGCTGGTTATAAAATTCTTGATTGGCATCCATTTTCTTCCAGAGCTTGGTATATATTATTCTATGGACTCCTAGTTTTGAGGGTCTGGGTTGAGAAATAAGTTGAGGTCCAAGTTGGTTTCCCCCCATATGTAATTTGATTTTTTTTATCTTGTGGCCTTGAAAATTCTTTCCTTATTATGTATTTTAGCCTTTCTCATTATAATGTGCCTTGGTGTGGGTCTGTTGTAATTTTGTATATTTGTATTCCTGAAAGCCTCTTGTATTTGTTTTCCATTTCATTCTTTAGGTTTGGGAAATTTTCTGATATTATTTGATTGATATGATTGTGCATTCCTTTGTTTTATATATCCACACCTTCATCTACCCCCCAAAAAACTTTAAATTTGGTCTTCTCGTGTTATCCATAATTTGTGAAAGTTCTATTCATGGTTTTTATCATCTTCTCTGTGTGGTCAACTTTATTTTCAAGATTATATATTTTGTTTTCTTTGCCTGAGGTTCTATCTTCCAAGTAGTCTAGTCTGTTGGGGATACTTTCCATTGAATTTTTAATTT
This sequence comes from Urocitellus parryii, assembly GCF_045843805.1. Lineage (NCBI taxonomy): Eukaryota > Metazoa > Chordata > Mammalia > Rodentia > Sciuridae > Urocitellus > Urocitellus parryii. The sequence continues at coordinate 52,013,425 of NC_135547.1, read as the reverse complement.
GGTTCATTGATTCCCTCATTTCAAGGATTTCTTTTCATAATTTATATCTTTTTACTGAAGTGATCCTTCACCTCCTGAGATTTATCTCTAATTTTACCCTTTACATCTCCCTTAGGTCACAGATTGGTTTAACTATGTATATTCTCTTAACTCTTTCTCTAATATTTCTTCTACTGTCTTCTTGATGGATTCTATTATTGGAGCACCTTGATTTGTTTGTGGCACTTTCTATCCCTTATTTTTTCATGTTATTTGTGTGTCTTTCTATCTAGCATTGTGGATCTGAGGCAATACAGTTTTTATCTTGTAGTCTTATAGTGTCCCTGAAGGTTTCCAGTATCTTACCTTTAAAGGGGAGACCAATATTAACAGCACTTATTGCTAACAATATACACCCTTAAACCAAATAACTTCTATTAAGTTGTCTACAATTTTATCATGATAAACAGAAATGATAAGTTTAATACTAAATGGTTCAAAATTTCTAATGGTGGGTAAAGAGGGAACAGAAGTAGTGTATTATGTGATGTTTATGAGGAAGGAGGAGAAAAGACAGAAGTAAAAAATTATGGGAAGACTGAAAGATGATCAATAGAGTATATATATATATATATATATATATATATATATATATATATAAATGAAAATAAAAGAAAAAAAGTAAAAATTAAAAAAACATACAACCAAACTGTAATGTACTATTCAGACATCCCACTCCTCTATGAACTGAGGCATGAAAAATATTTGGTTTCAAAAATGGTAGAGAGGGGGGATTCCACCTCTTGGGTCCCCTTCTTCCTCCTGGAGAAGTCTTTTCTGCTGTCCTTTAATAAACTTCTAATTTCCACTCTGAAAAAAAATGGTAGAGAGGGCTGGGATTGTGGCTCAGTGGTAGAGTGCTTGCCTAGCATGGGCGGGACCTGGGTTTGATTCTCAGCACCACATAAAAAAAAAAATAAAGGCTTTGTGTCGTGTCCATTTACAAAAAAATATCCATTCTCTCTCTCTCTCTCTCTCTCTCTCTCTCTCTCTCTCTCTCTCTCTGTCACTCTCCTTTAAAAAATGGTTGAGATATGAGAGAAAAAGAAAAAAAGAAAAAAAATTCTCAATGGAAAATTGAACAATTGTTTCTGTTGGAGTTCAAAAGTTTCTCAATTTCACTTCTCAGCCAATAAGTGGTGTTGTCTGGAGTATGATGGTAGCTCCATTTCAGAAGTTGAGAGTTGCTAGCATAGGAGAATTAGTCCTGGAGAAGGAACTCCTGGAGATCTGGTATAACAATTGCCAGTCCATGTTGAAAGGCTGCACCCCAAGAATATACTTTGGCTTCCACTCATGTGATGTAGGAGCCTGATCTTAGACCCTTACATTGTCTTTGGACCCCACAATTCATGGTCTCTGATTTAGTCTCCAAATTTGATCTCTCCTGCCCCCACCCTTTTGAATTCCTGGTCAGGCACTTCTATCCCAGGCAATCTTGAGGGCTGAGCACCATGATCTGTGATCCTATCATGAAGAGCTATTCTGTATTAGGTAGATCAAGACCAGGTGCTGAGAGCTATGGGCTGGCCATGTAGCTGCAAGTGTTGACCTGGGTTGATGGCTAGGAATGGTTTGGGAGATTGGGGTTTGGGAAGCCAGAGGGCCCTGTTAGGTGCTGGACCTGGTGGGAGAAGAGGATTGGTGGATGGTAGACTAGAGAGGGAATTGGGAACCAGGCTGGTGCCTGGGCCCACTGATTGGTGGCTCGAGTGGTCCCCAGGAACCCTGAGGGTGCCAGTCAAGCTGGTTGGGCAAGTTGAGAGCAAGACACCCTCACACCCTCTTCCAACTTTCCAACCCACTTTTGAGGGAAGTCTATTTCTCTGCTTTCTGATGCCATGTCCCCAGCTACTTTTCTCAGCCACATACTTCTGTCATGATGTTCTGCATCACCTCAGGCCCAGAGAAATGGAATTAGCCCTCTATGAACTGAAACCTCTAAAATAATGAGTTCCAAATAAACTTTTCCTCCTAAAATAGGAGGAAAAGGTCTTTTGGTCACAGCAGTAAAAATGCTGACTAAAATAAGGTGGAAGGGCATGGAAGAGCAAAGCTTCTCACCTTATGATACCCATGAAGTAGAGTGAGAAAGAGAGGGAGAGAAGATTGGAGACAGAGAGAGGGGAGGAGGGAGAAAGGCATATGGACAGGAGGGGAAACAAAATAAGGACATGATATAATTCCCAAGGACAAGTCCCCAAGGATTCACTCATTTCAAGTAGGACTATTTCCTAAAGTTTACACCATTTCCCAATAAATTCATCCAATAATATATTAATGCATAGATTTATTGATGAAATCAGAGATTATTATCCAATCAGTTCCCCCCCCCCAAATCCCACCTCTGAACCTTGCTACACTGAGGGGGTCAAGCTTTGAATGTGTGAGTATTTGGGAACACTCCAGATACAAATTATAGTAGCCCTGCTTTCCTTAATTCTTCAATTTATTATGGATGAGATCAACAACACAAAAGATACTAGTTTGATAATTTAATAGGTTGGCATATATTATTAGATTGGAAAAATAAATTTTTTTAATATTTATTTTTTAGTTTTTGGTGGACACAACATCTTTATTTTTTTTATTTTTTTGTGGTGCTAAGGATCGAACCCAGTGCCCCGCACATGCCAGGCAAGTGCACTACCACTTGAGCAACATCCCCAGCCCAATAAGTTGTTTCTTAAAGAACACATATGTGAGTAAAATTTGTGCTGTATTGTGAGAACAAAGTAGGAATATGATAGATACTGTTTGTTCTTCAGAAAATTTACATTTAATACATTATTGCATATTATTTCTACACATTAAAAATCTTCTTTGAAATCCCATTATAGTAGACTTAACAACACTATTTAATGTCTTAAATTGTAGGTAATAGAAATCAATAATTTGTATTGTATTTTTCAGGTAAGTGTCTTTTTTACAAAGGTAGCATGGTTATGAACATTGTCTTTGAATTTAAATGATCTAGGTTTGAATCCTGACTCCACCACTTCTTAGGAATCTGATTGTTGTTAATTTAATCAGATTTGCTTATTCTTCATCTGTTAAATGAGAACAATTTGTACCATATATATTTGATGTGAGGATTAAATTAATTAATCCATGAAAAACCTTTGACATGATATGTGGTACATAAGACCTAATTAAATGATTTTAGAACACAAAAGATGGTTATGTATTTTTGTTTACAGATTAGAATTAGTGTAAGGTTCTGTATTATTTTTAACTTTTGATATTTAAAAACTTATCCCTAGCCCAACTATTAGAGTATAGGAACAAAGAATTCTCCAAAATATAAAAAGTAGAAATCACGTGAGATATTTAGAGGAGAATATGTAAAATTAATTGTTCTAAAGGTAAGGTGCCTTACATATATACATTTATATATTCTTTCATTTTCTTTAAATTTTATCTTATTTTTTAATTGACATACAATCATTATATGTATTCATAGTGTACATTTTAACATTGTGATAGATGGATACATTGTGGAAAGATCAAGTTAGGTTAATTAACATATACATTTCCTTATATATTTATAAATTTTTAGTGTTGAGGACATTTATAATCCACTATTTTAAAAATTTTGAAACAAATAATGTATTATTATTTATAGCCACTATACTGTACAATAGATTGCCAGAATCTATTCCTCCAAACTTAAACATTATACACTTTAAATAATGTCTCCCTTTTCCCTGTCTACCCTGCTCTACTCCCTGATGACTGCCTCTCAGCCTCTGGTAGCTATCATTCTACTCTGTATTTCTTTGGAGTTCAATTTTTTTAGATTCCACATATCTTTTTAAGTACAGGTCCAAAATGATGATATAGTTCTATGAATACCATCATGAGAAGACGTCAAAAATCTATTGTTAATTTGAAAAAAAAAAAACTTTAAATATATACATTTATGGAAAAAAATCATTCTTTTAATATATTTGTGAATACATTTTACATGTAAATGTATCACTTAAAATATCTAGAACATATATCACTAAGACATTAATAGTCTTTATATCTGAGTGGATTAATATAAATTATTTTATATAATTTAAAATATAAATTATCGTAAATTATCTGATTTCTTTATTTTTTCTTTAATTTAGACATTCATTGTTTAGAAATACAGGGTATGTAGATTAAACCCCAGTCTTATTAAATAATGAAATGATACTTTGATTGAAAAAAGAAATGAATGACTATGGGGATATAGCTCAGTTGGTGGAGTACCTGCCTCACATGCACAAGGCCCTGGGTTCAATCCCCAGCACACCCCTCACACCAAAAAAGGAATGAATAATTCAGAGGCAGTGAGTAGCATGAATGTTTAGTCTTTATTTGAAGCAAATCAGAAAAATCCTTTATGAGAAATGATATGCACTAGTTTTTTTTAATCAAGACAATACCATTTTTACTCAGGATGTCTTTATCAGAGATTGAATTTGTAAATAACAATATATCCTAATTAAACAAATAGGTTCATATATATATATATATATATATATATATATAATGTTATGCAAATGAATAGAAAATATCCTGTGTGCCTTCTGAGAGTTTGGGGAGAATGAGTAGAAAATGTTGAGCTTAGTTTGCCCAAAGTTGTTCCTATTTACCCCAAATTGGCAGTGGACAAACATAATCTATACTGCAGTGTTTGGTTATGCTTGGCCTCCAGAATATCCAATTTATTTTATGTTTGATGATTTATATTGTTTCTTAAATATGGAAATTATTATTAAGATGTTTTATTACTTGAGAGTCAGAGTATAAATATAATAAAATCATCTAGCATATAAGAGGTTATATATCATGTTTTCACCTATAAGCTCCTCTATTATGACATAGTGCAGCTATATTAAATCATATAGCTATGCCTCTGAAATTATTAAGTTTTAGGGGATAGTTCAGTTTGAAAAAACTCCACTGATTTTGTAATGCTTAAGGATGATGGAGGATTTAAGGCAGAGGTGAAAGGGAGATTTCACTAAGAAAGTGGAAGGGCCACCTAGAACATCCTGTTTCAAAGTGCTGTTTCTTAAATTCAGAACTATACTGATAGTGATAGCTTTGGAGTGCATAAGAAGAGCCAGGCCTTGTGATCAAAACTTTACATTCATTTTTTTCTGTTGTTGTTTTTCTGTTTTCATACTAACCCTGAGAATGAAGGAAAAATATCAGCTTTAGCAAGCCAATGGTTAAAATATTATCAAGGGGTTCAAAAGAAGTCTGATTGAATCCAGAGCATTATTACAATTTTTTTATGGCACACCAAACTCCAATTTATTTCATGCTTATATTACATGTTCTACACAGGTCAGAATAACTTTTAATACTGTAAAAACAGTATTTGTAGCTAAAGACAGAAATTCAATGACCTAAAGATGAAGCATTCCTAACTGAACCAGAATATTTACACTTGGATCTATGCTACAAATTCTTGAGGATGGCCTATGTGTAATGTAAATATAGGAATGTTAATTCATATCCAAGAGAAACTGCAACTTAGAAACTTATGCAAGTCAACAGCTGTGACCTTAGTGAAGCAGGCAGTAGAGTTTTCATTCAGCAATCTGTGCCTCATGCTTCTTTGGCTAGAGCTATGTATATTTAATTAGTGTCCTCTCTCCTTCACAGTACATGTTTTTCCACTTGACAGTTTCTGGCACCAAAAGAATGTCCTTGAGAAAAAAGTCAGGCCTATTGATTACTAAGCATATTATTTGACTTGGTGTTCAACCATTCTCAAGAAAGAATTGGGAATAATGAAAGACAGTGGGGCGTAGAGACACTTTAACTGACAGTGTCAGGTCGGTCGAAGCTATTGAACAGTTCCTATTAAATTAGCTTAGCTTCATCTCTGCTAGTTAAAGCTGGCATGCTGACAAATTAGTGTCTATCTGTATAGAAAAAAAGAGTAAGGAAGAGCAGTTTTACATTTGGGGACTCAGTGACAGTCAAATCACAAGGTCAATAAAAATATATCCATCACAAACAACATTTGTTTCATATCAATACACTGGATGATTAGCTTCAAAATATTCACTATGTGAGCACATTTTTCATAATGAGGTTTTTTATTTTCAAAATAAATATTAATATATAATTTCTCAGTTTTGGTTGCTTATTGGAAATCAAAATGGCAATTTTACTCAGAATTTCCATTCATAGAGATGTAAGATTTATGCTTCCTTAATAAAAAAAATCTTAAATAAAGATAAACACTTTTTTTTCACCAATGTGTGTTTTGTTCTTTGGCTTAATACATACAAGCATACCTCACTTTATTGCATTTTGAAGATATTATAATTTTATAAATTGTAGATTTGTGACAACCTTCAGTTCAGCAAGACTATTGGTGCCATTTTCCACCCACATTTTCTGCCTTTGTGTCTCTGAAACATTTTGTTAATCCTCACCATATTATATACATTTTCATCATTTACGTCATGGTGATCTCAGATCAGTGATTTCTGATGTTACTATTGACCACCCCCATATAAGATGGCAAATTTAATCAATAAATATTGTGCGTTCTTAATGCTCCTCTGACCATCCATTCCTCATCTTTCTTCTCCCCAGGCCTCCCTATTCCTTGAGATATAAAAATATTAAATTGGATCAATTAATAACCCTGCAATGGCATCATAGAATTCAAGTGAAAGAAAGACACAGGTCTCTTGCTCAAAAGTTAGAAATGATTAAGCTTAGTGAGGAAGGTATGACAAGAGTTTAGATAGACAGAAGGCAAGGACTCTTGAACCAAACAAACAAGTCATAAATGGAAAGAAAAAGTTCTTAAAGGAAATTAAAACTGATATATAGTAAACACACATGAGAAGAATGCAAAACAGCCTCATTGTTGATATGTAGAAAGTTTTAGTGTTCCGGGTGGAGTATCAAAACAGTCACAAGGTTCCCTTAAGTCAGAATCTAATTCAGAGCAATTCTCTAATTCTTTAATTCTTTCTCTGAAAGTGAAGAGAAGTAGAGAAGCAGCAGAAGAAGAGTTAGAAGTTATCAGAGGTAGTTTCATGAGGTTTAAGGAGAGAAGCCATCTCCATAACAAAAAAGCAAGGTGGGATAGCACGTATTGATGTATGAGCTGCAGCAAGTTATCCAGAAGATCTAGATAAGATAATTGATGAATGTGACTATAAGGAGCAAGAGATTTTCAATGGAGAAAAACCAGCTTTCATTGGAACAAGATACCATGCAGGACTTACATAACCAAGGAGAAGTCAATGCTTGGCTTAAAAACTTCAAAGTACAGGCTTTCTTGGTAGACACTAATGTAGCTAGTAATTTTAGGTTGAAGCAATATTCATTTGTCACTCCAGAAGTCCTAGGTTCCTTAGGAATTCTAATAAATTTACTCTTTCTGGTTCTATACATGACACAACAAAGCTAGTATGACAGCACATCTATTTAAATGTGGCTTACTGAATATTTTAGCCCACTGTTAAAACATACAACTGGAAAAAAATCCTTTCAAAATATTTCCAGTCACTGATAATACTCCTAGACACCCAAAGGTTCTGATGTAGATACACAATGTTATTAACAACATTTTCAAGCCTGCTAACATTCATTATTTAGCACATGGATCAAGAAGTGACTTTAGAAGCTGAGATTGTAGCTCAGTGGTAGAGCATTTGCTTTGCACATGTGAGGCATTGGGTTCGATCCTCAGCACCACATATAAAATTAAATTAAAAATATTTTTTTTAAATATGTGATTTTAGAACTTATTATTGAAGAAGATACATTTGTAAGGCTATAGATTCCATAGTAATGATTTCTGTGATGTATCTGAGCAAAATCGATTCAAAACTTTTTGGAAAGGATTTACCATTCTAGATGCCCTTAAGAAAATTGCTGATTCATGGAAGGTAGTCAAAATATCCACATTAAGATGATTCCAACTCTAATGGGAGACTTTGAGGAATTCAAGGCTTCAGTAGAAGAAGTTACTGCAAATATGTGGAAATAGCAAGAGAATTACAATCAGAAGTGGAGCCTGGAGATATTACTGAATTGCTGCGATCTCATAATAAAACTTTTGACAGGATAAGGAATTGTTCTTATGGATGAACAAACAAAGTGGTTTCTGCATGTGATATCTACTATTGGTGAAGAAGCTCTGGACATTGTTGAAATGACACAAAGGATTTAGGTATTAAAGTGACTTAGTTCATAAAGCAGTAACAGGTTGAAAAAACTAGCCTCAATTTTGAAAGAAGTTCTGTTGTGGGTAAAACTTTAATCAAATGAAATCATATGTTGGGCATGGTGGTGGACACCTATAATCCCAGTGACTCTGGAGAATAAGAAAGGAAGACCACAAGTTCAAGTCCAACCTCAGCAACTTAGTGGGACCCTCTCTCAAGGTAAAAACTGTTGTGGTGTATCTTAGTGGTAAAGTGCCTCTGAGTCTGTCACTGGTATCCCCCAAAAAACAAACAAGCAAACAAACAAAAAACTCAAGATACACCATGTTCCACAAAAAAATCTCGATGAAAGGAAATGTCAAGTGATGTGACAAACCTCATTGTTTTATTTATTTATTTTTCAAGTGGTCATATTTACTGATGTAACATTCTTTTTTTTAATTTTTAAACTTTTATTTGTTCTTTTTAGATATATATGACATTAGAGTGCATTTTGACATATTATACATACAGAAAATATAACTAATTCTAATTAGAGTCCCATTCTTGTGGTTTTACACAATGTGCAGTTTCACTAGTTGTGTCTTCATATATGAACATGGGAAAGTTATGTCTGATTCATTCGACTATGTTTCCTATTCCTGTTCTCCTTCCCTTCTCTTCATTCCCATTTATCTAATCCATTGAACTTCTCTCCTTCCCTTCCACCCTTGTTGTGTGTTAGTATTGGCATATCAGAGAGAACATTCAACATTTGGTTTGGGGAATTAGCTTATTTCATTTTGCATGGTAGTCTCCAGATCCATCCATTTACCAGTTGAGTAATATTCCATTGTATATATGTACCACATGTTCATTATCCATTCATCTGTTGAAGGGCATTTAGGTTGGTTTAAAACCTTAGCTTTATTTTAGGAAAATGCTACAGACACTCAACCTTCACTACCCACTAAACTGATAAGCCAGCAGTCATCAACAGGAAGGTAAGACCCTCCACTAGCAAAAATATTAAGAATTACTGAGGTAAGATAATAATTAGCATTTATTTATATCAATAAAATTTTTTAAATTAAGATTTATTCATTGATTTTTAAACATAATGCTATTGTGCACTTATTAGAGTATAACATGATGTAAACATAAATTTTGTTTGTATTTGGGAGGCAAAGAATTCATGCAACACACTTGATTTCATTAGTTGCTTTATTATTTATGTATTTACTTTTGTTGTGCTGGGCACCAAACCCAGGGCCTTCTGCATACTAAGCAAGTGTTCTACCATCAAACTATATCCCCAGCCTATATATTCTTTGTTGTGGCAGCCTGTTCTTGAAAACAATCCTGATGTATCTCCAAGGAATGCATATTTTTTTTTTTTTTTGTGTGTGTGTGTGTGTGTGTGTGTGTGTGTGTTTGTGTGAGTATATGGAAATGGTTTCAAGAATAAAGCTGTATATTATGATTTTTAAAAAAGACAAAAATTGGTGCCTCTTAATTTTTCCTTCCTATAGGTCAGATTGTGAGCCATGTGGAGTTTAGCATTTTTCCCCCCACAAGGGAAAAAAATATCTGTCATTGGAAGTAATCCTTGCCATTTCTAGGAATTCCTTTGGATGTGGAATAAGAGTCCATAATTCACTCTAGAGTCATTTAGAACTTTTTCTCTTGTATAAACCATTGTTATGCATTCATAAAACAGCATATTTCCCTGTGTTGCTCATAATGAAAGGAAAACTTTTTCTAGAGAAATCTGAAAATGTGGCACAAGAAAAAAACCCTCTTTGGCACATTAGTTCAGTTGAAAATTAGTTTTCCTCATATCTTGATACTTGCTTCCTTCCTGCTTTACTTACCTGGTTCCACTATTGGTGCCCAAAGTTTTCAATATGGCATTCAGCTGGGTCTGATCTCTTCATGCTTCCAATTTCCTTCTTCACCTCTGCTCCACATCCCTATATCTAGTCACATTTTGGACATAATTTCAGTCAATATTTAACTAGACTGCTCTCTTCTAAGATGTTAAGTGGCTGACAGCTCCCCCAGAGGAAATTCATATTTTAAAAGAGATCAAATAAATTAATCTCTACTTATTAGAATGTAGAAATTACCACAACATAATTATACTTCAAGATGACTTAAAAGACAAAGGAGCGGATGAGTCACTCTTCATATTTCCTTCATGCCTACTCCTTGCTGTTTATTCTTCTCCCTTCCAGAACCTTTTCCATGATCTTTGGATTTCATACTTGATGGATGTTATGGTTTGGATATGAGGTGTCCTCCAAAAGCTCAATTGAGAGACAATGTAGGAAGGTTTAGGAGAGAAATGATTGGGTTATGAGATCCTTAACCCAATCAGTAAATTAGTCACCTAATGGGATCAATTAGGCAGGTGAGTGTGGTTGGAAGAGGTGGGGCATTGGAAACATGGCTCTGGGGTATATATTTGCATTTGGCAAGTGGAAATTTCTCTTTTTGCTTCCTGATCATCTTGTAAGCTGATTCCCTCTGCCACACTCTTCTGCCAGGATGTTCAGCCTCACCTTGGGCCCCGAGGAGTGGAGCCTGCTATCTATGGATTGAAACCTCTGAAGCCATGAACACCCAAATAAACTTTTCCTTCTCTATATTTGGTTGGTAGGGTCCTTTAATCACAGCAGTGAAAAAAGCTGACTAAAACAGAAATTGGTACCTGGAGTGGGGCTGTTGCTGTGACTAACCTGATAATGTTGTTCAGAATACTTTGGAGCTTTTAGGAATTGGTATGAGGAATTTTGCATTGTATAGCAGTGAAAGCTGGAAATGCTTTAGTCTACTGTAAGTAGAGCTCAATGGTCAAATCTGATGGGAGCTCAGAAGACCAGAATGCCAGTAGGATTATGGACAGTAAACACAGGGCGCAAGACGGTGCAGAAAAAAAGGAGTACACTATTCAAAATTGGATTAGAATCTACTTGTATTACACTCTGGCTGAGAAGTTGTATTTTGCCTGTGTCTGAGACTTTCTGTGAAGCTGGTTTTAAAAGTGATAGACTTCTTAATCTGGTGGAAGAAATATCTAGGGAGCATAGCATTCAGGTAGTGGCAAGGTAGCATGGCTTTTCTGGCAGCTCTTAATCAATTTTATTCAGAAACAGAAATCAGAGCAGGAAGTATTGACAAATAAAGGCAGGAGTAAAACTAGAGCTAAGGAAGTTGCAGTCGTTAAAACATTACTACTGCCACTAAAGACATGCTAAAGACTTTTGCCAGATATAATAAGATGGTTTGGGGCATCTCAGGAGCTGGCAAGACCACACCTGTGTTCAAGGGAGTAAAAGTCAAAATTCTTTTGAGAAGAGAACAGTGGGGAATCCTTCCTGCATAAGGGGGCCTAGGAAGGTTTTTCAAGGTACTCGGCCACCTAGATATCCAGAGGCTGCTGGGGGCTTTAGTACTGCTGGGAATGGTGTCAGACCTTGGCTTTAACCACATAGTGCTAGTTCTGCAAGTTTACAGGATGTGGAGTTAGGGTGTCATGAAGGCTTCCAGCAAGATTTCAAAGGAAGTCCTGGGAAGCCAGGAAAAGTGCAGCAGGGTCAAAGCCCATGATGGTAGCCCCTGAGAGGACATAGTGTGGAGATGTGAGGAGGAATCCAAAGCTGCAGTGGAGACCCCCAAGATTAAGAAATGCCAATAAAATGGGATATCATCCTAGGAAAGCTGCAGGAATTGAGGAGAAACAAGCCAAAAGAAAGGCCACTTGGGCTGCAACCAACAAGGCCACAGGAGTGGATCTATATAAGATCTTCAGAGAGAACATTATGATGCAATGTGCTCCAGATGCTGGACACAGAACTATAGGAATTATTCGCCCAGCTGGATTTCAGTCTTGCTTTGGTCCCATCTCTTCTTTCTATGCCCCTATTTTTTGTGAATGGAAATTTTTATTCTGTACCTTTATATATTGGACACTTGTAAATAGATTTTGATTTTTACATGATGCAAGTTTGCTCTGAGTCTCAGAGTAGACTTTGGACTTGAACTTTTAGGCACTCCTTGAACTGTTGAGATTATGAGGATTCTTGAAGATGAACTAAATGTATTTTCCACTGTGTGATGGTCATGACCTATTGGAACTAGGAGCAGAATTTTATGATTTGTATGTTACACATCCGCCAAAAGCTCATGTATGAAATAATGCAAGAAAGTTTAGAGAAGAAATGATTGAGTTATGAGAGCCTTAACCCAATCAGTAAAGTAGTCACCTGATGGGATTGATTGAGTGATAACTGAAGGCAGCTGGGGTGTGGTTGGAGGAGGTGGGGCATTGGGAGCATGGCTTTGGGGTATATATTTGTATTTGGCAAGTGGAGATCTCTCTCTTTGCTTTCTGATCATCATGTGATCTGCTTCTCTCTGCCACATTCTTTTGCTGTGATGTTCAACCTCACCTTGAGCCCTGAGTAAGGGATCCTGCTGTCTTGGATTGAGACCTCTGAAACCATGAGCACCCAAATAAACTTTTACTTCTCTGTAGTTTTTCTGGTCAGGTTCTTTGTCACAGCAGTGAAAAAGCTGACTACAATAATGTATTTGTTATAACATTATGTAATAAGTTACCTCCAAACATAGTGGCTGAAAACAGTAATAAGTACTTTTATTTGATGACTTTTTAGGTCAGCTCAATAGTTCTGGCACAAAGTCTCTCACAGGCTGCAATCAATGTGCCAGCTAGGGCTGCAGTTACCTCAAGGATTCACCTAGACATGATCCATTTTCAAGCTTAATCATGCAATTGTTGGATGGCAATATTATTTCCATAGGGCTGCACACGTGGCTTCTTGATCTGAGAGCAAGAGAAAGTTGAGGGGTGGGATGGAGGAAGGGAGAAAGAAGAGCAAAGACAGGGAAGGAATGGGAGGGAGACAGGGAAAAAGAGATTGGAATAATGTAAGCTGGAAGTCACACATTTTTTACTTTTATCAAATTTATATAATGTTTATATAACCTAATCTTTGCAATGACATAACATCATTTATTTTCCTTAGAAGCAAGCCATGATCCAACAAATACATGAAAAAAAATGTTCAACATCATTAGCAATTAGCATACCCATTTTTATAGCCACATGATTCACAATAGCCAAACTATTGGACCAGCTTACATGTCCATCAATGTATGAGTAGATGAAGAAAATGTGGTAAATGTACACAAAGGAATTTTATTGAGCCAAGAAGAAAAATGAATTATGTCATTTGTAGGAAAATGGATGGAACTTGAAAATATTATGTTATATGAAATAAGCCAAACTCAGAAGGTGAAGCATTGTATGTTTTCTCTCATATGTGGAAGCTGCAGAGGAATAAGGGAAAGGAAGCTGGGTGGGAACTCAAAGAGAAATCAGTAGAGGAAAAGGTCCAGAGGGTGGGAGGTAGGGAGGGAAATGGTGTTGTGGAATGATATTGACCAAATTATATTGTTGTATTGTATGCATGTATGAATATGCAACAACAAATCTGATCATTATGTGCAACTTCAAAGCACCAAAATATCTTGGAAAAAATTATACAAACAAAAAAACAAAACAAAACAAAAAAGGAAAACCATTAGGCCCAGGTAACATAATGGGAGATGATGACATCAGAAACAGAATACTAAATGGTGCAGAACATTGGGATCTATCAAAGAGGCTGCTGACCACATTTATACACACCTAAATAAAAGGCTAAGAAGATTGACACATCGCTTTTGGATAGGTAGTTGTGCTTGAATTTGCATATAGATTTTCAATTTGGTTATATCTACATATGTCCATGTAACCTCCATCAGTTACTCTTAAATAAGTTTCATTTTTGAGAGTGCATGTTTTGATGATGAATACTACAGTGACTATTTTAAGGGGTTATTAGGATAAGGCTGTATTCAAGAAAGAGAACCGTGGAAATAGAAGTAATTAGGGAGGCCTAAATAAATTAAGTATTTTGTTAATTTTCAATTCAATGCTATAACTAACCTCCTATTGTATTTCAGATATCATAAAATATATGCAGATACAAGTGTGAATAAACTAATCTCTACTTTGCATTCATCCTAGTTTAATGAAGGTGACCAATAGATACACAAAATCTACTACAAAAAGCATGTTCTAAATACTGACTAAAATATCAAAGATAATGATATGTGTACATTTGCCTGTATACCAAGGAGAGGAGCAGAAACTTGTTCTGAGTCTTAAAGTCAGTGTGTGTCAAGAAATACACATGAGTGAACTACAAGCAGCAGTAAGAAATATACGATAAAGGTGTGGAGTCAAGAAAGCATAAACACATTCAGGAAGCCCAAGGTGTTTAGCAAAAGGAATCCGGAGTGTGTGATATTTGAAGAGACATTACAGAAGGCTTGAAAGTTAGGCAGGGGCTAGATCATATTAGGCTTTGCATGCCATGTTAAGGACTTTGAATTTTACCCTGAGGGTAATGATATGCTAGAAAGATCTAACTAAAGGGGCCAGATTGGTGACTTAAAAATATCATTCTACTTTCAGTGTGGATTGCTTTGTAGGGCACAGATGGAATTGTAAGAATGGAGTTGTAGCAAAAGTTTTAAGAACATGTGCTTTGGCTTCAGGCAATTGCTGTTTGATAATCTGTGTGTAGAAAATAAATAAATGTCTTTCAAATTCTCAGATTCCCCTTCATAGGACCCACCTAATGGTGTTCTGATGGAAGTCATGGAAACTGATAAATGAAAAGCACTTTCTACAGTTCCTGGCATATACTAGTACTCTATAAATTGCAACTCTTCCTATTCAACCTGCTAAAAAATGAGGAAATTTTTTCAATAATTTAGGTAACAGAAAGTAGTGATCTGGATTATGGTCATAGCACTGCTGAAGGACAGAATTGGATGCTTTACAGAGGCCTATCATAGTTAAAATCAAAATATCATAGTATCCAATTGGAGTTATTCCTCTACTCATCATTTCTGAGTAATCTGTTAGGAACCACTTAAGAATATGCAGCTTTTATTTGACAGGAGAAAGAAACTAGTTATGGACTGAACTTTATGAAATGAATGCTAATTCCTAGTTACTTGATGCTAATATAAAACCTGTAATTTAGTCCTGCTGAGCCAATCAGTCCCTTTCTCTCTCTTTCCTTAGATTAGAAATTATATAAGGAATATATGCTTAATTGAGGAAGAAAAATATTAGAAACATATAAAATGAAATAAACCTTATAATCCCTACTAATAAGAATTAACTAATGGGAAAAAGGAATATGTTGAAAAATGATCATCTCATAGATAATAATAATAATAATAATAATAATAATAAGCTATTTTTACTAAGTATATGATATGTTTCAGGATATTCTATAAGTGCTATTTTATATATGTACTTAATTAAACCTTATAACAACCCAATGGGATCAGTGCTCCATTTTATAGATGGGGAAGCCTGAGACTTAGAGTGCTTGTTATTTACTTCAGATTGTGTGGATAATAAATGATAAGGCTTGGATGTGAATCCAAGTGATCTCATTCCAGAGCATGGAACTTTTCTATTGTACTATATTTTCCCCACCTTTTATTTATCTATTTTTGTTTTGGTACCAGGGATTGAATCCAGAGGCACTTAACCAGTAAAACATCCTGAACATATTTTATTTTGAGACGGGATCTTGCTAAGTTGCTTAGAGCCTTGCTAAGTTGCTGAGGTTGCTTTGAACTTGAGATCCTCCTGTTAACTTCCTGAGTCACTAGGATTGCAGGCATCAGCCATGGTGCCTGGCTTGTGCCCCATCTTTGTGAGATGCTGTCATAATGTTTGGTAATACTTAACATATAGGAAAAAAGGAAAAAATACATTGTTTTACTGTCAAGAGGATAGACACTGAAAGACATCTGGGATATTTTGTTTAATTGTCAAAAATATTGTTTCAATTTCAAGTGCTCCAAAACAAACCAAAGCATCTTCTTTTCTCTCTTTGAAGATGATCTTTATTAATTAATTGGCTAATATATAAAATCCTTATATATCAGGTTGACATATTTAATAAATTATAGGTACATTTAGAAGATATGATATGCACAATGGTACCCTCCTCCAAAAATAAATTCCCATATCCTAATCCAGAACATGTGGACTAATGGACATGTTATTCTACATGGTAAAAGGGACTTTGTATATATGATTAGGTTAAGGATGTTTAGATGGGAGATTATATCAGATTGTAGTATGTGTGTAAATGTATTCATTATCTCAATGCCTTAAGTATAGAAAGCTGAGGAATCAGAAAAGGAAATGTGATAAGATAAATAAAAGTTGGAATTGTGAGATTTCTGGCTTTAAAGACAGAGGAAGGGGATATAAGCCAACAGTACAGGCATTTTTTTAGCAAGGAAATCAATTCTTTCCAACATACTTCAAGAAGTGCACAGCTTGTTGGTATCCTGATTTTAGCTTAGAGAGATAGAGATCTGATTTCTGCCAGTCAGAACTGTTTAAAATATGTATATTATCGGGGTTTTTAGCCCCCCCCCCCCCGGTCTTCTCCTGACTGGTGGGAGAAGCAGGGAAAGCACACCCCGGACCAAGAGGAGCCAAGAGAGGTAAAGGTTGACTGGCCGCCCACACCCAGCCCTCCCTCCTGGGAGGACAATCAGACGTGCCAGGGAGAACAGTCAAAGCAGGATCTTGTTTAATAAGGAAGTACACACAGCTTATATACTGCACAGGAGCCAATCAGAATAAAGGTCAGAAGGGTGGAGCAAATTCACTTGTACACCCATCCCATAGTCTGTAAGGGAAGGCACAAGGATGGAAACGTCCTGGACCTATCCTGGAGGTGGTCCGCCTCCTCCGTCACTGCCCACAGCACCACCTCCTGGCTGATCACTAGGAGCCATCCCAGCCACATGCGCGGCCCCAAAACCGAGAAGCAGGCATCCACGCCCTACAGTACATGATATCAGTATTAGAGTATGGAGGTTTTAGTACAACTCCATGTATTACAGCAGCAAAAAGGAAACCAATACATATGTCTTGAACTGATCAGTTGTTATTAAAATTCTAACTTAATTTTAGAAGGCTTATTGAGATACAATTCATATGCTATTCAATATGCCCATTTAAAGTATTCATTTCATTGGTTTAGGTATATATACAGATATATGCAACTGTCATCAGAGTGAGTTTTAGAAACATTTTATTATCTCACAAAGAAGGTATCTATGGTAGAGAAATAAAACTCAACTTCAACAACCCAAAGTGAAGTTCTTAAACTATCATGTATAATAAAGCTCATTAACTTTGAATGAAACTAAATTTTGCTTTTCTCATCCTAAATCTTCCCAAGCCTGAAAAAGGGGTAATATTAGTATTCATCCCCACAACAGAAAATAACCTCAGAAAGATGATGTCATGAAGTTCACATGTTGAATCTACCAAAATATTTTTTATCTATTGATGTTTAAAACAGAAAGTGCTCACTATTTTTGCTCTTGAACATCTCTAATCATTTCTACTTTATTCACATTTATTTTATTTTATTTTCATTTATGCAACAGATATATAAATGATGATATAAAATATTAAACACTTGAAGATGATTTTGGGTTCTAAGAAACATATATAGGTTTTTAAAGTATGCCAAACATGAATTGGAATCTGAAAGGGGATTTCATGATTTTCATGAAGAACATTCAGGTCCTTACACAGCTGAGAACAAATTTGGAATTAATTGGGCTGCTGTTGTATCACCCCTTTTTTTTCTAAAAGAACACCATTCTCTTTTATCTCACTAAAACATTGCTTGTTGGTTTGCAATATCATCTACACATTGAAGATTTAGGTGACTATTATCTTCATAATCTGACTTTATTTGTGCCTGTCTTCCCAGAAATTCCAAGAAGCTACTAGTTTCTCGGAACCTGTAGTCACTTCCACAATTTTAACACCAGATGGGACCTTAAGACAGGTTTTTCCACAATACTATTCTTGGTGTGTTGTTAATGTCAACATTAGAGGGAGATTCAAGCATAAGTTTGTTCCAAATCCACAATTTAGTGTGTTGTTAAGAATGAACTATAGATTACCTACAAAGAGCAGTCCATTCCCACCACCCTGTCTCTCTGGGTCCAAGGTAGGACCAAATGCCTTGAAAACAGTGGTTATGGTCAGGAACTGTGGGATTCAGACTGGCTCTGGGCTGAATTACCATGGAGGGAAGAGCCCCATTCTCTTCCACCATACTTGTGGACACATACCATACAATGCTATGTCACACCCTCAGCACAAAGCCCACCAAGACCAGCACAGCACTGGATAGCACCAAGGCCATACTGCTGTGGACAGCCTATTGCTGAGGTGTACTCACAGTCTAAGATCACTGCAACCAGTCACAGGTGATACTGGCCAGAATATACATCTGATAGACTGGGGCCACATGTGCATGCCTGACACCAGGGCTGTTTCAGAATTCCTGCCTGTGGGCGCTGGCCTGGGTATATGGGGTCTTAGGATCAGTCCAATGTTATGTTTCATCAGCCTGCCACTGAGTACCTAGGCAAAGTCTTGTGCTTAGTACCCTGTCATATCCCCTGAAAATGGGGTCTTGCTCCATGTTATGTTGCCCAAGGTTGGGTTTATATTAGTGAAAGCAGTCCGTTGGCCACCAAGACTGATGCTAAGCTGCATCAAACCTCTGTCTCAGAGCTGCAAGGACCTGAAGGTCCCAAGGGTGCACCCAAGCCCATGCCACATATGGTGGTGACATAGGCAAGAACTTGAGTCTATCCCACTAGGGTACAGGCATCCATTTGATGTCTGGGCAGCTCTAGTTACTCTGTCTGCAAGTTCTGGCCTACATACAGATCCTTTAATGGAGATTTTATAAAATTCCTGACTTAAGGTTATTTTCTTTTAACACTTTTAAGATGTCACCTCATTGTCTACTGTTGTTTATGACTTCTAATGATGCTCTATATTTCTTCATTTATTTTTGCTCTTTTTGTTCATTCAACTGGATGAACAAAAATATTCAAAAATATTCCCTTACTCCATGCTTTCAGCTTCATTCTTCTACTATTCAGATCTGTTTTGGGGTTCCTCTGATGATTTTTTAAAACATGTTATTGCATTTCTCAATTCATGAATTTTTTATCTTTCCACATTTGATTGGTCCATTGTAGTTATACATAATGATGGTATTATTACATATTCATCCATGCACACAATATAACAATATAATTTGTCCAATAATGCTCTCTTGCACCCACCACTCCCTCCCTACCTCTCACCTTTTGGTGGCTTTCCTCTAATGATCTCCCTTTGATTTTCATGAGACTCCTGCAGCTTTCTTTTCCTTTTTATTCTCTAGCTTCTACACATGGGAGAAAACATGCTATCCTTGAACTTTTGAGTTTGGCTTATTTTGCTTCACATAATGATCTCAGTTTCCATCCATTCAACTGCAAGTAACATAATTTAATTTTTCTTTATGGCTAAATAAAACTACATTGTGCACATATACCACATTTTCTTTATCCACTGATACATAGATGGACACATAGGCTGGTTCAATAGTTTGGCATTGTAAATTATATGGCTATAAAAATGGGTATGAATATATCATAAATGCTGACTTTAATCCTTGAGAATAAATAACCAAGGAGTGGTGCAGCTGAGCTATCTGGTGGTTTCATGTCTAATATTTTGAGGAAACTCCATACTGATTTCCTTAGTGGTTGTACAAATTTAAAATCTCACCAACCATATAAAATTGTTCCTTTTCCCCCACATCCTCTAAAGCATTTATTATCATTTGTATTCTTGATGACTGCCTTTCTGACTGGTATGAGATGAAATCTCAGTTTGTTTTTTTGTATATAATTATTTTAATGACATAACATAAATTATGGTTAATATATAATTTTATGTTACTGTGTTTATACAATCCCTTCAGTATGTGAAGGCCATTCTGAACTCACTGGCCACCTGTGTTGTTATCTATCAGTTTATTTTTGATTTCCATTTCCCTAATTGTCAATGATTCTACCAGTGACTTTTTATTTGATTTTTAAAATTTCTAACTCTTTATTGATGTACTCTGAGGAGACACTTTTTTTCTCATTTAATTTTTAAAGTATGGCTTTTGAAGATATTCTATAATAGTAAACTTAATGTCTTTGTCTACTAAGCTCATAATCTTGTTCACTCTCAGGGTCAGATTTTATTGATCGCTTTTTCCCTCAAGTCTATGTCATATTTTGTTTCTTTAAATGTCTTTTAATTTTTAAAGTCAGAACTGAACCCTTTAATTTATATGTTATCTTCTCTGCTATCATATTACTATGCCCCAAAGTTTTGGTATTGTTGCTGGCTTTGTTGTGATATTGTTTGTTGTTAATGATTATTTATTTAATACTTTCCTGGAATAATTCTCAAAATTCAGTTTTTAAAAATTTTTTGTAATTGTAGATGGACACAATGTCTTTATTTTATTTATTTTATTTTTTGTATGTGGTGCTAAGAATCAAACTCAGTGTCTCACACATGCTAGATAAGTGCTCTGCCAGTGAGCTACAGCTACAGCCCCTCAAAATTCTTTTTAAAAAATATTTTATGTCTTTATTTTTATGTGGTGCTGAGGATTGAACCTAGGGCCTCACACATTCCAGGCAAGCACTCTACTGCTGAGCCACAACCCAGCCCCTCTCAAAATTCTTTATTCTTTTATTGCATGACCTCTTGGATTTCTTTTACTTTATTTTTTAGTTCTTGTTTTTATTTTAAGCATGGATTCCTAGTGGTCACACCTGGGTTATTACAAATTTAATGGTCAGCCAGTGATTGGTCGAAGATTTCCTTAAATACCTTGCCAAAATGACTTCTACCCTTTGCCAAGAGGATCTTTGTTAGAAGACACATTTTCTCACTTCAGGCAGTTTACAAAAAGGCTTTATTTTTCATCTTCTGTTATATAGGGTGACAAGGTCAGCTAGAGGTAAATGACTTATGCCTTGTCCTTCCCTGGCCATGTACATAGATTCATACATGCATACAGCTTTTTAAATCCCTAGAAATATTTTTGAGCTTTTCCTGTGGTCATCCAGTTCTCCAGGATTTACTTTTCAATTCTCATTCAGGCACTTATTTTTCCCAACTGAAATTACAATCTTAGGTAGCAGAGATGTTACCAGCTGTGTTCGCTTTTATTTTTTTATTTTTTGGTAGTGCCCAAAGTTAGACATAGCATAATTTTTCCTCATTAAGCTGAACTGTGAGTCAAATAGCCACCACACTCTGACAAGAGAGATTTCTGATGGAGCTGAAACTTCAGAAAAGTTACTATTGTCTGGGGATTGTGCTCTAACAAAGCTCCAGAAGCATTTAGAGATCTCCTTTGTCTGAAATGCTATTCAGTTTTGGCTACTGAACCACTGAACTGTGAGAAAGGGTGAAAGGGAGTAGACCCAAAATAAAAATGTTACAGACTCTACCGTCTTACTCAGGTTCAATAGTTTCTTTTGATATACAATTTGTTCAGGTTGTAGTGTGGCTTTGCTATACTATAATTGCTAGAGTTCTGAAATGGTTTATTTTAGTTGTTTTTCATGGATTTGTAGTGTTTTAGAGAGAAAGAGAGAGTTAAGTCACCAAGGTCTTCTGCATTAGTCAGGTTTTCATAGCTGTGACTAAAACACATGACAAGAACAGCTTAGAGGATGAAAAGTTTATTTGGGCTTATGGCTTCAGAGGTTTAGTCTATGGTTGGCTGACTACATTGCTCTGGGCCCAAGGTGAGGCAGAACATCATGGCAGAACAATGTGACAGACAAAAGCAGCTCAGAATACGGTGACCTGGAAGCAGAGAGAATGAGAGGAAAATGAATCCTTCCAGTTCACAATCCCATGACCCATCTCCCTTAGCCACATGCCATTTGCCCACAGTTATCACTCAATTGGTCCATTCATACTAGGATGGACCAATTAGGTTACAAACCCCATAATCTAGTCATTTCACCTTCAAATATTCTTTCATTAACAGAGGAGCCTTAGAAGTGTACCTCATATCCAACCTGTAACGCCTTTATTCTGTTGTTTATAAAGTTTCACCTCTTATAATTTTACTATATATTTTACACTTGTTTTCCTCTTTTCTTCATTATTCAATTTCTCTACTTTTATTTCCCTGTGGGTAATTGGAAAAAGCTTTAAAATCCCATCTTTATTTATGTACAATGTTTTACAATATATGACTTTGTAAGTTGGCTTTGCTTGTTAAATATACTTTTCTTAAATATTTATTATGCATACAACAAAATGGTCACATCACAGAACATTTTACATTTTTCTTCAACCATTAAATTAATCATGTTTTTGAAAACTTATGAAAACAGTCTATTATACTCACACATATATTTGCCAATTCATTTATTATATCCTTATTCAGAAGTTTCAAGTCTTGTATTTTATTTTGTTTAGGTTTTTCTTTTCTTTCTTTTTTTGATAACTCTCTTTAGCCATTCTGAATGGATGTGCTTGCTGGTGATAAATTCTTGTAGTTTTTCTTTGAGTTTTAAAAGCTTTTTTTTTTGCATTTTCATTTCTGAAGGATATTTTTGCTGGATTTAGAATTCTTGGATGACACTTCTTTTTTTTCATCATTTGAAGAATACATTCCACTTTTTCTGTACTTCCTATTTATAGATAGGGAACCTACTATTATCCATTTATTATTTATCTGTAAGTAATGTTGCTTTCAAGTTGTTTTTGTCTTTAATTTTGAGAAGTTTGATTATGTTATCTTAGCAAGAATTTCTTTAGAAAGAGTTTAGAAAGAGTTTCGGGTCCATATAGCTTCTTGACTATTTAGGTTTATGCATTTCATCATGTGGGAGGTTTTTAGCCATTATTTCTTTGAATACTCATTTAGTTCCACTCTCTCCTCTTGTTCTGTGACAATAATGGCAGAATCATTTATTATTGTCTCATTGAATCCTATGTTTTTTTCATCTTTTCAGTCTATATCCTGTCTGTTGTTCATATTAGACACATTCTTTGTTTTATTTTCTTGTTTTTAATTTATTTTTTAAATACACACGACAGTGGAATGCATTAGAATCCTTATTACAAATATAGAGCACAATTTTTTGTATGTCTGTATATAAAGTATGTTCACGCCAACTTATGCATTATACATGTACTCTTTTTTTGCATTACAATTCCTAATACACATATATACCACAATTTTTCATATCTCTGTTTGTATATGGGTATGTTGGCCCCCAATTCAAATCTTCATACATGTATTTTGCATAATGATGACCATCACATTCTACCATCCTTGCTAATCCTCTTTCCCCTCCCTTTCCCTCCCACCCATCTTCCCTATCTAGAATTTCTTGCTTTATTTTCAAACTCATTTATTCTTCTCTCTTTCATCTTTAATCTACTGTTGGGCTCAGGCACTGCATTTTTACATTAGCTAATGTATTTTTTATTCCACACATTCTACTTGCCTCTTTTTGATTTCTTGTATTTATTTGCCAATATTTTCTATTTTGTCATTGTTCAAAGAATAATTATAATTTATCATGAAAATATTTTTATGAGTTCATGCCTTTATTGGTTGTTTTTTTCCAGACTTCTTTCTCCCTTGTTTTTGGTATAATAAGTAATTTTCAATTGAATTGTTGACATCTTACATGTTATTATATGGGATTTCAAAGTCTAAATGAATCTTCAGTTTTTTCCAGAGATTTACCCTATTTTAGGGTATTTTAGGTGTGAATCCTGGCTGTTGTTTAGACTGTTTCCAATGACAATTTACTATCCAGAACCTTTGTAGTAGTTTCTTGTCTTCTTTGTTTGTGCACCACTTGGAAGGCATTCTGAAAAGTAGGGTGATTTTCTGTTATAGTTCTGTTTTAAGACCTCTCAGTGTTTTGATACTAGTTATTTTCAGATGTGAGTCATTCTGGGGTCTTCCCAGGACTTCTTATGCAGATATAAAGAATCTCTTTCTCTCATTTTCTTCTCTATGATAGACTTCTTTTACTGTCTATTCAGGAAGAAGATAAGCACTGTTTGATATTATTGGGTGCTCCTCCAGACCTTCTACTTGATTTTTCTTATTATATACCAACATAGGAATAAAACCCTAGGTTAACTGCTTCTGTTATTTGGGGAGTAGAGTCCAGACTTCTGTCTTAGCCTTCACCATTGTTGTCAGTGGAAGAGGAAAATACATTTCTGGGTTCCTCGCTGCTACCTTATGAGGGGCTGAAACCAGACTTCCCACTCTGTCTCTGCAGATACTACTCCTCTGGGAGACAAAAAGCACCTCTCCTCACTATTATTACAGCCATGTGGGATTTGTGATACCAAATGCCCTGCTCCATCCAGTAGGGGAGGGGAGGGCCTCCCCAGGCCAAACAGCACTACTGGTAGGGCAGACAAAATCCTGCTATTGCCTCTTGCTCCCTATCCACTCTCATTGCTATTGGGGTTGAAAAATGCCACTTTGAGTCATTTACTACCACCAGGTGAGAGGCCTCTAGCCTACATTTCCTGCCTTGTCTCTACAACACTGCTCATTGGTGGAAAAAAGCACTTTCTTGGGTGGGCTCTTTTACCACTTGGGACAGTAGAATCTGACTTTCTTGTTGGTTTTGTCTACCAGACAAGAGAAGGTGACAGTGTATGGTGTTTGACTGAAGTAGGGCACTTATTGTCAAGTCAGAAAGGTTTCTTTCCTGTTGAGCTGTTTTCTTCCCAGTCCTCTGGTTAGGGAAGGCTTTTTTGAAAGGCTTATTTTTGTCTGAACCTGATTGTGTTCTGGATTGCAGGATTCTCTAACACCTAGCCAAGATATATGAAAGATTAAAAGAGAACCTAGAGAACCTATTGTTATGTCATTCGTTAAGTCCTAAGGTTCGTAGTCAGTGTCTCCTTGTTTTTCCACTTTTCAGTCTTCCCATAATTGTTGTATATGTACAGTTTTTAGTTGTACTAAAAGAGGGATAAGCAGGTATAATTAAGCCTAAATAATTTTGTCCATTACCTCTTTATATATAACATTTAAAAATAGTTTAGAAAATAATTTCCCAGAATATTTAATACAAATATTTCAGCAAGACAGTTAAATGAGATTATGTGGTCTGCTGTTAATGAAAATTCTTATTTGATTGTTTTCATTTTAAAAGTTAAAATTGGTCTTTTTCAAATATTCTTGTCTTTTTATGGTTTTTTGGTCTTTCATATTTTTCATCCTTTTCATTTATTTAAATATGTTTAACCTAATTGTTTTTTTGTTTTCAGTTTCTAAATCCTTTGCAGATCTGATTTTGCTTTTTAATTTCTCTAATCACTCTAATTCATATTTTCTTTTACTCTATGTAATTTATTAATTTTTTACATTGTGTTCATCTCATATGGCTTTAAGAATAGATTTGTTTGATAACTGTGTTAAAGATTTTTTAGGATATGGCATTCTTTACATCCTACATACTCTTTTCATAGATAAAATATATTTAATAAATTATCCATCACTTTCAGATGTTCTCACAGGGAAGGTTGGTTAATGTTAATGTACTTAGAATGTCATAGAGCTAGTAATTGAGACTTGGCCTTTTTAAAAATTCAGACTAATTTAGAGTCTGCTCAGAAAATTTACTGAAATGTAACATGCCTTTGTTCACAGAAAAAAAAAATCTAGATTTGATACATATCTTGTGTTGCTTCCTAAAAAACAGTAACCTCATAGGGTTCATTAAATCAAATCACTTGTCTCTCATTTTATATTGTTTGGTGATAGCTGCTAATCACTGGAATATGTGAAAGGTAGAATAACAATCCTCTCAAAATGTCAAAGTTCTAAGCCCCATAATTTGTTATTTTGTTACCCTACCTGACAAAAGAGGTTTTGAAGAGGTGATTAGGTTAGGGACAGTGACATGGGCATATTATTGTGGACTGTCAAGGTAGGTGCTGGAGGCAATCATAAGTAATCTTAGAAGATCAAAGAGGGAGGTAGAGGTATCAGAAGAGCTAAAATGATAAAAAGAGAGGTCAGAATGTAAATGGAGATGTAGAAAGGGCCAGAGTCAAAGACTATGGGTAGCTTCTAGATCTGCAAAAGCTAAGGAGATACATCGTTTGCTTGAACTCTAGATAGAAATGCCTGTGAACATGTTGTCTTCAACTGAGGTTTCATTTCTGATCTCTAAAAACTGAAAAATAATATTTTTTGCTATTTTAAGAAAATAATTCTCATTATTTTGTTAAAGGTGCCATAGGAAACTAGTGTTACGGAGAAATTAGTACCTAAAATTAAGTATTAAATGAGTTCTGATTTAGATTATTTTCTATAACTCTCTTGAATAACTAAAAATATCTATTTTTCTAAAATGTACATGATAAAAACACTGCATCCATCTCTATGGTGTAACATTCAAGGGTTTTGATTGACATTTTATCTTTGTGTTGAAACGTATCTATACCCTTAAAAAAAACCTCTATTGTTGTTTTCAAGTATGTCATTCTCATCCCAGGTGCTGAAGTAAGTCAGCCATCTATTAAAACATAGATCCTGGCTAGATACCTTAACATTAGCACAATGTCAAATCTATCTTACAGTCTTCAGTGAATAAGAACATAGGTTCTACAGTTAGTATCTGACATTTTCTTAAATCCACCTTTGGAATTGTGTGGGAATGCACCCACATACACACTTACAATATGTGTTGCTTAACAACAAGGATATGGCTTTAAAAATGTGTCATTTGTTAATTTCATCATGTGAACATAACAGAATGGATCTCCACAAACCTAGATGGTATAAATCAATTATTCCCTGTGACCTTTTATATGATTAAGAGATGTGGTATACACAGATGTATGTGACTGCTGCTGGTATAACACAGTATACTATTTTAATAATAAAAACTGTGGAGTAATAAATGCATAAATCAATAGCATAGTCATTTATCATAATTTTCAAGTTTTATGCATATACTATACCTAATTGTGTATCCTGTAAATAATAATAATAATAATAATAATGGGTTTATTTACATTAGTATCGATAAAATATGTGTATAATGCATTGAATCATAATGTTATAGCAGTTATGACATCATTATGACATAACACATTTAGTTCCATTATGATTTTATAGGAGTACCATCATTTATGCTGTTCATTGATGACTGAAATGTCATTGTGATGTATGTATACATGCACAAACACATATACATGAATTCAGGGATGCTTTGCATTAGAATACACAAACATATATAAATGAATGTTTGAATTCACTTCAGAATCTGTTGTGAAACAATCTCAAAACCCAGTTGCAACATATTAATGTCCCTTGGGATTGAGAGGGGGTGAGTTTCAGATATCATAAATTATGATAGACTCTCAATGGTCTATATAGTGAAGGACTGAGGAGAAATACCAACAGGGACCAAATGATAAAAACTTTAAAGATGGAAAAACTCAGCTTTGCAGGGTAAGAAGACAGTATGCACAGGGATTCAGAGTGGAAGTTCAAGAAGTAGATCACTCAGTTTCAAATTCTGCCTCCACTATTTACAAACTGTATATGTGAACATGTTATTTAATCCCTAGAAAGCATAGTTTCTTTAAATCTGAGCTATGGATAATAATAATAAAGTGTAATATACAGGGTTGTGAGGACTAAATAATGTGATTCATACAAAATGTTTATTCTAGTCCCTGGAAAATAGTAAGCTCTTAACCAAGAGATCATAGTTAAAAACACAAGTGATGAGACATAGGGTGCATTGAACATGGCACAGATCATTTAAAGTATATTCTCATACAAAAAACATATTCTGGGGCTGGGGTTGTGGCTCAGTGGCAGAGCGCTTGCCTAGCATGTGTGAGGCACTAGGTTCAATTCTCAGCACCACATACAAATAAAAATAAAGGTCCATCAACAACTAAAAAATAATTTTTTTAAAAGATGCATAATCTGAATTGAATCAGTGAAAAAGCAGATAAATCTAAAATAGGAAATATTTTTCAAAATAAATGGTTAGTATTCTAAGAGTCAAGGTCATGAAAAAGAAAGATGAAGAACTGTGCCAGATGAGATCACCAAGGAGAACTAAAAACTAAATACAATATGGGACTTTAGATTAATTCTGAAGCAGATAAATTACATCAGAAGAAAAAAAATAATGAAATGTGAATAAAGATATAGTTCAGTTAATAGTGTTGATTTTGTATTAATTTCCCTGTTTAGATAATTGTATTATGATTATGTGAGATGATAATGTAGGAAGCTGGGTGCAAGGTATATAGGAACACTGTAGACTGTTTTGCAACATTTTCATAAATCTAAATTTATTTCAAACCAAAAGTTTCAAATATATGAAACAAAGAGTGGTGTAGTACTAGTTGGAATAGAAATATAATCATGGTATTTTTTCCTCACAATGAATACATTCTATGCCACAGGGCACCCAAGGTCTTTAGCCATAATCACCTTATAGAAAAAATGATCATCTAAATATGGAGTAGCATTTGATTCAGAGATACAGCAATAATACCAATGTGAATGTACCAAATATTTAGAGGATAGAAAATGGGGTATAGTTAGTTAGTAGGTTTTCAACATAGTTTCCCCATGCATTTGACTCTCGACATCAATTTGCAACAGTTAGACCTTATTTCCAAATGGCAGAAGTATGCTGAAAGATAAAATTCAAAAGATGTTGATACATCACTAGAGATCCTTTCACCCATAAATAATTAGCCCAATCCATCAACATATTATGTCATATTTTCCGCTTGAAGAATAATTTCCCCTTGGAATAGAAAATTTTAAATTATAATTAGTGCTAATAATTTGTGACTATAACGTAAATATCTAAGACCTCAGATCATAATAGGCCAAGTATATTCAAACACATTTTAAATCTTGTTACTTAATTTTATTTAAAAGTTTGAGGGCCATTATGAGTTGAATTGCATCGCTCTAAAAGTTTATATGTTGAAATTCTAATCCTTGGCATCTCAGAAAGTGGATATATTCAGAGATTATAGATTCTCCTTTAAAGAAATTAGCAGTTATTTGCAAAATAAGATTTTGATGAACTTAGAATACTGTAGGAAAGTATAATAGTAAAATTTCAATATATTGCCAGGTGTGGTACCACACACCTGTAATCCCAGTGGCTTGGAAAGCTGAGGCAGGAGGATCACAAGTTCAAGGCCAGCCTCAGCAATTCAGTGAGGCCCTCAGCAACTTAGTGAAGTCCTATCCCAGATAAAAGATAAATAGGACTGGGAACATAACTCTGTGGTAAAGCACCCCTGGGTTCATTCCCCCAGTACCAAAAATTTTCTTCAGTATATTAAAATTCTTGGGGATGTGTATTCAGGTTAACAAAGTTTTTGCCTAAATAAGTATTTTAAAAGAAATATTTTTGCTTACTAGTGAAAACAGTTTAAACATAGTTTTGTTAGTCTACTTTTCTGCCTCAGTAATGGGAGTACAGTGAAGGTAATTGATTTTTGATGATTAAATATCTTACCAGGGCCATTGACCATCATTAATAACATAAATCATTTGTAGACATGACTGTACCTGTAAGTAAAAGTTTTTAAGAGATTTTGTCAGAACATATAACTTTTGCATCCCAGTATTACTGTAATGTATTTTATAAATTTTTATGTGCTAGTAATCATGACACCTCTTCCTTCTGAAAACAGGCTACAACAAAATGAAAATGTGATTAATAAGGATTATAATTAATCAAGTCTGGCTAATCAGTGTTTTAGGTATGTTTCTGTTTCCACTGTGGTCACAGAAAAACTGGTTTAGAATTTAGAACACCAGAGTTACAGCCCCAAATTCTTTTGGGGTGGGCACGGGAGATGGAACTCTGAGGTCCTTGACCACTTAGCCACATCCCAAGCCCTATTTTATATTTTATTTAGAGACAGGGTCTCACTGAGTTGTTTAATGCCTCACTTTTGCTGAGGTTGCCTTTGAACTTGTGATCCTCCTGCCTCAGCTTCCTGAGTCACTGGGATTATAGGCATGTGCCACCATGCCTGGCTATAGTCCAAATTTTATATCTTACTGACCATGTGACCTGCATATTTTGCTTAAATTTGATTAGAGTAATATCATCTATAACATGTAAACATATCTGAAAGATGGAGAAAA
Organism: Urocitellus parryii; assembly: GCF_045843805.1. Taxonomy (NCBI): domain Eukaryota; kingdom Metazoa; phylum Chordata; class Mammalia; order Rodentia; family Sciuridae; genus Urocitellus; species Urocitellus parryii. The sequence continues at coordinate 51,983,010 of NC_135547.1, read as the reverse complement.
ATGTATTAATCTTCACTGCTTACCTAAAAAAATAGTTTATGGATCAAATACAGTAATGTATTTTTTAATATTTATTTTTTAGTTGTAGTTGGACACAGTACCTTTGTTTTATTTATTTTTATGCGGTGCTGAGGATCGAACCCAGGGCCTTGTCCGTGTTAGGCAAGTGCTCTACTGCTGAGTCACAACCCCAACCCCCAGTAATGTATACTTTTAAGTCCATTTTTTATCTGCTAGAACATACTACTTGAGATTGGGTAATTTATAAAGAACACAAATTTATTTTCTCATACTTCTGGAGACTGGGAAGTGCATGATCAAAGAATCAACATCTAGAAAGTGACTCTTTGCTCCATTATCTAGAGAGGAAGAAAGGCATGATTAATAAGGATTATAAATAATCAAGTCTGGCTAATCGGTGTTTTAGGTATGTGTAAAAAGTCTATATAACTTAGAAAATATTATGTAATGATAAAGTGGTAATGATTAACAGTTTCAAAAAGTCCTCTGTGGCATTTTCTTTTCATTTTGTTTATATAAACTCATCAGAGTCAGCCTACTAACAGTTATATTCAATTAACCATTCTTTTGAAATAAAAACAATATTCAAACGTAACCTGCATTTTATTGGGAGCAAATATGATGTATAATATAAAAAAATATAATTCCATGTTGTATGTGATGCTGAGCATCGAACCCAGTGCCTCAGAGGTACCAGGGAAGTGCTTTACCACTGAACCACAATGCCAGCCCCCCAAGTTGGATTTTTAATAGGAGATAAGTTAGAATTTTGAATTAAGTGCTTTATTCACTTATAGGCATGAGAGAAGAACAATTCCTCTTTTGTACCTGTAATTGAGTTCGATTTCTTTCTTCTGGAGATTCCCAGAGAGGCTTTTATTTTCTTGGCAATGTCTTTTCTTTGTACTTTGAAAATAAAATGACACCTGTTTGTTAAACAGTATGTAGGCCCTGAGATTAGCAATATTATCACATGGTCTCTAAATTTAATGAGTCAAGTGGTTTTCCAGTTTACATTTATGCTTTTAGATATGAAAATAAAACATGTAGCACTGTGGGTAAACATGTAGGCTCTGGTTGTGGAAAACCTGGTTGGGGAACCTCTTCTATAACCTAATCAGTGTATGAATTTTGGCCCAGGTTCTTGTATATGTTTCCTAGGGCTGCTGTAATGAACAGCTACAAATTGAATGGCTTAAAAAAAGCAATTTATTGTGTCATAGTTCTGGAAACGGGAAGTCCCAAATCAGTGTCACTGGGCGTAAATCAAGTTATTGTTAGAATTCTGTTCCTTTATGAAGTTCCTAGGGGAGAACTCATTTTTGACTCTTCCATCTTCTGATAACAGCCATCTTTCCATGGCTTGTGACTGTGTAACTCAAATCTCTGCTTCTGTGATTACATTGTTTTCTCCTGTGTATGTTTCAAGTATCTCTGATTCTTTCTTACAAGATCTCTTGCAAAATAGAGAGTCCACCTTGCTAATAGTGTGATCTCCACTTATCAAGATCTTTGAGACTCTAATCACATCTACAAAGATCCTGTTTCTATATGAGATAATATTTACAAATTTCAGGGATTAGAATCTGGCATCTCTAGGCAGGGGCACTTTCCTGGGACTTCATTTTCTTCTTCTCTACAATAGTGATGATAGTAATAGCACTTATCTCATAGGTTCAGGGGGAAGATCAAAAGAATGTAACACTTTATCAATTTATGTAAGTTTCCTGGAGATACACACACACACACACACACACACACACACACACACACATATATATATTTTCTAGAACAAAGCCTAATTTCCAGACAATTTTTAAAGTGGAGAATTTCACACTCGAGTGTATATATTCATTATGACCGAACATAAGTACAGGAGCTAGAAAAAGGTAGAGGAAGCAGTGCAAATAGTATTGGTTCGTTATCTGTTAAAGCCCTGAACAAAGTCCCCTTTTCTCCCCTAAATGATCAATTCAGTTGCTAATATTGATAACAATGAGTATAACATATGAAGACATGTTTTTCTTCCTGATAAAAACAACTAAAAGTAAACAGCAGAAAAATCAGTAGAAGGAAGGGAAGAGGGGTAAAGAGGAAGAAGGGAGGGTAAGGGGCCGTGCTGGGAACTGAATGACAGCTTTCCATGTGTTAATAATTATGTCAAAATGGTTTCAAATGTTGTGTATAACTAAAAAAAGAAGCAAGGAAAATTCTATGGAGAAAAAAATGATGATTAATATAAACTAAAAAACACTGTTGACAAATATATATCCCATAGGGTGTGAAGCCTTGAATGTGTATTATTTGTTTAAAAATATATAAAATTTTAAATTTTACAAATAACAGTACAAAGTGTCCCCATGTATCCAGTACCCAGTTCCCTTTATTATGAACATTGTATACTGCTCTGATAAATTTTTCAGAACTAATAAAATTATTTAAATGCATTGTTATTACTTAGAGTCTCTACTTCCTTTATGTTTTCTTAGGTTTCGCTAATACCCTATTACAGCTTACCACATTACATTAGTTTTCATACCTCCTCAGATTTCTTTCTACTGTGAAAGTTCTTAGACTTTCTTTGTTTTGATTATCTTGACAATTTTCAGGAGTATCTGTCAGGTGTTTTGTAGAACATCTTCAATTTTGGGACTGATTTTTTTTCTCATGATTAAGCTGTGGTTGCAGTGTTTTGGGAGAGGAGGATCACGGAGGTAAAATGTCATTCTAATCTTCTCAGTAGTATAGCCATCGACATTATTTATTTCTGATGATATTGATTTTGATCACCTAGATCAGTGTTTGTTGTACTTCTCCCCTGCTTAAAGTAACTCTTTTATTCTTTCTCCTTCTCATAGTGCAGTATTTGGAAGGAAGTCAGTGTGTGCTGCTTACATTTTTAAAAATTGTGATAAAAGCCGGGCACAGTGGCCCATGCCTATAATCCTAAAGGCTAGGGAGGCTGAGGCAGGAGGATTGCAAGTTCAAAGACAGCCTCAGCAAAAGCGAGGTTCTAAGCAATTAAGTGAGACCCTGTCTCTAAATAAAATACAAAATAGGGCTGGGGATGTGGCTCAGTCTCCAATTGCCCCTGAGTTCAATCTCTGGTACTAAAGGAAAAAAAAACTGTGATAAAATCCAAGGTATGGCTGGCTTATTTCATCTATATAATACTTAAAGTTTCTTTTGTGGTGTAGCATGTATTGAAATTTATTTCTCTTTTAAAGACTGAGTAAAATTCTACTGTATATGTATACCACAGTTTGTTTTTCAGTGTATCTGTTGATGGACATTTGGGTTGCTTCCAGCTTTTGGCTATGTGAATGATGTTATTTCTATAAAAGAGGGTGTGCCACCCACATTTAAGAAGTCAGGAGTTATGCTTGTTTAATTTTATGACAGAAATAGCTATATTTGTGATTTAGAATTCTTCTGTATGGGAAATTTTTCTGTTCCCATAATCCCCAAGTATCTATTTTATCATTTATATTGCAATGGCTTTTGAATTTTATTTTGTTTCTGGGGTTATAGTTCAATTATTCTTTACATTGTTCAAATTGACCAAGATTTGGCCATGACTCCTGTATTGGTTTTCAGGTTATGGTTTGGATATAAAATGTCTCTCAAAAGCTCATGTGTTGAATGCTTAGTCCTTAGCTGATGGCATTATTGGTAGGTAGTGGAAACTTTAGGAAGTGGGTCTAGTTGAAGGAAGCTCCCAGGTTACAGGGAGAATAGCTTTGAAGGGCATAGTTTATCTCTGATCCTTTTCCCTCTTGGCTCTCTTTGCTTCCTGGCTTCCATAGGGTGAGTCTTGCCTTACCAGGGGCCCAAAGCAATAGAACCAACACAACATAGACTGAAGCCGCTAAAACCATAAGGTAAAATAAAAGTGTACTCTTTCAAATTAATTATCTCAGTTATTTTGTCACAGTGACAGAAAGTCCATTTTTATTCTATTTTTTTTTTTGAGTATTCCCTTTCTTGATAGCAGTTTCAGATGCTATCAGCTCTTCTTTATATTCCCTTTGCCAGTCTTAGAAGCAGTTATTTCTCTAAGGAACCTATGTTGTTTTATTGAAAAATGGCATTACATATCAATATCTGGGTACCAGGTGTGCTCATTGCTATTGGGGTGTCATTCTTTCTAGGCCTTATTTGTGGACTGAGCTTAAAAATTTATCTGGTTATAGTAACCCATGTAATTACATGCATATGTAATTACTTTCACATTCATTGATCAATGTTTCTATTAAGCTAAATATAAAATTGATGTTGCTGTGTATTCCAGGGTCCTATGATTCATTCTGGCTTATTGTAACCTCCCACTCCAACAATGAAGAATCTGAGTTGCACCATTTACTGTTTCTTTTCATGTGTGTGCAATTCTAGCATACACATAATGAATTGTTAACACTTAGTCTTTATGAAAACATGTTTAACAACTAGGGTGCAATGCTGACTTTTTGCTTTAACTTTATAGTCTCCATTCATTTATAAGCTCACTCAGTGAGGTCAGCACGTTTCCCCACCCCTTTCTCAGTGGGGTTGTTTCATGTATTTGCTAATACATTTATTTAGACTGTTTTGTCACATTCTGCATTTTATCCTGGGATTTGTTGATTTCCTAAACGGTATTTTAAATTTTGCATATATTAAAGTATACACTTTCTGCTTTAAATTTCTCCAGGTCTTGACAAATGAATAGTATACATTGTCTCAAGTGATACTTAAGGCATAAGTAAAAAGAAGATAGAACATGTATTAATATGTTGAGTTCATAGAAGAGGCTTAAAGAAGTTAGAGAAAGTTTTACTATTTTTACAGTTGGTAATCATAGAGATTGAGACAAAAATCAGGTCTTCTAGAACAATGATTAGGTGTCTTTACACTGTATCATACTCTTTTATTGTATGGTCATATTTGTAAAATATTTTGAGAGATGTTTTCATTCTTTCTTTTTTCCATTAGTTGCTATGGAAGCATCTATTTGGGAGAAGAGTAGATATTGTGTTCTTCAGGATTTTGTTTCTATAATCTCATCTACTAATTCTTGCCTACTCTGTCAACAGTTCTGTATAGGAAGCCTATTTAAATAGGTCAGACTCCAACACTGCATTGTAAAAATCAAGTTATAATTGATTAAGTTAGAGAAGTTAAATATGCACTTGATGAAAAACAAATGGATTAACTACTTTTTGGTGCATTTTCAAACCATAGTATTAATGTTTTGATTTTTTGTGATAGTCCTACAATATTTTTAGATCTTTACTGACTTGAAAACTTCAGCAAAGTTAGTGCTCCCCCACAATTGACATGAACTGGAGTTAAAAAGCAAAAAAGATTTTAAGAATGGAAACATTAACATGATACTTTACAATATTATGAAAAAAAACAGTGCTTTTAGGTTGAATTTGAATATAATATTCCATATATTTTCACTGTCCATACTTTCTCTTATGACTTTTAAACATGTTTTGCAGTGATGCAGAAGATGCTTCCTGTATCCAAGAAATATATTTATTACTGGCTGGTGAGTACAGCAGTCACTAGTGCTACTTACTGAGTATTTCTGACACTTTCCTTCCAGGAAAATGGTAAGATTGCAGTTTTCTTGGCCCATAAAGATTGATTGAAGCTGAAAGAACAGCTTTGACAACGAATTGTGGTGGATGTATCAAGTCTCCCTTCTGTGCCACAACATTTAATTATGTGAAACTTTAAATATTTCTTTTTAATTCAAGATAGTAGCTGCTCTGTAAATTTTAGTTCCTTAGTGATTATGGTGAGAAGATCCGATGCACAGACTCATGATAGACCTGTAGTGTGAAAGATAAATTAGCCTTCATTGTAAGCCTGTGCTTCTGCATTGTCATCTAGTTGATTTTGAATGATAAACATTGCAATCATCCAAGCAACATGCGTTTCAGTTTCAAGATATGTTGATTCATTTATTCATTCATTCAAAATATAAATAGTAGCAGTGCTATGCTAGAATTTTTTTTTATTGTTGGTTGTTCAAAACATTACATAGTTCTTGATATATCATATTTTACACTTTGATTCAAGCGGGTTATGAACTCCCATTTATTCATTCATTCAAAATATAAATAGTAGCAGTGCTATGCTAGAATTTAAATTGCAAAGCCTAAAAAGACATGGTTGCTATTATCAAGCAGCTTATCATTTGGTGGTAGAGACTACATATAAATAAATAAAAAGTACAATGAAAAGAAATAAAAGGCTCTGCATGCAAAGTGCTATGCAAGAGCACATTGTAGAACAATCTACTTCCTAAGCAGGAAAAAAGGAAATCTTCTCAGAGGATATGACATTTGAATTATGTCTTAAAAGATAAGTAGAAAGTGCCAGGTATACATAGCTGAGAAAGAATTCATGTGCAAGGGAGATCTCTTTTCTGAAAGATATGAAAAATCATGTAAATAAAAGAAAGAATATAAGTTTTTTTTTTCCTTCTAGACAAGTGAATAGTTTCATAATTTACAACTAGAAATTATATTGTTACTTTGACTAATTTGCAAGATAAAATACTTGGTGACATTTATTTTATATGCATATAGGTCATGCATTCCTAATCCAAAACCATAAAATCCAAAAATGCTGCAAAATCTGAAACTTTTTGAGTGCCAACATGAAACCACAAGCATAACATATTGGTAGCAGACCTCATGTGATATATTCTGTCAAAATACAGGCTCACTAAAAATATTGTATAAAGTTACCTTCAGGCTATGAGTATAAGGTGTGTGTGTGTGTGTGTGTGTGTGTGTGTGTGTGTGTGTATATATATATATATATATATATATATATATATGAAATTCATGTTTAAACTTGAGTCCCATACCCAAGATATCTCATTATGTATATTAAAAAATCTGAAAAATCCAAAATCCAAAAAAATTTGGTTCCAAGCATTTTTGATCAGGGGTACTCAACAGGCATCACACCTTTGTATGTATACTTATACCCATATAGGCCAAAGTTAACTACTTATTTTCCTGTGACACCCAAGTGACATGGAGATATGTGAGTATTTTATTCATGTCTCTCTCCCTTCTGCACTACAATGTTTAAGTGTTCCCATATTTTTTGATATTTTGAGTTGCCACTCAAAATATCAAAATAGCCTGCACAGTGCAGGCTCACATTAAACATAACTGTTGAATGAATAACAGTTGTGATCCTTAATGAAACATGTCATCTAATGTCCCTGTTAATTTATGGGATCCTCAAAGCTCTTTGAGCCTTATTCTTAAATTGAATTTTAAAAATATCTGCTTTGTGTTTTAATTTCCTTTTCAAACCTGCCAAAATACCTTCCCTTCAAAAATAACTCCTCAGTGAGCTCTTCCAGTGTTCATATCTCATGTAATATGTCAGAAAATGAGGCTAGAAATTATGAGTCCTGCTAATTCTGAAAGAAAACACATAATCTTTTCAAATACTTACTTAGTTTACATTGAATTTGACAAATATCAGAAAACTGAAGTTTGAAAACAACAAATGATGGAGTCTTTGCAATTACATGTTTCTAACCCTCTGCTTTGTCTTAAGTTTTAATAAGGTGTCTCTCCTCCACAGAGGTCCTTGAACTTTGGCTTGCCACAGGTCAGAAAAAGTACTGAAATGCAGAACATTTCCCCATAACATTGTATGAAGCATAATTTAAGTGTCAACTTTCCTGGGTCACTGTACCCAGATATTTGGTCAAATAGTCTGGATGTTTCTGTGAAAACTTTTTTGGGGGGATCAGATTAACATCTAAATTAATATACTTTGAATATAGCATATTATTCCCTATAATGTGTGTGGATCTCTAATTTTTTGATGATGTCAGTAGAACAGAGTGACTTCCCCAGAGAAGGAAACAATTTTGCCAACAGACTGTTTTTGAACTTTAACCCTGATGAAAACACAGTGCATCATGAGTATTGAAATGGGATGATCACAGTGAAAAACATTTCCTGTCAGATCACCCTGAATTTGCTGTCTGCTTTTTCTTGTGCTCACTCATTTGACTAATTTCCCCTTAAAAGGTCTTCTACCCATATTTATATTTCCCTATAACAGGAAAGCCCTTTTCTCTTTGATTTGGACACAGGTGCTGATTCAAAGGCCAGAGTGTAAAAATATTTTTGAAAAAAATATTTCCAAATGTAATAATATTTTTGAAAAAATCATCTTATCTAAATCTTTATTTGTTTTTATTTAACAAAAGTAAACCAAGAAAGAAGAATAGGAAGATTAGTATCTAAAATCAGATGAGATTAGGCGCAATTAGAACAAATACAAATAAACAACAAGCACTATGAACAAAAGGTCAGGAAAAAAATCACTGCAGATGAGAATATAAATAAATTTACGGTATACTAGAAGAAAAAGATAATAGATAAATGATAGTTATTTCTTGGTTAAGTATACTTTTCATCCTGTAAACAAGCATTGCATGTGTTAAGTGAGGGCTTGCCCAAAGGGAATATGTGTTTGGATTGTATTTAGAGAATTATTCTTGGATTACCTGAATACATTCATAACTCTCTTTATAATAGAAACATGGTAATAAACTCATTAACCTACTGGTAGATAACTTAATCTTTATAAGCTCAAAGGAATGAAAGTGGAATTTCTTTAATAATCACGACAAAAACTATTCTACTATTCACATTCTACACTTAAAATGAAAATTAGAGAAAATCTTTTACTTTTTACTTCACAGAGCAAAATATTTTGATTTCTCAAACTAAAAATAATTTAAATTTAAATTTTATGTAATTATTTAATTTAGTATCTTGAAGACTAGACTGTAAATGGAATGGAAGATACAGTAATTGTATAGAAGATAGAAAACTATCTCTCTTTACTATATAGACAGAGTGAAGTTCTAAACCACAGATAGCCTACCACACATGTGCCAACACCTCTCAATGGGTATTATTTAGGTAGGAATGGATATGTCCCAGGCAGAGATCTTATACTGGAAATTACCCTCAAGAGAATGTTCAATTTGGACTTTTTTGCTATCTATGTTGAATCCACTTCAGGAATGTAGAAAAAGAAAAGTGCAGCATTAAACTCATTAATTAGTTTTCTTTTGTATTTCAGTGAGGGCAAAATGTCAAACACACGTAGTAATTAGAAGAGAGTTTTAATTTTTCATTAACTCTAATTAATGTTGACTCTTCACGTTTCTTTAACATTATTTCTGCTGACTAGGGGATTTATCAAAAGTACAGGAAGGCTCATCAGTCTATAGTAGATAAGGTTTTCTAAGAGTGGGAGGAGGAATGGTACTTTGAAGTACATTTTACTCTAGAATCAATTACCTCAATACAGGAAAATTATAAGGGCCAAGAGAAAACTTGGGAAGAAATTGTTTCTTGGTCTTAATGTTGCAAGTCATCACTGTCTTTTTTATTCTCTATTTAATGCCCTGTGCTTATCAAATAATCCAAATGTTTTTCTCAGTAGCAACAGGTGCAGGTCAATACTTTGGCTTAGTGGAAATCTTTGTGGTCAGCATCTTCATCAAGCATGGGTGAATATTCTCAGTGTACTTACCTGAACACAGAGGGAGTAGTCCTATTTTTGTTCTTCAGTTGTTGCCAAAAGCTTGGTACTTGTTCCCAGTGCCAACCCATTAACGAGGACATAAACGAAAAGGAAGGTTTATTGCTTTGCTAGCAAGGGAAAAACACAGGAGGCTTCTGTTCCAGAGGCTAAGATTCTGTCCATCAGCAGGAACAGGGGGCTTTTATACAGGTGATTCAGAGAAAATGAGATTAGGGAAGAGAGATCAGGAAGGAGAAGATCAGGGAAAAGAAGATCAGGGATGAGAAGACCAGGAAGAAGAAGGTTGGGGAAAAAAAAAAAAAAACATGTAAGTTTCAAAGCTGCACTGGATATAGTGAAAGCATCAAGTAAACCCCCTGTAATACAGTTGTGCCTGCATTTACACTTGGTTGCGTGGTTCCTGGGAATGCTAAGAAATTGAATCTCAAGGGAATGGAAAGATGCAGAATATAGGGTGACAAAATCTTTTCTGAGTAAGTTAATAACAGATAAAACATAAGGATGCCTTACAGTATGCCAGGCATTTTCTTGCATGTTTTGTATGAATCACTTATTTCATCATTATCACAACCAGTCCAACAAGGTACATGCTTCTCTCATACCCATTTTACAGATGAGAGAACCAAGGGATAGAGCTTTAAGTAACTCATCAGAAAGAAGCAAAGATATTAAGTTTTAGAATCAGGATTCAAATCCAGTTGGTGGATCCCTTTTGCCCATTTTCCTAACCACTGTGGTATTTAATAAATTCAACATGAGGGTAGATACTTGTTATGAGAAAGTGCTAGAAGAACAGGAAGATATGTTTATCTAACAAAAAGTTCTTGGAAGGTTTTTTTTTTTTTTTTTTTTTTTTTTGAGGTATAAGTTGAAGAAAGGAGAAAAGAAAGGAAAGGATGTGCTTTGGTGGTCCAGACACAGAGAGATTCTCTATGTATATAAAAAAAGTTGTACAAATTAGTAAAAGTGAAGCAAAAGGGCTAAGTGCAAGATGTAACCAAGCTATGTATGCTAAGCCTCAGGCTAGCATCATTCTAAATGGAGAAAAACTGGAGGAATTCCCTCTAAAATCTGGAACAAGACAGGGATGCCCTCTATCACCACTTCTATTCAACATAATTCTCGAAACACTGGCCAGAGCAATTAGACAGACGAAAGAAATTAAAGGCATAAAAATAGGAAAAGAAGAACTTAAATTATCACTATTTGCGGATGACATGATTCTATACCTAGAAGACCCAAAAGGGTCTACAAAAAAACTACTAGAACTAATAAATGAATTCAGCAAAGTGGCAGGATATAAAATCAACACGCATAAATCAAAGGCATTTCTGTATATCAGCAACAAAATTTCTGAAATGGAAATGAGGAAAAACACTCCATTCACAATATCCTCAAAAAAAAAATTCATGATTTTTTGAAGACATGCTTATTTAGCTACTTAGATAATTTTTTACTTGAATTACTTGCCATTTTATTTTTGAATTATGAGAATTCTTAAATATTGGGCTGGGGATGTGGCTCAAGCCATAGCGTGCTCGCCTGGCATGCGTGCGGCCCGGGTTCGATCCTCAGCACCACATACAAACAAAGATGTTGTGTCTGCCGAAAACTAAAAAATAAATATTGAAAAATTCTCTCTCTCTCTCTCTCTCTCAAAAAAAAAATAATAAAAAAAGAATTCTTAAATATCATGGATAAAAGTACATTATCAGAAATATGATTTTGAAGTGTTTTCTCCTGTTCTGCTTGTTATTATCGAATGTTCTATTAGTATAACTCTGCTTTCTTCTCTATTGTAGGATGGGAGTGAATCAATTTCTTCTTTTCGATATTGGGTATTGAACCCAGGGGCATTCAACCACTGAGCCACATCCACAGCCTGTTTTTGTATTTCATTTAGAGACAGGGTCTCACTGAGTTGCTTAGTGCCTTGCTAAGTTGCAGAGCCAGGCTGGCTTTGAACTTGTGATCCTCATCTCTCAGCTTCCTGAGTCCATAGGATTACAGGAATCCATCCACTGTGCCCAGTGTCAGTTTCTTTTATTGTAGAAAAATTAAACACATGGACTCTCCAGTCATTCAGAACTGGGTAGACTGTGGATTCAACCACTTCCCCTGTAATATTAGGGAAGTTCATTTACTTAACTGACATCACATATTTTCTTTTATTAAATAGGATTAATAATAATAGAGCCTTCTTCATAAAGTTGTGAATATTACATTACCGAATCATGTAAACCTATAGCATATGTCCTGGCCCATAGTAAATGCTCAATGAATTTTAGCTATTATAATTTATCATAAGATACAAGTTAATATAATCAGAGAATACTATACCTTTAGATATTTTAAAATGTAACAGCCAGGATTCCAATTTTGAAATCTTTTTTTTTTTTTTTGTGTGTGTGTGTGTGTGTGTGTAGGATAAGCTGAATAAGAAGTTTGCCACATATGTGCACAGAATTTTTCATCCAAAATACTCAATACTACTTAAAAAAAGACACACACACAGGGTTTTGCTTTCCCTATTCTCAGCTTTTGACAGATATTTCTCTAAGAAGGTAGCTGACAATGGAAACCAATTAATCTCTCTCCTGAGGCAAAGCAATCATTTACAAAAGAATGCACTCAAGTTCCTGCCCCCAAGAGCTCCAGAACAGCTAGAGGGAAAAAGGCTGTTTTTTCTTTGATTTTCTTGGCTGATGAAAGCAGTTAGTTGGGAAGTGCACGTGGTATGTATGTGTGTGTGTGTGTGTGTGTGTGTGTGTGTGTGTACTAGGAGGTGGAGGGAACACCTGATTCATTCCTTCCTATACACAACCCTTAAGCTTTCAAGAAAGGTTTATTTGTATATTCTTGGCAGTGCTAGGGATAGAACCCAGGGACTCATGCATACTAGGCTAGTTCTTTACCACTGAGCTACGCCCCCAGGCCGTAAAGAAAGGTTTTATGTGTTGTGTGTTGTGTATCTCCTTTTTGTTCATGAATCAGTTTATTTTATTTTACATTTTATTTATCTTGGCTTCTCCAATGCCAAGCACAGTGCACTAAGAAAGCAGAAAACATAAATTACTGCCTAACAATATTATGGTATTTAAAATGGCTCTGAATATGGATTGAATTTACTTATCAGTAAAATTCGAATCCCACTACTTATTGGCTCTGTGATCTCGGGTAAATTATATAACTTCCAGGGTACAAGTCATTTTACTCTTAAAATATAAGTAATAACTTATAAAATATAAGTTGTTTTAAACCTTAAGTGAGGTAATGTGCATAAAGTATGCAACATGGTGTTTGGCATGTAGTAAACATTCATAGAATGACAGCTATAGGAACCAATGTAATGTTTCTCCATCGAATGTATGCATGTTAGAGTACTGATCACTTCTCTTGAGGATTTACTTATTTCAACAATTGAAAAATATCTACTATGTGATAGTGTGTTTGATACCAGGAATACAGAAAGAAGACACTGCAGTGAATCTGCTATGTCATTAACATTGACAAAACATATGTGTGTATTTGCACTATGACAGTTTATCGAATAGCAATAAATTCACAGACTACATCATTTTCAGCAATGGCAGTTCACTGAATACTTGTGGATCACCTGGTAGTCATTAGCCTGGCAAACAGGTTTTTTTTTTTTATTCCAATCTTAATGTCTAATATCTGTCGTTACACTTAGGTCACACATAACACTTTACACAAAAATATATATTCTATATATCATACATATAAATATAAATATGTCACAGGAAGGTTAAGAAAGAGTTAAGGCAGTCACAGGAGTTCAGGAGGCTGAACTGAGAGCAAAGATGGAGAGCAGATAGGAATGCAGACTGTAGGTGGTCAGATAACATTACAAACCAGCTGAAGAACTTGTTCAGGGTGCAGAGCTATCAAAGCACAGAAACTTATTCTAGAGCATGGTCCAGACCATGGAAGTTTCACACTGTCAACATGGAGTCATCTTGAGATGTGAGCTTGGAGTGGGACTTCTGTGGTCATCACAGGCAGGAGAAACTGCACTCTGCTAAAGCCTGAGAACAGAGATTGGGGCTTCAGAGGTTCTTCACTGTCGTGATTTTCCTGGGCAAGATTTGTGACAAGTGACCAAGTGTTGGGGTCAAGGTTCTGTTTCCTCCAGTCTCTCTGTTAATGGATCTCTAGTCAGGGGGTTACTTTATTGGTGGTCTGCTGTGTTCAATAAGCTTGTGAGCTTGGTTTGTCTGATATGAGTTTGATATACTCATGCATCCGTGTACTTCTGATTAATTTTATAAGTTTACAGGTAGTGATTCTTACTAGCATGATTAATTTATTTATCATTTTACATCTTATGGTTGTGCCAGGCATATTGTGGTTGTGAACTTGTACAAACAAGGTGTATAGTCATTCCACCTCAGCCCTTAAACTCAAAAAGCAGTAGTTTATGGCAAATGACTGCTTTATAGAATGGAGTAACAACAGTTTATGCATAGCCTGAGAACGGCTGTTCTATATATCATGGAGTAACTCAGAGTAGAAAACAGCCTGCTCTCCACAGACACATTGTCATTCCTCAAAGGACTTCTAGTAGAGTGGAAGAATTAGTAAGGTAAAATAACTAAAAGTCAAAACATTTGATAAGTACTGTGTTTAAGGTCTGTATAAGGTGCCAATAGTTAGCCCTCAGTGTATGGTCACCATTTTTTCAATATTTCATTAACAAATATTTCAAACATAGAGAAAAAAATCAAAGCATTATACATGAGTATCTACACACTGGCCTCTTATACCCTACTATTAATAATTTTTTCTTTATCATATTTGAACATCTTTTCATTCCACTATTCATCCACAAAATCTTCTATATTATAGTAAACTGCAGCAATCAGTACACCCTTCTCCACATAATGTGTATAATTTACTAAAGTTTAATATTTTTATGTTCTCTCTTATGAGATAAAAATTTGTGTAGTGAAATACACACATCTGAAGTATAGTGCCTGAGAGGAATTTTGACAAAATATAATATCTATATAAACCAATCACTCTCAATATCTAGAATGTTACAATGACCTACATTTATCTAAGTTTCTTTCCAGTCATTTCTTTTCCATAACCCTAACCCTTTATCCCCTAATCCTAAATATGCTTTTTATTTTTGTAGGAGAATAAAAGTAAAATATTTTTGTAATCCATCATAAGGTTTGTGTTTGAGACTCCTATAACAACAACAGAAGATTAACAAGAGAAAAACATATAAATTTATATAATAAATGTTATGGTTTGGATGAGAGGTACCACCCCAAAACTCCTGTATAAGACAATGCAAGAAGGTTTAGAGGAGAAAAGATTATGAGAGCCTTAACTCAATGAGCGGATTAATCTCTTGACAAGGTTAAATGAATGGTAACTGAAGGTGAGTAAGTTGTGGCTGGAGGAAGTGGGCATTGGGGGCATGCCTTTGGGGTACATATTTGGTATCTGGTGAATGGAGTCTCTCTCTCTGGTTTCTGATCATCATGTGAGCTGCTTCCCTCCACCACACTCTTCTGCCATGATGTTCTGCCTCACTTTGAGCCCTCAGGAGTGGAGCCAGCTGCATGGACTAAGACCCCTGAAACTTTGAGCTCTCAAATAAATTTTTCCTCCTCTACAATTGTTCTGGTTGGGACTTTTAGTCACAGGAGTGAAAAAACTTACTCAAACAAGTTTTATATGACATGAGAGCCATTAGAAGTGAAGACCCAAAAGAAATAGGAAAATCTGTAATTTTATAGATTTTATAATATAAAGTATATTATATTATATAATTATATAATTGTATATTTGGAGGACAAAAGGGTATGATGGAATGGTAATAGATTGTGGAGAAAACTAGAAAGGATTCTGTTTATATTCTTGTCCATCTCTGGTCTTCATTAATTTCCTCAGATATAGGCTGGAACTCTCTGGAATAAGGATCTTGTAACTCACTCCAGGGGAAAGGAAGCAAGGGGAATGCTACGTTCATTGGCCTGTTTTCAGGAGATGGTGAGTAGGAGAAGATCAGAGAAACCTTACTTTTGCATGTATTTCAATTTTTATCACCTTAAAATACCAAGGAACAAAATTCACCAAATTATGGTATGTTCATGAATGAATATGCCATGATAAATTCCACTTTTATATGACTATAATGAACTAATTTTTAAAAAATAATAATTGAAGGCAGACCACTACAGTAGTGAAAGTGTATCATGGATAGGGAAGAGGGAGGGATAAGAGAGATACCAGGGAATGGGATTGATAAATTACATTATGTGTATGTAAAAATATATCATAACAAATCCCACTATTATATGTAATTATAGTATACAAATAAAATCATAAAAAGTAAATGATAGGGAATAGCTCAGTTGTAGAGCACTTGACTGCATAGGGGAGGCCCTGGGTTTGATGATCCCCTGGTCTCAAACAAAGAAATAAGGGTTAAAAGAAATTAAAAAATGTGTAGGGCAATGGACATGTTCTAAAACTAGATTTTAGTTCTAAAACTGCATTGTATGTATTTGTTAAAAATCATCTAACTCTACACTTAAAATAGGTGAATTTCAGGCAGGGATGAAGCTTGGTGGAGTTCTAGTATACGTGATGCCCTGAGTTCAATTCTAGCACTAGAAAAACAAAAGGAGATAAAATTTATGGTTTGTACAACACAGCCTAGTAATTTTCTAAGTCCAACAAACAAAAAAAGAAACAAACAAAAAATAATTAGTATACCAAAATGTCATGTTTTGTGCTAGTGTGTTCTAAACCCTGTCATTTTTTTTTTCAATTTAGAGTAGATGAGTCTCTTATATAAAACTTCTTTCATTCAGAGTAATGTTTTTGAGATAGAGCCTTGGTTTTTGAGATTCAACCAAGTGGCTTAATGTATAATTAGTCTGTTCAGTTTTTAATTGTAAAATATATAAACCATTTAACATCTTAACCATTCTTAAATTTACAGTTTGGTTGTTTTAAGTACATTCACATTGCCATGCTGTGGATCTCCAGAACTTATTTAATAATGCTCCATTTTCTTCTACTTTTACCCCTGAGAAATCACTATTTTACTTTGTTTCTATAAATTGGATTAATTTGGAAAACTCACATATGTGAAATCATACAATATTTGTGACTGACTAATTTTACTTTGCATAATATCTTCAAGGTTCAACCCTGTGAGATTTTTCTTCTTTTTTTTAAGGCTGAATCATACAATAATATAATATTCCTACTGCATGTATATACCACCATTTATTTATTCATTCATCAGTTGATAGATACTTGAATTGCTTATATCTTTTGGCCATTATAACTAGGACTGCTATTAACATGGATGTACAAATATTGTATGTGGGAGGCCCTAGGTTCCATGATCTCTAGATCATATATACCTGAATGTAGGACTGCTTAATTTTATGGAAGTTCCAAAACTACATGTGCTACATGTAGTTTTCCATAGTGGCTATAACATTTTATATTGCCACCAACAATGCACAATGGTTCCAGTTTCTCCACATCTTTGCCAACATCTATTATTTTCTTTTTTTTGGTTGTTAGGATTCATCCTATTAGGTAAGAGGTGATATTTTATTGGGATTTTGATCTGAATTTACCTGGTGATTAGTGATGTCAAAAGCATCTTTTCATTTTCTTTTTGGCCATTGTACATATCTTGTTGGGAAAAATGTTTATTCAAGTCCACTTTAAAAACAGACAATTTGTGTTTTTTTTAAGTTGTAGGAATTTTTAAAATATTCTGTATGTTAACTTCTAATCTTTTTTGTGCTGTTATACCAGAATACCCAAGACTGCATAGTTTATAAAGAACAGAAATTTATTTTTGACAATTCTAGAGACTTACCATCTTGAGTCCTGCATTTTGTGAGAGACTTTTTGTTGCATCACCTCCCGAGGGAAGGTAAAAGGACAGTACAAGGTAGTGGGGGACTGAGTACATCCTTATATCAAGAATGCACTCCCACAATTATTAATCTATTCTCATGAAAATAGCATTAAAAATTGCAAAGCTCTTAGTACTGTTGCATTGAGTATTAAGTTTGTAACACAAAAATGTTGAGAGACACAAATTTTAGCATGTGGTTTGCAAATATTTTCTCCTATTTAATAGGCTGCTTCTGTTTATTATGTCTTTTTTTTTCACAGAAGATTTTAGTTTATTTTATTCCCAGTTATCTGTGTTTATTTATTTATTTGTTTGTTTGTTTGTTTTCTGTGCTTTCATTGTTTCATCTTGAGTATCTCCCAAAGACTTCTATATTAACCCTGATCTCCAGCTCAGTACTCTTGGGAAGCATTGGAAATTTTAAGAGATAGGGTCAAGTGGAAAATGTTCAAGTAATCAGGGACACAGCACTGAAAGAGATAATGACACCCCAACCCCTTCCTCTTTCTCTTTTTCACACCATGGACATCGGATGAGGGTTTTTTTCTCTACTATATGCTGTTGCCATGATACCACAGGCCTAAAACAATAAGGCTAAACTATTCTGGATTGAAACCAACAAAATAAAGAGCCAGGGGGCCGGGGATGTGGCTCAAGCAGTAGCATGCTCGCCTGGCATGCGTGAGGCCCGGGTTCGATCCTCAGCACCACATACAAACAAAGATGTTGTGCCGCCGAAAAACTAAAAAATAAATATTAAAATTCTCTCTCTCTCTCTCTCTAAAAAAAAGAAAAGTCAAAATAACCCTTTTCTCTTCATAAGTTGATTATCTCAGTTATTTGTTAAAGTAATAGAAAGCTGATTAACAACAGTACTTTTATGTCATATCCAAGAAACAATCTCCAAATTCAGTGTTGTAAAGCTTTTCTAATATGATTTCTTCTAGGAGTTTTATAGATCTTGGATCTATTTGGAATTAAGGATTTTTCCCCTATTGTTTAAGGTAAGAATCTAATTTCATTCTTCTGCATGTGGATATACATTACCATTATTTGAAGAGACTTTCCCCATTGAATAGTCATAGTACCCTTATAAAATATCATTTGACCATATGCATAAGAATTTATTGTGGGGCTCCCTATTCTTTTGGTTTATATGTCTGTATTTATGCCATTATTACTCTGTTTTGATTACTATCAGTTTATGATAAATTTTGAAATCAAAAAGGGTGAGACCTCCAAATTTTGTTCTTTTTCATTTTTTTTTTCTTTTAGGGATCCTTTGGGTTTTCACATGAATTTTAGGGTGAATTTTTATATTTTGGAAGAAATTGCTATTGTTATTTTGATATGAAGTGTGTTGAATCTCTGTAGATTGCTTTGGGAAATAGTGACATCATAGCAACATTAAGTCTTCCAATCAATGAACACAAATAACTTGTCATTTATTTGTGACTTCTTTAATTTCTTCAGCAATTAAGGATCCTTATAGCTTTCAGTGTATTAGTCATTTGCCTCTTTGATTAAGCTTATTTTTAAGTAGATGATGATGATGATGATGATGATGATGATGATTTTGGGATACCAAGGATTGAACTCAGGGGCAGTTGACCAGTGAGCCACATCCTCAGCCCTATTTTATATTTTACTTAGAGACAGTGTCTCATTGAGTTGTTTTGTACCTCACTGTTGCTGAGGCTGGCGTTGAACTCGTGATCCTCCTGCCTCAGCCTACTGAGCCACTGAGATTATAGCATGTATCTCTGCACCCTGCAAGTAGATTATTATTTTTTCATGCTACTATAAATAGAATTATTTTCTTAGTTTTCTATTACAGTTTTTTTGTTATCAATGCGCACAAATGCAAGTGAGTTTGTGTGTTGGTTTTTTCCTGCAACTTTGTGAATTCTTTTATTAATTTAATATACATTTTTGTGTGTGGAATTCTTAGGGATTTCTACATATAAGATCATTCCATCTGTGAACAAAGTTAATTATAACTTTCTTTTTCTAAATTTTTATTATTTTATTGATCTTCTTAGTTATACATGACAGTAGATTTCATTTTGATAAAATTATACAAGTATGGAATATATTTTATTCTATTAGGACCATGTTCTTATGACTATAAATGATAGTACAATTCACTTAGGTATTTTCATAAGTGTACATAGGAAATTTATGTCACATTTATTCTACTCTCTTTCTTATTCCTATTCCCCTCCCTTCTTTTCATTACCCTTTGTCTAATCCACTGAATTTCTCTTCTCTCCCCTCACCCCACTTTATTGTGATTTAGCTTCCACATATCAGCAAAAACATTCAGCCTATGGTGTTTTTGGGATTGGCTTATTTCACTTAGCATGTTAGTCTCTACTTATATCCATTTACTGGCAAATGTCATACTTTCATTCTTCTTTATGGCTAAGTAATATTTCATTGTGTATATATACACATTTTATACACATTTTTTATTCATTTATCTGTTGAAGGGTGCCTAGGTTGGTTCAATAACTTAGCTATTGTGAATTGTGCTGCTATAAACATTGATGTGGCTGTGTCACTGTAGTATGCTGATTTGAAAAACTAGAAATGGAACCACTATTTGATCCAGTTATCTACTCTGTGGTATATATCCTTTTCTAATATGGATGGATGACTTATTTCTTTTTATTGCCTAATTGGTCTGAATAGAACTTCCAGTACTTTGTTGAGTAGAAGGCATCCTTGTCTTATTTCTGATCTTAGAAAAATGCTTTAATTCTTTTACCATTGAGTATGATGTTATCCATGGGAATTCCATAGATGGTCTTTATTATATTGAGGTAATTTCCATTTATTTCTACTTTGTATTGTGTTTTTACCAGGAAAGGATTTTGAATTTCATCAGATGCTTTTGGTTTCAGTAATTGGTCAATTTTTATTGCTCAAAAGTATTCTAGTATATGCAAAAAACAATTTGTACAGCCATTCAGACCAACTAGCCCCATCTGCTATTTCCAGTAAAATTCATAGTTGTATTTGGTGACTTCCTTACATGCTCATACCTGGCATTTGAATGTCAGTAGGTTAGGCTCTCTCTAAATAACACTTAAAACTTTCCTATATTACTTGTGTTTTATTTTCCATACAAAAAACATTTTTCCTGGTCCCTTTTAATACCCTAGATATGACAAACTTATTTCTTCTCAGCTTTCATTTTTTTAATAATAATAATAACAATAACAATAATATTTGATTTCATTCTGTCTTTGTTTTAAAAATCTGTGCCTCCTGGTGAACTTATTGGAAGTTTGTATATAACACCCATATTTTAGAAGATTACTCATTCATAAATCAGTGATCACACAACATCTGTGGGCCACTTTTGGATATCTGTATTCATTACTCATTCATTTATTTTTCTGTTCATCCATTTATAGATCCCCATTGAATAATTACTATGGGTCTTTGGACACAAAATGAAGAATAAATCTAGCTCATTCCGTGTGTTTAGTGAGAGAGGTAGACATCAATCTAAATAATTACATAAACATATAATTACAAACAGAGTTGACAACAAGGAAAAACACCAGGAGTAGTTATAATACATACCAATGGGACATGATCTTTTCTTGTAGTTGTGGGGTGAGGGAGTTACAGAGAGACTTCCCTGAAGATTTGGCATTGCAGATGAAATTTGAAGGATGAGTAGAAATTAAGTAAGTGAAGCAGAGGACAGGTGCAGAGTGCAATCTAGTTGGAAATTACAGTACATGCAAAAGCCTTAAGACATAGAGGAGCATTGAGAGTACAAAACCTATCAGAAGCACTGTGTGGATGGTGTACAGAGAACTATGGGGAGAATAAGGGCTTTAATCTTTTGTGCCAAGCAGGGTTATACAGGGTCTCCATAAGCCAGATTAAGGATTTTGGTCTTTATCCTAAAAGCAACTGGAAGCTATTAAAGTGTTTATATTTCTAAAATAACACTCTTGTTGCCATGTGGGGAACAGATTCTAATGGACAACTGTGGATTCAAGAAGAATCTGTCTTAAGTCTTTTTTTTTTTTTTTAAAGAGAGAGTGAGAGAGGAGAGAGAGAGAGAGAGAATTTTTAATATTTATTTTTTAGTTCTCGGCGGACACAACATCTTTGTTGGTATGTTGGTATGTGGTCCTGAGGATCGAACCCGGGCCGCACACATGCCAGGCAGCACGCTACCGCTAGAGCCACATCCCCAGCCCAGTCTTATAGTCTTATAATGTTATTTTGACTAGGGTGTTGAAAGGGGAAACAGAGAGAAGTAGAAGAAGTAGACAGAATTAAGATTTATTTGAAAGGTAAAATCAATGGGAATTGACGATGCGATGTGGCTATGGATTGTACAAATTGTTAAGCTTGCTTTCTAGGGTTTTGACTTACACTAATGGGTGGTGATAGTGTCATTTATTCTATACATGTGGTTAACCCCCTCTTGCATGATCTTACATAAACACTTAAATTTATGTGATCTGGTGCCAACAAACCTTATCCTAGATACATTTTTCATTCCTTAAAGCTGCAGGGCAAATTGTGCAAAACTACTGTAGGGTTGTTAGATTCATGGTTCTATGAGTTGGTTCCCTACCAGGTAGGGATTATATACCCTATATTGCCTTAATTCAAAGTTACTTCAGGAAGAAGTGGAAGAAGGAGCCCTATCTTGGGGTGGTCAAAAGGAAGTTTAGGACAGTGTCAGTTAAAGTCTTTCGTATTTTAAAGACTTGCTTTAAAGCTTTAGTGTGATTCCAGAGAGCCTTGGGCAGTTCTGTAAAGAGTACTTCCTCAAGACATCTGAGACAATTCCCAAGCTATTTGAGCTGTTCTAAAGCTTGGTGGAAAAACCACATCAATGTTTATAGCAGCACAATTCACAATAGCTAAACTGTGGAGCCAACCTAGATGCCCTCCAGTGGATGAATGGATAAAAAATGTGGCATATATACACAATGGAATATTACTCAGGAATAAAAGAATAAAATCTTGGCATTTGCAGGTAAACGGATGGAGTTAGAGAAGACAATGCTAAGTGAAGTTAGCCAATCCCCCCAAACCAATTGCCGAATGTTTTCTTTGATATAAGGAGGCTGATTCATAGTGGGATAGGGAGTGGAAACATGGGAGGAACGGACAAACTAGATAGCGCAGAGGAGTTGGAAGGGAAGGGAGGGGACATGGGTTATTAATAATGGTGGAATGTGATGATCATTATTATCCAAAGTACATGTATGAAGGCACAAATTGGTGTGAATATACTGTGTATACAACCAGAGATATGAAAATTGTGCTCTATATGTGTAATAAGAATTGTAATGCATTCTGCTGTCATATATAAAAAAATAAACTGCAAAAAAATTAAAAAATAAAAAATGTAGATATGTGAATTTTAAAATTAAAAATAAATAAATAAATACTTTATATACAACCAGATATATAAAAAAACTGTGCTGTATACCTGTAATAAGAATTGTAATGCATTCTGCTGTCATTTATTTTTTAAAAAAAATCAATAAAAATAAATAAATAAAGTTCAGTGGAGACTTTGTTATGCATGAGCCGCCTCCTAGTGGCCTTGTAAAGAAATTGCCCAGCTGTTCATGGGAAAAGGAGTTAGATGAGGTGGAAGAGGTCACTCATTCAGCTAGACCAGAGTCCACATTCATGAGTTTTGAAAGAAGGAGGTAAGTCTAAAATTATAAGAAATATAAGCAACTACTTAGATAAGTTATTAGGTCTAGAGAGCCCTTTTACTGCCTAGAGGCCTAAATCCCCATCTATCACAGCAGAGATTAGCTTCAGAGTAAAAAAAAGAAAAAAAAAAAAAAAAAGATGGGTCTACTGGGGAAAGCAAGTTGGATTTAATTATCAGAGTCTAAATCAATATCCAC
Source organism: Urocitellus parryii (assembly GCF_045843805.1). NCBI lineage: Eukaryota > Metazoa > Chordata > Mammalia > Rodentia > Sciuridae > Urocitellus > Urocitellus parryii. Next base: position 51,959,562 of record NC_135547.1, on the reverse strand, counting down.
ATTACATGATTCATTGCTAAGCCTAGTACCTGCAGAGACTTCGTTGGCAATGCATCAATTTCAGAAACGATATACTCATTCTAACTGGAAATAGGAAGTTTTATTTCACTACAACTCTTGCTTTCTTCTGGATTACTTTTTATCCTTTGTCCCAAGGGGAATCCTCATGAAAGAAAAGATCATGAGGTTTCTGAAAAGCCCATCTGCTGCCTACCTTTTTCCCCAGACAAGCTGGTTGCTTTCAAAATGATACTGAAACAAGACAAGTATCCAGGTTTACTTAATGCCAGCCACTCTCAGTGTTGTTAACATAAGTCAAAAGGTTGCAACTCACAGTGGGAAATTTATTCATCTGTTTAGAAAATAGAGAGTGTATCTGTAATTCATGTCAGGGCTAGAAATTCTAGTTTAAGAGAAGTATTTGAAATTCTTATTATGCAGAATCAACAGAGGAAATAGTAATCATCCAGGTACATTCTGCTAACTTCCTCAAGGTGTTCAGGTGCTTACAATAGATGTAAATTCAGGGACCTCTTAGTTCTGTTTGAATTTAGGTAGTGTCATAGGAATGAAAGGTAGGTTACATCTTGGAAATAGTTCACTAAAAGTATTGCATCCCTAAATATGTAATTTGCTACCAGAAAGGATATGGAACTTTTAGTAGATCATGGAAGAAAAAAAATCTTAGATAATCCCACCATATAATTAATGGTCTTTTCCAGACTAGTAATAAATATTTAATATTCTGAACAAGAAATGTACTCATCACCTTGAACATCTATCAAAGGATTTGTTTGAGAATTATGATTTTGGATTTGATTGCTGCTTGTCTTTATTCATTGTAACTTCTGTTTTCTATATAGGAAAAATTTACCTTTAAAATTTCATATTTAATATTCTTTATACACAGAAATATATCAGTTGTTCAAAAGGCTATTTAGAAGTTGTTTTCTATATTAAAATATGGTAAATAGGTACATTCAGAATATTGCAACTATGCTATCTAGTGAGGAAATTTATATAAGCAGTGGGTGAAAATATTCCTTGTGGGCCCTTCCAAATGAAGCACATTCAGCCTTCTTGGGGTTATTTCAGCCATCAATGTGCCTGTTCTTATATTTTCCTCATAACTTGTCTTTCAAATGCTTGCTACAAAGACACTACTATGTCCCTGACACATAGGGCTATAACTGGTTTTAAAGCTTAGGGCATAAATGACTGTTTTCGTTTATGATTCATGTTGTGTCCATCTTAATTAGCTAAGGTTCATTTTCACAGGTAAAGATTTAGGATTGAAGACTCACTGACCATATGGCCTTCTCTCCACAGGAAGCACAGAACAAAGTTGAGAATTGAAATACACCTATTTTAATATAAAATATCTATTTGTAACAGTTAGATTGTTGCCTAAAGCCAGCCCTGTGGGAGGTTGGAAGTAGTTTGGTAGATATCTTTTAACTTTTGAATCAAAATATCTTCTTCAAATAGAAACCTCAAAGAAGAGGGAAAAATTGGGGGTAATAATTTTGATTTTATAAATTACTCTGTCTTGAGTGAAGATAGTATGCTTATAAAACACTGTGATTGTTGCAATGAAAAAGTGCTTCTGCACTATATAGATATAACTTTATTCTGTACAATCTAGCCATTTCTCTTCACTTTCATAGGAATTAACAAATTTGATACCTGCTACTGATGTACTGATGAAGTGCCACTTACCAGTTTAAGCCAAAAACAGAAGTGCTTGACCAAACATCTTTTTTATTCATTAACTTAAAATTCTTTCCATTGTATGGGAAAAGTACTTGATGAAGTACAAATACCACATGAGTATATTTAATCCTTTTTTGTTCTACAATATAATCGCACATACTAAATATTGAGTTACTGTGCAGCAGGCTGATAGTTGCTAGGTAATGTGAGAGATAAGTTATCTTGGAGGACGTATTCCAAAGCATAAAAGCATGTGCATATGTTGCTACTGGAATATAATTCTGCAGTAATGATAACCATTTTTTTCTTTCTTAAAGGCCTCATAGAAATTCACCAAATTCTTGGAAGTAAATAAAGTAAAACGGGATCCACACCATGAAAAGAAAGGATCACCTACTTAGAACACTTTGAAAGAAGTTTGAGATGGTCACAAATTCAGTGGAAATTTAAGATAGTTTGTATATTTGTCCACAGTTCTGAAGAACTTTTAATAAACTGTGTACAATATCTAGGATAGGACAAACAGTACTTCTATGGAACAATGGTTTGTCCTTGCCAAGTAGAATAATATAACTATGTATGCTTTCTCATGTGCATTACAGAAGTCTTAAAGACAATATTGTGGCCTACCTTTTCTCATCACATCAGACATGGTGGGATGCTTTTTATCTGGTAGCTTGAAGCTCTCCCTTCTTTTTCTCTTTATTGCTTTCATTTCTCCTTACTATCTCATATTATCTCTTTTTGTCCCCTGGGGGACTGGTACCGGGATTAAATTCAGGGATATCCAACCACTGAACACATCCCAGCCCTATTTTCTATTTTATTTAGAGATAGGGTCTCACTGAGTAGCTTAGCACCTCACTTTTGCAAAGGCTGGCATTGAACATTTGATCCTCCTGCCTCAGCCTCCCAAGATGCTGGAGTTACACAGGCATGTGCCATCATGTCTGGCTGTCTCTTGTTTTCAATTTATGATGTTTTATTGAGTTTGGATGTGTTTGGTAAACTGATAATTTTACCTTATAACATTTTTTTGGAACATGAAAAAATAAGAGGGAGAGAGAAAAAAGTGGGAAGAGAGGAAGAGGAGGAGGAAGAGAGGGAATAGAGCGAGCGGGAGAGAGAGGTTTTGGGTTTAATCAGTACACTTTAATTATCACCATGGTGAATTCAGATCACTGATAAGACCCATGGTGCAAATTACAGTAAAAACATGTGTGTGTGCGCATACACACACACACACACACACACACACACACACACACACATGCAAAACCCTGAATCAGGGCCATTGCTCTCCAGCCTAGCTCCTCCATCAGTTGTAAGTTCTTAAAAATAAATCTCAGTCATTGGTTCTTATAATGAAGTTATATTCACTCCTCTGTCTTCCTTGATGTTCATTGTTATTGTGTTAAAATTTTAATTATCCAGACTCTTCAGCTAGCATTGTTCTTCATTTGATTTTTCAGGGGGAAATGGCAGTTAAGAAGAAAAAAAGAGCTAAGTTCAACGATTTATTTCTTAAAAGTTAGTTTCTATGGCTCTATGGCCTTGTGCGTATCACCCTCTATCTTGCTATCCCTGAGCTTTGCACGTGCTATTAGTGTGCTTAGAATGTACTACTTTCTCAATCTATAGATTGGCAAGCTACTAATGTTTTTTTTAAGATTTAGCTCAAATTATCATCTCTCAGGAAATCTTTATGAACCACATCCAGGCTGGGTTGGATGCTTGCCCAAGTATTTCCATACGTTTTCCCCATCTCTATTGGCATACACTACCTTAAATCTATTCAGATGTCTGTCTCCTTACTACATTTTATGCAATTTATGGGAGAAAGTATGTAATCTTTACTCATTGTTGTGCCCCAGCACCCTTCATGGTATCTTTTTGTAAGAGGTATCTAATTGAATGAATTAATGAAAGAATTGTATGAATATATTGTTCAGAGGCTTAAATGTCCAAAGCTTCAGATGATCTCAACACACTGATAAAACTTCTTCGACGATTTTTATGATTTGGCTTATTTTGAAAAGGAAACAGCCAGAATCTCACCTTTGTAAATATATCTGTCTATATGCCCCATTTAGTGATTATGCAGCTGGAAAAAAAATCCCATGATAGCCCCTATAGTTGTTAGCTAAGATTACAAGGACATTCTTCTGTGGGTGACAGCTGTCCCACAGAGTACCTGTGTTTGGTCTATCTTCACTAAGCCCCAAATCACTGGGTAATTTTCCCTCCAATGCCTACCTACACCGAAAAGCCCTTAGTAATTGTTTTCAACCCTGTGGAGGCAGTTAAACTCTTCAGTTGGTAAGGACACAACACAATTATAGAGAGAACTACTGAATCCTTCAGATAAAATCAATAATGCAGAGACTAAGGTACTGGATGTTTGGATTCTGCACTGTACTCCAAATGAATTTCTCATTATCTTCAATACAGTGTTATCAGATCTATTTCTAAAATGCAAATGTCATGAGATGCCCTGATGTGCCAAGTCCTTAAATACCACTACATTTTAATGGAAATCTAAAATTCTAAACTTCTCATGCAAATGGGCAAAAAGAAACTCTCATTATTTTAAAATTAGCTCAAATAGGTCAGGTGTCATAGTTTATATCCTTGGTGGATTTCAGAAAACACTTGTTGGTTACTGTGGTCACATAATTTTGCATCTAGAAAATAATTTTTCTTGAACATGTGGCAGAACAAATTATTACACAGGAGGGGGTTAATGAAATTGTCTGCCACTGGAGTAAATAATTGAGGGACAGAGAGCTGGGTAATAGGTTGATTAGAGGCTTGGTGCCCTAAATTATGCCTTGTTAGAGGTAGGGAGGCTACACAATGTGTTTAAATAGAAACAGATGATTTGAATTTAAGCAACACTGCACACCTAATCCTTTGATGACTATGAGATAGTTATTGTTGTTTTCTTAAACAGTGTGATTAAAGCAGTAAACTGTACTAACACAAAAACATTTTCTTTCTGATCTTGTTATAATCTATTCACTGTGAAATGAATGACAACTTCTTAGAGACATTTATAAAAGCATTATGGCATATGTTCTGCTGAAGACTGCATATTCTAATTATGTATTTTGTGATTTTCAAACCATGGTGAAAAATTATTGTGAATATTTAAGTTATGAATTAGAGATTTATGTATTTTAAAGCTCAAATGAACTTAAAAGCCCTTTACTATTATTTTCCCACCACTATTTTGTAGATTAGAAAATACAAAGTAAGAAAAGTATCTTTTACTGAGTCACATAACTCCTTGATCTTACACAAGCAGCCAGAGAATAAACTTTTCTTCACTGAAACTTTTCTTTATGCTTGTTTTTATTTTTATATGCTTCTTTTTTATTTTTAAGCATATTACATGTGGACTTTTATTAATAGAGGTGTTTAAAATACAAAGGTAACATTATTGAGAACTTACAGTCTTAAAAAAACATATGTACCCGGGTGCTGTGGTACACACCTGTAATATGAGCAGCTCGGGAGGCTGAAGCAGGAAGATTGTGAGTACAAAGCCTCAGCAACGATGAGGCTTTAAGCAACTCAGTGAGATCCTGTCTTTAAATAAAATACAAAATAGGGCTAGGGATGTAGCCCAGTGGTCAAGTGCCCCTGAATTCAATACTCAGTACACCCCCAAACATATAAGTATATATGTATATTTTATATATATATATATATATATATATATATATATATATGTGTGTGTGTGTATATATATATATATATATATGTGTGTGTGTGTGTGTGTGTGTGTGTGTGTGTGTGTATGGTTTATAATATCAATACATTTCTGAGGAATTGCAAAGAAAAATTTTAAAGATCATTGGTTTATTTTTAGAAGAGAATGTTGAAAGATGCTTAATCATCTGTCCTGTAATCTCAAAATTTATTAACCTGAAAAACAGTAGTCTTCTCATATTTTATTGGGGAAATAATCATTTTCAAGAAAACTAGCTTTAAATATTAGTATGAAAGTTAAGATGTGAAATGTTCGCTGATAGTGATTAAATACTAGAATCAATGTGTTAAAGCAAGAAATATATTTTGAGGGGCTATTAAATAAAAAGAAAATTTTATTTGTTGGGGATAAATCTATTTCATATATTATAATAATATTATAACAATTATTTAACAATGCTCTGTACTAAACATTTGGCAAACAATGGAAACATCTTCAGTGTTTTTATGATGAATACTCTTCTGTAACTTTAGGGATCAGTTAAAAGAGAGTTAAGAACAAGTGCTGGCAAGGATATGGGGGAAAAGGTACACTCATACATTGCTGGTGGTACTGCAAATTGGTGTAGCCAATTTGGAAAGCAGTATGGAGATTCCTTGGAAAGCTAGGAATGGAACCACCATTTGATCCAGCTATTCCCTTTCTTGGACTATACCCAAAAGACCTAAACAGAGCATATTACAGGGACACAGCCACATCAATGTTTATAGCAGCATAATTCACAATAGCTAGACTGTGGAACCAAGCTAGATGCCCTTCAATAGATGAATGGATAACAAAATGTGGCATTTATACACAATGGAATATTACTCAGCACTAAAAAATAACAAGATCATGGCATTTTCAGGGAAATAGATGTCATTAGAGCAGATTATGCTAAGTGAAGTTAGCCAATCCCTAAAAAACAAATGCCGAATGTCTTCTCTGATATAAGGGGGGGTGACTCAAAATGGGATAGGGAGGAAGAGCATGAGAAGAAGATTACCACTAAATAGGGAAGAGAGGTGGGAGAGAAAGGGAGGGAGAAGGGGAATTGCACGGAAGATGGAAGGAGACCCTCATCGTTATACAAAATACATGTATGATGTTGTGAGGAGAAAAAAAAAGAAGTGTATCATGTTAGATTGGGTAGAAAGAAGTGATGGGAGGGGAGGGAAAGCCGGGACAGGAAGGACAGCAGAATAAAATAGACACTAGTATTGTTGTATGTATATATGTGACTGCATGACCAATGTGACTCTACAACATGTACACTAAGAAAAATGAGAAATTGTATCCCATTTGATTCAAATGTATAATATGTCAAGATCATTGTACTGTCATGTGTAACTAATAAAAAATAAAAATAAATAAAAGTAAAAGAGAGTTATGGCAGAGAGCATGAAAGAGCAAAGTTATATGGGCTTTTGAGGAAAACAGATCTGTATTTGATATCTGGCTTGGATAGATAATCTATAATTATGGACAGGTTGTTAAACCACTCTTGAATGTAGTGTCTCATCTGTAAAGTGGAGGTAATAATGCCTACAACATATTATTTTCTTCAGGATTAGGGCTAATGAATATAAATTATTTTTCACATAGTAAATGATCAATAAATGGTAAAATTATTTGGGAAGTAATGAAAAGTAGGATGAAGAAAACAAATAGATTATAGAAAATATATTATCAGGAGATTCTTTCTTGGAAGCAAAGAGGAAAGGTGAGAATATGTAGAGCAGAGAAGCTACTTGTTAAGCTAAATCACTTTTCTATAATATATTTATTAACTCAACAAGTATTTCTTGAGATCTTACTCAAACAATGGTATGCACTGTTCTGAGTTCTAGGGATTCAGAAGCAAACAAGGCAAAACTGGTGAAATTTGAAGAGGTGGGCTCCAAGACATTTTTTAAAAATACCTTTATTTTATTTTTTATTTTATGTGGTGCCGACGATTGAACCCAGTGCCTCACCCATGCTAGGTAAGCGCTGTACCGCTGATCCACAACCCTGGCCCCTCCAAGACAGTTTTCTTGACTCTTTTATTTCAGCATTGGTAACCTGTGTAATTAGTATTTAGTTAGTTTCCTAAATACATCTATATTTAGGGGAAAACTTTTTCAAAGTAGTAGCCTGTATTTTTTATGTTTGAGAATTAGTTGGCAGTACCTTAAATGACCATAGTCCCTTGGTCATTGTTTCATAAAATGATACTTCCACCATTCCATGGCAAGTATCCTGAATTTTAGGTGCTAAAATGGGAACTAAAACAGGTCATCTATGAATTGATATATTCAACAAATTATTTTAAATGGATTTTAAGTTTCAGACCATGTATGTATTAGTGGTATATAGAGAAGTAAACATATGCATCAATGTGTTAATATCCATATAGAACATTGCAAAAAGTGGATATTAAAATATAGATGTGTGTGTTTATATGTGAGAACACATTTTATGAAATTATATGAAGGAAAAAGTATATGAGAAAGAATAATAAAACAAGAGTTGATTTATATTATATTATTATAGCGAGCAAGTCCTTTCTGATGAGTGCAATTTAAATTGAAAACTGAAGGATGAATAGGAATTAGGCAAAGAGGGTGTGTGTGTGTGTGTGTGTGTGTGTGTGTATGTACATGTGCCCTGTGGGCTGGGGTGGTGGTGATGAGGCATACTCTGAGATTTGGAACTGCATACTTGTAAAGGTTCTAAGACAGAAAAGAACATGATGTGTTCAAAGAACACAAAGAAAATTAACATTTTAGGCAGTACCTGATTAGCTGGCTTATCAATATAACTTTAGTGCAGGCTGATAGTTCCTAATCCAGATATCCAGTGTTCTGACATGCCATTTGAAAAGGTTTGGATTTTGGAGCACTTCAGATTTCAGTATTTTGGATTAGGGAATCTCAACATGCAAATATTTCCAAGTCAGTTAAATTCCAAATTCTGAAACACATCTTGTTCCAATTATTTTGAATGAAGTATACTCAACCTGTATCATGAATATCATATCCTGTCTAATTCAAAAAATTGGGGTAATGATCCCTTGCTTAAGCATCTCCTGAAATTGAGACTTTGGAGAGCCCCTTCAGTATTTCATACTCCTTCATATTAGTGTATGACATGGAGTGCTCTGACCTAAATTATATCTAGACAAGTATATTGTTGAAACAACTAATCTCATGTACTCAAAACATTTCAAATCATCATCTTTAATATTGTAAGAAGTATGTATTTGAAAAATTGGAAATATTATTTCACTTACCTTTAAAGCTTCTAACTTGGCTATACCCCTTAGATACACCTTAGAAAAAGAACTTTTATCCATGTAGCAATTCCCTACCACCATATACACACATATAGTTTTGCTTTTACTAAGATAGTTTGAGAACTGTAAAACAAATTAGATCTTTTAAAGGCTCACTCTCTGGATGTGGTCTCTAAAAAGGTAGCTTGGATATGTGATGTCAGAAAAATAGAGACTATATGAATAGAAGTATAATTTTAAGCTGAAATTTATCACTTTTATGGAGGGCACAATGGGAGGGAAGGACTATATAAAAGTACATTTTTATATCAGCCAAAGCCTTGATTATTAAAGTCAGTAGCTTAGGGGATGATATGGAGGTCTCACCCATTTCTCAGACAAGAATATTGACCTTTTTATATTTTTAGGTAAAACTGTTTAACACCACTCAAGAAGACTGCAAGAGGGCTGGGGTTATGGCTCATTGGTAGAGTGCTCACCTTGCACAGGCAAGGCCCTGGGTTTATCCTCAGCACCACATAAAAATAAATAAAATAGGGGCTGGGGATGTGGCTCAAGCGGTAACGTGCTTGCCTGGCATGCGCAGGGCACTGGGTTTGATCCTCAGCACCACATAAAATAAAATAAAGATGTTGTGTCTACCAAAAAATAAATAAATAAATATTAAAAAATTCTCTCTCTCTTTTCTCTCTCTCTCTCTCTCTCTCAAAATAAATAAATAAATAAATAAATAAATAAAATCGGGTCCATCCTCAAATAAAACATAAATAAAAAAAGAAGACTGCAAAAATATATTATCCAACAAAACTTGAGAAACCTTTAATATAGTCAATGAATAAGGCAAATAGTTAATAAGATACAGGGAGAGATGCAACACCTTATTAGGTATTCTTCAGGAGGTGTTCTAGATTTGACTGATAGGGTATATTAGGAAAATTGTCTATACTCAGTTTAACATCTATTCACTGTGTTCTGTTTGTAAAGCTTTTATATCTATTATTCTAAAGTCTAATTTCATTAGAATTTTATTTTGCTATCTACTATGAAACACCTGGTATTTCTACTGAGCTTGGCTGCAGACTAAAAAATGTAATAAGCCAAATCTAATATGCCAAAAAGGAAAACCTACAGAACTATGTGTCTGGGGTGAAGTACAGATGATGTACCTCTGGGGTAAACCTAGAAAACTATGAGATTCGGCAGTTATAAATCAACAAGTGAAACCTTTTGAAATATTATCAACATTCCTGGAAAACCCCAGTTCCACCCATGAGTTTAACTCATCCCTGCATGTGTAATGTTTCATATTTTTTCTGCTCTTCATCATTACTTAAGACCTTTAGGAGTCATCAGATTGTTAAACAATGAAGGCCTTATATAAAATGATCTCCAAGAGTTGGTCAAATAAACATGTCTAGAGCATATAAATCTAGTTGAAGGAGTTAATTTAATACCAGAATGTCTATCAGACCTCAAGGAAAGTGATAAGTAGATCAAGTAATTTCATAAAATATGGACTTTCTCTTTGATGGCTTGACCTTCCTCTTTGCTGTTTAACCTTTCTACTTTTCAAAACCCATAGAATGTGTGTGTAACAGAGGTTCTTATAAAGTTCTATTCTGTTGCATCAGACAAAGACACTAAATAATTATTTTCCCCCAAATAAATCCTGGAAATAAGACAGTGGCATGCAAACAGAAACAATATTGCTGATCTTGAATATTTAGTTATTTCAGAGATGCTTTATTAACTCAGGGATGTGAGAAAAGCTTTAAAAATAAACTAACATAGGATATTGTAGGAAAGAAAATTAAAAAGAAAACTCAATAAAGCAATGTTTTATAGAACATATTTATATTTCCTTTTTACTTCTATTCTTTTTTTATTAGTTGTTCAAAACATTACAAAGCTCTTGACATATCATATTTCATACATTTGATTCAAGCAGATTATGAACTCCCATTTTTACCCCGTATACATATTGCAGATTCACATCGGTTCCACATCCACTTTTTTACATATTGCCATACTAGTGTCTGTTGTATTCTGCTGCCCTTCCTATCCTCTACTATCCCCCCTCCCCTCCCCTCCCCTCTCCTCCCATCTTCTCTTTCTACCCCATCTACTGTAATTCATTTCTCTCTCTTGGTTTTTTCCCCTTTCCCCTCACTTCCTCTTATATGTAATTTTGTATAACAATGAGGGTCTCCTTCCTTTACCATACAATTTCCTTTCTCGCTCTCTTTCCCTCCCCCCTCTCGACCCTGTTTAATGGTGATCTTCTTCTCATGCTCTTGAAATACAAAAATTTATTACTGAGTGTTGTAGCCTGGTAGTTTTTAGTTACCCTTTACTGTCATTTAATGTTTTTAATATTTATCTTAAGAAGATGAACAAGAATGTTTTGCTACAATGATACATAATTATATTTGTGCTATATTCATAATCTTTCAAAGTTAGGATATTTTGTTTGTGTTTGTTGTTCTGAATGTTTGAATCATACAGGGAATTACAAAGTAGGTAAACATAATTCAGCTACCATCTTCTGAAAATTGCATTCAACTTAAACAAAGGAAAACCAAAGTTATTAATTTCACACAGAATGCACTGATTCACATCTCCAACTAAAGTGGCTCTTCAGCATACTGCCTGTGTATTATTTTGTAAAAACTGATATATGGGAGATATAATTCCTCTATGGGAGTAGAAAATTCAATTCATATATTTTAAAGAGCAACTATTGTCACTTATTTTGATAAAACAGAACAACTGGCTACTGTAAATTCACATGAAGATTGTGTTTATTCATAAATCACTGATTTGCTAAATGGAAAGATAGCAAAGGCTAGAAAGTCAATCCTTAAATTCAAGCTTTCCCATATACCAGTTGTGTGATCCTGGGTGGATTATTTGACTCTTGGGGGCTGAATCCTGACCTCTTCATCCCAATTAATATGTTGAGTTCCTAACTCCCAGTCCTTTAGAATGTGACTGTATTTGGAAATAACGTCTTTAAAGTGGCAATAAAGTTAAATGGAGGTTATTATGGTAGACCCCAACCCAGTGTAGTTAGTGTCCTCTTAAGAAGAGGAAATACAGACCCACACAAATATAGAGGGAAGATCATATGAATACCAAGAAAGGATATCCATTTGCAAGCTATGGGAAAATGTTGTAGAATAAACCAACCCTACTGAAACCTTGATGTTAAAACTTCTTGACTCCAGAATTGTGAGAGAATAAATTTTTGTTGCTTAAACCATCCAGTTTGAGGTACTTTGTTATGGCAGCTTTAGTAAATCAATATATATTTGACTCTTGTTTCACTTTTTCACCTTAAATTGGAGTTGTAAAGCACTGGGCCCACACTAGGAACTCAATTAATGTTGGTAGCCTTGTCACTATGTGTCATAGACAGACTATGGTTTTTCTTATTTTTTTCATTTTTATATTCAACATGAGTGATATGGTTATTAGAAATAAATTTGTGAGACTGTTATTTGAAAATCACAAACTGTAATTCGGGATTTATCACTGAAATTGGGTTATCAGAAACAATTTCTTCTATACTGCTTGCTGTAATTCCTTTAATTGTGGGTTTACTAGAGTACTCCAGAACTCAGTAAAGCATACTCACTAATGGATAGAAGAACTAATTCATAAGTTAGCAGATTTTGATGGAGTAAACTACAAGCTCTTGGGACTTGAAATATAGATGAATAGGAATTTCTTCCATATAGTAAAAACCATTCCATATATTTCATTTTAGTTTGGCACAGGCCAGGAAATAACAAGAAAAAGAATGGTTCTGCTTTCTTCTATCATCCATTTAGCTGGAAGTAACCACTTCTTTGCCATGATATTAAGGGAAATGAGGTTTTGGTACTCAATTACTTACCTAAGAAGAAAACCAGATATTGAATCAGTCAACATTAGTAATTTTCCACAATGTAAGAGAAAGGACAGAAATCTGAGCAGATAAGAAGAGATGCTCTGCAGTTTTATATCAGTTGTAGCACAACCCTGAGATACACTTTTATCAGGGTATTCTATCAGATGAGATACTTTGAGGCCCACTTCTGTTCCATCTGAATTCTATATTGGTAATGAATAATTTCTTGTGGAATATGACTTATATTTCTGATTTTTCTATATTTAGTGAAATGAAGAAGAGATAAGACTTGCATACTACCAAAACACCATTTTTTTTCAGTAAATAGTCCCTAATAATGCATAGCACAGTTTTTTGGATTGAGTGGGCTCTCAATAAAAATTTCTGTAAAAAACGAAGGTAAGGGCCTGGGGTTTTGGCTCCGTGGTAGTATGCTCGCCTGGAACACATGAGGCACTGGGTTCGATCCTCAGCACCACATAAAAATGAAATAAAGATTGTGTATATACCTACAACTAAAAAATAAATTAAAAAAACGAAGAGAGGAAGGCTAATTTCAAAAGAGTTTCTTTGAGCAATTAAATTCATACACGGTGACCCCCGCATTCAACCTCTTCTTAGAATATTTGGCTGCAGATTCTGGGATCTGAAAAGGAGAAGATCAATTATTATTATACTTGAAGAATACACCAGTATCATTAATGCTGGTATTCCCACACAGTGACAGGTTCTGTGTTACACTTACTGGTCAAGAAATGTTAATTGGGCTGGGGATGTGGCTCAAGCGGTAGCGCGCTCGCCTGGCATGCGTGCAGCCCGGGTTCGATCCTCAGCACCACATACCAACAAAGATGTTATGTCCGCCAAGAACTAAAAAATAAATGTTAATTGATGGGAAAGATGGTGCAATGAGATGGACATCATTACCCTAGGTACATGTATAACCGCACATATGGAACAACACTACATTGTGTACAACCAGAGAAATTAAAAGTTTTGCTGCAATTGTGTACAATGAATCAAAATGCATTCTTCTGTCATATATACCTAAGTAAAATAAATAAATAAAATTTTAAAAAGAAATGTTTATTAATGCTGCAAAGAAAAATTTAAGAAAATATACACAATTTAAAGGTCAATATAAGCCACAGTATAAGGTGCTCTATAATCAACGTTTGGTTGGTTACAAAATTGAAGGAACAAAGCTTTCACATGCATGCAAACTCTGAATGTATAGAGAAGAATACATAAAGTAAATGATTTTTCTTGAAATAATGTGATTATCTGCTTAGTTCATTTATTTAGCATGGCATTTACTTATTTAAAAAAATGTGGCTAGGGAGTTTTACACTAAATATCATAGCCTTTCTGCAGCATAGGATTACTGACTTCATCTCTCAGATAGCAGGAGTCCTCTTTCACATTATTTGGATAAAAATACATTGTAAATTGTAAACTGTAACAGGTGTGGCTGACAGGTTCTGACCTGTTGACCTAAACTTTCCTATTATGCTTGTTTTTCTTTCTTTGCTTTCATGTGGCTGCTTTTTTATCTTCCACAGTGCTACAAAACTCAGCTACTGCTTTGTGATGTTTAATTCATGCTCTTTATCAATGTTTCTTTTGATAAACAAAAGAATCAGATAATGTGTACTGGTCTGTATAATATTAATTATAGTTTTCTCTCTTTTTTATTTAAGAAAATGCATGACTGCATCCAATTTTGGTAGATGTTTTATTTAGGGAAATATAGGTATTTTCTACTTTTTACAAAAATAAAAATGTCCCTTCACCTAATGTATGATGTTGTTTTGGTTTGGTTGAATAACTTTTTTCAGCTTCAAATATCTTTATTGGAAAGAGTAGCTAAAAACATAAATCTCAGGTGATATGATATATATCTTTTTGAAATATGGCTTTATTTTTGTCTAAAGTGTACTAGTTTTTTTCAACTTTAGTTTTTATTATTATAATGTATCAGAAAAGAAAATATCATAGTGATAATTATTTAACATTGTTTCATAGCCTCGTGTTGTGATTGGTGTTGTTGTTGACATGGATTACAGTGGGAACACACTACAAGATAAATTCAGAAGAGATAAATGACTGAGGTTGCATCTGTATATGCATTTGAAGGTTAAAAGGCAACCACACAGCCCCACTAAACCAAATTGTCATTCCAACACATTTTTTCACTAAATCATGCAATTCCTTTAATCTTATTGAAATCACCAAATTAATCATGCATTGGCATCATGTAGACACAGTCACAAAGTATTTTCCTGGAGAAATAAGACTATTTATAGTTTCATTACCCCCCCTTCACTCAAAAGCACTTATTTGGACTGAGAAAGAGACATTTTCTTATAAATTCTTTAGAATTCAAAATATTGGAGTGCTCAACTGTCACAATGTCATTTCCATTCACACTTTTCACTATTATGGTGATTCTTATTGCCAAGTTAAGATTAGCACTACTCAGCAGAATTGTTATTTTTCTGATTTATTTTTGTGAATTTAAAGAGATATTTTCAAGTGTATTTTTCCATAAATATATTTAAATAAGATTTAAGAATTTAGTAACTCTCCTCAGGAATTTCGTGTACATTACCACTGATAGACAACCTTAAATGTTACTCTTATCATTATTGCTGAGGGCCATTACCAAGTAGGTATTGACGCATCGTAATCCTTGCCAGTGTACCCCATGTTAAATGGACTTGCCTTGGAAATTTGCTGCGACCTTGCTTGTGTGTTTGAGAAAGATGACCCTGCTCAAGGTGATCGAGGGTGGATCCAGGTTTGAGGAAGTATCCTGCAGGTTTGAGGAAGTATCCCGGTCCTTGGGCTTAGGGTGTTCCCGGTTTAAGGCGTTTCCCGGTTTAAGAATATGGGTTTTAGGGAAGTTGAGGTTGAAGATTATTGCTGCTGGGATTAGGGTGTTCCTGTTGCTTGTTCCCGTTGAGTTCTCGTGAGATTCAAATGGGATTTTGGAAAAAGCCTCGTGGAGTAGGTGAAGTGTGCGGCAGAACGAGACTGCCCCTGAACGTGTGTGGAGGCTGGTGTGAGATCCGGAATAAAGAATTGCTGTTTGAACCTACAGAGCTGTGTGGTGGCTCGTGATTCTGTGCCAAGCCGAGTCATTGGCACTTGGCTTCGGCATTTGGTGGCCCGTACGCGGAACATCTGAAATTTGGAGGTGAGTAAATTGCTCGCCCCTGAGGGAAGGCGAGAGAATGGGTGACCATTTCCAAAAACAATGTGTTCTTGTTTTGATTTATTTCGTTTTTGTTTCAAGTTGCCTGTCCCTAGAAATTTCTCAGGCAAACTGGGAAAAATGGTTCGCTCAAGGTTTGAAGTTTGTTAGCCCCGAGAAAGAGAAAATTGATACAACGAATTTTTATTCAGTTTTTGTTTCATTCAGTTGCGGTTTTTTCTTATGTTATCTTATTGGGTTGCGTTATCTTTATAGAAGATTAGAAATTAGTAAAAAAGAAACCGAAAAGTTGTTAAGTAAATTGTTAGAGGTTCAGACCATGGAGAAAGACATTTTAGATCAAGGAAA
The DNA here is from genome assembly GCF_045843805.1 of Urocitellus parryii. Lineage (NCBI taxonomy): Eukaryota > Metazoa > Chordata > Mammalia > Rodentia > Sciuridae > Urocitellus > Urocitellus parryii. The sequence goes on along the minus strand of NC_135547.1, from coordinate 51,943,361 downwards.
AGAGAAGGTCTCTCGAGCTAGTCAGAGAGAGGAAGAAAATTTAAAGGAAAAGGGGTTATTAGGAAAAAGGCCACAACAAAAGGCTGTTACTAACTCCGTTTTATTACCAGAGGGTGTAATTCAACCATCAGCCCCGCCGATGGAGACAGCTGAATGGCCCTCAAACCCCATCGTAGTTGATAGATGGGATCCTGAGACAGGACCTCAAAGATTAGCATGCCCTGTATTTGAACAGGTAGGAGGGCAGCGAATTCACCGTGCTTTAGAATTTAAAACAGTGAAGCAGTTAAAGGAGGCTGTAACAACCTATGGTCCTCAAGCCCCTTTCACAGTAAGCATGGTGGAGTCCATTACTAACTTGGACATGACGCCAGCAGATTGGGCTAGCATGTGTAAATCTGTGCTAAATGGAGGACAATATTTGTTATGGAAGGTTGCCAATGAGGAATTTTGCAGGGAGACAGCTAGACGAAATGCAGCAGCCGGTTACCCTCAAAGAAATCTAGAGATGCTGCTAGGAAAAGGAGATTATGAGGGTCAGCGGCAACAAATGGAATATGATCCTGCTGTATATGCACAGATTGCTGCAGACGCAGTTAGGGCATGGAAGACTTTACAAGGACATGGAGATTTACAAGGTCAGCTATCTAAGGTATTACAGAGACCTAATGAACCTTACGCTGACTTTGTAGATAGGCTTATTCAAACGGCCGCCAAAATTTTTGGTGACACAGAACAAGCAATGCCATTAATAAAACAATTGGCTTATGACCAAGCAAATCGTTGCTGCAGAGAGGTTATTAGACCATGGAGGCATGAAGATTTAAACACATATATTAAATTATGTAGAGATGTTAATGAACAAGGGCAAGTCATGGCAGCTGCAGTAAAACAGGCTTTAGATGCCAGGCCAGAAACATGCTATAATTGTGAACAAACAGGACATTTTAAAAGGAGTTGCCCCATAAGAGGAGGTTTTAACAAAACTAGAAATCAAAGGAATAGAATACCGGGTATTTGCCCACGATGCCGTAGAGGGAGACATTGGGCTAATGAATGCCGTTCTCAAACCACCATAGAAGGTACTCCCTTATCAAAAAACGGAGAAGGATCAGGTATTTACCCAAGATATCGTGGAGAAAGGCATCAGGCTTCATTGCCAAAAAACGGACAGGGGGGCCCAATGCTCCGGGGCCCACAACCACAAATATACGGGGCAGTGGAGGAACCCAGCAACCCCATAAGGGTGGTGCCCAGGACACATTGTCCATTAAATCCCTCATCAGACAAACCCGAGGGAGCGCAGGGTTGGACATCTGCGCCTCTGCCAGAGCAGTATTAACTCCAGAGATGGGAGTTCAAATCATTCCTACAGGAATAAAAGGACCTCTTCCCCAAGGAACAGTAGGCTTATTATTGGGACGTAGTTCATCTACATTAAAAGGACTTATGATAAGTCCTGGGGTAATTGATCCCGATTATGTAGGTGAAATAAAAATTATAGCTAGTTCTCCAGGAGGTATATCAGTAATTTCACCTGGAGATAGAATAGCACAGTTGTTAATAATACCCAGCCTACATAATAAGTTCTCTAGTCTTAATGTAGAAAGAGGTTCCAGGGGATTAGGCTCCACAGGTGTAGATTGGGCTATGTTGTCTTTAAATTTAGATTCTCGCCCAATGCTAAAACTAAATATTCAGGGTCGTGAGTTTAATGGCCTGCTGGACACAGGTGCTGACCTTAGCATCATATCTCTTCAAGAATGGCCAAAACATTGGCCATTACAACAAGCCACTCAAACGCTTCGAGGCCTAGGAGTGGCGACTAATCCCCATAGAAGTGCTATGGTATTAGATTGGAAGGATCCTGAAGGATGTGAAGGAACTATACAGCCATATGTTTTGGATCACCTTCCTATTAATTTATGGGGACGAGATGTCCTAGATCAACTAGGTTTGATGTTAACAAATAACATCAATCCTAATGCGCCCACTACTAGGGCTAGACAAGGTATCAGGAAAGAAAAAAGATTAGGAAAACAAGAGCAAGGTATAGCAGCACCAATTCAAATAGATCAAGGAACAGACAGACATGGGTTGGATTTTCAGAAAGGGCCACTGAGACAATTAAAATTACTTGGAAATCAGAAAGACCAGTGTGGGTTCCTCAGTGGCCCCTGACTAAAGAAAAGATACAAGTACCCCATGATCTGGTCAAACAACAATTAGCGGAAGGACATTTACAACCTTCTGTATCTCCCCATAATACTCCCATTTTTGTCATCAAAAAGAAATCGGGTAAATGGAGATTATTACAAGATTTAAGAGCAATTAATAATGAGATGGTTATTATGGGACCTGCTCAATCAGGGATTCCTCAATTGTCTGCTTTACCAAAAACGTGGCATGTTTTAGCTATAGACATTAAAGATTGCTTTTTTTCGATTCCAATTCATCCCGAGGATAGTCCACGTTTTGCATTTACTATCCCTGCATTAAATCATGAAGGTCCTGATGAGAGATATGAATGGAAAGTACTCCCTCAAGGAATGGCTAACAGTCCGACTATGTGTCAAATATATGTTAATAAAGCAATCCAGCCACTTAGAAATCAAAATCCTGAACTAAAAATATTTCACTATATGGATGATGTATTATTAGCACATAAAGATAAAAACACATTGCTGGAATGTTATGCCACACTTACAAACTTGTTAAAAAATTATAATCTAGAGATAGGAATAGATAAGGTACAATTAAATTTTCCAATTAATTATTTAGGAGTTCTATTATCCTCAACCATGGTCCGTCCACCTAAAATTCAAATACGAGTAGATCAACTCAAATCACTTAATGACTTTCAAAAGTTGTTGGGAGATATAAATTGGATAAGGCCTTATCTAGGCATACCAACAGGAGAGTTGGGACCTTTATTTGATATTCTAAAAGGTCCATCAGATCCAAATTCACCCCGAATGCTAACTCCTAAAGCTAGAAAGGCATTAAAAATTATTGAAACATATATGGAAAATATGCATTTAGATAGAATTGATATAAGTTTGCCTTTATTATTTATCGTACTACCAACAAAAAATATTCCTACAGGAGTATTTTGGCAGGAAGGTCCATTATTGTGGATACATTTATCTTACTCTCCTAACACTATTCTTACTAGGTATCCTGAGGCTGTAGGACAATTAATACTCAAAGGAATAAAAGCAGCTAAGGGAGTGTTTGGAATTTCTCCCAATAAAATTATTACTCCATATACTATGGAGCAAATTGATGAGTTAGCTAATGAGTTAAATACATGGGCAATAATCATGTGTAAATCAAATGTTTCATTTGATAATCATTTACCATCTAATCCTTTGTTGTCTTTTTGGTCTAAGCATCCTGTAGTTTTTCCTAAAATGACAAGAAAAACACCTATCGTGAATGCTCCAAATATATTCACTGATGGGTCTAATAATGGTACAGCTGCAGTAGTTACCCCTGATCAAACTTTTACATTTTTAGTTCCCAAACAATCAGCTCAAAAGGTAGAGCTTAATGCAGTTTTACAAGCTTTCCTGATGTTCAAAGATTCTGTATTTAATTTATTTTCTGATAGTCAGTATATAGTTAACGCTATTATATCCCTTGAAGATGCTGGTAGGATTTCCCCTTCCTCTACTGTTTTCTCTTTGTTTTCCACTATACAAAGTCTAATCTGGGATAGAAAAGATCCATTCTTTATAGGACATATCAGGGCACATACAGGATTGCCTGGAGCCCTTAGTTTGGGCAATGATTTAGCAGATAAAACTACACATGATATACATATTTTTTCTACTGTAGAAGAAGCTACAAATTTTCATAAAAGGTTTCATGTTAATGCTAATACTTTACAAAAGCGTTTTAAAATAACTAAGGAACAAGCCAGGCATATAATAAAACAATGTCAAAATTGTGTGACCTTTTTACCACAAGTTAATCTTGGAGTCAATCCTAGAGGACTGATACCTAACCATATTTGGCAGATGGACGTCACACACTTGCCAGAATTTGGAAAATTAAAATATTTACATGTTACAGTTGATACTTCTTCCGGATTTTTGATGGGCTCCCTTCATGCCGGAGAAAAAACTAAAGATGTTATAGCTCATTGCTTACAAAATTTTGCCACTGTGGGTGTTCCTAAACAGTTAAAAACTGATAATGGTCCTGGTTACACTTCTAACTCTTTTAAACAATTTTGCTCATCCTTTGGTATTACTCATATAACAGGAATCCCATACAACCCACAGGGACAAGGCATAGTTGAAAGAGCTCATCAAACTATTAAAACGTACTTATTAAAGCAAAAAGAGGGAATTGGAAAGGGGTATATATCCCCCAAAGATAAACTTAAAATAACCCTTTTTACTCTAAACTTTCTAAATTTGGATTCATCAGGACTTAGTGCTGCGGAAAGACATATGTATCCGAAAAATGTACATAAGCCTAAGGTACTTTGGAAAGATATTCTAACAGGACAATGGAAAGGTCCCGACCCAGTTATTGTCTGGAGTCGGGGTTCCGTTTGTGTGTTCCCACAGGGAGAACAGCAGCCGATTTGGATTCCAGAGAGGTTAACCAAAACAATTTCTACAGAAAAAGAAGATGATTTGACTGAAATCCATAACAGCTGATATCCAGAGCTCCAGCTTGGCTATTCTTACATCTGCGACAGTGATTAACCACGGTGCTTTTTTTCAATATCTATTTTATTATTGCATTTTTCCCACATCATAAAGTTCTATTTTATTTTTTGAGCTCATACAAACCTAGGTTAATGTTTTTCTGATCAGTTTTGTTTTTTGACTGTGTTTTATTTTTTGACTGTGGAGTTTTTAAACATTGCAATGGAGATTTCACTTAGGTATAGCTACAAGGCCTTTACTTATTATTGTCTTATGTGTTGTATGTTATGTGTGTACTGTTTTGTGTTGCATGTCAGTATGTGTATATGTATTTTTATTTGAGGAGCGCTCATGAAAAAATGGATCCGAATTTTTTTTTTTTATTCACGTGATTTAAGTGGTTTAATCTAAATTAGGTAAACAGCTGTTAATGATTGTTTTCAAAGGTGGTTAACAGATCTGTTTGCTTGCTATTGTTTTTAAAAGTGATTAACAGATCTGTTTGTTTACTTTCACTTTTCCTTTTCATTATATTTAATAATTCTGTTCAGGATAATGTCTCTTTAACATCATTGCCAGAATTTCCATCTCCATCCCAGTGCCTGTGAAGACTAAGAAAACCAAACTACAGCTTCTATGATCACAGTAAACTGTATAAACTGATGCATCAATGAATATAACTCAACAAGTAATGCTCAATCAAGGACTTGATTTACTTTGGGAGGAAATGGACATATTGATAGACTCTTCCACTTTGAACTGCCTGCAGAACTTGCCTGGACTATATATCAGTTGCATGCATTGTGAACTATCGTCTGGTGCAGCGAATTGTGGTACTGCTGGCATATTTTTGCTGATGGTGTCACCAGTGATGCAATTTCCTTGCCAGCGCACCCCATGTTAATTGTGGTAACACTGGCATCTTTGCTGATGGTGTCACCAGTGACGCAATTTTTCCAAAGGAGCCGTCAATTGGCTTGGTGTCTTGGCATTTCTGTGTCTTCCTCCCTTCTACTAGTGATGGTCTAAAATTTGGGGGCCAACAGAGGTGAGGCAAGAACCTCACCCCCCCACTGGTGCTTAGGCCTATCCACAAGCATGGCTGAATGCTGGACCGGTAGTCAGTGACGGGTTGATCTGGTTGCAGTGGATTCAACCTAAGACAGGAAGTTGACGCCCAAAGGTCAGCTCTCCCATGACGGGTAAGAACCACATGTTGAATTGGACAACCTACCAGGCACGGTCCTAAGCCACATTGCTTGTTGTTTAATTAATCAGAAGGGGGGAGATGCTGAGGGCCATTACCAAGTAGGTATTGACGCATCGTAATCCTTGCCAGTGTACCCCATGTTAAATGGACTTGCCTTGGAAATTTGCTGCGACCTTGCTTGTGTGTTTGAGAAAGATGACCCTGCTCAAGGTGATCGAGGGTGGATCCAGGTTTGAGGAAGTATCCTGCAGGTTTGAGGAAGTATCCCGGTCCTTGGGCTTAGGGTGTTCCCGGTTTAAGGCGTTTCCCGGTTTAAGAATATGGGTTTTAGGGAAGTTGAGGTTGAAGATTATTGCTGCTGGGATTAGGGTGTTCCTGTTGCTTGTTCCCGTTGAGTTCTCGTGAGATTCAAATGGGATTTTGGAAAAAGCCTCGTGGAGTAGGTGAAGTGTGCGGCAGAACGAGACTGCCCCTGAACGTGTGTGGAGGCTGGTGTGAGATCCGGAATAAAGAATTGCTGTTTGAACCTACAGAGCTGTGTGGTGGCTCGTGATTCTGTGCCAAGCCGAGTCATTGGCACTTGGCTTCGGCACATTATGAGATGATTGAAAGAAGAGACTAACACCCTAAAAATTATCTAAACAAATAATTTTATATTAGATAGAATTGTTAATTTTTAATTGAAAATATATAAGCTGTTGGGATAACATTTTAAGTCATTTCATCAGATAGTACTTATTTTTAGATTCATGAGTAAGATTCTCAAGTCAATTGTTGAAAAAGTAGATGCCTCTAGTGCAGTGATAGTTTGAAAAAGTGACTTTTATTTGAAATTTTAGAATACTACTTGATCATGGTGTATAATTTTTTTGATATGTATTTGAATCCGGTTCGCCAGAATTTTATTGAGAATTTTTGCGTCAAGGTTCATTAGAGATATTGGTCTGTAGTTTTCTTTCTTTGAAGTGTCTTTGTCTGGTTTCGGAATCAGGGTGATGTTGGCCTCGTAGAATGAATTTGGAAGTTCTCCCTCTTTTTCTATTTCCTGAAATAGCTTGAAAAGTATTGGTGTTAGTTCCTCTTTAAAGGTTTTGTAAAACTCTGCTGTATACCCATCCGGTCCTGGGCTTTTCTTAGTTGGTAGTCTTTTGATGGTTTCTTCTATTTCTTCTATTGTTATTGGTCTGTTTAGGTTGTCTATATCCTCCTGGTTCAATCTGGGCAGATCGTAAGACTTAAGGAATTTATCTATGCCTTCACTATCTTCTATTTTATTGGAGTATAAGGCTTCAAAATAGTCTCTGATTATCTTCTGTATTTCTGAAGTGTCTGTTGTGATATTGCCTTTTTCATCCCGTATGCTAGTAATCTGGGTTCTCTCTCTTCTTCTCTTCGTTAGCATGGCTAAGGGTCTGTCAATTTTATTTATTTTTTCAAAGAACCAGCTTTTAGTTTTGTCAATTTTTTCAATTGTTTCTTTTGTTTCAATTTCATTAATTTCAGCTCTGATTTTGATTATTTCTTGCCTTCTACTTCTTTTGCTGTTGTTTTGCTCCTCTTTTTCTAGGATTTTGAGATGAAGTATGAGATCATTTATTTGTTGGTTTTTTCTTTTTTTGAGGAATGAACTCCAAGCAATGAATTTTCCTCTTAGGACTGCTTTCAATGTGTCCCATAGATTCCGATATGTTGTGTCCGTGTTTTCATTTAACTCTAGGAATTTTTTAATTTCCTCCTTGATGTCTATGGGATGCAAGGCTGGTTCAATATACGGAAATCAATAAATGTTATCCACCACATCAATAGACTAAAAAATAAGAACCATATGATAGTCTCGATAGACGCAGAAAAAGCATTCGACAAAGTACAGCATCCCTTTATGTTCAAAACTCTAGAAAAATTAGGGATAACAGGATCATACCTCAACATTGTAAAAGCAATCTATGATAAGCCACAGGCCAGCATCATTCTGAATGGAGAAAAATTGAAGGCATTCCCTCTAAGATCTGGTACAAGACAGGGATGCCCTCTCTCACCACTTCTGTTCAACATAGTCCTCGAAACACTGGCAAGAGCAATTAGACAGACGAAAGAAATTAAAGGGATAAAAATTGGAAAAGAAGAACTTAAATTATCACTATTTGCAGATGATATGATTCTATACCTAGCAGACCCAAAAGGGTCTACAGAGAAGCTATTAGAGCTAATAAATGAATTCAGCAAAGTGGCAGGATATAAAATCAACACGCATAAATCAAAGGCATTCCTGTATATCAGCGACAAATCCTCTGAAACGGAAATGAGGACAACTACTCCATTCACAATATCCCCCAAAAAAATAAAATACTTGGGAATCAACCTAACAAAAGAGGTGAAAGATTTATACAATGAAAATTACAAAACCCTAAAGAAAGACATAGAAGAAGACCTTAGAAGATGGAAAAATATACCCTGCTCATGGATAGGCAGATCCAACATCATCAAAATGGCGATATTACCAAAAGTTCTCTATAAGTTCAATGCAATGCCAATCAAAATCCCAGCTGCATTTCTTGTAGAAATAGATAAAAGAATCATGAAATTCATATGGAAGAATAAAAGACCCAGAATAGCAAAAACAATACTAAGCAGGAAGTGTGAATCAGGCGGTATAGCGATACCAGACTTCAAACTATACTACAGAGCAATAGTAACAAAAACAGCATGGTACTGGTACCAAAACAGGCGGGTGGACCAATGGTACAGAATAGAGGACACAGTAACCAATCCACAAAACTACAACTATCTTATATTTGATAAAGGGGTTAAAAGCATGCAATGGAGGAAGGATAGCATCTTCAACAAATGGTGCTGGGAAAACTGGAAATCCATTTGCATCAAAATGAATCTGAATCCCTATCTCTCGCCTTGCACAAAAGTTAACTCAAAATGGATCAAGGAGCTTGATATTAAATCAGAGACACGGCATCTGATAGAAGAAAAAGTTGGTTATGATCTACATACTGTGGGAGTAGGCTCCAAATTCCTCAATAGGACACCCATAGCGCAAGAGTTAACAACTAGAATCAACAAATGGGACTTACTCAAACTAAAAAGTTTTTTCTCAGCAAAAGAAACAATAAGAGAGATAAACAGGGAGCCTACATCCTGGGAACAAATCTTTACTCCACACACTTCAGATAGAGCCCTAATAACCAGAATATATAAAGAACTCAAAAAATTAGACAATAAGACAACAAGTAACCCAATCAATAAATGGGCAAAGGACCTGAACAGACACTTCTCAGAAGAGGACATACAATCAATCAATAAGTACATGAAAAAATGCTCACCATCGCTAGCAGTCAGAGAAATGCAAATCAAAACTACCCTAAGATACCATCTCACTCCAGTAAGATTGGCAGCCATTAGGAAGTCAAACAACAATAAGTGCTGGAGAGGATGTGGGGAAAAGGGCACTCTTGTTCATTGCTGGTGGGACTGCAAATTGGTGCAGCCAATTTGGAAAGCAGTATGGAGATTTCTTGGAAAGCTGGGAATGGAACCACCATTTGACCCAGCTATTCCCCTTCTCGGTCTATTCCCTAAAGACCTAATAAGAGCATGCTACAGGGACACTGCTACATCAATGTTCATAGCAGCACAATTCACGATAGCAAGATTGTGGAATCAGCCTAGATGCCCTTCAATAGATGAATGGATTAAAAAAATGTGGCATTTATACACAATGGAGTATTAATCTGCATTTAAAAATGACAAAATCATAGAATTTGGAGGGAAATGGATGGCATTAGAGCAGATTATGCTAAGTGAAGCTAGTCAATCTTTAAAAAACAAATACCAAATGACTCCTCTGATATAAGGGGAGGAAACAAGGACAGGGTAGGGACGAAGAGCTTGAGACGAAGATTTTCATTAACAGGGTTGAGAGGTGGGAGGGAAAGGAAACGAGAAGGGGAATCGCATGGAAATGGAAGGCGATCCTCAGGGTTATACAAAATGACATATAAGAGGAAAGGAGGGGTAAGACAAGATAATTCAAATGGAAGAAGTGATTTACAGTAGAAGGGGTAGAGAGAGAAAAGGGGAGGGGAGGGGAGGGGAGGGGGGATAGTAGAGAATAATATAGACAGCAGAATACATCAGACACTAGAAAGGCAATATGTCAATCAATGGAAGGGTAACTGATGTGATGCAGCAATCTGTATATGGGATAAAATTGGGAGTTCATAACTCATTTGAATCAAACTGTGAAATATGATGTATGAGGAACTATGTAATATTTTGAACGACCAACAATAAAAAAAAATTTAGAATACTAAAAGATCAATAAAATTGCCACTGTTAATAAGTTTAGAATAATGTTATTTAACCGCAACAAAACCCCCCAAATGCTTATAAATTATAACCATATAACACGGCATAGCCATAAAGAACATCAGTTTTAGATTCAACAAGTCTGGGCTAATTAAATGTTGCTAAGTCTCTCTGAGTCTCACTTCCTGGGCTAATGGATATGTTGCTAAGTTTCTCTGAGTCTCACTTAAAATGTAATATAATACATTTTAAAGGATTATATGCAATCATGTGTATTATAAGATAAATTATATATGATAGGCTTCAGATTAAGATTTCTATAAGAATAATATGCTATTATAAGCACAATAGATTCTTGCTTACTTGTTTTTCTCAAATTAATATTAATATCAGGACACATATTTTATAAAGTATAATTAAAAATTTGTATGAATTTCAAAGATTAGAGTGGGGTATGTATGTATGTGTATGTGAGTCATATAGGCTATTTCAGGCTATTCTCATTAGATTCCTTGGGATAAGCATTGACTTTCTTTGTTAAGGATGTATTGATGGAAAAAAAAATTGCCACTTACAGATCTTAAATATAACAAATTGGAAAGTTCATTTTTAGATACCTAGCATCCATTCATTCTTCCTCAATGCACCCTGATTTCCTTTTGAGGAATCATCTCTTCCTTATTGGATACAATCTGTTACTATTCTTAATTGGGCCCCTGCTTTCTTTTCTTTCTTTCTTTCTTTTTTATTTTTTTTTTTTTGACTAAAGGGCAGCCATATTACCCCCCAAGCTAGGCAAGTCAGAAATTTCTTTCTGGAAATTTGAATTTTCAATAGAAGGTAACAAATGAATCTAAAATTGGTGTTCTTTACAGCTATTACATGTTATGTATTTATAATTTATAAGCATTTGTGGGTTTTTTTTAATAGAAGGTAACATTCATTCACTCTTAACTGTGGTGAGACCTTGACTAGATTGTTTCTACAGTTTGTTTCCAAATTTTCAATATTTGAGTATTTTCCCCAATTCTTTCCAAAACTGAGTTTCTAGACTCTTCTTGATTCTGTGAGATCCTGTTCTCCTTTCAAAAAAATTTCCTTTGGCTTAAATTACCCAGAGTGATTGCCAATAATTATAACTGTCAGAGGATAAAGGTATATTACAAATGGAAAGGACTGTATTTTTGTTTCTTTTTTTACTTATTTGTCATGGTGTCATTAGCATAGTATAAGTAGAATGACCGGTACATAGAAGGGTAAAATAAGTATTTGTTAAGTGATTAATTGTCCAAAGAATAATGAAGCAAACTTGTAATGGTAGCTTTGTGTCTTCAACTCAATGAAATGCATACCTGTGTATGGACATACATATTTGGTTTGGGAAGGGTACCCTATGAAACTCTTGGAGCTTGTGAGTGAGGCCAGCTCTGTGTTTAGGTTCTCCATGTCCACTTCAGCATTGTTTTGCATTATTTTTGAATGGATAACATGTTAGCTAATTTTAGCTTCCGTTATTTCCCAATATGACACTGGGTTTCAAGAAAGTCATTCTCTTCTCTGTTCCTCAAACACACCATACTCATTCACAAGTGCTAAGACATACTTTCTTATATTGACCTCTTCTTTATCATATTGTTATGGCCTGGATACTATTCACCAATATTTGGTTCTCTTCAACTTTGGGACATATAGAAAGTTAGATTTCTCTGTAGTTTCTCACACCACCACTATCTCAAAAACAACCGCTTGACTTGCTCTGCCAGGGAAAGGGAAGTAACTCTAAGACTGAAACATTCAGTAATTCTGGTAAACCTGTTGAGAACATCTGCTCTGGACAGTTGACTAAAGCTACAGTAAACTTTCATTGGATTAACACTGTATCAAGTATCTTATCTAGATTTTTATATATATGCACACATATATATGTGTGTGTGTGAGTGTATCTATGAACTAATATGCTAATATATTATAAATGTATTAGCTGATTTTGCCATATATTTATGTTTTTATGCTCACTTCTCTATTATCATGCATTTTGAGGTTTGTTTCTATTGTCTTCCCAACAAACTGTTAGAGGGGAGTTGTCATAGCTTATACTTCTTTTATTGTATTTTCTCACTGCCTAATGCAATATGAGTTCAGTGCATCCTGTGGATATTAATCAAATGAAAGAGATATTTCAATATTCTAGATCTATAGAGACTTTTTAGTTTCCCAATGAAATCTTTTGCAAAGAACAATAAATTTCATCAGAGATTATTATAGCAGGTATATATAAGTCCATAAGTTCTAAAATATTTCAGTCTCAATTTTCCTATATACTAGAGGTCCAAACCAGATACCTGAAAGTCATACTTGACTTCTCTCTCTTCTTCACTTCAAACATTTAATTTCTATGTTCTGTCATTTTTTTTTACTCTCCCAATATCTCTCAGATCTATTTTCTTCTCCATATCCTCGGCAACTCTTTTAGTTCTGGTCACCATCATTTCTTTCATGGATAATTGAAGCAACCTCCTAACTGTTCTTATTTCTAGTCTTGTCCCTCTGCAATATACTTTGTCCTCTTTATCCAGAATGGACTTTTCCAAATGCAAATCTGATCATGTCACATCTCTGGTTAAAATGGGTCTCTCATTGATAAATTTAAAATTCTAACTTGGCCAATAATGTTTTCCATGGTCTCAGAATATTTTCATGGTGATTTATCCTCCTTCCCCCTCTCACAACTATGCTTTATTCATGTTGAATTATTCACAATTCTTAAGAAAAACTTATTTTTTCTTTATTATGCCTTATATATTTCCCTTAGACTGGAACACTGTTATTCCTGCTTCACTTGATTAATTCATTTTTGTTTTTCAAGTCTCTTCTTAGATGATCAACCTTTCTGGGAAGCCTTGTTGGCCTCTCTAAAATTATTTATCCATAGTACCTCTTGTTTGCCTTCATATAATGAAGAAGTGTCACATATTGATTTCTTATCAGATCATCCTGGGTTAGAATATCTGCTCACCAGTTTGTAGGAGGAATGATCCTGGGGAATGTTAGATGACAACGATAATAGTATCTTACCTTTACTATTAACATCAAATGCTTTAAATACAGTACTTGGAATACAGTAAGTAAATGCTAGCTACCATTGTTGCCTCACTTAACAGACTGCCAGAGTCTGTTAAGGTCTAAGAAAACAGTTTCTCCTCTTTAGTAACATCCACCTCTTCAAAATGAATGAAAGAAATCTCATTTTTAGGGACAATTAATAGAGTTAAAATCTGATTTTTCCTAATGCAGGAGGAGTTTTCATTCAATTCCTTTGGGAAAGTGTTCAGTGAAACTTAATGAGAATAAATTTAAATAAAACTTCCTACAAATATGTTATATTCAACTCTTAACCTTTTCAGGGGTCCATATCATTCTGTCTCATAATTATAGAGATCCTATTTAAATAGGGGATTGATTCTTTTTCTTATGCAGGGGTGGTGGGATACTATGCTGAGTTATGGTCTTGGTGTATTTCCTGCATTGTCTGTTCTTTAAACAATGTTTCTGTGCTTAAGTAAACCCATAGAAACTCTGTTTACTGGGCCTTTGGAGACCATCTGATTCATAAACACTCAGGGAAAGTCTGTTTCTAAAAAATTCAAGGATGTTTGTCTTACTTTTAGATATATAAAATGAAAGGGAATTCTTTTAAAATGTACTCTTTTTGCTAAATGGTAAGCACATGTACCTAGTGACAAGTTTAACAGTGTCAGAAAGTTATAATATCATCCTATGCTTTCAGCCTTCCAAAGACCACATCATATAATTTCTTTTGTTTATCTCCAAGATTTATTTTTTGAATATAATAATTGGGTTCAACACTAGAGAAGAAGAGACCTTATTTATACACATTTATAGCATAGCTATATTTTAAAGGACTTAATAACTTCTTATTTTACAGTATTTCATTATTAATCCATCATAAAGAAATGTAATTATGTGGGATGTTCCTAAAGCTCAATTTCTGTCTATTTTCAGTGTGTTCTCATTCCCAACTTATTTTCAATTCAGATGTAATGTTTAGCACAAATATAAATAATTCTAATGCAGATAACTCTCTTTTCTCTCTCAGAACAGGCAATCCAGGATTTATTCACTGCTTTGGAATCAACAAAGGGCAATCAATGAAATCCCTTTTCCCCCATTCATGATTAAGGTATAGTTCTCTTACATATTCCTATTCAATACCACATCTCACAAAGCTAGTTAGAGGAAGCAAACCCTTAGAGATCCCTACTGAAATTATCCAGATGCTTGGGAGTGGATCCCAGCCTTACAATAAGATGGAGAGTAAAAATCTCTGCTAAAGAGATCAGGACTGTAGAGACTTTTAAAACAAAATATTTGAAATAACCAACTAATATCCCCTCCATCCAATCTTTCAGCTTTACTGCAACTATATGATAAAACTTATCAAATGTAGCTCTTTAAAAAAATATGTACTGACTTTGTGTTTCCTTGGGAAGGACATGGTTACCCTAAGGAAGCATTCTTTTCATGAGAAGACATAAAGAAGTTTTGCCTCCTTCTCCCTCTAAATCAAAAGGCTCTAATATAGAAGCACAAAGTATCCATTTTTATTTTTACTATAGTTTCCCAGATCTAGGGAAATGGTGTTACTAAATAACTGCTACCAAGAGCACCTTCATAAAATATTCTGAATGAAAGAATAGTGAAAATGGTCCAATAGAGCTTTTTTTTCCTAGGAACAGATAATTCTAAGGGGAAAAGCGTAGATTCCACTCTGCTGTCTATCAAAACTTGACTACTGAAGTGAAGTGAGCTTTAGGCATATTTCTTTGTTTCCAAGTTTTAGATTCTGCAATATTTCTTATTTACCAATAGGTGGCACTATAAGCTAAGGAAGTTGAATTAGCCGCCAGAGAACAAGGAAAAAATTATGGAAAATTACCTAAGTAAGGGATATTCAGAATTACAGTGAAGTCTGTATTGAAATCTTATTATTTTCCTAGATAGATAAGGCAAAAATTATCTAGATAAACATTCTAAAATTTGAGAACATGTACATTTTCTTTCAGAAATTAGTAGTACTACTAGTCAGTAATGTAATCCTTTGCACCAAAGATCATTTAACTTTGTACCCAGGATTGTATTATTTAGAGCTTTGCATGGAATATCAGAAATTTGGGACATGTTGTTCTTTTGAAAACATAAGATTATGTATCAAATGAACACACATACACATTTACATTCATGCATAATCATGCAATATCAAAGATGACCTTGGCAGTTTTGACATTTGAAGAAATGACTTAACAAGCTAAGATGTACAGGCAGACAATATTTTATTTAGTCATCTATTTCAGCAGAACACATTTTCTTTCCTTCATAATTTTGAATGTAAGGAGTCAGATTTCCCCCCTTCCACATTCTATATCCTATTTCTTCAAAAATTTGTTATTCACTTGTAATTGTTTAAGTAGCCAGCTTTGTGGATATGGTTCAGGCTATTTCACAGAAATATGGAATCAATAAGGTGTAATGGTCTGCATATTTTTTTTAAATTTGATTTTTTGCCCACATTGTTAGCAACGATTCCATTTAATTGCAAGAATCTCAACAAAATATACTCATGCTGTAGATACAGGCAGCTAGATATAACTATCAATACCAAACCACCTCATTTATGAGGAATACTGATGCAAAGTTGCCTTAGCTTAAACTATCACTTCATAATTTTGCTTATGGTATGACATCATAGCTACAAGAGAGCCTACTCCCTTTTGTGCTATGACTTTTGAAATAGCTCTCTTTTTCTTTTATGTTTGGAAAAATTGATATGAGCGAAAAGTTAGTTAAAATAAATTAAATAATTAAGTATTCAACCTCTTAAAACTTCTAAAAATAGCACGCAATCTATTTCCTTATATGACGGCACTATTAGAAAGGGATCATTTCATCTAGTTCTGGAAACACATGTCAGAATGTTAAGACCTCCTATGGTTTTATATTCCCATTCCTTCAGGCACTGAGTCTTGGGACATTACTCCTCTGGAAGCTTGAATTGAGGTGAACTGGGGTGACCGTTTTAGTTGGTTCCCTACATCTTATGGTACCAATTCCCAGAGGTACCATTCTTCTCTGGGAGCCAGAAAGAAAAAGAAGTATCTTGTGTGTAAACAGCTTTCCTTTGCCTGTTCCTTCCTCACATGACATGTCTTAATGCAAATAGCTCTTGAAAGGTAAACGCTATTTTGTGTAAGTTTTAATTTTTTTAAATTTTTCCTCTTCCTTTCCTTTCCTTTCCTTTCCTTTCCTTTCCTTTCCTTTCCTTTCCTTTCCTTTCCTTTCCTTTCCTTTCCTTTCCTTTCTTCTTCTCTATCCTCAGATGCTAACACAGGACCTATAGAATTAGCTCAATATTTTCTAATGAATTAATGTGTAAATGATGAAAAACTGTACTCCCCTTATGAAACCCAATTCTTTTCTGTTGCAAAGAGCTGATGTTGTACAAGTGGCCCATTGCTAACTGAAGCAGGAATGAAAATAAACTTAATTGGTGCATAAAAGGTATTCATGTTACCCCAAAGCACACCCAGAAATAGAAATGTAAGGTCAATTATAAGAAAAATTGTGGATTTGGTCTACTTAATATTTGTTACTCTTTCTTCCATATCAATAACAATTTCTTTCCAACTAAGAAACAAAATTGTAGAGTGGGAAGGTGCATGTGTTTTGTGACCAAATAGGCCTGGGTTGGATTGCAATACTGAATTGGCTACATACCCTATATACTTGAATAATTCACCTATCTTTGAACTTTGTTCTCTCATTTGTTATACAAAGACATTGATACCTATCTTCTAGGGTTGTTAAGAGGGCTTGATGAAAATCTAAGTGCCTAGTTTAATACCTGATTATTCTTGAGAACAGTAATTTGAATAAGAAGCAAATAACCAGGAAATATTCTTGTAGTTATTTTACAAAGAAAGTTATATTCATTTTTATTGATGATAACAAGTTGTTTGATATATTTAACCAAATATATTTAAGAAGCTCCCTCAATAATATTCTCTCCATTTTGTTAAGCAACTACAAAAGTAGCCTGAGTTATTGTGAAGTCAAGCTAAGTTAGATTTCATTAATGTTTTTTGGCTTGACTCCATTGCTAGCATCTTTTAACCCAGTAACTTAATGTACATTCCTTGCATAAACTTAATGAGGACAGACTTATGTAAACTAAAATTATATCACATTTGTTTACTGGAGTGTAAGGTAACCATTAGCAAACCAATCCAATTTGGAGAATGTTGAAAGATCCAAAGTTTAGGACTGAGAGTAAGTGAGTCAGCAAAATGTAGAGATTCTTTAATAAGAAGATATTGTAACAATAAAAGAATTATTCAGAATGGGGTCTTGAACAATCTTTTAAGAATACATAAGCTTCCAAATAATCATTAATAAAAATGTAACAGACCATAAAAAATAAACAATCATTTAATGAACATCAATTTAACTATGCATTTCTTTTTATTAATGGTTTTATGAAAGAAAATAACAGAAAGATCTAAAAGAATACATATATAGGGCAAATTTTGGGGCTGTCCAAATGGTTTTACAGTGCAATTCCATTATAATATGTGACACTTCCAGAAGTAAAACCTAGAAGTAATACAGTAGAAGCATCTTTATCACTTAATAAATCAGTGAGTTAAAAGAACAATTTTTTGTTTACTTCACGCGGCAGTTGTGAAGATTCTGTTAGATATATGTAAGTTAAAATGGGATATATATGCCAACTAAATGAGTTACATTCTATAAGAAATTCAAGTTGGAGAAGGAATGTTTGAGGGGAGACTCACTTCTCTTTGACAAACTCTAATTTCCTGAGTTTCTTATTTATAAGGCGGAGTGAGATTAAAATGTCAAGAAACAAATATCAGTCAAATAAACTTTTCCAAAAAGCCCTTAAGTTTTCTGCTTAAGATTAAAGAAAATATTATTCTGGTAATATCTGTTATGATTACTGTTTTCTTCTTTTAATTTATCTTCTTGAAAAGTTTTGAATCAGAATTTCAAACAATGAATATATCCCCACTGTACCCTCTCCTCACATAGGCTGGGAAAACAATGATCATCTGTGTATTCATCCTAGTCACTGCTTTCCAGGCAGCAAAGTCATCTGCTTTTGTCTTGTGTCTTAGGGAATTGATAGTGATAACCATGGAGAATAGCCTTTTTTCTCAATTATGGTACAGATCTGTGGACTACCTCTGGTCTCTTAGAGAAACATTTTGAGGTAGAAAGCATTCAAATATTCTCAGAGCCTAGAAAAGCACATTAAGATTTTTATGACCATGTTGATTTTTTCCTCTCAATGCTTTAATAATAAGTTAGTTGTATGCAAAATAACCAATGTACAAAGCCTTCTTACTGACACTTTATCAAGACATCAGTTTTCCCAGATCAAGAGTGGATTACCACATAGCAAATGACCATGAATCTGTGAATTGTAAGGTAATATTTCTCAAAGGTCCCCTGGCACAGAAGGGTAAGGACTGTTGAAAGATAATTGCAGCTTGATGACAGAAAAATAGAGCTTTGAAAAGTTGAACTACTGATTAATTTTCTCTTCCCTGTCTCTTCATCTCTGTAAGATTAAACATTTTACTCAAATCAATAAAGTATCATTACTATGGGTCTGCTTCTGAAAGTGCAAAGCTTTTGATACATAGATGTTCTTAATAATTACAGTTGTTCAAAAACATAAGATTTTTACCTCTAAGATAGTATATTTATGGATGCAAAGGAGATATATAGGATCAATTTATTGTATTCGATTCATTTATATGTGGAAAATATACCAACATATTTATATCCATTCTGTATCTTTTTGTCTATACTTGTTTGTTGCTGCTATAGGTGTTTTGGGCTGAAAATCATACAATTTTTATTGACCACATTGTGTAACACATGTCATAGCAGTTAAGCAATGCTGGGACACAGGCAAGATATTTTTTACACATGTAGTAAATTCTAGAATTATAAAATGTTTGTGCTACTGTAAAGACATGCCCACTTATCTGTTCTGGCTCTTGCTGGATGTAACTGCTTCTTTTTATCACAAAAATGTTACATTTCTCACATCAGTGTGCTTTCATGACATTTACAATTCTATTCCCTGACTTTGTGTGTGTGTGTGTGTGTGTGTGTGTGTGTGTGTATGTGTGTGGTACTAGGGAATGAACCCAGAGGTGCTCTGTCATTGACTGACATCCCCAAATCTTTTTAATTTTTCAGGACATAACAATAGATTACATTTCTACATACATACATGGAATAAAACTTACTTTAACTAGGATTCCATTCTTGTGGTTGTACATGATGTCATATATTTTCACCAGTAATGTACTCATATATAAACATAGGAATATTATGTCAAATTCAGTCTACTGTCTTTCCTATTTCCATCCTCTTCCCTTCTCTTCATTCCCCTTTGTCTAATCCAATGAACTTCTATTCTCCAGCTCCCACTTTATTGTGTTAGCATCCACATATCAGAGAGAACATTTGGCTTTTGTCAACCCTTTTTATTTTGAGACAGTGTCTTGCTAAGTTGCTGAAGCTATCTTAAAACTTGTGATCCTCTTGTCTCAGCCTCCCAAATTCCTAGGATTACAGGCATGTGTCATTGTGCCCAATTCTGACTGTATTTTTTTAAATGAATGGACAGGGAGAGTCTCAATGGGTTTAGCTATTCAAAGCTCTCCATTAAGTTTTGTTTATCTTCTTACCCATTTGAACCAGAGATAAGCAGATCCCTACTTGTCCCAGTGACAAATTGATAGTGAAAACAGAGACCTGGTAAAATAGGATGACAACAGTGAAATGTAGACAAGGATGTGCAAAGCATTGTTAAAAAGACTTGGTTCAAATGTTGGGTAGTTTGCACAATAAAGACTGGTGCCTTTTCCCAGTTTCTCTGGATTCCATGAGGAGAGAATATTAAAAACACCCTCATGGCAACTCTGCACTCTTTTTTATTCTTTTGAAAATAACTTACTTTTACTTGTTCTTATTAGTTATACATGACAATAGAATGTATTTTGACATAACTTCTCATTCTTCTGGTTTTACATGATGTAGAATTACATTGGTTGTGCTATCATATATGTACATAGGATAGTAATGTCCGATTATTTCTACTATCTTCCTATTCCCATTACTGCTCCCTTCTCTTCATTCTCCTTTGTCTAACCCATAATACTTCTATTCTTGCATATCCTGCCCTTATTGTGAATTGGCATCTGCTTATCAGAAAAAAACATTCAGCCTTTATTTTGGGAGGAATGGCTTATTTCACTTAGCATGATATTCTTCAGTTTCATCCATTTACCTGCAAATGCTATAATTCCATTTTCTTTATGACTGAGTACTATTACATTTTGTCTTCATATCACATTTTCTTTATCCATTCATCTTTTGAAGGGCCCCTAGTTTGGTTCCATAGTTTAACTATTGTGAATTGAGCTGCTATAAACATTGATGTGACTGTGTCACTGTTGTATACCAATTTTAAGTCCTTTGGGTATAAACCAAGGAGTGGAATAACTGGTTTAAATGGTGGTCCCATTCCAAGTTTATGAGGAATCTCTATATTGCTTTCTAGTATGGTTGCACAAATTTGCAGTCCCACCAGCAATGTATGAGTGTACCTGTTCCCTCACATACTCACCAGCATTTATTGTTACTCCCATTCTTGATATTTGCCACTGTGACTGGAGTGAGATGAAATCTTGGAGTAGTTTTAATTCATATTTCTCTAACTCCTAAACATGTTGAACATTTTTATTATATTTGTTGACCTATCATATTTCTTCTGTGAAATTCCTGTTCAGTTCTTTGCCCATTTATTAATTGGGTCATTTGTGTGTCTGTGTGTGTGTGTGTGTGTGTGGGGTGTATGTTAAGTTTTTTGAGTTCTTTATATATCCTGGAGATTAATGCTCTATCTGAAGCGTAGGTGGCAAAGAATTTTTTTTTCCCATTCTATAGGCTCTCTTTTCACATTCTTGATTGTTTCCTTTGATGGGAAGAAGGTTTTGAGTTTGATTCCATCCCATTTGCTGATTTTTTAAAAATTTTGCTTCTTGAGTTAGGAGTGTTGTTAAAGAAGTCAATTACTAAGCCAACATGATATAGATTTGGGCCTACATTTTCTTCAGTTTGGTACAGGGTCTATGATCTAATGCCTGAGTCCTTGACCAAATTTGAGTTAATTTTTGTGCATGGTGACAGACAGGAGTTTTAATTTCATTTTTCTAAGCATGGATTTCCAATTTTCCCATCAACATTTGTTGAAGAGGACATCTTTTCTCCAATGTATGTTTTTGGAACTGTTTTCTGGTATGAGATAACTGTATTCATGTGGTTTTGTCTCTGTGTCTTCTATTCTGTACCATTGGTATATGTGTCTGTTTTGGTGCCAGTGACTGTTTTGGTGCCAATACCATGCCATTTCTCTTGCTGTAACTCCAAAGTATAGTTTAAGCTCCGGTATTGTGATGCCTCCTGCTTCACTTTTCTTGCTAAGGATTGGTTTGGCTATTCTGGATCTCTAATTTTTCTAAATGAATTTCATGACTGCTTTTTCTATTTCTATGAAAGATATCATTGGGATTTAAACATGAATTGCATTAAATCTGTATAATGTGTTTGGTAGTATGGCCATTTTAACAATATTAATTCTGCCTATCCAAGAACATGGGAGAACTTTCCATTTTCTAAGGTCTTATTCAATTTCTTTCTTTAGTGTTCTGTAGTTTTCATTGCAGAAGTCTCTCACCTCTTTTGTTAGATTGATTCCCAAATATGTTATTATTTTCTTATTTATCATTTGGGGTCTTGAATGGAGTAGTTTTCTTAATTTCTCTTTCATTAGATTCATCACTGATGTATAGGAATGCAATTGACTTTAGGTGTTAATTTTATATCTCCTATTTTGCTGAATTCATTTATGAGTTCTAGAATTTTCTGGTGTAGTTTTTTTTTTTTTTTTTTTTTTTTTTTTTTTTTTTTTTTTTGGCCTTAGGTCTATGCTCTTTTAATCACTCTGCCTGAGACAAATTAGAGTGAATTATCTGGTAAACAACTAGCAGGATTGGCTTAGTTCCATATTTTTATTTTGAGAATAGGACTTCTTGAAGGGAGACATATTGTGTTCTGTTCCTGTAGGGAGGGTAGCCTTATCCAGTTCAGTGCTGCAGTGACTCAGTGAGTTAGAGTGGCTAATTCTGAAGTTTGTTATTAATAGTTTGTCTCATTAGCTGAACTAAATATATATTTTTCGTTATACTTTATCAATAATAAAAGTGATATTTTGGTTCTTTACCATCCTCTCCTTTGTTTTATTTTTCAACTTGTTAAGAACCTGAACAGGGAAGCTCTTAGGCATCTCAAAAGTATGCAAGGGTATGAGATGAAAAGTTCAAGTGAATGACACATTTTATGGTTGCTGTTGCTATTCAATTTTACAAAATAACCCAAATAACAGATTCCAATTTTAACCTTAATATCTGGAAAAATATCAGGAAAATAGAATCTTTTATACATTAAAATACTTATATAGTTCAAAGAAATGCTGATTCTGGAATTTTGGTCACTCTGCAATTATCCTTTGAACTTTGACTTGTGTTGAATTTTCACATGTAAATGAAGTACAGTAAGGAAACAGTTGGCTGTAAAATGTGTCATTTATCTTTAATATTTTCAGATTGCTTTTTTATGAAAAAGAAACATCATGATAATATTGGGGGTATACTTGCTTTTTAGTAGAGATAATTTTAAAGAACAATTTTACCACATTCCAGTATAAAAACATATCCTCCCAAATTCCATTACACAAATTTTAATTTAAAGCATAAACCTGCCATAAAATATCTTAGAGGAAGTGATACTGAGATAAAATATGCACATGGATATACTCAAATTTCTGGAGGATTGCAACTCATTTTTAAATGATAATAATGAAGAAAATAGTGTCGTACAGTGAAAAGTTTCTCCTGTGTGACAAGATGTGAGCAACACAATTTCATACTATTAGAAATTGTCAAAAAATGATGTTAACCCATTCATTGGTGATCTTTGCAGTAATTAAATGAAAGGCAGAGAAATTAGAAAAAGAGAACTCTTACCACATGAATCATCAGCTAGAATAGGAAAATGTTTTCATTAAAGCCTAGGTCAACATCTGTTTCACTCACGCATCAGATAGCCCTCTTAAGGCTTTTCAATTTTACAGATGATTCCAGTGGATAATTTCATGCCAGAAAAGTTACCCATGATGCTCATTTAGGGATTTTGAAATTCTTGTCAAATAAACTTACAAATATTCATTTCTTAGTTTACTACTAAGCTTAAGACTCTTTTTGTGTGATTCTTGATGAAGAATGGCAGCATTCTATTTGTACTATCTCAGGGAACAGCTTAGACATAGAGCATGTCTGCTTGACCATTTCATTAATTTCTACAATTATCTTCTTAAACTTAGCTGACATATATTAATTTGTGTTAAAATTGATAAAATTTGTTGCACTGAAAATTTCACTGAATGAGTTACCGTCATTTTGTTGACAATTTCTAATAGTATCAAATAGTGTTGCTCACATCTTGTCACATAGAAGAAACTTTTCATTGTAGGATTCTATTTTCTTCATTATTATCATTTAAAGAATGAGTTGCAATCCTCCAGAAATTTGAGTACATCCAAGCGCACATTTTATTTCTCAGTACGACTTCCTGTAAGATATTATATGGCATGTTTACATCTCTCTTTGAGCTCTAGAGATGTAAGTGGATGTACTACTGTTTATAGCATATATAACAATGAAATTATTTTTATTAATTTCTCAAGCTCATTTTTTAAAATGTATTTAAACATGTTAGGGAAGGAAAATATAGTTAACTATATAGTTGACTATATAGTTAACTTTCTTCTGCTTAATTGCATATAAATCTTATGCTTAATTTATTTTTATGAAAGGTAAAACTAAATTATTGCTGCCACCAACAGGGTGTTTTAATTTCCATTTGAATAAAATGCACATGAAAGTTTAGGGGATAAAAATTTAAATAAATAGTGGCTGATTCTAGCAGTTGCTCAGCATACCACAAATGTTATGCTTATAAAATCTTCTGCATAGAAATATAGCTATAGAGAAGTATTGTATCTTCTGTGCATACCCAATTCTAATTCTATGGAATTAATTTGATCGGTAGAAGATTTGCATCCCCAGAGTCCCATGGGGCATTTTTATCAAAAATTAAATCATATAATTTTGTCTTTATTTTTATTATTTTCTGTCTCACAATAAGTAAAAGAATTAGTATATTCAGAATGAAAAAGAATATTAAAGAGCTCAGCTCCCATGTTTTACACATGTGGAAACTGAAACTCAATAATTCTAAGTGGTTGACCCACGATTATATAGCTCAATGATAACATAACCACGACTAGAATCAAGTTCCTTTATTAATTGTTTAGTGCTCTCTGTAACATGAATTAATATATGTCAGCTAAGTTTAAGAAGATAATTGTAGAAATTAATGAAATGGTCAAGTCCTGATTATTCCTATTATACTGGTCTCTACATAACTGGGTATTTTAATAAGATAGGTTTGCAAATGGAGAATCACAAAATGATTCTAAAGTGATATTAGGCAGTCAGCTTAAGGGGCACATATTTTAATTCATTAATGATTTCAAATCTCTTTTGACCTTTGCCTTTTCTCCTTTTAAAAATATTGACTTTCCTTTTTAGCTCTTAAATATTCCTTATTTATGGACAGACCTACCTGCTGATAACCTGTATTCCCTTTGGTAGTGTACATATGGTTTACCTTTTTCCTATGTACATAATTCTGGCATTTGTCTAGTTTATAATAATTGGACATTTTTCTTGAAATTATAGGCTTAATCCAAAAATATACAACTAGTTTATCATTGGTATTTAGTGAAATGGGTTCACAGATGAGCCAAGACATTATTCACTTTGATCTTGGAATGACTGGGTAGGCCCTTGAGCAGCTAGGAACCTTGAAATCCCTGGGGCAGTTAGAGCTTCTGTTTCTTGCTAAGGGTATCCTTACCTATATGCTGGATTGAGTCTTACCAATGTATATGTTGTGATTTTGTACGAATAGAGGAACAATAATCACCCTCAGCAACCAATAGCTGCATCATTTAGGGGCTTGTAAGAAATTCAGAACCTCATTTCCCACCCAGTGAATCAGAATCTGTATTTTCAGTTTTGTCCAGGTGATTCATATGAATATTAAAACTTAAGAAGTTCTGGACTAAGCTATAACCTGGTGCCCAGATAGTTTGCAACTTTATTACTTCAGTATCACCTGGGAACTTTTTATTTGGGGAATACTGGGGATTGAACTCAGGAGCACTCAACCACTGAGCCACATCCCCAGCCCTATTTTGTATTTTATTTAAGAGACAGGGTCTCACTGAGTTGCTTAGCACAACACTTTTGCTGAGGCTAGCTTTGAACTCTTGATCCTCCTGCCTCAGCCTCCTGAGCCACTGGGATTATAGGCATGCAACACTGCATCTGACTTCCTGGGAACTTCTTAACATCCTGGTGGCTGGACTGCGCCACTGACTGGAATATCTAGCACTGTATCCTAGACAGAGTATTTTTAAGACTGCACCAAGAGATTTCAGTATACAAGCAAGGTTTAGCATCATTGATCTAGTGATTTTTTCACATCTAATAAGTGGATACTACATGTCATCAGATGTGAAGAATTCAAAAGAAAAGTATAATATGATAATCAGCTGCACATAGTAGTCTGTACAAAGTTGGTATGTGTGAGTATGTGTGTGGTTGGTCAGTGAGTTAAAAAGGAATTGTGCATCAAAGAGGTAGACATAATGCATATAAGCCTTTGTAAGTGTCTACAAATTTGAGTTTGGTTTCAATTGTCATACTGTCAATAAGATAATCCAAGATTCTACTGCCCCACAAATATCTTGTCCTTTCTCAAATGTATCACCCTTCATGCTTTGGTATAAATTCCAGGATAACATGTAGCTCTAAATACAATATGTTTCTGTCATTCAACTTAGGTTATCTTTTGCTTTTTGCTTTCACTTTGTCTTTACTATCAATTTTTAAAATCATAGCCCATTTTTTTCTTGGAGGATTATCATCAAAGAAAAAAATCTATTTTGGTATGGCACTGAGAGATTTCTTTAAACTATTTATGTATATAAAAATTCTGTCAAAAAGAAAAGAACATAACATTAAAATAAAAAGAAATATTGAAAGCCACGGAAATGAGAAGAATGAATAGGTCTTTTCTCATTTTGGTTTTAGCGTCTTCAAAAAATAAACATTTTAATAGCACTTAGGAGCTAAAATAAAAGCCCAAAACATCCTGCTTTCCTTTGTCACCACCTTCAGAGACTTGGGGAGGTATTGTTTTAGAGTTAGTACCATAGAAACTCAGCTTTGGGTCATTTTCTCATTTGTATATTTCAGTATTAACAGAAGCACCCAGGCCAGCTGTTGATCATGTAAAATATTTGTGAAAACTGTCTCACTCTCTCCCTCTCCCCAACATAACCGCACATGAATTGCCTTTTAACTTTAGATCCTCTCTGATATTGTCATTATTTCAGTTGTGTTCTTTTACTCTCTTGATGCTCTCAGGAATTAAGTGGATATGGCAGCAATGTTTCTTTAATCAGGATGAACCTGTGAAAATCCAGGTTATGTTTCTCAGATGTCTAGACTTCTTTTCTGCTTTACTCAAGACTATGTTCCCAGTGTCTAGTGCAGAAAAAGTCATATAGTCATTGCTTAAAATTTACTTGCTGATGAACTTCTATTCTTCACTCCCTCTTATTGTGTGTTAATATGTTAAAATACACTATATATTTCTAAAAAGAACAAACAAAATGCAAAAACATACTTGCTAAATGAATGAACAGAAAGACTACCTTCTGATTTTGGAAAAAAATGGGTGACTTTCTTATAAAAACAGAAGGGAAAACAGTAAAGGACTTGTATTGAAGGGAGAGAAGGAGGGATAGGAAAGCAGGAAGAAATATAGAATGAAATTGGCCAAATTATGCTATGTGCATGAATAAATAAATCACAGTGGATCACACTCTATGTATAATTATAAAACACTAATTAAAACATAAATAAATAGAAAGACCAATACAATAGAGGAAGAGGATTAGGGGAGGGGAAAGGGGAGGAAAAGGGGAAGTACTGGGGAATAAAATGGAAGAAATTATGTAATATGCACTTATTAATATGTCATAATGGGGCTGGGGAATGTGGCTCAAGTGGTAGCACGC
Source organism: Urocitellus parryii (assembly GCF_045843805.1). Classification (NCBI taxonomy): domain Eukaryota; kingdom Metazoa; phylum Chordata; class Mammalia; order Rodentia; family Sciuridae; genus Urocitellus; species Urocitellus parryii. The sequence goes on along the minus strand of NC_135547.1, from coordinate 51,915,784 downwards.
TCGCCTGGCATGTGTGCTTCCTGGGTTCGATACTCAGCACCACATACAAACAAAGATGTTGTGTCTGCCGAAAACTGGAAAATAAATATTTCTCTCTCTCTCTCTCTCTCTCTCTCTCTCTCTCTCTCTCTCTCTCTCTTTAAAAAAATATGTCATAATGAATCCCTATTATGTATAAGTGTAATGCATTAATACAAGCATTTAAAATCTCAGACTGATAGCATATGGCAATGATCATGAACAGTTTTCTTAAACCAAACTATTTATAGAACTGTTTCTGAAAGGTGCTGATTCCACTCTTTGGAATGTATTGCACATATTGAATATAATCAACACTTTAAAAAATTTTTTTCAGTATATCCTCATATCCATTATCTAGTTCTGATTCTATGGACTAGCAAGATTGAAACTATGTGTTTCAATGCAATTGATTGAAACAATGTGAAAGAAACTGTGGAATAAACCATTCTTCTAATTTTTTTTCACTGCTTATTTTTTTTTCCAAATTGCTCACTAGTTTTCCATTCCACAAATGTGTAAATTTATATGATTTTGTCTATTAAGGAACGCCAATTAGAAATCAAAACATGTAGACAGGGGCTGGGGATATAGCTCAGTTGGTAGAGTGCTTGCCTTGCATGCACTTGGCCCTGGGTTCAATCCCCAGCATCACCAAAAAAAAAAAAAAATGTAGACAACTTCCTTTACACTGACTGACCTAACATCTTATCTGAGAACATAGATAATACATATATTCAAAAATATAATTCATATACCTAACTTTGGGGAAACGTATTTATTGGAACAAAAGACTGATATACAGTAGCATAGAATAATATTTTGAAAACTAACTATGGTAAATGAAAACGTGTTAACCACTATAAAGTGTGTTTGCATTTCCCAGCATACATTCATGCTCACCACCCAATTTATGGGCTGAAATTTATAAACATGGCACAGCATTAGATAACAAAAAAAAATGTGGTAATAGAAATCTAAAGATAATGGTTGCAAATTTGTTCTTTCTTCTTTTGGCAATTTCCAGATAAAATTACTTGGCTTTAGAATGCTTCTAGAGAATGATAATGTATTTGTATTTTTTCTTAACTTTTTAGGGTATGGATAAAAATTAAAATACTTGGTTTTTTTAAGATACATTGTATTAGCCAAATGAAGCAAAGAGAAGGCAATTACTTGATGATGGTGGAAGGACAGCTGATCACAAAATGTTCTCTTCACACACTTTATGAAATTTATACCACAAAATAAGGAAGGCAGGACATTCTGCATAGCTAAGGTTTCTATATAGCAGAAGTTAACTCTTTCAGTGCCAGAGCCTTATTTTGCTCATTTAATTTGGTAGAAGTCTCCTAAAATGATATAGATGTTTTTCCAACCTCATTAATCATATCATGCTGTCATTCAATATTTTATTAATAACTCAGAATCATTATTCCAGACCTGCAAATTTATTTTGGGTTACATTTATAAATGGTACAATAACATCAACAATACACTGGGATTTCTTTTTTGAAAAAGCCCCTGATGTGAGCACTTATTTTTAATCTCTTACCTCTCTGTTTAGAGGTAAAACAAATTAATGACTTGATCAGTATGCTATGACTATATTCATACACAGTTAATTAATAGATTAAATGCTAAAAGCAAGTGATTTTCTTATTCTCCATTAAATAATCTTCTTAACTTGTTTCTGCCATTTCTTTCTCATTTCAGAATCCTGGCTCTTATTTCTTTATATTGTACAGAACAGATCATGGACATTTTCAGCTCATATGTAATTCTCTTACATGCATTATTTGCTACCAGGATATAAGGAAATTATTCATCACCATTTCAAGGATTTATAAAATTGTGCTCTGCTGGAGGGTATGTTTCAAAAGTGACACATTTGTTGTCTTCATTATCATGGGACAGCAATTCTCCTGATAAAACACTGTGCCTTAGTGTACTCCAAGCTTTCCAGAATGTTTGACTTCTAATGAATTTGAAGCAAAGAAATATATTCTATGCTAAGATGAGAATGAAAGTCTTGGATTATTTTTACATATGCATCAATGTTCTCCCCCAAGTTTATATTGTGAAGTGCAGCCATTTCCGTAGGATAAGTGAGTTAACAACCTGGGAAAATCACCTGGAGATGAAACCTTGCCTTTTCCAAGTGCTATGTTGAAAAATCCAGAACAGTCATTCTCAGTGAGCAAAACTGACATTTGGAAACTTGTTAAAAAACACATCATCCTGAAAATATTGATTTGGGTGAGGTAGGATCCAGGATTTTGCATTTTTAATAAATTTTCCAGATGGTTCTAAAACAGGTGGTAAAGAGATGACATATTTAGAAGCAATGTCTACACTGACAGTTTTCAACCCTGGGTGCACATTTGAATCATCTTAGGAGATTTTTTTAAAAATCCTAGTGTTTGCCCTCTCCCAGACCAATGAAATAGAATCTCTGAGGATGAAGCAGAGACATTGGTATTTTTAAAAGTTCTCCAGGTGATTTCAAAGTACAGCAATGATTGAGAACTAAGAATATAAAGGTAGATAGTTTCTTTATCTTCTGTTTCTGAAGGACATGAAAGATAATGGAACAAAAATGAAAAAAAAAGATGAGAAAACATTTCTGTCTATCCATGCACTCACTTATCCTGTGTTAGGAAGAGGCCAACTGTGATGCGTTGAAAACTCTGGATGATAATATTTTCCAAATTTTCTTTCTTAGTAACTCATATAAATAAGCTGTAAAGATCTAGTCTTCAACTGATCCCAGCTGAAGCATATTGTTATGTTGTGCAGCTGCATAAAACTTCTCCCATTCTAACTGTAATGATATGCTTGATTCCCAGCCCATACCTCCTTCTTAGCATGCAGGGCCACTTAACTCCTACATATATGTTCAGAATTTCAGATTAAAGCTGTTTAAAGTGCTCAGCTCTGACTTACCTACTCTGCTGTTTCTCCTTTGATTTTACACTATGGTTTCATCAAGTAAGTCTGCCTTATTCTTTGCTAATCAGTTTTTATTTTATACCCTCATGCTAAAAACTTGGTTTCTTTATTATCCACTTCATGCCTGGGCCCCGACATAGATTCTGGATTCAATGCCTTCGTACACTGGATATTCAAAACATTCAAGCCTCCAGATGGTATCCCATTAATTTTACCCTTGGTGTATTATTTGTTGTAAATTTTTATTTTTGGTGTGAATTCATCTTTTGAGAATAGCTGCAAGAACAATGCAAGGAATTTCCCATATATCCTTTATCCTGATTCACCAATTATTTTTATTTTGCTTCTCTCCCTCTCCCTCCATCTGCCTCTGTATCTCTTTCTCTCTCACATATATCTATTCATGTGAAATAGATTGAGAGGCCATATGTGTGTGTGTGTGTGTGTGTGTGTGTGTATATATAATTATATATAATATATTATTATATAAAAATATATATATTAAATGTGTACATACACACATATGTTTCACATAAATTCATACTGATATTTTTAATTCCAAATAAGTACCACAGCATATATTTTAGTATTACCCATTCTTATATTTGTAAGTTCCTCAAGAGTGAGAAACTTAGTTTCCATCATCTTCAGTATATTTACCAATTTGCTCAATATAAGACTAAAATGTACAGAAAAGAATGTAAAAAAAATTCACCCATGCCACTATAAACCTCTTGTCTGGGTTTTAAATTTAATTTTTATGTTTCTAAAAGTAGAATCCTGGTGGGCATCCCAGTTTTCTTACTCCTAAGGTTGGAGTCTTTTTCTTAAGTTCAGTTTTCATAGTCCTACCTAGCCTCCATTATTTGTCTGACATTCAACATTTACTTCCTCTAATCTTTGTCTATTGTCTATTTTCAATAGCACTCTTAATCTTTCAGAACATTACAAGTTATTTTTTCTATATTCTCTCCATATCTCCAACAGTCTGTGTCATCTGACCCAGTTCACTTCTAGCCACGTCCTGGTTCAGACCAGAATTTGGAAGAATTGCCGCCCTAAATTTATGTGCTTTAAAGTGAAATTGTATTGTATTTGTGTGCACATGCATGTGTGTGTATATCTTCATGTAGAGAGGGTTGTGGGTATGTTTGGAAATGATTCATTGGCACTTAGGAAAGTCAGAGTTATCATCTATTTCCAAAACGATTCATTTTTCTTAGCATTGCAAGTATATAATGTATTCAGGCGATTTTCAGAAGATGAGGCTTTTGTTCGTGGAAAAATTACATTCTTTTGCAGCATCATAAATTTCTGTCTTTTTTTATACCAACTATATGTAGCCTTCTAATGCTCCATCTCACTTTGAAATGTCAAAGTCATCCTTCTGAAAAGTCACACAATTAGGTCAAATATATTGCCTTATAAAAGTTTTTCACCTTCTCGATGAGCACTAGGACAAAGATAAGAGGGCTTTAAGAACATCTCACACAGAATATGGTCTGGGTATTCTAACTTGAATATGCAGCATTTTAGTGAATCAAAATCTATTTCAAATATAAAACACTACTATTTTGGAGAAAACAATGAGAAGAGTCTATAGCATTTCAATTGTGAACTCTGGTATCAGATTGCAATTAGTTGTTAATTAATTAATCTTTGTAATATTTAGTTGCTTCATCTGTAAAATGGGTTTACAAATGCTACTTCACAGCAAAGGAAACAATCAATAACATTAAGAGAGAGCCTACAGAATGGGAGAAAATCTTTACTACATACACCTCCGATAGAGCATTAATTTCCAAGATTAGCAAGAAGAAATTATTTGGTTTCTTTTCCCATGATCTTTATTTTGATTTTCAAACAAAGGTACAGATTAACTATAGCCTCAGAATGTTGTTCTTAATGAATCAGTCACTGATGAATAAAATGTCTTTATTTTAAATATATTAGGGAGCACATATACTCTTTAATACTGGTTTCCCTGAAAAAGGATGAAACTTTGGGGACTCTTGAAGCACCACTTATTCCTTTCTACTGAGTTATAGTGAATTACCTGTACTCAAAAACTTAACACCAAAAAAGCAAATAACCCAATCAATAAATGGGCTAAGGAACTGAACAGACACTTCACATAAGAAGACAGACAATTGATCAACAAATATGTGAAGCAATATTTAACATTTCTAGCAATTAGAGAAATTCAAGTTAAAACTGCACTAGAATTTCATCTTATTCCAGTCAGAAAGGCAATTATCAATAATAAAAGCAACAATAAATATTGGTGTGGATATGGGGGAAAAGGTGCATTCAAACATTGCTGGTGGGACAAATTGGTGCAACCTCTCTGGAAAGCAGTATGGAGTTTCCTCAGAAAATATGGAATGGAACTACTGTTTAACCCAGCTATCCCACTCTTTGGTTTATACACAAAGGACTTAAAATCAGCATATTGCAGTGACACAGCCACAACAATCTTTATAGCAGCTCAACTCACAACAGCTAAATATGTAACCAACCTAGATGCCCTTCAACAGTTGAGTAGATACTTAAAATATGGTACATATATACAATGGAATATTTTTTCAGCCTTAAAGAAGAATGAAATTATGGCATTTGCTGGTAAATGAATGGAGCTGGATAATATCATGCTAAACAAAATAAGCCCATCCCCATAAACCAAAGGCTGAATGTTTTCTCTGATACATGGATGCTAGTTCACAATAGGGGGTAGGGGCTAGGGATGAATAAAGTTATTTTGCATTAGGTAGAGGGGAGTGACGGGAGGGGAGGGAGTTTGGGAGTAGGAAGGATAGTAGAATAAAACTGGAATTATTTCCCTGTGTACATATATGACTACACCACTGGTGTGATTCTACATCATGTACAACCAGAAGAATGAGAAATTATACTCCACTTATGCATGATGAATCAAAGTGCATTCTACTGTTATGTATAACTATTAGAACAATTTAAAAAATACTACTTCACTAGCAGAATTTTTACATAAAATTATATGCTACCATAAGACCCTTAATGATATACTTAGTAAATACTCAATAAATGTTAGCTCCTTTTATGACTATTATTCAGATCCATAATCCTCTTCTATGCTTTTAGTTCTTGGTTTCTTTTCCTCTCTCCTTGTAATCTTTTCACATCTTTGTCCCTTTCCCTTAGTTGAAGGGATATTTCTATGCTTCACACTTTTCTGTTGTGTTGCTGTACATAAGATATTAGTTGGAGATTGTTACTTATTCCAATATAGCTCAACTTGTGCCCATAAAGATCCCAGGTCTTTAAAGTTACTATATCGAAGTTTATTTGTCAGGGTGTTCTAGAGACACAGAACCAATAGGATATGTAAATAGATTTATGGGGGTAGTGCTTAGCAAGAAAGTGGCTCCCATGATTAAGGCAACTGAGAAATCCTATGACAGGTCATCTGCAGGCTAGAAACCATGAAATACCAGTAGAGTGGTTCTAAGACTGAAAACCTCAGAACCAAGATGATGTAACTCTCAGTTCAAAAGTGAAAGCCTTAGAACTTAGAGATGGGGCCATTGGTACAAGTATGCAGTTGAAAGGTTATGAAGTGAGGAGATCTGAAGCCCAAGGTAGTAGACAATTATGCCCCAGCTCTTCTGTATTTGTCCTTTCCTAACCCCCAGTTTATTGGATGGTGTCTGCCCAGAGAGAAGGCATTTCTTTCCCACTTGGGCTTTCATGCTAATCTCCTCTTAAAATACCCTAAAAGAGGCACCCAAAATAATGTGTTTTCAGGTTTCTAGGTATTCCTCGATCCAGTCAATTTGGCATCTAAAAATAATTATCATAAGACCCTAGTATACATTTATCTGCTTCTCAAATCTAAAGTGATATTATTGAGGTGTCAAGCAGGTTTGTCTTTATTTCTTCATTGTTGGTAATTTTCTTTCTGATACATGCTCTCACTGTTACTCCCACCTCCCAGTTATTTCAAATCACTGCAACTTTCGTTCCAAGTTTTCTTCTTTACTTGCTTCTCTAATATTTCCATCCTTATTTATTGCATAAAACATTTAAACTAATACTTTATATAAATCATCATCTGAATACCTTCATACAAATAGTGGACTGGCCAGTCATAATCTACTAGTTGGTGTCTTTGGGTCTTGCATCTCTTCTCTTTGTCCATTTGTCAGTCACTATTCAAAGGCTACTCCTTTGATCTTAAGTATGATTTTATTTTATTTGTAGAACTTTTAATATATGCACTACTACATTAATATATGCTCTATTACTGAGGATTTTAGATAACTAGTTTTGGGGGAGCTGACATTGTACTAAATTTTTGAAACCAGAAAAAATATTTACTATTAATACATTTTAAAAAATCTGGCACTGTAGGGAAGACATCAGGAACAGGCTATATAAAATTTCAGATGTGGCCCCTGGAGTCAGAGATGTCTTCGGGAAGGCACAGGTACCACCTTTTAAAGTCTGTCTTCTTTAAGGCTGGGATAATAGCTCAGTGGTAGAGTACTTGCCTAGCATATGAGACCCTGAGTTTGGACCCCAGCACCAAAAAATGAAATAAAAATAAAATTTATATATAATTTAAAAATTTTTATCTCTAAATAAATTACTCGTGTGGATTCAAGGGTCTCTGAAATCATGTAGGGTCATAATAGCTTTACTTTCCTTGACTAAAAGAGCACAGAAATGATTTTGAAGCAGGGGTATCATATTGGCTGCAGGCATAGGGTTCGTCAGAGGTGAGCTATCTATCTGGGTTTTCACAGGGCAAATGCTTGAGTCATGGCAAGTGTGGGGCATGAGAACCAATAGTGGTCTTCCTCTAAAGTAGTGATTTTGATGACAATGTGGTGACAAACAATAATAAAGTAATTAGTATTTCTATAAAAGCAACATTTGTTGGGAGTTGACTATGTGCTAGATATTCATAAGAAACTAGAGTTTTGCAAAAATCTTTGGTTAATATCATTATTTACATTTTTACAAATGAGTTAACTGACACACAATGATGCTGATTAACTTCTCTCATATCAGAGGTAGAAAGTTGCAGAGTAGGATTTAAATTTAGCATTGTCTTACTCTTCAGCCCATGCTATAAATTCTACTCAGCTACTTCCCTTGTAGACTGTATGAGTCTTACATAGTCTGTCCTACCATAAACTCATAACACAGAAGGAATCAACTGTGTCATTTTGTGTGTGTATGGTACTGGGGATTGAACCCAAGGGTGTTTTACCATCCAACCATATCCCCAGCCCATTTATGTAAAAAAAAAAAAAAAAAAAAACATTTTTAAGACAGAGTCCTTCTAAGTTGGTGAAGTTAGGCTCTAATGTGAACATGTGATCCTCCTGCCTCAGCCTCCTGAGTCACTGAATTTACAGGTGTGTGCCACTGTGCCCAGCAAGACTGAAGAATAAGAGTCCCAGATTTCTAGCTAAAGAAAATACATATTATCTCCCCACATTCAAACCAATTAAACCATGAACATAGTGGCCACAGGATAGAGACCAAAACATCAAATTTATTACTAAATTATATATGAAATGGTGGATTATTATCTTCCCTTGTACAGTCTTGGAATTTCTCACATGAGGGTAAATTGGTGCCTGAAGGAGATACCACTTACTTATAGTTGCTGCCTCACATTGGTCTGATATGAAGTGCTTATAGGTTTTATTCTTGGACCAACAGTATAATTTTAGAACAATGGCTAACTATAACCCACCCTCCAGATAATTCACTGTACCTCAGAAGAGAGGAATAAGTGGTGGGGCAAGAGTCCTAAAAGTTTTATCCTTTTCTCAGGGAAACCAGTATTGAAGAGAAAATGTATTCCCTAATAGCTTTAAAATAAAGACATTTTATTCATCAGTGACTGATGCATTAAAAATGACATTCTGAGGCTATAGTTAATCTGTACCTTTGTTTAAAAATCAAAATAAATATCTTGGGAAAAGAAGCCAAATAGTTTCTTCTTGTTAAAATAGAACACTTTCTGTGGCCCATGCAGACATGGTTTCAAGGTCAATTTTTATTCAAGTCAATAAAACTTACATAAGTGCTTCTCGGCTGAATCCTTTACATGTTTATATTTCATGATTAATCCATTTTCCTAAGAGAGTCATGTAAATTCAACATTTTGCTCTTCCAAAAGACTATATGATCATCCCTATGAGGATATAAAGGAAAAACAGGGCAAAGAGCACTAGAACAACTATTTGAATATAAAGCTTTTTTTATCCATCATCACAGAAATGAATGGGCATTACCATACAAATAAAGGAATGAATGGACTTCAATGAAAGACAACTTTTATAAAATGGAAAGTGAAAGGCAATTTTTTCATCTTTACAGTTTTTAAAAATGGCCGAGTATGATAGTACAAGCCTGTAACCCCAGTGACTCAGGAGGCTGAGACAGGAGGATTGCAAGTTCAAAGCCAGTCTCAGCATTGGTGAGGCACTAAGCAATTCAGTGGGACCCTGTTTCTAAATAAAATACAAAATAGGTCTGGGGATGTGTCTCAGTGGTCAAGTGCCCCTGAGTTCAATCCCCAGTACCACAGGAAAAAAAAAAAAGAAAGAACTTCATGACTTTGACATTTGCAAACTAAATCAGATGATAACACTACAACATCAACAGAATAATGATGATAATAATAGTAGTGCTTACCATTAACTGTATCAGGCACTAACCTAAGAATTTAAATATGTAATTTTATTTAACATTATCAACAACAATATAGTGTATATACTACTGTTATTCCTATTGTACATTGAAAACTAAGGTTCAGGGAGTTTAAGCGTCTTGCCTAAGTTTACTAGCCTAAGTGTCTTACTGATAAGACTCTCAAGTCTTTCTTACTTCAAAGAGAAACCTGTGATACTTAGTTTTTCATTCCTATGACAACATATCTGATATAATCAATTTATAAGGATGAAAGGTATGTTACAGTTTATGGTTTCAGTACATGGTTGCTTTGCCCCATTGCCTGTGTACCTGTGGTGGCACAGTAAATATGGTAGAAATGTGTGGTGGAGGAAGCCCATAGCCCATCACAAGCATGCACTGAAAAACCAGCCTCTATCTCAGAGCAAAGCCTGTCCAAGGAAGGGACATGGCCTTTGTCCTTGGAAAAACCCACAGAGCACTCCTAGGCACATTCCCACCCTGCTAAGTTGTTTATCTACAAATAACAGGAGAGATCTGCTGCCCCAGGTGTCCCTGACTCAGTCAGGCTAGGTGGGGATCCATAGCAGCCCCCTAGCAGCCACCAATTAGCATGAGACAGGGAAATACCTGGGATGTCAGATAACCCTCCCAGTAGTTTATGGTGGTTGATAACAAGTTGGGAAACCATGTAGTTCAGCATGTACACCCCTCTTGGCTTAAACCAATCAGTTCAAATGAATACCCATTTTGTACTGACCAATCACTCCTACCCAACTTGTTCCCACCAGTGAATGTGCTCATCATGTTTTAGAGTTGTTATTTGATTTTCCCTCGGTGTGTGATTTGCTAAAAGAGGCTATGATGTATGTGAACCCTGCCCTCACCAAAGAATGTATAAAAATGCTGCAAACCCTGGGTCCGGGGCCTCTCAGCGTCACCAGTTGCTGTGTGTGCGTGGAGAACCAAGCTAGCTCGCAATAAACACCTCTTTGCTGCTTGCATTGATCTTGGGTCTCTGGTGGTCTTTGGGGGTCCCGAATTCGAGCATAACATATGGGGGCTAGTCCGGGATCCCCCTAATAAGCCTACCCAGACACCCCGATCGAAAGGTGATGGAAACCCGGCCGGTAAGTAAAGGCATTGCCGATGTGTACGTTTCTGTACTTTGGATGCATGCAGTTCTGGTTTTGTGTTGTGAGGTTGGCAAAAGGTCCAGGTGGACGCACCGAAGGGCAGCCTACGGGGTTTGTGGGAGACGTCCCCAGCCCCTTTCTGGGTTTTGAGTGGATTGCCTGTAGTAAAGTATTTTGTGAAGTATTTGGTAAAGACAGATCCACGGTCTGCCTGAGCCTTTACTTTCTGGGTAGCAATCCATGACATGCTGTGAATTCTGTGGCTGCGCTGAGAATTTTGTGTTATGTGTGTTTGTTTCTATTGTCCTGTCTGTCTCCACCCCAACCCCCTGGCAAGAGAACTAATCTCCCAATCTGGGGTCGTCAGACCCAATCTGAGGGGGATGCTCCCCTAATCCGTTTGTCTGAAGGGAAGGCCCCAGTTGGCTTGGGGCCAGCACCCACTTTCGTTTTTTTGACAATCTGAAAAGGGCATCTATGTCTTTGTGTGTCTTTTGTCTGTGTCTGTGTTAAGTGTGATGGCATTGTTTTACTTTGGACAGATGCAGAGTCCCAAGTTCCAATCTGCCTTAGATGTGTGGAGGTAACTTTAGCTAAATTTTAGCCTAAGAATATCCCTAGTATGCTTCTCCTGTAAGGGACCAAAAGTCAATAGAACAGCTTTTCTGTTCTCACCTTTTACACCCCTTTTAGCTGTGTTTTAAAGAACTTTGGTAAACTTTACTCCCCTTTGTTAAGCAAGATTAGGGAAGCAGTGTTTTCTTCCCATAATTGTCTTGAGTGCACCCACTGTGGAGGGAAATGCCTGCTGGGGATCTAAAAACTTTGATACCTTGCTTTTTCTTTTTCTCAAAACCCTGTCCTCATTATTAAATTGGCATTAATTGGCTTCAAGAACAGGAACTGAATTTTCAATTACAAATTTTGACACCCCAGGGAGGAGCCTCCCCTCTGCTTTCTTGGGGAACCTAGCACTCTGAACAACTGCAAGCAGAGGATTAACTTTTTAGGAGCTGACTACTGAAAAGTTAGGAGATATGGAGAGTGCCTTTTTGTAATATAAAATGCATAATTGTTTTTCATAGTTACCCTAACATGCTATACCTTATCAGCAAACTTAATTTTTTAAGAGACACCTTTTCTGTAATTTGAAACAAGTGATTCTGCACAGGAAAATCCTGTCCAGATGATGTTGTAGATGGGAGTTGGGTGGGACATTAGCAATGGAGGGAGGAGCACAGTGTGTGCTGAGTATGTTATGTTTTGCCAGGGGCACAGCCAAATGGCTTCATCCTCATGAAATTTCTTGGGAACAGACTGGCAGATGCCCTACAGCCCTGGCACTCCTTAGTGCTGGCTTGTAGAAGCATCTGGGCTACTCTCAGCAATGGAAGAGGGTAGGGACCAAGGAGGTTTTTGGCTGTTGGGTGCTAAATTTGAATGTCAGGAGTGTGAAGGGTGAATAGAACACAACAGATAAATTAGAAGGTTGTGTATGAATGTAGCACAACTGTCATCCAAGTGGACTGTGTTTTTTATGTCTGCTGACTACCTCACTAGGGCAAAACCACACTCATATTTCTGCTTCCCACTGCTTGGCTTTACTTATTATAAACATTATCTTATGGGTGGTACAACTGATCTTCCTTTTAATACTGTAATTTCAAAAAGAAATCTAAAATTTTAATTTTGAAAGACATTTGAAGAGTAGTGTAGGGTAAAGTGATTTTCTATTAATACATAGACTATAATATTAAAGAGTTTATTCTTTTGGTAGGTGTTAATAGTTCTGTTACCATGGAACATTTATTCCTTTAATTTCATGTAAATTTAAATTTTATGATGTTTGCTTCTCCAAGATTATATAATCCTTTTTTATTATTGAAAAGAATCACAATTATGCAAATGATTATATCCAAGGAGACAAGCAGCAATTAACTGTGAAAGACAGGCTGTTACTGTCAGAATTGTATTTGCACTGAATGGAATTGGACTTTTCTTAAAATAAACCTTTAATAAGAAAATTCAGTTGGTACAGATTTTAAAGGAAAGCATTTCGTTCAGACAAGTTTGTACCCTTGCCATAATAGTTTTGCATTTTAATATTTATAGTTTTCTTTTACTCTAGTATGCTTTTAGCTCCTGCTGTATAAGAAAAAATGACTGCTTCAGCATGTAAGAAATATGTATGGAAAAAAATCTCACTCAGGTTTATGTAACTTTAATCTAACTCTCATCATTAAGAGAAGTGGGCAATAAAAACAATTTTAAAGACTTTTAAAAACCTTAATGTACTTAATTTTTATTTATAGCTTTTCTAAAATTAAAACCAGTTTTCATTATGATTCTTCAACCTATATTGAGCCAGAATTTCCCTTGGGCCTACTCTTTGGTAATAAATTGGCATAGAAGGAAGAATTTTTATTGCCTTAAGTGATGAGGCTCTACTTACTGCATTTCTTTTGCTGCTGTTCCCATTTACTAGGGTCTAACAAGACTTTGAGATGGTGCAGCAAAAAAAGCACCTTATTTTACAACATGACAGCCTGGATTCAAATCCTGCCACTTCCACTTAATTATATGGTCTTTAGTAAATTACTTAGCCTCTTTGAATCTCCACACTTGCATGTACCTAAAGGTTTTAAAATCAGAACCTGTTTTGTGAAAGTCAACTGAGTTAATCCTAGTTTAGCAAAGTTTCAGGCACACAGTAAGAACCCATCATAATAACTGCTATTATTATTAAGACTTATCTACCTGAGTAGTGTGTATTCTGAGGTAACTGAGTTTTAAAAAGGCACATTCTAGTTGCTTTTTCTGGTGAAAAGCAGAGATGGGTCTAAGAACGAAAGTTTGCATTTGAACTGACTTAGATAATGCATTTGCTTACATTCATATGGTGATTTATCACTTTTGAAAGGGAGGAAATGAGAAAGAAAAAGGTTTGAGGAAGAAATGTGTCACCCATTGCATCAAGTCACCCTGGGGGGTGGGGGAAGGATGACTGATGACTGCATATGCTGTATACAACAAGCACAGCAAAAGGTACCTACCAGCACACTTGAATTGACATTTAAATTTTCAATGGGCTTGGGTAATTTAAAAGGAAAAATATTGGAGAGGTAAGCACCTATGACTATAATTTGACTTAGAGGCTTCATTTTAATTGACAGACAGCTCATAGGTTCTCTTAGAATCCCATACTGGAAGAAACCAGTTAAAGAAATTCAACCTTACTTATTAGCTAGAGATCAATGGATTTGGATTCTACTTTAACACATCATAAATAAATACACTGTAAGATCAAAGGACTATAAAGGTAGTATGAATAGTTCCAAACCACCAGCACCACCACTACCACCAAAATAATCAGTTCCCAATTATGCCTTTAAATCTTGGATAACCACCATAGGTCTTGAGGGCAGAGCAAATAACAGAGCCCAGGCATGGCCACCAGTGGGTCCCAGTAGCACACTGCAGCATGAAGCATCTTAGGTCAGGAGAATAGGCACTGCAGGTTTTCTGCTTTCTTACTTGCCATTATTTTATACCTAGCTGCCTTGGGTCTGATGCTGGCTCTGCCACTAACAAACTCCATGCCAATGGTCAAGTCACTCATATCCGTGCTCTTGTATTTACTTCTTCTGTAAACTGAGAGACTAGGATCTTTAATTAATTAATTATTTTTTTGTACCATGGATTGAACCCAGAGGCACTTAATCACTGAACCACATCCTGAGCCCCTTTTGTTTATTTATTTATTTTCATTTCTAGAAAGGATCTCACTAATTTGCTTATGGCTCACAAAGTTGCTAAGGCTGGACTTGAAATTACAATATACCTGCCTCAGCCTCCCAAGTCACTGGGATTATAGAGCAGGTGTAGAATTTTTAAGGATCTTCCTAGTGTTAACAGTTTATGATGTAGAAGATTAAGAAGAGAAAAGGGAATGTAGGAATTGAAAGCAAGAGTATGGATAAAGAGAATGTGTAGGTATTTGAGTCAGCTTTTAGGAGTTTAATAGTGGTTGGCTCTCTCCTACAGAGGGATAGTCTCACTTTCCAGCTCTGATTGGTAGTGGTGATTGTGTGTATGTATGCATATATAAAGAAAGAGAGAGATAGAAACAGGGAAAATCAGAGTGAGAACCTGAGAGAGGGAGCATACAAGTGCACATACTGGAGGGGAAGTGGGACTGGGGAAATTCAGTCTCAGAATCTTTGAAATGTTTGCTCTTATACTTCTATTCCTTCTGGGTCCCTGTAGGAGCCCTAACTTTAGAATCACACACAGATTTAATTAGTTTTTTCCAAATTGTCAATGAATTATTCAAATAAAACCAGATCGCCAAGCCCAGTGAGCTTCCCCAGACAAATGCTACCGCAGAAAACATCCTCTAGCCTGATCAAAGAGAAGCAACAGAAGGACTCCAGGGCTTCTGCCCCTCAACTAGGAACAGAGCTAGCTATGTGCTTTTTAAGAAGACCAATTCATTAATAGAGAAAACTGTTAATAGCACTGGATTAGCTACTTGAGAGACCCTCTGAGCCTCCTATTCTGAGACAACTGTGAATGACTAGATTGGGAGAGCTGTATCATTTTCATACAGGTCAGAATCAGGACCTGAAGGAAATAAATATTTGAAACTACTTTTTCTTCTTAATATTTACAGAAGATTACATTTTTGTCTCTCTTGAGTCAGCAGTCTTAAAGCCACATACTCTTTCAAAATATTTGTTTTCATATCTGTGGACTGGACTCATAAACTGTGACAGGTTTATAATACATGGTATGTTCATTTGTAGGAATGGGAATGTCTTCATATAGTTGTCATTACAATAGTGGATTATTATAGAGACATCCCAATGTGTTGCTGTTTTGTTTATTTATTCAGATATAATTACAGTAAGATTATATTATATTTTAGGTGGCTCTACCTCATTTCATCAATAGGTCTTAGAAGACCCACTGACACTTCAGCATATTTTGAGGGTTTTAAGTCTTAGAGTCAGAAAGACTTGAATTCAGAACCTATTTCAGCCACTGAATTTGGAGACTGTTCTCTCATCTACAAAATATAATGGTAATGATATCTACCCCACAGGGATGAAGTAAAAGGTAAGAATTCAATGAGGTAATATTCATAAAGAGATTGACAGTTTTTTGATCATAGTAGCAATAAATCTTAGCTTTTATTATTGTTGCCTTAAATTATCTATAATAAGCCTATGATTTCAAAAATTCATTGCAAGCTTCTGAGCACATTAAAAAAGGCTGTTGATGGGGCTAGGATTGTGGCTCAGTAGTATAGTGCTTACCTAGCATGTGTGAGGCACTGGGTTCAATCCTTAACATCACATAAAAATAAATTTAAGAAAAGGTATTTTGTCCATCTGCCACTAAAAAAAAATTAAAAATATAGGGTGGTTGAATATATATTGGCACTTACTTCATATGAACTTTTGAAATATTTCATTTTCTTATTTATTGTTTGTTTTTTAATTAAACAAATTTTCAGATACTTGGAGATTCATATCCAGTCTAAAGAAATAATACAGAGAGATTCTATTGTACAACCAAGATACTGATGTAAATATAATTCACTCAATATGAATACTCAGCTATTTTGGTATCGTATAATATCGACAGATATAATTTGTGTGAGTTAAGCATCAAAGTGCCAGTCTTCCATAGTACCGCACAGTTACTCTCTTGCCATCCCTGAATTTTGAGTTATAGACCTGGTACAATTAAGACACTGCATCTGAGATTGTAGAATAAGGCCAACATTTTGTTCCACATTGTATTTTAAAGTTAATAACTATTTCCTGCTGCATATGAGAAGAAACAAAGATCTAACTCTCATGAAGCCCAGGACCTTTAACTAAAACTTCACATGAAAAGCAATAAGAGTTTGAATCATCCTAATTTGGAATTCCAAATCCACCATTTATAATCTGTGTGACACTGGGTGGGTCCTTTAACTTTTTAAACTTCTTTTTCCTCCATTGTAAAATGGAGATGATAATAATGCCCATCTCATAAGTTTGTGAGGATTAAATGAATCAAACACATAGAATCTCCCAATGTATAGTACACACCAATGTTTTTTTTAATTTTTTTTTACATTTTTTTATTGATTGTTCAAAACATTACAGAGCTCATGATATATCATCTTTCATACATTTGACTATATTGGGTTTTGAACTCCCATTTCTACCCCAAATACAGATTGCAGAATCACATCTGTTACATACTCACATTTTTACATGATGGCATATTAGTGACTGTTGTATTCTGCTACCTTTCCTATCCCCTACTATCCCCACTCCCCTCCCCTCCCCTCCCATCTTCCCTCTCTACCTCCTCTGCTGTTGTTCAATTCTCTCCCTTTTTCCCCCCTCCCCCATGCCCCTCATAACCTCTTATAATTTTGTGAATCATTGAAGGTCTCCTACCATTTCCATATGCTTTCCATTCTCTCTCCCTTTCTCTCCCCTCATTCGTCTTTGTTTACTGTTAGTCTTTTCCTCATGCTCTTCCTTCCTGTTCTGTTCTTAGTGGCTCTCTTTATATCAAAGAAGACATTTGGTATTTGTTTTTTAGGGCTTGGCTAACTTCACTTAGCATAATCTGCTCTAATGCCATCCATTTCCCTGCAAATTCAATGATTTTCTCATTTCTTAGTGCTGCATAATACTCCCTTGTGTATAGATGCCACATGTTTTTTATCCATTCATCTATTGAAGGGCATCTAGGTTGGTTCCACAGTCTAGCTATTGTGAATTGTGCCGCTATAATCATTGCTGTGGCCGTATCCCTATAGTGCGCTCTTTTAAGGTCCTCAGGGAATAGTCCCAGAAGGGCGATAGCTGGGTCAAATGGTGGATCCATTCCCAGCTTTCCCAGGAATCTCCATACTGCTTTCCAAATTGGCCTCACCATTTTGCAGTCCCACCAGCAGTGTACAAGTGTACCCTTTTCCCCACATCCTCGCCAACACTTATTGTTGTTTGACTTCCTAATGGCTGCCAATCTTACTGGAGTGAGATGGTATCTTAGGGTGGTTTTGATTTGCATTTCTCTGATTGCTAGAGATGGTGAGCATTTTTTCATGTACTTGTTGATTGATTGTATGTCCTCCTCTGAGAAGTGTCTGTTCAGGTCCTTGGCCCATTTGTTGATTGGGTTATTTGTTATCTTATTGTTTAATTTTTTTAGTTCTTTGTATATTCTGGATATTAGGGCTCTATCTGAGGTGTGAGGGGTAAAAATTTGTTCCCAGGATGTAGGCTCTCTATTTACCTCTTTTATTGTTTCTCTTGCTGAGAAAAAACTTTTTAGTTTAAGTAAGTCCCATTTGTTTATTCTTGTTATTAACTCTTGGGCTATGGCGTCCTATTAAGGAATTTGGAGCCCGACCCCACAATATGTAGATCGTAGCAACTTTTTCTTCTATCAGACACAGTGTCTCTGATTTGATATCTAGCTCCTTGATCCATTGTGAGTTAACTTTTGTGGCTGGCGAGAGAAAGGGATTCAATTTCATTTTGTTGCATATGGATTTCCAATTTTCCCAGCACCATTTGTTGAAGATGCTATCCTTCCTCCATTGCATGTTTTTAGCCCCTTTATCAAATATAAGATAATTGTAACTTTCTGGATTAGTCTCTGTGTCCTCTATTCTGTACCATTGGTCCACCTGCCTGTTTTGGTACCAGTACCATGCTGTTTTTGTTACTATTGCTTTGTAGTACAGTTTGAACTCAGGTATCACTGTACCTCCAGATTCACACTTCCTGCTTAGAATTGCTTTTGCTATTCTGGGTCTTTTGTTTTTCCATATGAATTTCATGATTGCTTTATCTATTTCTACAAGAAATGCCATTGGGATTTTGATTGGCATTGCATTAAACCTATAGAGAACTTTGGGTAATATCGCCATTTTGATGATGTTAGTTCTGCCTATCCATGAACAGGGTACATATTTCCATCTTCTGAGATCTTCTTCTATCTCTTTCTTTAGGGTTCTGTAGTTTTCATTGTATAAATCTTTCACCTCTTTTGTTAGGTTGATTCCCAAGTATCTTATTTTCTTTGAGGATATTGTGAATGGAGTGGTTTTCCTTATTTCCATTTCAGAGGTTTTGTTGCTGATATACAGGAATGCCTTTGATTTATGCGTGTTGATTTTATAACCTGCCACTTTGCTGTATTCGTTTATTAACTATAGCAGCTTCTTTGTAGACCCTTTTGGGTCTATTAAGTATATTATCATGTCATCTGCAAATAGCGATAATTTAATTTCTTCTTTTCCTATTTTTATGCCTTTAATTTCTTTTGTCTGTCTAATTGCTCTGGCTAGTACTTCGAGAACTAAATTGAATAGAAGTGGTGATGGAGGGCATCCCTGTCTTGTTCCAGATTTTAGCGGGAATGCCTTCAGTTTTTCTCCATTTAGGATGATGCTAGCCTGAGGTTTAGCATATATAGCTTTTACAAAGTTGAGGTAAGTTCCTGTTATCCCTAGTTTTTCTAGTGTTTTGAACATAAAGGGATGCTGTACTTTGTCAAATGCTTTTTCTGCATCTATCGAGATGATCATATGGTTCTTGTCTTTAAGTCTATTGATGTGGTGAATAGAATTTATTGATTTCCGTATATAGAACCAGCCTTGCATCCCAGGGATGAATCCTACTTGATCATGGTGCACAAGTTTTCTGATATGTTTTTGTATTCGATTTGCCAGAATTTTATTGAGAATTTTTGCATCCAAGTTCATTAGAGATATTGGTCTGTAGTTTTCTTTCTTTGAAGTGTCTTTGTCTGGTTTGGGGATCAGAGTGATGTTGGCCTCATAGAATGAATTTGGAAGAGCTCCTTCTTTTTCTATTTCTTGAAATAGTTTGAAAAGTATTGGTATTAATTCTTCTTTGAAGGTTTTGTAAAACTCCGCTGTATACCCATCAGGTCCAGGGCTTTTCTTGGTTGGTAGTCTTTAAAAAATAAACTTCATTGAGGTATAGTTTACTTATAGTAAAATTCCTCTATTTAAAGCATATAGTTCAAGTTTGGCATACATGCTTACTCCTATAATTGCAACCACAATCAAGAAATATATTTCTTTCACCCCCAAAAGTTTCCTCTTGCCCCCTTTCCATGATTCCTCTCATGCCCCACTGCAATTCTATGAAACTGTTATTTTTTTATTTCTGTCACTATAGAATAGTTTTGTCCTTTAAAGTATTTCATGTAGAATAAATAATACATTTTTTTACTATTTTGCATGTGGCTTATTTCAGATAGCATGTTTTTCAATTTATTCAGGTTGTTTGGTTATCAGTCACTCATTCCTTTTTATTGTTGAGCAGTATTTCATCATATTAATGCTTAACAGGTTGTTTAGACATTCACCTTCTGTTGGGCATTTGAGTTGTTTCTAGTCTTTAGCAATAAGTAAAGCTATAAACATTAGAATGGCACTGTCCTTTTTCAGCTCTTCTATTTCAGACTATTCCTCCTTTATTTTTCTCATGGTCTTGTTATGATCTGTCCTCCCTCAAATATAAATATTTTCCAGAGTTATATTTTAAGCACAAATTATTCTTATTCTATAAATTCTTATTGGAGTTCTCACCTACCTTTACCATTTCTACATCTACCTGTAAGGTGCTCACTATCAAATCTGTGCCTTCCTTGGGTAAACCAAATGCATCCATCTGAAATTATTTCAGGTGTTTCCTACTCCAGGAAGACATTCCTCATACTCTCATGTTAATCAGATGCCCTTTCTCTGGTTTTTGAAAATAACTAATATATATATATATATATATATATATATATATATATATACATATATATATAATCATTATTCTTTACTATATTTCTGGTAAAACAATAATACCTTTGGATTTGTTTTTCAAACCAGTTTTTTGAGCTGATTCTAGCTTTCATTTATTTTATTATTGTCAGTTATTGACTTACAAATGATAATAGATAAATCCCCTGTCTGGGGATCCAAAGAATTGTGTGTTCCCTTCTTTTCTTTTTTTAGAAAGAGAGAGAGAGAGAGAGAGAGAGAGATTTTTTTAACATCTTTTTTTTTTTTTTTTTTTTTTAGTTTTTCGGCAGACACAGCATCTTTGTTTGTATGTGGTGCTGAGGTTCGAACTCGGGCCGCACACATGCCAGGCGAGCACGCTACCGCTTGAGCCACATCCACAGCCCCAGTGTGTGTTCCCTTCTTTAGAAGTTAGATATGAGAGAAACAATACATGTGCCATTGCCTAAGCTCTCTAACATGGCCATTGATTTTCATGTCATCATAAGTTTATGTATTGGGTGTGTGAGAATCATGTTGCATTTATCTCTGGGTGAATTTATACTTTATATCCTCAACAGTGTCATGAGCAGCTCTCTCTCTCTCTCCAAAGAACATAGGCCAGATTCTCTGAGGGTTTAAGGGTTTCTACTACTGGGAGAAGTTTGGTCAGCTCCAAAGTCTTTTCTTCTTCACTAAAACATATTTGAATATCTATTGTGTTTCAAGACTTACCTTTGGTATTGAGGACAATAAAGTGAATATGGTCCTTACCCCAAATAATCAGTTCTGCTTTCCTTAGTACCTCTTAATACTTCTAATTCTTCTGAATTTGAATCATGATTAAAACAAAGAAATTTTTGATAAAATTACAAAGTGAACATTTCTATGTGATGAGAATAACAAAAGTGGTGTAGAAAACAAAATAGGTGTCATGATCCATATTGTTTCCATTTTTACAGGCTATATATATGTGTGAGTGTGTGTGTGTGTGTGTGTGTGTGTGCGTGTGTGTGGTGTGCTACAGAAAAATGTGCCTTAGAAAAGAGTCAGATAGACCTGAGTTTGAATACTGGCTGTACTACTTACATAGATGTGTGACATCGAGTAGGAAACTATGATATTTTTCATCTACAAAATGGGCATGATGACATATCTTTCTAAGAAAGTTTTGGAGATAAAATGAAATAGTATCCATCTGTCCATATATCTATCTAAATTGTTTGGGATATAGTAAGCACACAGTACTTATTAGCTCTTAAGTCCAAAGCTTACCCATCTCTATCCAACATTCTCAGCAGTTTATAGTTTCATTTTCAATAATAGTTCACTTCTATAACAAGAATGTTTCTTTAAAACTTAGATTGGCAGGCCTTAAAATTGAAAACATCAACCTTTCTATAAAAAGAAATATGCTTTTAAGCATGAGTCCTGTCAGGAGATGCTATGTACCACACCCTTGCACCCCATTCTTGATTGACTGAATGGGTGATCACTGGGTCAGAAAGTTCCACTATGTGCTTTGAGCTTACGGAGAGAAGTCTTCCAATATGAACTCATTGATGTCTATTTATTTCATCTTTAAAAAAGAATATGTCACCTGTGTAAACATATTCAATACAGTTTTCCCAACTAGGTATGTCCATTTCAAAGATGGAAGACAGCAAGCTTGTCAGTCTTGTCAGTTTATAAGCCTTGGGAGAGAAAAGTGAAACCATTTAGCTGACAGTTTCAGGAAAATAAATCTTGAAATCTTGAACTCTCAGACTTTAGCTTCTGAATTGTATGCTCACCTGAAATACATTTACAAATGAAAAGATGACACCTTGTGAGATGGCAGCCCCTATTAAAGATGCAGTCAGTCAGAGCATGCTGGTGACCATGGTCTGGTGAAACAGAGACTGAATTTGTGTTGTATTTGGCTTCTACTACCCTTTTCTTCATCTTTCATGTTCTCATTCACCCATGTTTCCTGTGTGCTTTTCCCAATTATCCAAATATATTTTGGGGAGGGTATGAATGCCAATGATTTAGATTTTACTATCAACATAAATCAAGGTGTTTATCCCTTCCAGAATTATTTTAAAATTAAGTCTTATATTGAAATTATTTCATTTGCTCATTGAAAATTGAATAGAAAATCGTGTCAGGCATTCTTCTGGGAGATGGAATTATAGACACAGCCCCTGATATTATGGAGTCTAGAGTTTAAAGGGGAGACAGACATTCTTTAACCTCACAAAATATATATAATTTCATACTTTAAAAAATCAATAAAAGAAAAAATGCAAGAGGAATGAGAGATTTTAACATAAGGGCCTAAGCTTTGGAGATCATGGAAGACATATCTTGGGGAAGTACATGAAAGCTAAAATTTGAAGGAAAGGTAAGAAACCATCAGGCTTAGGTGATAGAATAAAGATTCAAAGCTGAAGGGGCTAAATATTGTAGGCAGAAGTATTACTAAGTACAAAGGTCATATGGTGAGAGAAGGATTGGGACTTGAGACTTTGTGGGGTGGGGGGTGTGGAGAGAGTGCACACACAAGTGAAACTGAAGGTCTTCCTTCTAAGGTATAGGGGCATCTCCCATAACTTTGAAGTGAAAATCCTGACTGTAGCTATATGTTCTCTCTTATGAGTCTCATTCTTCTACACATATCTTTTCCCAAGTTCAATATAGACTGTTTTCATCTAGGTCTGACTGGCATAAAAGTATATCTTGGGGTCTTTATGCAGTATCTCCTATGTGAGAACATTGTGAAAAGTATGATGTCCTTTGAACCTCACATCTGTCCTATGACAATGATATTACCATGCTCATTTTACAGAGAAGAAAACCAAGGACTTGAAAAACTAATTGGCTTGTCCAAGGTAAAAGATATAAGTCTTTGGCACCACACTTATTCTGTTTGCTCTAATGTTTGCTCCAAACTAGAATTTAATTTCAAGCCAGATTTTGTTGAATTCTGTATCCACATAATAACAACAAATAAGAATGATTCTTCAGATTATAGAGCTTCAGAAAGTTTTAGTCTTTCAGTAGTCCACATTTTACTAGTGAAACAGTGACTGAACTGATATATTTTAAGCAAATGCAGGTCTGGCTGTAAAATAATAATTTGAGGTTGTTAGGGAAAATGTAGCAATGCATCATTTAAAAGGTTAATTATCCCAATGATATCAGCAAGGTTACTGTTATGTTTTCACAAAACAGTAATTTCCCAGCCTTTCATGGCCAAATGTCTTAGACTTTTGGATTTTGTTAGGAGGATTTTGAAGCTGTGGTGGAGCCCAATATTTCAGAGGCCCATTTTGAGAGTACAGACCCATACTCCAGCAACATACCTGTTGAACATTGTTGGGGATTGCGACCTACAAATGACCCCATTCCCCTGGAAAGTTGACTATACTCCCCTTTGCCTCAGTACCTCAGTACCTGATAATAGAACCATTTTACAAGTGACCCAGGAGGGATTATACTGACTCATGCCTCATGTGACAGGCCTACTGACTTCCATCCTGGCTGTGAACTCTGAATGTCTATAAAACTCAATTCTAGTTTCTTTTAACTCTAATTGGAAGGCAGTTCTGCCTACACAGGCAGAGATAAGTCTTCCTGTATCAGTGAACAGGTCTTGCTAAAGATGCAGAGAAATTTGTGGTGGTATCAAATACAGTGATCACTGAAATTAGGTAAATGTGAAAGGCTGCAGTTTTGGTCAGCTTTTTCATAGATATGGCTAAAAGACCTGACAAGAACTATCAGAGGAGGAAAAGTTTATTTAGGGGCTTGCAATTTCAGAAGTTTTAGTTAATAGATGGCCAACTCCATTCCTAGTGTAATGAAATGAGGCAGAATATCATGGTTAAAATGTGTGGCGGAGGGAAGAAGCTGGGGACATGGCACCATGAAGCATAGAGAGAGAGTTCTCTTCACCTAGACAAAATATAAATCCCAAAGGCATGCTCCCATTGATGCATCTCTTGCAGCTACACCCTGCCTGCCTAGAGTTACCACTCAGTTAATGATTAGGTTAATACCCTCACAACACAATCATTTCACCTGTAAAATTTTTTTGAATTGTCTCACACATGAGCTTTTGGGGGATATCACTTATCTAAATTTACTATAACATTCTGCCCGAGGCCTCTAAATGCTCATTCTCATCTCAAAATGTATGATACATTTAATCCATTTTCAGGAGTCCTAATGGTCTTTAACAGTTCCATCATTGCCAAAAGGCCAAGTACAAAGTCTCTTCTGAGACTTAAGGTGAATTCTCAGCATTAGCCCCTGTAAAAATCAAAAGTAGATAATACATATCCAGTTTATAAAGGCACAAAGTAAACATTTCCATTCCAAAATGCAGAAATAGGGGCACAGAAAGAAGGGATGAGAGAGAGCCAAGAGCTGTGGTACATGTCTGTAATCCCAGTGATTTGGGAGGCTGACACAGGAGGATCCTGAGTTCAAAGCCAGCCTCAGCAATGGCTAGAGGGCTAAGCAATTTAGTGAGACCCCATCTCTAATAAATTACAATATAAAATAGGGCTGGAGATGTGGCTCAGTGGTTGAGTGCCCCTGGGTTCCATCCCTGATACCAAAAAAAAAAAAAAAAAAAAAAAAAAAAAAAAGAAAAGAAAAGAAAAAAAAGGGATGTGACCAAAGCAAACTGTGTTGTGTTAGCTGGCAATCAAGTCCTGTAGTTACAGTCTGGCATCTGAAGCACAGGGCATCTTGGTGTTCTCTCTAAAGTGTTTTTGTGCCTCATGGCTCCACCCCTATGGCTTTACTAGTTAGAGTCCACATGGCCCCTCTCTTGGGTTATCTCTGCTCAATTCCTGCAGCTTTCCTTGGCAGATATTTTTGATGGCTTTTGTATTTATTAATATTGGGGTTTTCCACTGCAGCTTTGATTTCCTCCTCACATCTCCATGCATGACTCTCTCAGGGGGTGCCCACAGAGACTCAGATCCTAACACACTTTGCCTGGCCTCCCAAGGCTTCCTTTGAAATTTTGGTGAAAACCTCCATGACCCCCTAACTCTAACATCCTGCATTCCTGCAGAACCATCAGCATGTGGTTGCTGCCAAGGACTGTCAACCTCTCCAGCAGTAGCCAAGCCTCCAGGACATAGCTGCTTCAGCCTCTGAGAGCCTGAGTGGGTGAAAACATTGAAAAAACTTCCTAGTCCCCTTTGTGCAAGAAGAGTGACCCACAGGTATCTTCTCAAGGAAATTTTTCCTTTTACACTCTTGAGCCTGAGATGGATGTGGTCTTGCTAATTCCTGAGATGCCCTCAAGCCATATTTCCTATTGCCTCTGGGTTATGTTTTTAGTATTTCTTTAGTGACCAACATTCCTTACCCCAGTTTTACTTAGTTTTCTGGTCAAATTGTAAGTTTTTCCAAATCTTACTCCTTTGCCTTCTGCTCCTGATAATCTAAATAGAATTGGCTAAAGGCTGCCAGCAATAAACATGGCACTGCATGAATACTACATTGACTAGATTTCTTCCTCCAGATTAATTAGTACATCACCTTTAAATTCAGCCTCACTGAAAGTCTCAGGATATGGGCAAAAATGCCGACAATTTCTCAGCCAGAACATTAAACAATGGCTTTTATTTGAATTTTCAATAAAATCCTCCCTTTTCTCTGAAAACTCTGGATCCCAATTTTCACTGTCCACATTCATATCAGCATTCAGGTCTTCTGAATTCCCACCAGAATTGCCCATTAAGGTCCACTGACAACATTCTCAACCTTTTCCAGTTTGCATTTCTAAACTTCTCAAAATTCCTCTCACAAATTCAGAAAAGCCCTAGAAGCTTCTGAACCACGTGGTTGTGGTTATGTGGTTAGTCACTGCAATGGCCCCACTGTTAGATACTAATTTCTGTTTTATATTTTCACCACTGTGACCAAAAAATCCTCTCAAGAACAATTTTAGAAGAGGAAAAAATGATTTGGGCTTCATGGTTTAAGAGGTCTCAGTCCATAGATAGCCAGCTCCATTTCTTATGGTTTGAGGTGAGGCAGAATGTCATGATGGAAGACTGTGTTAGAGAAGGCAGGTGGGAACATGGTACCAGGAACACAGAGAGAATGTTCAACAAGGACAAAATATATGTGTGAAAGGCACACCCTCCCAATGACCCACTTTCTCCAGCCATACCTTACCTGTCTACAGTTACTACATAGTTAATCCTTATCAGTGGATTAAAACACTGATTAGAAGCTCTCATAACCCAATCATTTCACCTCTTAACTTTCTTGCATTGTCTCACATGAGCTTTTGGGGGGCACCTAATATTTAAACTATAACAGCTGGGATATAGCTAAAAGCAGAGGTTGGACAAAGAAGGACATCAGCAGAAGCTAAGGCTAGAATTTTAAAACAACTCAAAAAGGATCTTATTAATTCCACAGTACATTTTTACAGATTACATAGGCCAGAGGTTGTAAACTGGCTTCCCAGTTCCATCAAAGGTATGTTTTCTCTGTCCTGTACAGTGATGTTCATAAGTCAAACTGGTTTCTAACATTGAAAATGGGTGGCGGCGGGCGGGGGGGGGGGGATTGTATACACATTTGGATATCTGGTTTCTCTTGAACAATCAGAATTTTAGCAAAATGGAACCTGTATTCTCATTAAAGCAATGATCAATTGGAGCTTGGATGTACTATTTTAAGCGAGTTAGAGTTCTCAAGTTTACCAGTGCTCCTTACTGTTTCCCTGATTTTATATATTATCATCTTCCATAACCTTCCTATTTAGAATATTGATTTTCTGACATTTGGAACTTTTACATCATCTGACCTAAATTGTTTACTTTTCTCTTTTAGGAATTTGAGTTTGTGATCACCTGGGTTAGACCAAAATCTCTATTGTAGAGATGCTAAAGTCGCAGAAGATCATGTGTCTGGCACATGATCTCACAGCTTGGAAACAACAAAATCTAGACTAAAATATGACTCCTCCTTCATTGTAATTGTTTCTACTACATTGCATTTGCAGTTACGCACAAATAGCACATGGAAGTCTTTTGAACAATTGAGGTTCTGTCTTCCCTTGTCAGTGATCTTTCCATTCCTTTTCCTACTCTAGACAGGAAAGAAAAAACTCTTCTTTGTTACTGTTTATTGTAGTCTGCCTGGATAAGTCTTATTTTTTTAAGTGTGCTCTATTATCCAAGGACATTTTATAACTTCTTTCTAAGAGAATGCAAGTTCTTTGTGGTAAAGTGAGCTATAGCAAGTCTTTAGGTGGATACTGCATTCTTAGAGTGTCTAAGATCATCTACATTGGATTGAATTTATGTTCCTAAACCCTGTTGTTTTCAGAGACAGAGATCCTAAAATCTATTGTTTTAACCATGAAAGTACAAGGCAAATGCCCCTGTCATTTCTTAGACTAAAAGTTCTAAAAACAAAGGTTCCCTATTCAAATTTTATAAGATCTGTTCTCTAAGTTACAGCCAGTATTTTACCATTTCAAGATGTATAGTTGGGCTGGGTGGTGCATACCTGCAATTCCAGTGACTCAAGAGGCAGAGGCAGGATGATTGCAAGTTCAAAGCCAGCCTCAGCAACTGAGTGAGGCTCTAAGCAACTTAGTGAGACCCTATGTATAAATAAAAATATAAAAAGGGATGGGGATGTGGCTAAGTTGTTCAGAGCCCCTTGTTTCAATTCCTGCTACAAAAAAGGAACATATGATTTGGAACTTCAATGTTTCTCAAAGTCTCACACATTCAGAAATTGGTTCTCAATGCTACAGTATTCAGAGTGGTGCTTTTGGGAAGTGATTGATCCTGAGGGTTCTAACCTCATCTGTGGATTAATCCACTGATGGACTCATAGCTGGACGAACTACTGGTAGTTGAATGAAACAATAAGCAGTTGTGTTTTGCTTAATAGAGTGGGTCCTTGGGAATGTGACCTTGGGGACTATGTCTTTTACCTGGCCCTATATGCTCTTTCACTCTACTTCTTGATTGCCAGAAGATTATCTGTTTCCCTCTGTCAAACCCTACTACCATGATGTTACTGTCTCATCACAGGCCTAAAAACAATTGAGTCAGCTTACCATGGGTTCATACCTCTGAAACAATGAAGCAAAATGAATCTTTCTTCATCTAAGTTTATTTCTCAGGTATTTTATCACATTGGAAAAAGCTGACCAACACACATCATAATCAGAAATATCTTATGAAATTTCATTTCATAAATAGAATAAAGATCACTGGAATAGAGGGAAGGGAACAGTGGAATGGAGGAGGGGACAGAAATGGGAAGTACTGTACACTGAATTGGAGCAAATTATATTTCATACTTGTAAAATTCTGTCAAAATGAACCCTAATATTATATGTGACTAAAATGATCTAATTAACAATTCACATTTCACATACATTTTGTTTAGGCTACACTGTTAGTTGTTAATATTTTCCAAGTTGGAATGGAATTAAAGGGGAAATTTTTTTTTGTTCCAAATTATGAGATTCAACTGTCTATTCAGAACACATTTATCAGGAATGGTCAATATTTCAAGTTACATAGACTTGTATTTTGAGACTGAATTAATTCCCAAGTGTGCATTCATTTTAAATCAACATTGAAACAAACATTAAAACAAAACTACTCTGATATATCATCTCACTCCAGTCAGAATGGCAGCTATTATGATGACAAACAAAAATAAGTGTTGGCGAGGATTTGGGGAAAAAAGTACACTCATGCATTGCTGGTGGGACGGCAAATTGGTGCAGCCAATATGGAAAGCAGTATGGAGATTCCTGGGAAATCTGGGAATGGAACCACCATTTGACCCAGCTATCCCTCTCCTCGGTCTATACCCAAAAGACTTAAAAATAGCATACTATAGGGACACAGCCACATCAATGTTTATAGCAGCACAATTCACAATAGCTAAATTGGGGAGTCAACTTAGATGCCCTTCAATAGATGAATGGATAAAAAATGTGGCATATACACATAATGGAATATTACTCAGCAATAAAGGAGAATAAAATCATGGCATTTGCAGGTAAATGGATGGTGCTGGAGAAGATAATGCTAAGCGAACTTAGCCAATCCCGCCCTCCAAAAAAAAACCCAAACAAATGCAGAATGTTTTGTCTGATATAAGGAGGCTGACTCATAGTGGGATAGGGAGGGGGAGCATGGGAGGAATAGATGAATTCTAGATAGGACAGAGGGGTGGGAGGGGAAGGGACAGGGCAGGGGATTAGCAATGATGGTGGAATGTGATAGAAATCATTATCCAAAGTACATGTATGAAGACACGAATTGGTGTCAACATAGTTTATATACAACCAGAGATATGAAAAATTGTGCTGTATACATGTAATAAGACTTGTAATGCATTCTGCTGTCCTTTATTTTTAACAAAATCAATAAAAAACAAATATGAAATCTAAATTTTAGCAGTTGCTTCTCAAATTGGGGATCTATAAGTTTTAGGGCTTGGACTTCCTATCACAAGGCTTATTATTGTTCTGAGCAATTTGGGTGCTGGGAGCAGAGAATGGAATGAAATACTCTTAGTAGGCATCTGGAGAAAAGTATCTGGTAACATTTAGTCTACATAATTATCTTGTTTCATTTCTATAAATACCAAGGATTGTACTGCCAAAAGTGTATATGTATTTCAGATAACTTCTAATCACAGAAGGAGAATATGAAATTGGCATATGGTTAGAAAGCTATTGGTTCTTGCAGAAATTTGTTAAATGGAAAACAGAAACTCTCATCCCATTTAACTTAAATACAATAACCTACATAAACATAACAGTGCTTGTGCTCACAGGGTGGATGCTAATCAATGAGCCAGTCAATTCAAAATGTATTAGCCAATTCATACAGGATTTCACATACTGAATATTGACATTAAACATTGCTCTTTTAAATTTTCTACTGCTAAACCAAATGATAAATTAACCATAGATTTAGAATAATGGAATTTAGGTTACTAGAAACAGGATTTCTTAACTCCTAGGGGAAGAGTTCATGCTGTCAGAAACATAGCTAGGAAAATAGCAGAAGAGTAATGAAATAGTGAGCATCATATTTCCAAGAGAGTATGCTAAGGCATAACTGAAATTGCATGGTTTGATTTTATATCAAGATAATTAGGATATGACTGGTCTAGTCTCCTATCTCTGACTCTTAACATCACTGAGCTGACCATACAATAAGATATTTTTATTTTTTTGTCCTACTTGTGTTTTATGTGAATTGTGCTTTCTTTTGATGCCATGAAAATTTATCAAATATGAATATGTTCTGTTTTCTTTTTCTTTATAAACTCATACGCATTTATTAGAAATTTGAGCTTAAAAATGGTTGTGACAATTTTCCTGATTGTTTTGCTTCAAGGGTTTAGGTGTAGAATACTTTGCTAAGGATATTCAAGAAAAATCTTGCCATATAAAGTGAGGTTTTGTAACTTACCTGAAGGCAAGATGAAAGATTAGATGACATGATAAAATGAATCAAGAGAGGCTCATGATTTGCATTGATTTCCTTTTGGAAAGAAAAGTTATTGGCTAAGTTAGACCATGATGAGTTCCAATATCCTGAGGTCATAGATATTAAGGCATGTTAGCAATAGTTGAATAATAACATTAATTTACTATACTTTTCAACTTTTAATCAGAAATGTCATGTCAATAATCATAATTTTCATGTGTTCTTATGAAATTTGGTAATTAACAGTTGATTCCTTTCAAGAATAATGAAAAAAAAAGGTAAACGAGAACATTTTGAAACCCATAATCTTACCAGTATGAGACTACTGATGTTAACTTCTTTGTTTATTTACTTCCTTATTTTTGCTATACATATATGTTCTGTGTGTGTGTACACATCTTAGAGTTTATTTAAAAAATGACATCATAATCTATATAGGTTTGAGTCCTGGTGTTCTTTTTTAAAAGAATATACCATAGATGATATTATGTTAAGTGAAATAAGCCAGACACAAAAAGACAAACATTTTATGTTCACTCTCATATGTGGAAGCTGAAAAGATTAGAATATAATACCATTGGTTAGGAAGATTAGGGGGAAAGGGATAAAGACAGATTGCATAGCAGCTACCAAACTACAGTTAATTGAGAGAAATAAATTTCAAGTTCCTAAAAAAGAACATACTATATAGATTTTCTGATGACATGGGAAAGCATATTTTTGACAGCTGCATAATGTTTCATTACCATACTTTATTTCTTGACTCTCATTCTAGGAGATTTTGGTTATTTTCAGTTTATTGGCATTATAAATAATGCTGCAAGTGAAGTTTTGTTTACATAAGTATTTATTCATATATTATTAGTTCCTGGGGATACATTTTTATAAGAAAAATTACTAGCTTGGGGCATATACAATCTTAAGTTTTCTGTTGTATGAAGCCACATCATTGCAGAGAAGCATTATTTGATTTAATGCTACTGAAAGCAGTGTCTTTTCTCTGTACCTTCTCTAGCACTATAATGCTAGATTGTGTGAACACACACACACACACAATCTTTGTCACAATGGGAACATATGTTACTCAAAAAAATTTTATTACTTCAGTACCTTGTTAGTAATTGTTCTTACCCACTAGGACATTAAAAATTTGGGCAAATTTTCCATTCTTAAAGATAGCTCCTGTGGAAAGAGCTAAGCAATGCATCTTCTTGAATGGGGAATGAAAATTCTCATTTCCTGAAACTCTTTTGTGTGTTTAGAAACATAAGGTTAGGGGAAAAAGATAATGAGAATTACAGCCATGATTTATAGAACTATTAAGGTATACTAGATGTCTTAAATTGTTTCCAATCCTACCACAACATTATAAAGGACTTTCATCATTATACTGATGAGAAAACGTGCTCAGGATCAGGGTAGGATAATAAAGAGGCTAAAAATGTTTAATTTACAGTTAAATAAGGCTGAAAACCCAGCTTTGAAATCTATTGACTGTATACTGGGGAATGATATCAGTCAAATTATATTATTATATTTTGTGCATGTACAACTACATAACAACAAATCCCACCATTATGTATAACTACAATGTACCAATAAAATATGAAAAATAAATAAATAAATAAAAATATGACTACAATGCACCAATAAAATATGAAAAATAAACAAATAAAAATTAAACAATAATAAAACAAAATTTACTGACTGTAAATCTGTGTATGAACTCATGTAAAATGTAGGCCATTATACCTAACTCATAGGATTTTTATGCAGATTAATGAAATAATAAATATCAAGTATCTGCACCTTAAATACTCACCTAAAAGCACCAACTATTGATTTTTTTATTATAATAATGAAGATTATGATTGTATCTAAATTTGCCTAAGTCACATTGGTAATAGCTACTAAATCTGAGATTTGAACTCAGGTATAATTGCATGTTATTTTTTATTGGTCAGATCCATTATAGAACTACTTGCTAATTTGCTTCCAAAGGAATGGCAGTTATTTTAGTTCAAAATGCTATGATAGATGCTTTAACTATGTGATTTCCTGCTCTGCTCTGCCTAAGTCTCCTAAACCTAGATGCATGTTCTATTGGAGCTGCACAGACCCTGAAGCATAATGCGAGGAATATCCTGGTGAGTCTTTTTCTGAAGATTAATTCTTTCCTTTGTGTTGGATACCAAGGATTCAGCAACAATTAATTATATATTGGATGCATCACTATAATTCAGTAGTAATTTTCTTGTTTTTAAAAATGTGTACTTGCTTCAACATGTTCTTACATAGGGGGTTGGATTCAGAATCATTAGAAACCACCTGTCCTGATTTCTAATAGGGCTACTAAGTACAGTTGCCAGGCTACAATGTGAATGGTGACCCCCTTGCATTTTGCAACATGGGGAAGCTGATTCCTAGTCTCCATAAAATCATGTTTTATTTTTAAAAAATTTTGTCTTATAATATTGTATGCTATCTTTTGGATATTACTCTTTCACATTCTTTCTTAAAATATAATGGCTTGAATTCAGTGTAACATTGAAGATGTAGACCCTACAGAGTAAAGGAACATTATCACTTGTTGTTATTACAGCCTAGTTGGTTTTTACCTTTTAAAAGCCACTTCACAGTTTAATGACAAGTCAATTGGTATGTTATTAAATTTTTTCATTGTACATCTTAATGGTGTACTGAGTCGTGTTCTGGTATATTTATACACTATGCATTCCATGTGGATCAAATTGATATATGCAGGTTATACATCATCTCAAACATTTATCATTTGTGATGAGAACATTCAAAATCCTCTCTTCTAGCTACTTTGGATTATATTATACAATATTATTATTTCTAATCACCCTCTGTGTAATAGCATACCAACACTTATCTGATTGAGCTGTACCTGGGTTGGTAATAACATATCAATACTTACTCATCTGACTTTGTACCTATTAAGCAATCTTTCTCCATTCTCCACACTCCTGTCTCCTCAGTCTCTTTTAATCATTGTTCTGCACTTATGAGCTCAGCCTTTTTAGATTATGTACATATGTGAAATCATATGTCTTCTGATGCCTATCTAATTTTACTTAACATTTTTAACTTTAGTTCTATCCATGCTGGAATAAGAGATGAGATTTTGTTCTTTTCATGGATGATAGTATTCTATTGTGTAGGTTTATTACATTTTCTTTATTCTTCTATTAATGGACACCTCAGTTAATTTTGTATCTAGGTTATTATGAATAATGATTCAATAAACATGGGGGTGTAGATTTTTCTTTCATATACTGATTTTATTTCCTTCAGATTAATTTTACCTTATAATGGGATGGCTGGATCATATGGTAGTTCTATTTTTAATTTTTAAGAAGGCTATACTAATTTACATCACCCCTACAGTTTATAAGAGTTCCCTTTTCTCCATATCCTCACCAGCATCTGTAAGTTTTTTTAAAATCAGGTCTCCCTATCTTTCTTAGGAATTTTGGGCTTCCATAACAAAAATATCATACAGAAAAATAACAGAAACTTACTTTCTAACAGCTCTAAAAGCATGAAGTTCAAGATAACATTTCTGGCATATAGTTGGTTTCTAGTTAGGGCTTTCTATATTGCATGGAGAGGGCTATATTTTCACTGGGTATTCAATGTCAAGGAGAGAGAGACATAGCAAGTTTGGGGGTATGTCTTATAAGGGCACTATCTTGGCATTTTGGCATACACCTATAATGCCAGACACTCTGTAGACTGAGGCACAAAGATCACAAGTTTGAGGTCAGCCTCAGCAACTTATAAGGGCACTATTCCCACTATGAGGGCTCTAGCCTAATGACTTAGTCTGAAATTAATTAACTTGCAAAGGCTCTATCTCCAAATACTATCAAGTTGGGGGTTAGGACTTTAACATGTAAATTATTTGCAGCACTATTCAGTCCACAGCACTATTGTATGAATTAGATTTATGAACATAGATACTGCAGATACTGGAACAGAAATTGACAAACACACACAACATATTTTTCTATGAATTATACTTGCTAATTTTACTCCCTTCTGTTTTGGCAGGATGCAAATCACCAGAACTTAAGGATTTAAAATTGATTAGGATGAATTCACTGCCTTCTTACAATAACTTTCTCCTTCATCATCAGGTTTTAATTTCCTCTCCCTAGGATTTGTTCTGTCTTTTATGGTTGAGAAACTACCTTATTTGATAAAACAATATATTCTTTAGTCCAATTGGCTGAATCAGAGTTACTTTTACATATTCTATTTTATTCAATTATTTCTACCAAATGATTGTAATTCTCCTTGACCATAGCATAAGTTTTATACCATTCTTAGTTTATATAATGGTAAAAGATGTTCATTTTACACTGAATATGGTTGAACATTTCTATTTAGCCATTTAAGACGAGAAAGATCCAAACCTTTTATACTATCAAATGTCCCATTGCAGAATTGGAGCTGTTGATGTGCAACAGAGCCATGAATAGCCTTACAAGTGTTAAGGTACACTTTATCTCATTTCCTGTAAATTGTGTAGCACTGGCATTTAATATGTGAATTGCTATTGTCAATTTACAATTCTTCTTGGTATCTAAAGCAGTACCAAAACTAATTTTATTTAAAAATCTTTGTGCCAATTATTGGTACTTATTTGCTGCATAATTTTTGGTGAGTAACATTTAAGAGAATTTGGACAATCATGAAGCTATACAACTAGGCACATTCATGTGCTTAAACACCTGCGTGCGCCCGTGCACACACACACACACACACAACTATTTTTTTCACTTTCAAATTGGTTTTTCTTCTTGTGTAGGCCAAATCTGGCTTCAAGCTATGTTTTGAGGGCTAACTTTGGCTCTCTTCTCTCTCTTATTTACATAAATCTCCCATTTTACTTTTGCATGTCTTATCTAGACATCTGTGTCCTCATAACACCCAAGAACTCTCACAGAAGATTTCAATAAAAATCAAAATTTTCCTGCACAGTAAAAATTTTCATTCCTTTCCCTCATAAAAATGTGGCTGTTCTCTTCTTTGAAAGCTTTTCTTAGGCTTTTCATTCTCATTGCTAGACAACCTGTGAAGATATTTTATTAAGTGATGATGGTTTTATTCTCTGTAGAAAATACTTTTACTTAAATTAAGACTTTCTTAAGAGTCACCTTAACCAAAAAGTATTGCTCCAATGGCAGGAAAGTCAGGCATTATAATAAAGAAGGCAGACATTTCTTTGATGACTAAAATTCATTCAGTAAATAAGGTTTTTCCAGATATATCATGCTCACCTTCACTATATTCAAAAACATGGTAATTTAAGAAAGTTGGAGATAGGTTATAAGATAGGATTGATAAGACAGGAAAGTGGCCCACATATAGAAGGAAAATACTTCTACATGAAAATTTCATAGATATGTAACCCTCTCAGCTATTAGTAATCTTTTGAAACAGAGCTTGGACCAGGAAAACATCACTTTTTAGAGTACCTAGCTGGTATGACCATCTCTGTGATTGTAAACCTAGGATAAACAGTGACTCTTAGCTTGGAATTTTTTTCTGTTTTTTTTTGGGGGGGGGGTACTGGTGGTTGAACCCAGGGGTGCTTTGCCACTGAGCTCTATCTTCAGCTGTTCTTTATTTTAAGACAGGGTCTCACTAAGTTGCTGAGGCTGAGCTTGAACTTGTAATCTTCCTGCTTCAGGCTCCTGAGTCATTTGAATTAGAGGTGTGTGCCACTGCATCCAGCTGGCTTGGATGTTTTTCCTTAATAAAAAAAGAGAAGAATCTATGGAAGTTAAAAAAGGAAACATTAGGACATGATTACTAATCAGGTAACTTTTTGATGAATTTCAGATAAGAAACCAATGCTCTAAACTCAGATTTGACCTCTAGATTAAAAAGCTGAATTGTGAATTTAAAAGTAATTTAAACTGACCACAGGAAACAATTAATGGCTAATTAAAATAAATACCAAAGAAGTTTACTTGTATTTGATGCTTTTACTATTAAAATTACATGCAGAAGTTTGATGGTAAAAAAACATCCAAACCATATGTTAGTGTCATGGTTGTCTAAAAATTAAGTCATATCTATGAGAACCTGATTCATAAATAAAGATTTCTGTGTGAATAGATTTATTAAAACAAACACTGAAACAGATGTGGGTATCAAATGAAAATTAGGCAGTGGGCCTTGACACTCTGATCCTGTTTCCTAGTCTTCTCTGCCTTTCTTTTAAGGGGATGGAATACTGGCTGATTTAGGGGAAATAAAGTCAAAGTATTTCCTTGCATTAGAGTAGTCACATGTGTGAGAAATGTTTATAAAACAAACAAAAAAAGGAATGAAAGATGGAGAAAAAGAAGAAAGGAAGGAATGACAGAAGACACAGGGGCACATTAATATTGAAATTAAACTTTCAACATTTTTTGAATAATGTGGAGATAAACATATCTGCTTTTTGAACAAGACACTTTTGATCCTTTAAGCTAATAATATAAAAAATTTTGTCAGTTTCATTTCCTTTTTTTAAATTTTTTATAAATCTTGATTTTTTTTCTTATAATCATTTGGGATTAGTATACCATATAAGATCACTGATACATCAAAACTTTCAATAACCTCACCCAGCACAGGTCTAATTTATGCCTTATCAAGGAAGAATATGGACTGAGTATAGTTGTAACCAAAGGTTTATATTTAAAAGTTGAATTATTAAACAGCAAACCAAATATAACACATTTATCAATAGTATGAAGAAATCTCTTCAATATTAAAGCTAATCAAGAAATATATTGAGATACACAATATATTAGTCAGATTTTTGTTGCTGTGACAAAATAACTAAATAAAACAACTTAAAGGAGGTAAAATTTATTTTGGCTCATTGTATCAGATGTTTCAGTTGATTGTCATCTATCTCCATTATTTTTGGCCTGTGATGAAGTAGTAAATTATGGTGGAAGAATGTGGTAGAGCAAACCTACTTACCTCATGGTGGCTGGGAAGCAGAGACAGATTGGCTGGGACAAAATATAGTCCTCAAGGACATGCCCACAGGATCCACTTTGTTCAATTAGATCCTGCTTCTTAACAGTTGCCACCACCTCCCACTAGTCCATTCAGCTATGAATCCTTCAGTGGATTAATCCATTGATGAGGTTGGAGCCCTTATGAAAAATCACTTTCCAAAAGCCCCAACTCTGAACACTGTGGCATTGAGGACTATGCGTTAAATACAAGAAACTTTGGGGACATTTCAGATCCTAACCATAACAGAAGAATTATACTTATAGGATATTCAAAGAAATATAATAACTGAACTGACATATTAGAATTTTGATTATATGAAAAACCATCCCCTTATATTTAATAAATTCTTATAATAATGAATTCCATAGGAAACCTACTTTCTTGGAAAAAATTCTTTTTAATCAAACTGAATTTCTCTTTAATTTTCTAATTATTCTTGTTCATTTGAAATGCATTTCCTTGCTTCTACATAAACAAGGCTTTGGGTTAAATAGCCAGATGCTATCTTAGTTGATACAACATATTAAATAGTTTCATAACATTTTTGTTTTCATTTGATTTTAGATAATTGAAAATCAGTCATTAAAAATGAATAAACATGTCTTCCAATAAACTTTTCAGAGTCAAAAGAAATTTGTAAATAATCCTTGCCTACAACAAGTTTATACTATACATGGCTTTGTCTAAGTTTTGTACAACAAACACATCATTATTTTTAATGGTTTTGAAATTTAATCCAAGTGTCAGTTATTTCAATGTCTTGTATGTTGGTACATTCACACATGAACACAAAGGTGAGTTTCCTTTGTCCATAATTATATCCTTCTAGTTGCAAGCATGTCTTTTGGAATTTCAAGTTTACTAAACAAATTTTTCTACATGTGCATCTTCATGTGTCTCCCTGTGTATATTGGGAAATAAATTTCTTTCTTTTCTTTTAAAATAAAAATTATTGAAATATGATTATACACAATAAATTAACACAATTTTATACAATAAATACATTAATATACATGAAAATTACACACATTAAATTAAATATAAAATGCCGCAATCCGGCTGCAGCAAAATAACCGGGGAGTGACGAGCAACTTGTGTACATTGATACAGCAGGAGTGGGAGCTGTTTATTGTAGGACAGGAGGGGTATATATACATTAGGCACAGCTTATCTTAATTAACATAAACTAGATACAGCAGTCAACCAATAAGGAATCTCCACACTTAATGGCTTGCTGGCGTTACTCCACAAACCACTCCCTCTGTCAAAATGCCAGGCACCATCTTGACTTGTTTACAGACCCTAACAATAAAATCCAGTAATTTTTAGTACTTTTTCAGAATTGTACAATTCAGTATATTTTCATAAGCCCCCAAAGAAAACCAATACTATTAGCAGCCACTCTTCATTCTCTCCTTCTACCAGCCCCTAGCAACCACAGTCTATGTTGTTTCAATAAATTTGCTTGTCATGGACATTTTATATAAATACAGTCATACAATATATGGCCTTTTGTAACTAGTGTCTTTCACTTACCTTAATATTTTTAAGGTTCAATAATGTTGTAGCATACATTAGTGTACCTTTCATTTTTTTGGCAAATAATATTTCGATATATGGATATATCACATTTTGTTTATCCATTCATCAGTTGACAAGACATTTGGGTTGTTCACTCATTTTGCCTATTGCAGACAATGCTATAGTGAATATTCATATAGAAGTTTCTATTTGGACATAGGTTTTCAATAGTTTTGGAAATTGTCAGATATGGCAATTCTGTGTTTAACTTTGAAGAACTACTGAATTATTTTCCACAGAGGCTGACATATTTTATATTCCCATCAGTAATATATGAGAATTCAACTTTCTGCAAATCGTCATTAACACTTGTTTGTCTATCTTTTTGGTTGTAGTCACCTAGTGGGTGTCAAATGATATATCTCTTTATGGTTTCAGTTTGCATTTCCCTGATAGTTAATGATTTTAAACATATTTTCTGTGCTTAATGGTCATTTGTATATGTTCTTTAGAGATGTCAATTCAATTATCTTGCCAATTTTAAAAATTGCATTCTGTATTTCTCTTGTTGTATAAAAGTTTAGAATAGTAGACCTTTATCAAATATATGATTTTCATGTTTTTATTCAATTATGTGCATTGTCTTTTTACTTTCTTTTTAGTATTCATTGGCACAAGAAAGTTTTTCATTTTGATCAAGTTTAGTTTATCTGTTTTTCCTATCATGGCTATGTTTCTACTGCTGTATTTCAGAAACTGATTCCTAATACAAGGTTGTGAAGATGCACACTTATGTTTTTGTCCTAATAGTTTTTGCTGTTATGATTAAATCTATTATCCATTTTTCTGTTGATTTTTGTATGTATTGTGACATACGGGTGTAATTCCATTTTGAAATTGAGATGTGAAAGTTGTTCAATATTTACTGTTATTTTTCAGGATTTTTGAAGTCTTATATTAATCTTAGGATCGTGTAGTCAATTTCTGCAAAGAAAAAACCTATTGGTAGTAGTTTTTAAGGGATCACTTTGAATAGTTGAATTGCTTTATTCAATATGGCAATCTTAACAATATTAATTCTAATATTCATGAATATGTCTTATTTATATCTTCTTTAATTTTTTTATTAATACATTATAGCTATATACACTAGTGGAGTTCATTTTGATATATTCACACATTCATGGAGTGTAATTTATTCCATTTCAGTCCCTATTTGCTCCTCCTTCCTTCCCCTTCTCCCTACCATTTCTGCTCCTCTAGTCCCTTGCCATTCCAGACATCTATTTATACTTGTTATAAATTGGTATTTTATGGAAATACATCAAGGTGGAATTCATTTTGGTACATTCACACATGCACACACTATAATTTGGTCAAACTCATTCTGCTGTTCCTCCCCTTTCCTATTCCTCACATCTCTGCCTACTCCACTTCTCCATTCTTCTGATCTCTCTTCCATCATTAATCATTTATCTAATGATGGGCAGCTGGGATGGTTCAACAAGTTGGCAATTGTGAATTGCAGTACTATAAACATTGGTATGCTTGTGTCACTATAGGAGGATGATGTTAGTTCTTTTGGATAAATACAAAAGAGCTGGGTAGCTGGGTTTTATCCTGGTTCCATGCTTAGTTTTTTTGAGGAATCTCCATTCTATCTTCTGAAGCAGTTGTACTAATTTGTAGTCCCACCAACAAAGTATTAGTGAACATTTTTACACCACCTCCTTATCAGCATTTATTACTATTTGTATTCTTGATGATTGTTATTCTAACTGGAATGAGGTGAAAACTCAAATCTCAATGAAGAGATTTGCATTTCCCTCATTACTAGGAAAGTTGAGCATTTTTTTCCATATATTTGTAGCCCATTTGTATTTCTTCTTTGGAGAAATATCTGTTGAGTTCTTTTGTCCTTTGCTTGGTTTGATTATGTTTGTGTTTCCAGAATTCTTTACATATTCTGGATATTAATTCCCTGTTAGAGGAGTGGCCAACAATAGTTTTCTCCCAATCTGTAGGTTCTATTTTCATGCATTTGTTTTTCTGTTTTCAGAATACATTTGTATTTATTTTGAAAAATGTAATACTTGGTATGTTATTTTTGATACTATTGTAAGTAGAATTTTTTTTTTTGAATTTTTAATATTTATTTTTTAGTTCTCGGCGGACACAACATCTTTGTTGGTATGTGGTGCTGAGGATAGAACCCGGGCCGCATGCATGCCAGGCGAGCGCGCTACCGCTTGA
Organism: Urocitellus parryii; assembly: GCF_045843805.1. Taxonomy (NCBI): domain Eukaryota; kingdom Metazoa; phylum Chordata; class Mammalia; order Rodentia; family Sciuridae; genus Urocitellus; species Urocitellus parryii. The sequence continues at coordinate 51,873,842 of NC_135547.1, read as the reverse complement.
GCCACATCCCCAGCCCCTGTAAGTAGAATTTAAATTTCATTTTTGGAATGTTTATTTTTAAATACATAGAAAAAATTCATTTTTATTTATAGATATTTTCCCCTGCAGTATGGCTGAATGTTATTATCTCTAATAGTTTTTTAATGCATAGATTAGCACTTTATATGTACAAATTGTTTCCTCTGTAAATAGAAATAGTTTTCTTCTTAATGTGGTATATATACACAATGGTATATTACTCGGCCATAAAGAAGAATGAAATTATGGAATTTGCTGGTAAATGAATGGAACTGGAGACCATCATGATAAGTGAATAAGCCAATCCCAAAACACCAAAGGACAACTGTTCTCTCTGATATAAAGCCAACTGTTCTCTCTGATATGCAGTGGGGGAGGGAGAATAGAAGATGATTGGATTACACAATGGGGAATGAAGGTAAGGGAGGGGGAATGGGATTCAGAAAGACATTAGAATGAATTGGACAAAACTTACCTATGTTCACATATGAATACACAACCATTGAAACTCCACATCATGTACAACCACAAGAATGGGATCCTAATAAATAAGTTATACTTCATATATGTATTGCCGCGACCCCTCGCCAGCAAAGGAAACACGACACAGGATTCTTCCTTCAGCAGTTTATTCAGGCCTTTGTTTTGACTTGTCTTTTAGCTTGTTTCTCTTTCCTTTTACTCCCGTGTGCCCCAGCCTTAATAAAGCAGATAAAGCCCCAATGCACAACTGCCACGTGGACTTTTCTCATAGGGTGCCAAGTCACAGCGTGCCAACTCATTCTGATAAGGAGTTGTTTGTCACAGACTACAGCGGAGACCAGCGCCATCTTGTAATGGCGGCCACAGTACACAGAAACGGCTCACCACAATGTATAATATATCAAAATACACTCTACTGTCATGTATATTTAAAAAGGACAAATTAAAGAGAAATAGTTTTGCTTCTTCCTTTTAATCAGGATGTCTTTTCTTTTCCTTGTGCAATTGCCCTGTATAGGACTAGCAGTAAAATACTGATTATTATGGTGAGAGTCAACTTCTTTTCCTTGTTTCTGATCTAAGGGGAAATCTTGTACTCTTTCACCATTAAAAATGACGTTACCTGTAAGTTTTTCATATACGTTTTTTACCAAGTTGAAGAAATTTCTTTCATGCTTTGTTGAGTGCATTTCATAGAAAATGGTTTTGAATTTTGTGAATTCTTTTCATCTATTGAGATAGTTGTATATTTTCAAGAAACTAATTTTAAACATTTTTAGGTTTACAGAAAGTTTGTGGTAAAGTACAATGAACTTTCGTATATCCCTATCCCTATACATAGTTTCTCTTATCAACACAATTCATTGGTGTGATATATTTGCTACCATTGATGAATCATTATTAAAATGTTACTATTACCTAAGGTTCATAGTATATTAGGGATAAATTTTTTGTGTTGTAAACTTATGTGGGTTATGACAAATGCATAATGTAATGTATCCATTATTATAGTATCATAGGGAATACTTTTACTGCCTTAAAATTTATTATGCCTCACTTATTCAGTCTTACATTATTCTCCTTCAGTTTTCAACCTCTAACATTTTTACTGTTTTCATAGTTTGCATTTTCTAGAATGTTGTATTGTTGGAATCATAGAGAGTGTATCCTTTTGGACTGGCTTCTCTCACATAACAATATACTTTTATTTTCTTCATATATTTTTATGACTTGATAGCTCATTTCTTTTTATTGCTAAATAGTATTACATTATATAAATGTGCTACAATTTATTCAACAACTGGAGAACATCTTGGTTGGTTCCAATTTTTTATATTTATAAATAAAGCTGTCATACTGTACTTAGATTTCTATGAGCATAAGTTTGGTCATCTGGGTAAATACCAAGGAATTTAATGATGGATTGTGTGATAAGCCTGTGTTTAGCTTTGTAAGACATTGCCAAACTATCTTTCAAAGTGGCTATATTATTTTTTGCTATTCCAACAATGAATAAGAGTTTCTTTTATTCTACATTCACGCCAGCATTCGATGTTATCAGTGTTTTGGAATTCAAACATTTTAATAGATATGAAATGGCATATCATTGTTTAATTTGAAATTTCCATAAGATATGATATTTAATCTATATTCATATGCGTATTTATCTTTTTGGTGACATGTTTGTTCAAATTGTGTACTCATTTTGAAGTTACATTATTTATTATCTTGTTGAATTCAAAGCCTTTTTGTGCATTTTAGATATAATCCTTTATCATACATGTTTTTTGCTGGTATTTCCTCTCAGTCTATAGCTTATTGCTTTATCCTAAGTGTCAAACATGGAGCAGAAAATTTTAATTTTAATAAATTCCAATTTTTCAGCTTTCTGTACTTTATACTTCTTTTGATATTGCATCTAAAATGTCATTGCCAAATCCAAAGACATTAAGATTTTTTCCCAAGTTGTCTTAGAGAAATTTATAGCTTCATATTTTGCATTTAGGCCCTATGACTGACTAATTTTAAGTATTTTTTGTGTGAAAGGTATAAGATTTATATTTAAATTTATTTTTGTATGCATATATACAGCTGTTCTGGTGTCATTTATGGAAAGGCTATTCTTTCTCTATTATAAAAAGAAACTCTTATTATATTTTATTCCTTTATTCTTATAACATGTCCTTTATTCTATCAGTATAGATTAATTTTTGGATATTCTGAAAACCTTGCATTTATGAGATAAACCACAGTTTCTAATTGTATCTAATCACTTTTATATGTTGCTGTATTTTCTTTGTTAATATTTTGTTGAGGACATTTGCCTCTATATCTCTAAAAGATGATGTTGTCCAATTTTCTTGGAATGGCTTTTTCTGCATTTGTTATCAATATATCAAACATATGAGTTAGGAAATGTTGCTTTTTATTTTTAATTTTTGGAACGCTTTGTGCAGGATTGATGTTAATTCCTTAAATGTTTCTTAGAATTCTGCATCTAGATATCAGCTTTTCATTTCTGAGATTTTTTTTTTCACTAATTCAATCTATTTTACTTGTTACAGTTCTATTAAGTTTGTCTATTTCTTCTTTAATTTGTTTTGGTAGTTTGTATTTTTCTAAGAGTTTTTCCATTTCATGAAAGTTAGGTAATGTTTTGTATTAATAGTATTGTTACAGATTTTTTTTTCTTTTTATTAGGTCATTTGTATTGTCTACCCCACTGTTATCTTTCTATTTCTAAGAATTTGAATTTTCTTTGTCCTTTATTCATATTTTTTTTCTTTATTTTTTTGTCAGTCTAACTAAAACATTTACAATTCTGTTAATTTTTCAAGGAACTAATTTCAGGATTCATTGATTTTTTCCCATAGTTTTCCTTTTCTATATTTTATTAATTTCTGCTGTAATGTTTCTTTCTTATTCTCTTCCTTCTTTCTGCTTGCTTTAAATTTAGTTCGCTTTTTCTATTTCTAGTTTCCTAAGGTAGAAGACTGAGTGATTAAAGATCATCATCCTCCTCCTCCCCCTCCTCTTCCTCCTCCTCCTCCTCCTCCTCCTCCTCCTCCTCCTCCTCCTCCTCCTCCTCCTTTTTTTTTTACTTTTGTTGTTCTGGGGAATTGAGGCCTTTGCACATACTAGGTAAGCACTCTACCACTGATCCATATAACCAATTTTTAACATAAGCTTTTGAAGGTATACATATCATTCTAAACACTACCTTTCATAAATTTCAAAATAATTTACAATTTTACTTGTATTTTCTTCTTTTAACCATTTGGTATTTAGGAGTACACTGGGTAATTTTCCCATATTTATGAGTAAATTAAATTTCTTTCGGTAATTAATTTAACTGCATAGTGGTTAGGGGACATATTTTAAAATTATTTTAATTATTAACACATGTTAATCAAATTAATGGATTTTACAGTGTCATTTTCATACATGCATATATTTGGCTTTGATTATATCCATTCTCCCTTCTCAGATCCTCTCCTTTACCCCTGAATCCTGTCCCAATAACTAATGTTCCCATTGCTACTTTCTGGTAATTTTGTTTTCTTAATTTCCATATATGCGAGAAAATATTCAATTTTTGTCTTTCTGTCTCTGGGTTATTTTGTTTAACTTGATGTTTTCCAATTGCATCCATTTTCCTGTAAATGGAAGGATTTCATTTATGTTTATGACCAGGTAATACTCAATCCTGTTTATATACTGTATTTTCTTTATACATTCATCTGTTGATAGACTCCTAAGCTAATTGCAGTTTTGGTTATTGTGAATAGTGCCAAAATAAATATGGATGTCTTTTGTATGCTGATTATATTATTATATTTCCTTTGGATATATACCCAAGGATTGAATAGATGGATCATATTGTAGTTCAACTTTTATTTTTTTTGAGGAACTTTCATACTGTTTTCTATAGTGACTATACTAATTTATGTTCCTACCAACAGTGTATAAGTATTCTGTTTTCTCTGACTGGTATACTTTTTTTTCTATTATAGCCATTCTAACTGTTGTGAGATGGAATCTGACTGGATTTTTGACTTGCATTTCATGATGGCTAATAATATTGAACATGTTTGCATATATTTGTTAGCCATTTGCACTTTCTGTTTTTTGACATGTTCATTCAGTTAGTTTGCTTGTTATTTTAATTGGATTATTTGTGTTTTGTTTTTAAGTTTTTGAGTTATTTATGTACTCTGGATATGAATTTTCTGTGAGATAAATAGGCAGCAAAGATTTATTCCTATTCGGTACATTGTCTTTTCATTCTGTTGATTGTTTCCTTTGCTGTGCAGAAGCTTTTTGATTTGATGTAATCTGATTTGTCAATTCTTGATTTTGTTTCCCAGGCTATTGAATTCTTATCCAGGAAATCACTTTAGTTTCGAATTTTTAGGTCCCACATAAAGTATTTGATCTATTTTGAGTTGATATTTTAATAGAGAGAAAGATAGGGGTCTAGTTTCAATCCTCTACATGTGAATTTACATTTCTCAGCACAATTTCTTGTGAGGGCTATGCTTTTTACAATATACATACATGCTCATGTATGTTTTCCAGCACATGTTTTTATATGATCAATTGGCTCAAGATATGTGGATTTAGTTTTGGATTATTTATTCTGTTTGCCCTACAAGTCTGTTTTTTTTTTCAACACCATACTGTTTTTATAATACTGTGGCTCTTTAATATATTTTGAAATCAAGTATTATGATTCCTCCAGCATTGCTCTTTTTATTTAGGATTGCTTTAGCTATTTGGGGTCTTCTGCTGTATAAATTTTAGGTTTGCTTTTTCTAGTATGTGACAAATCCCATTTATATGTTGATTGGCATTGCATTGAATCTGTGGATTGATTTGGTAGTATGGTCATTTAATAATATTAATTCATAGGCTATGAACATGGTGGTCTTTCTACCATCTAGTGTCTTCTTTAATTTCTTTTTTTCAGTGTCCTAATTCTCACTTTCATATCCTGTTAGTTTATTTCAAGACAATTTTGTGGCTTTTTTGAATGGGATTATTATTCTAATTTTGTTCAATAAGATTATTATTTGTGTATAGAAAAGCTACTGATTTTTATATGTTGATTTTCTATCCTGCTACATTACTGAATTTGTTTATCAGTCTAAATTACTTTTGCTGGAATCTTTAGGATTTTCTATGTATGGAATCATATCATCTGCAAAAAGGGATATTTTAATTTCCTTTTTTCATATGGTAAGCCGTTTTTTCCCTCTTGCTTGACTGCTCTCAGAAGATTTTCTTGGAGTATACTGAATAGACACCCTTGTCACATTTCTGACCTTAGAGAAAATGGTTTCAGTTTCTCTCCATTCACTATGATATTGGTTATGGGTTTTTAATATATATCCTTCTTTATGTTAATTTACGGTCCTTCTATTCATAATTTATTCAGGGATATTATCATAAGCGGATGTTGAATTTTGTCGAAGTCTTTTTCAGCATCTATTGTGAGGATCATGTGATTTTTTATCTTTTACTCTGTTTATGTGCTGTATTATGTTTATTGATTTATGTGTGTTGATCCATCTTAGCATCTCTGGAATAAAACCAGCTTGATCATGGTGTATGATCATTCTAAAATACTGTTGAATTCAATTTGCAAGTACTTTTTGAGACTTTTGCATCTATGTTAATCATGGATATTGATCAATATTTTGTTGTTGTTGTTGTTGAATACTTTTTTAGGTTTTGGTAGAATAATAATGCTAGTTTCCTAAATAAGTTTGGAAGGGTGCTTTTCCTTTTTAGTTTATGGAATAGTTTGAGAAGCCTTAACATTAGTTTTTCTTTGAAAGTATGGTAAAAATAGAGCAATGAACCAATCTAGAACTGTATTTTATTTGTTGGGAAACATTTTATTACTGCTTCAATTTATCTAGTTGTTATTGATCTACCTAGGTTTTTATGTCCCCTTTGTTCAGTTTTGGTAGGTCATATATATCCAGTAATTTGTCCATTTCTTTTAGACTTTGCAGTTTGTTGGCATAAGTTTTTCATGGGCATGAAAACTGAATTTATGTGGTACATATTGATGTTGTAATGTCCCCTTTTTCTCCTTGAATTTTATTTATTTTGGCCATCCCTTTCTCTTGATTAGTTTAGCGAAAACTTTGTTGATTTTATCTTTTCAAAGAACCAATGTTTTGTTTAATTGTTCCTTTACATTTTTTTCTTTTAGTATCTATTTCACTTATTCTTGATCTGATTTTAATATTTCTTTCTTTCTACTCATTTTGGGTTGTTTTTTTCTTGTTTTCCCAAGACCTTGAATTGCATCATTAGGTTGTTTACAATATCTGTAATTTTATGATGTAAGCACTCATTGCTAGAACTAAATACTATGATATAGATTTTGGTATGTGGTGTTTCAATTTTTGTTGTCTTCAAAGACTTATTTAATTTCCTTTTTGCTTCTTCAATGACTCACTGTTCCTTCAATAGGGTTTTTGTTCTTTCTGTGTGATAGTATGATTTTTGAAGTTTCTCTTGATATTGATTTCTAGATTTATTCCATTGTGATCAAATAAGATGCAAGCAATTATTTCAGGTTTTTTGAAAGTTGTTAAGACTTGCTTTGTGGCCTGATATATGTTCTATTTTGAAAAAAAAATTCCATGTGCTCCTGAAAATAATATTTATTTTGTAACTGTTGCATAGAACATTCTGTAGATTACTATTAAGTCAATTTGACCTATAGTATAAATTAACTGTGGCATTTCTTTGTTGAGTTTTTGTCCAATCAGTCTATTAGTGAGAGTGGGGCATTAAAGTCATTCTCTATTATTCTATCTTACTCTGTATTTCTAGTAGTGTTTATTAAATTGGGTGCTCTGTCAGTGCATGTACATTTTTAATTGATATATTTTCTTGATTTAATATTCTTTTGTTCAATGTTAGTGACTTTTTATTCTGATTTTGTTTTAAATACTATTTTGTGAGATATTAGTATAGTTCTCTTGCTTGCTTCTGGGTTTCATTTGTTTGGAACATATTTTTTCATCCATTAGCTTTTAGTCTGTGTTTATCTTTGCAGGTGAGGTGAGTTTCATGTATGGGGCATATTGTTTGGTCTTGCTTTTTAAGTTATATTTTGGTACCAGGGATTTTATTACAAAGGTACATAACCAATGAGTTACATTCCCATGAGCCACCCTTTTTTGAGACAGAGACTTGGCAAATTCTTTGGGGCCTCACTAAGTTGTTGAGGATGGCCTCAAACTTGTGATTCTCCTGCATCATTTTCATAAGTTGTTGCATTTATAGTCATGCACCACCACATCCAGTTAGGTCTTGTTTTTCAATCCATTAAGTTAGTTCATTCTTTTAAATAAAATGTTAAGACAATTTACATTCAGAATTATTTTTGGACTGTATATTCTTGTTCCTGTCATTTTATTGATATTCTTCTGTTTTGAATATTCTGTTCATTTCTTCATTTCTTTTTCATCTTTGAAGTTTGTGATTTATTGTATTGATGTTTGACTTATTATTTGTGTGTCTCCTCTTGCAATGAGATTTATTCTTTTATGTGCTCTTATGATTCTATTTGTCTTTCTTCCTCTTCTGGGTATAGAATTCCCTCAAGTGTTTTCTATATCACTGGTCTAATGATCATGAATTCCCTTAGCTTCTGTTTATCTTGGAAGGTCTTTATTTCTTATTCAGTTCTGAAGGATAACCTTGCTGCGTATACTAATCTTGGTTGCAGTTACTTTCTTCCAGAGGTTGAAATACATTATTCTCTGCTTTCCTGTCCTTTAGAGTTTCTGTTAATAAACATGCTGTTAGATTAATGGGTTTGCCTTTAAATGTGACTTGGCACTTCTCTCGATGTTTTTCAAAAAATATTTATGTTTTATTTGTCCTAATTAGATATACATGACAGTAGAATGCATTTTGACACATCATACATAAATGAAGTATAATTATTCATTCTTCTGTTTGTACATGATGTAGAGTTGCATAGGTCATGCAATCATATATGCACATAGGGTATTAATGTTTAATTCATTCTACTATAATTTCTATTACCATACCTCCTCTTCTCCCTTCCCTTCCCTCTGTATATTACAAAGTACCTCTGTTCTTCCTTAGTCTAGGTGATTTTAATATTTTTTTTTCTTCTGTACTTTTGGCAATGTAACCATTATGTTGTCGAGAGGTTCTTTCCTGGTCATGTCTATTTGGGGTTCTTAATGCATCCTATACCTGGATATCCATGTCTTTTTTAAGCTTTGAGAATTTTTCTGATATTATTTCAGTGACTATATTTTCCATACTCTCATCATGTAGCTCTTTAATTTCTAGTATGCAGATAACACTGATCTTTAATGTTTTAATGGTATTCCAGAGATAATTTATGTTCTCTTTATTATTTCTTATTATTATTGATGTATGTATGAAATATTACATAACAGAGTTGAATTCAAGCTCTGATATTCTCTCTTCTGTGTTTGAGTCTTTCAGTTGAGTATTTTATCCAACTAACTGAAATTTCACTTCCAAGATTGCTGTTAGGTTCCCTTCCAAAACTCTCTTTATTTAATTGCTCATTCATATATTGTGATAACTTGCTCAATTCATTTAACTACTTATTTTTGTTCTCTTGGATTTCATTGAGCTTTTAAAAAATTCTATTTTCAGTTTTTGGGCATTTTATTGACTTAGATATCTTTAAAATGTGTTACCATACAGTTATGAACTTTAGGAGGTGACATATTGCCTAACTTTATCATGCTTCTGGTGTTTCTATGTTGAGAATCACACATCTGTTGGATTCTATTATTCTCCTCCATTTTTATGTAGTGTTCTTCTTGGTTTGTAGCTTTCTTCTCAAAATGTGACTTGGGATATTGCTTAGTTTTGTAATATTGAGTTAATTTCCAACTGGACTTCATAGTGTCATCTCCCTATTTCTTCTTTGGTTGTGATTCAATGGTTTGGGTACAGAACATACCATATTGAAATTAGAGAGACATACTATATCTGCCATTCTTGTAAGAGTGGGGAAACTCTGGTGCCTCAGGCAAATGTGGTATAGGCTTGTGGGATTCACCCACTGTGGTTGTTTCTACTATAGAAGTAGTAGCCTATATAAAGAGTTGGGTATTTCCATAAGTATTGTTGATAGTAACTCTGTTAACATGAAAGAGTTATGATGCTGGTTGTTCCAAATCCTGTTGCAGGGTCTGAATTTCTGCTCCTTTGATTGGAAACTGAAGCAGATCTAGATACTTCATGAGGAGGAGTAGGAGCAGGAATCACAAAGGGGAACTCTATTGGACTCACTTTCTGTCTTATCCTCCTTACATGATCAGACCATATGTGGCTACAATCCATAGAGGACCTGCATAGATGCAGTGTCAGTAACCATTGCATTCGTTTTCTCTCTCTAACTACTGTGCAGGCACAGGAGCCAAAACATAGCCTACACCTAATGTGCCTGCCTGGGAATGAGTCAACTGTTGGGAGCTTCTCTGTCTCTGCTTCCTTTAGATATAAGTATCTTCCAGGATTTGAACATGACTGAATTGTGGCTGAAGGGGGTCATGGCTGCAGCTTGTTGAAACCCCTCTCATCATTCTCCAAATTAGTTGGGGTGGAATTTAGGCTACACTAGACATACATCTCCTACTGGGTTAGAGGGGACTACTGACTACATAAGGTATGTATTCTTTCTGGAGGGTTTTAGTCTGTGCAGCCAAGGGCATGGCTAATACCAGGGCCCCAGTGGGCACAATCTTAACCTTGACTACGTTTGGGAGGAATGTGACCCATTCCAGGTCTGTTTGCTCTAGAGATTTTTGGTCTGTATGTCTGGAGTTGTGGCAAATTCCAAGGATTCTGCAGGTTGTGAGGATCTCTTGAATAACAGAGTTTGGTATTGAAAGGGGAGGTTTATGGAACTGAGCAATCTGCTACCCTTTCCCAACACCTTCAACCCTTCTGGCCCTTTGTAAAACCACATGTGACTGGTGTCACTCTGATTCAGAGGGCAGGTTCACTGAATCCACTGATTCCAGATAGCAATACACTCCATTCTCCTCTTTGTTGTAGCCCATATTCCCTGTGTCATTAAAGATTCTTAGCCAGTTTGTGTCAGATAAACACTCCCAAATAAAGAGTGTCTCATGTGGCTGCTTCCTGCCCAATCATCATAGGAGGATGCCTGTGGTGATGCTAAGATGTGATTATGCTACATTTTCTGGCTCCCAGATCAGTATAATTTATGACAATAAGACAATTTTTAAAGATGACTCAGCACTGAGATTTTGCTGAAAGATACAGTGAATTTCTTTTTTAAAGCCAACTTGTACAAAGTCTAGGTCACTTATTTATTTAAATAACTCTATGTCACTTATTTATTTATTTAGATCCTTCTACACATGCTATTACTCTTTCTCTTTCACCTTTACATTGCTAGGAGGAAAAGGGTCCCCTTTACCTGACCAAGGTGCTAGATTGCAAGTTTTGCTGGGGTATCCCATTTCTGTTTCTTTGTTACTCTCCTAAATCTTTGAATTTTGCCAAGATTATTTTTGTACTATAAATTTCCAATGATCATCCATAGCCACATCTTCTCAAGCAGTTACATACCTATTGCTTTGTTTCTATCCTATGGAGAAATTCCTGCATGCCTCTATTCCAACAATCTTTCTGATCCCTCTTAGGAATTGTATCTTATATGATTTAAATTCTTTTAAATTTAGTAAAGATTGGTTTATTCTATAATACCTGGAGAATGTTTCATATGTACTTGAGATTATATATGCTGCTGTTTCTGGGTGGAGTGTTCTGTAGATTTTTGTTAGGTCTAGTTGGTTTATAGTGTTGTTCAAGTCTTGTATTTCATTTTTGATCTCCCGTGTAGTTCTATGCATTTTTGAAGGTGGGGTATTGAAGTTTCTGATTCTTATTGTTGAATTTTTTATTTCTCTCTTCATTTCTGTCAAATTTTGCTGTCTTCTTATTTTTCAAAGAAAAATATGTATGACAGGTATGAAATGTATTTAAAAAGTAAGTAAGTAAATAAATAATTAAAAACATAACTGTGGCTGAAGTATATTTCTCAGACATTTTTGTATTAGTCTTCTTTTTCCAAAATAATATTCATTTTGTATACCCAAAGATTTCATTAGGATCAATGAAAGATGATTTTGGGTGGTTATTTATGGGTATCTTCAAATAATAGCATTTAAAATTATTGTCATGTCTCTCAGTGGTTTGGGAAAAAAGTTTCCTAGATGAATGGGAAAGAATAAAAATATGTATATTCCTCCCTTACCTCTTATGGGGGCTATTATGGGGATGGATAAATAAAAGACTTATAAACTATCCTGTTATGATCACTTCTTTTTGAGTCTAGATTTTCAAATGAAATATAATTAATTCTAATAACACAACTCAGAAAATGTTACTAGATATAACAAGTTAAAATAACGTTGGCTAAATAAAGTTTGAGAAAAACAAAGGTACATTGAGGAAAGTAAAACAATATATATTTAATTAAGAGTTCAAAATATTTTAATGTTGAATAATGAATTTCAAATTTTTAAGTAGTCTATCCTATCATTCTAAGTAGCTTCTGATCTTATAATAGTGAAATGTAATCATTTTATATTTTTAGTCATTCTAAAACTAATAGAGGTCTCATCCATGTCGATTTAGGAGTGAAATCTTCTAAATAGTTCTGTTTGAATCTAAACAATAAAATATATTTCACTTAAGTAAATATATTCAAATATACAATTAAAGAAATTAACCTTCATAAATGTATGAGTGTTTAAATTACACAAGGGATTATTAACCTCTAATTCTGTACATCAGCATCATATGTTAGACTTTGTGTTGTTATGAAAATATGACATGATTTACCCTAAAGGAGAAATTTCTCTATGTTAGCATTGTACAACTAGTCAGATTCCCATGGTCTTATTTTTAACAGTAGAATCTGTTTTCTTATATGAAAGACAAGTGAAACAATCAGAAAAACAAATCTTAAAGAGGAGCATTTTGGCTAGGTCTTGAAGGTGGAGGAGAGAATAGAGCTGGGGAATATTTGGTGACTTTCAAGAACTTTAAATATGAGACTGAAAATGTATGAGAATGAAGGACAGATTAGGGATTCTTACTTCAAAATCAAGAAGTATTCCTGCATTTAGTAATGCCAGGATTAACCATTCCATCTGCAAATTATATTGTATTATACAAAAGACCTTGAAGTATACTGAATGAAACTTGAAGAACCCCTTTCAAATTCCTTGAATGTGTAAAGCAACTGAAATTATCATATCACTAATGTTGGACAATACATGCATTCTGGGAAAGAATGTGAAGTGAGATAATCCCTTAAAATCTGTGAAACTCAATCAGCCCAATTTGATATGTATCATAATACTGTTGATAAAGCCCACTTACAAGGTTAGCTCCATTCTCTCCCATTCATACCAATTTATCAACAGTTTACTTTCAAAGGTTTTTTTAAACAATGATTTCAGAGGTTAGAACTATATTTTTTATAAATCTAAGTTAAAAAAGAATGTTGTAGTTTTTTACTTACCCTTTGGAAGAGCAATTACTAGATTCAGGTATGAAAAGAAAGAATGGTAGACATTGATCTTAATGAAACTTTAAAAAAATGTATTTGAACACTGATTGGAAAATATAAAACATTTTGTACACTGTAGATCAAAATACTACAATATTCAATGAACTTCATCTGGACAGGATGCCAGTCCAAAAGCACTGGCAGATGTGTAGAATCTAGATGAAAATTTTGAGGTAAAAAAGAGAGAAGAAAAAGAAAGGAGTGGTTACAGCAGCAGTTTACTCCTAAAAGTTTTAAGTTAAGCCTCATGTGAAAAAAATCAAGCAGCTATTACTCTATAGCTGCAGCTGCCCCAGTTTCCAAGGAGGAATTTTGGTGAAGTTTTTCTTACCATATCAGATTAGAAGAATCAAGCACAGTAGGCTGTCTAGGGCCTTTTTTCCTAGCACAGTCTTTCAGAAATTAAAATGTTGGAGTATGAATGTTATAGCATCCAGATATGTCAACTTTTCTATTTTCATCCAGTTTTAGCACTATGTGTATTTGTCCTAAGACTAGTTCTTACCAGCTCTCTTTTTAAAACAGTGTTTTGAGGCATATTATACAAATCATAAAATCCAACCATTTTAAATGGACAATTTAATGAGTTTTAGTATGTTAACAGTGTTGTGCATACATCAACCTGATCTAATTTTAGAAGATTTCCATCACCACCAAAAGAAACCATGTGATAACTTTATAATCACTCCCCATTTTCTTGCCAGTTACTCTCATGCTCTGATCAGAAACTGGGCTCATATATGAGGCACACAGACCACACATGAGCCAGTCTTTCTCATTCTTTTTTATTTCAAAGTAGTTCTTCAGGTCTGTTTCATGACACAATGTAAAGCAAAGACTGTATAGACAGTATAAGTGCCTGAATATATACTAAAAATCAGATGAAGCTGTGGGAGAGAGGGGAGAAAGAACTAGGGAGAGGAATTATTGAAGTGAATAAGGGACTGGTATTGTTTTTCTTTTTCTTTTAGTAATACTATATGCCTTATAATAAGCTAGATTTTTACATGAATATTACCACTATAAAATATTGAAAATATGAAGATACACACATTTATTTCTATACAATAGGGAAAGTAAGGAGAGAACTGTTATTCTTCTGACATATAAATACAATATTTCTATATTTCTATGTTCTGCTATGAATAAATGAAAGACAAAACAGTCAAAGTTTCTTTCTCTTTGTCCCATGTGCAGTCCACAGACCAAATCAAGGTATTCCATCTTTTATCTAGGCTCTTTATAAACAAGTTATTTTGTGGTTTATCTTTTCTGGCTCAGATTTTCCTAAGAAAATGTTTGCCTCAGCTGAAACATTTTTATTTTCTATAGCATCTGTAGAAAATCAACTAGCCTATTCTAGCATGTGTGTCAGGAAACCATGATGCCTATCCAAAAATCAGCTTTTGAGATGGATACATATGCTGACCTTCAATTAGACTATAGGTTAAGACAACATGAAAAAAATCAATAGCTTATTTTCTCTCCCTATTTCTCTTTTTCTGCTCACATTTTGATGGTTGCCAAGATAAAGAGTCATAGCACAAAAGGCAAGCATCTCCATTGAACATGCTGTGAGGTTATCATGGGCTTGAGTGGTCATTTTTCAGCTTAATAATTGCAAACCTACCAAACTGGGTCTGTCAATATATACCAATTCCCACTGTATACAATGATGTGTGATATGTACTCCCTTGTTGGAATCAAGGATTATTTCCCTTTGCACCTTTTATCCCATCCTCTACCTCCATTCCCTATTCTCTTTGCAATGAGATTTATGAGGAAGGTGTTAGGTAATTGGAACTCTAATCATAGGGGAATAAACCTATGACAATGAAGCATGTTGTTCAATTTCATCACTCTTTGCAGGTGTCAAATGTACGTCACCTCCCATGGGGGAAGGATGAAGTTCTGACTCCTGTCAAAAATGTCCATTCAGGGGCTGAGGCTGTAGCTCAGTGGCAAAACACTTGCCTAAATGTGTGAAGCACTGAGTTTGATCCTCAGCACCACATAAAAATAAACAAATAAAACAAAGGCATTCTGTCCATCTACAACTACAAAAAAAATTAAAAACAAATGTCTGTGGGGAAACTTACTGCAATAAAGTTGTAGACTAGAAAAAATTATGGAATGTCTATCAGTTTGCAAAAAAAAGAAGAATAAGCTTTGCAGTTTTTCCTTTTCTATCATTTTCTTCTCTGCTAGCTTTACATGTAGTTTTTCAACTCAAGTCCTTCAGACAAGCTAACCATCAACAATTACAATAGAAATATATACCATTGATGTTCAGAATAATTATTAGAGACATGATGGTAAATACTGAGTGGAACTACTTGATCTGTCATTTTCCTATCACTAGTGATGCAGCCAAGATTTTATTCACTCATGCTGCACATAGGGTATTCAACATTTTTCCTGGTTCTGACATAGGCAAATTAGAAAGTTAAAAAAAGGAGGCAACCATTATGCATAAAGTTTATATGTTAGCTTATTTTTATCAAGACAAAGACAAGTATATGATGATCATATTTCTTTTTTTTTTTTTTGTAGAGGGTACTGGGGGCTGAACTCAGGGACACTCACCCACTGAGCCACATCCCCAGCCCTATTTTGAATTTTATTTAGACACAGGGTCTCACTGAGTTGCTTAGTGTCTTGCCATTGCGTAGGCTGGTTTTGAACTCGTGATCCTCCTCCTTCAGCCTCCAGAGCTGCTGGGATTACAGGCAGGCGCCACTACACCTGGCTGATCATAGTTCTTGATGTATGTTTTACTCAGCTTCTGCATCTCTGTGACCAATATACCTAACAAGAACAATGTAGAGGAGAAAAATTTGTTTTGTCTCATTGTTTCAGAGGTTCACTCCATGGTGGGATAACTCCTTATCTCTGGGCCTTAAGTGAAGCAGAACATCATGGCAGAAAGGCATGGTAGAAGGCTGGGGTTGTGGCTCAGTGGTTCAGTACATGCCTAGCATGTGTGAGGCACTGGCTTCAATCCTCAGTACCACATAAATAAATAAAGACATTGTCTCCATCTACAACTAAAAAAATATTTAAAAATAGAAAAGAATGGTCTAGGAAAGCAGCTGGCAGCCAGGATGCAAAAGAGAGCTCTTTTCACCAGGGACAAATTATAAATCCCAAAGGCACACATCCAGTCATCTACACCCTCCAGCCTGTCCCTACCTGCCTATATTTACTTCCCAGTTAATTCATATCAGTGTATTTATCTACAGATTAAGTTACCTCTCATCATCTCTGAAAATTTCATCCCCTTCATCTTTAAAAATTCTTGAATTTTCTCACACAGAAGCTTTTGGGGGACAACTCATATCCAAACCATAACAATGTACAAGCCCTTTTATATAATCTTAGTATGATAGCTACCATTTATTAAATTATGTATATTTTGGCCATGCAATAAGAACTTTAGATTTCCATATCTTAATTCAACTCATCTTCACTAATTAAGGTAAAATATGTAATCACTTTTATTTTATAAATGATGACACTGAGGCACATGGTAAGTAACCTGACCAACGTTAACACAATTAGTGATGGAACTGAAATTGGAATCAACATAGTGTTTCCCAGAGTCTTCACTTTTAACCATTATACTACACTGCCTCTTAGACTCTGAGAATAAAGTGAGTTACCCATCCTAAGTACACAACATTTTCCATGGTAGTACCTGGACTTTTAAGGTATTATTTAATACTCTTAAGCAAAACAAAACAAACAAAACAACAACAACATCAACAACAACACACTGAAGGAACCAGATTTCCCCATGCCTAAGTCATTTCCTTAAAGTTAGATTTTAAGATACAGCAGTTTTAAACCATTAAAATAACATTGAATTTACTGCTGAAGTAATGTAATACATTAAATAGTGCTCTTGAACGTACTGTGAGCAATATACACCTACAAAATAAAGCATGTAGTGCTCAAGAAAAAGTCATCATGATAAATCCTCGGAGTCTTAACTTTCCGTCATGCACAAGATATTTCCTTAAGCACTATTGTAATTGAGATGAGTCATTTTGTTCATGACATGATAAAACCTATCTGGTATCTCTTTCCTAGGAAATTTCAAAAACAGCAATAGTATAAATAAAATGGTCGATGCATTGAGGTGGGCTGTGGGCTTTGAAATGTTTCATTCCTATTAATGCACTCCATTCTAGCACCAAATTTGAATGCATCATTCATTCACTTTCTCTCCACTTATCTAAGGTAGCAATTCTCATAGAAGGGACATAAAGTATTTCCATTGCTTTCCCGTTGCTTGTCTCTCTTGCCTGGATGCTCTTATTTCTAAATGCATTCCTCAGTGTTTGTTAAGTTTACATTCCCAGAGTGGGTTGCATTATATCACTTACCTCCTTGAAAGTTATTATTCCCCAGTCTTATTCTAAGCATTACTTCTGTAATGAATTGAAATTCCTTAGCATGAATGTTAAAACTTTTTGATGATCAGTTTTCAAACTGTTCTCCTACTTTCTTCTTTCATTATTTACACTTAATTCGATCACATCCTGTGCCTCAGAATCTCCAGAATACTTGACATACTCCAAACATATTGTTGTATTTTTTCACTTCTGATACTTTGCTTACTAAGAGTGATCATTTAAGAATAAGAACTCTGTGGTCAGAGTGCCTTTGTTTGAATCTCAGCTTTAATCCTTATTGATGGTGTGGTCTTGGACAGGTTATTTCATCATTTTGATTTTTCTGTAAATAACTTTCCTTATATATAAAGGGTATCATGATGGTACCAATTACACACGGTTCCTATGAATAATAAATGAGCTAAATATATGAAGTGTTTATAAAAATTCTTGGCAGATAATGAGTTTCAACAGACATTATGTTTTATTGTTGTTGTTATTATTATTTTCCCAACTCAAAATATTTTTCCTACCCTTTCTACTTAATGATAGTTTATGTTCCTTTTAAGGATCAGTCCAATTTCCACCTCTTTTATGAAACCATTAGAAGTTTCCCCATTGGTTATGAGATACTGTTCCAGTATTTTGAGTTCATTTACATGTTATCCTCTTCCCCTGTACTACATTACACTCTATTTTTAGGTCTTTTCCTATATATAACAGAGTATTTGGCATATAGTAGGTGATAAGTAAATATATATTGAATAGGACAGAACATATTTTAATATTCCATGTTCAAGAATTCCTTTGCATGGTTATATAGTGGAAATCTATAAATCTTGGAGTATTTTTTTTTTGCCTAGTGTTCTCTGATGCTAGTGTGGAAAGGATATCATGTAATTTAACTTAGATAACTTTCCCTTACTCCTTTTCAATAATCTCCCCAGCATGTCACACACTGACTGCCAATTCAAACATATGTAATGTGGGCATTGTTTTCTCATTGACCAAATTGGATCAGATATGCACATATGCTGTATGAAAATTTGTTCTGAGTTTAGATTTCTAATGGTAGTACCTGCACAGTCATAATATATTTTGTGTGTTGTGTACTAACTCAGAGAGAGTTATGGCTGGATTTCTTTTAAATACTCAGGGTAAAGGGTTTTAAATAATTTCTATCTGTACTACCAAGCATCTAAGTTACCTTGGTTTTATTTATGATATTAAATAATCATCAGTTTCTACTTAAAACCAAGAGACAGTTGAAAGGTGACAGGTTGGTAGATGTGTGTTTTACTGGCCACTGAAGAGATGTAGGAATGTAACATGCTCCAAAAAGCATAATTCATCTCTATTCAGGATACCTATCATTAGATCTCAGAGTCTAGAAATCCACTGCTTATGACTGAAAAGATGAGGTTTAACAGACAAGCAGTTATGTTATAGTAGTTTTACATAACTACTTGCAGTTCCCCAAATGTGCCATATTCTATCTTCTCTCCAAGTCTTTGTACATGATGCTCTTTTTTGCCTACAAAGCCAGTATTCTTGCTATCACAACCTCTTTTTGCTTTTCTACTTTTTTCATCTAAACTCACACTTGACCTTCTGAGATAGCATCTCTTAACCCACCAAACTCAGTCTGACGTCCATTCTATCTGGCCCCACAGCACACTATGCATATACCACATGTCACCTACCACACTGAACTGTGATCATCTGTTTATTTGTTTGCTCTCCTAAATTAAACTACAAAGAACTGAGAGTCACACCATATCTTATTAATTATTGTATTTCTTATGCTTTGGAATATAATTCCAGTAGGGTGCTCATGATAGACCGAAGCTCAATAAACACAATACAATGAATTGATCAATTCATTTTGCCAAAAAGAAATCAATGTTCTTACCCAGTGTCATTTACTTCTTCCCTAACCCAATAGTATATGCAAAAGATATAGCATTCAATTTAAAAATGGCCCTAAGCTGACTAAAGTAGTTAGTGGTTAAGTATAGACTTTGGAGTCACACAGAGACAAAGATCCAAATTCCAGCTGTGCCTCTTACTAATTTGTGACCTCAGGCAGATTACTTATCCTCTCTAAGCCTCAGTTTCTACATCTCTAAAATGTGGATCATTCATTGTACTTATGTCTTGGAGTAATTATAAGGGTTTAATGAAAGTTTGTCTGCAAAATGCTTCACATAGTTCCTGATGCACTATAAACACTCAATTAATAATAAGTATTATAATTATTAAACTTAATTATAGCCAGAAAATAGATAAGATGTTTTTAATGCAAGAAATTTGAAGAGAATGTCTTCATGTAATTCTTCTAGGTTGTTAAAAACATTTGTGGTGGAATACCCATTCAAATATATAGAATTAGGTGGTTCTTAAAGACAGCCATCTTTAATGAGCCTGTCTTCATCAGTACTTTGATACTTTTAGTATAATTGCTTCTTTTACTTCATGCTGCTATGCATTTCATCTAATTTCTTTCCAGTGGATAATACTTTTAGTTTCTACATTTCCTTTCCTGAAACCCCTAAATGTTGGTATGGGGAAAAATCATAAAAATGTTAGCACTGCAGAAAGACACATACTACATGTTCTCACTCAATATGTGGAGGTTGAAAATTGATCTCATAGACTAGAGAGTAGAACAGTGGTTACCTGAGAATAGGAAGGATAGTGGGAAAGTTGAAATTGAGAAGGGTTGGTTAATAGGGCAAAATATAGTTTGAATATTAAAATTTATTGTTTTATAGCACAATTAGGATGTTTATATTAATAAGGATTTGTTGTATATTTCAAAATAGAAGAGATGGTTTTGGATGTTTCCAAGACAAACAATAATTAGTTGAGGTGATGAAAATATTAATTACTACGATTTTATCATTATACATTGTATACATGTATCAAAATATCACATTATACTTCATAAATGTATAATTAATATGTAGCAAGTAAAGTGAAAAAAATCTCTTATTATAGTAGTAACTAAAATTTACCCTTCTTCTATATTCTAAGGCCTGTTTTTATACCCACTTTTCCTATAAAAGGGTAGGCAGGATATACTCTGATTTTTTCTTATGTCCACAAAAACATGTATTTATCTCATTGCTGTGAAGTCATTTTGGGGGACCCCAGAGTTAAATTTAATTGTACTCTAAACATATCATATAATATCTTTCACTTGTGTATTTTCTTATTCATCTGCCACAAAAAGTCCAGGTATACCTAAATAATTAGTTAATGACATTTCACACGTACCCTTGGAATTGAGGAAATTTGTGCATGAGGTATTCCATAGGGACTAATAGTGGTCTAAATCTAAACATAATAAATTAATCTATGCAAAGCTTGTTGGTAAACATGCCCACATATTTAGCTTTCTTTAAAACCCTTAAGATTAGGGGCTGGTTATGGCTCAGTGGTAGAGCACTTGCCTAGCATGTGTGAGCTACTGGGTTCAATTCTCAGCACCACATTTAAAAAATATAAACAAAATAAAGATTAGTCATGATAATACTGCATGAGCAGAAATAACCTATTATCAGCCCCTTGCTCTGTTCTCACTGCCAAATAAGATATTTTCTTATATATAAGAATCTCTTATATCTTGTTTGTTTCTTTCATATCTACAGCAGATAACATTAAATTAAAATGTCTCATACTCTTCGTTTAAAGAAATAACACTTCAGTTTAACTCAATAATTAGTTTTATATCTTTTTGAGGAGGGGGCATAAGAATAACGACAATTTACTAACCATTTCAAAAGGAGATCCATCGCATGTATAAAATTCATTTTAGCTATGGAAATATGTAAAGAACTCATTGCAGGCCTTCAACAGATTACAGCATGGAAAGCAGTGGTAGAGAAAAGCAAACAAGAAGCTATTTTTCAAAAAAGGCATATTACTTAAAGAAGCCTTCATTTCAAAGTAACTTCAGGTATGAGAAAAAATTTGCAATGCCCTTTAATGCATTATGAACAAATGGAGATGCATTATATAATGTTGGTATACTGGGAGACCTGGATCAAGAAGATAAATCAATACTTCATGCATATGTAACTTCTTCTTTTCAAGGGGCTCAAAGACTTGTTTTCTTCTTCATCTGAACAAAGTTAAAACAACTCAACAACTCTGACTGAATACTTTATTTTCCTTTAATATGTTTGTATAAATATCAGATAATCTTTCCTTCAAAGTCCTAGTAACCAGTTCTGCATATTTGACTGTAGATTTGCTTACTGAATTACCAGGATGTTAATGAGTTTTCCGACTTTTGAATATGTAATGACATTTCACCATGCAGGCCAGAAAAAAAGGCAATTTTGTTGAATGTTCCCTTCTTTCCTCTCTACTGTGCATGTGCATCATACATTAGAATTTTGAAACTGTAAAGAACAATAACATGCCACTTATCCTCCTATTGGATTTCTAGCAAAAACAATCACCCAGGGTACAACTGAAAGCCAGAATTAAATGAATCACCTGAAAACAGCAAGTAATGAAGAAACCAGCTGTTTTAGAACCTGGATTTTATGCTTGTAGAAGCCCAGTATAGAAAATTAAAGTTATCATTTTACTTAGTTTGGCTACTTGGTTTCCTCTGAAAACATTATGCGTACCCTACCTTACAATGTACAGCCATTTTAGAGGTATCAGCGGATGCTGTTCAAAGCAGATACACACACAGCTGTGAAAATAGTTAAGTGCATAAAAGAGGAAGGAAACTAACACTTGAAAAGAACATCAAACTGTAGTCATTAGTTGACCATGATGATTTGATGATTCATTCAATCATTCAACACATACACAAAGAAATAATATTTTCCACAAATGGAACAGCATGCCAAAATATATGGCTATATGAAGGCATTGCTTGTATGGGAACAGAAAGACATTTGATATGGCTAAATAAAGGGTACATTAGGGCAGGTGACTAGGTAGGAATGAAGACAGTTATAGGACTGGGCCAGAATATGGAGGACCTTCAGTTGGAAACTTGAATTTTATTTTAGGTCAAAAGAAGCAATCAGAAACTGACTGCTATATATGAGAATAACATAATCGGTTTTATGTTTAGAAAGTTCACTTTGCCAAAATGCAAAGTGCAATGCAATGGTACATTCTGGTTTTACTTGTTATAAAAAGGAGGGATATCCATACATTTCTACAAATAACATTATGTAATATTCATGTATATGTTAATATGCATAGATTATGTATGGAGGGGCACACTCAAACTGGTAATAGTAGATGACTCTGAAGAGGAAAAATGATGATTTGGGGTACAGATTTTGTACTTTGGGAAATAAATATTTTTGTACTGTCTACCTGGGAAATAAATAGTTTTGTACTGTCTACCTTTGTACTGATTTCACTTATTTTATCATGTGTGTTAGCCTTGGTTCTGTGTAAGTAGAGCCCGAGACTGCATTAATGTGCTGACACTTTATTTGGAAGGGCAAGCCAGGTATTTGTGAACAAATAATAAAAGGGGAAGGAAGGCAAGGAATGATACTAAGTAGTGTGAGGGAATGAATTCCTGAGCTGGGTTTTGCTTCATCATTTTCTGTGAGGAAACACAGCAGTTATCTGGAATGCAAATTAAAGCCCAAGACACTCAGTTATCTGAGTGTGTGCTTGGCATTACTGTTGCTGGACTTCTTTGCAAAGCTTGTAAGAAAGTCTGCTTCTTGGAGCAATCCTTAGAAGGGAACTAGAGGAAGAGATTATCTTTCTGACTGTCTTACTGGTCAAG
This sequence comes from Urocitellus parryii, assembly GCF_045843805.1. Classification (NCBI taxonomy): domain Eukaryota; kingdom Metazoa; phylum Chordata; class Mammalia; order Rodentia; family Sciuridae; genus Urocitellus; species Urocitellus parryii. The sequence goes on along the minus strand of NC_135547.1, from coordinate 51,850,513 downwards.
TTTACTTCTTGAGGAATTAACACCCTTATTTCCAATTTGCTCCGTCTTATTTCCAGTTTCCTCTGTGGGAATTCATGCAATTGTCCAAGAGTATTTTCAATATCCTATGTTTAAAAGGCAGAAGTATATGTACTACATTTTAGAAATGTATTAACCATAATTATTTAAGTTTTGATGCTTAATATGTATGTTAGTTTTATTAATTACACTGCCAGTACTCACAGTAGTCAGCCAACATATATTGGATTCTCATCAGATGAAGATCATAATCCCAAATTCTCTCAGGCAATAATAAAGGAAATGGCATATTAGATACCTCACCCAGATGCTGATGAAGATAAGGCAAACATTAAACATACAACATGAAGCACCTCATAAAAACTACTGAAGATGTCATTAATCAAATCTGTATAACCCCAGAGCAACAAAACCATGCATACATAGTAACTAGAAATACATCTTATATAAAAAAAAAGAAACACAAAGTTATTTATCTGAGCAGAGTTGTTCTGTAGCAAGTATTTTCTAGGTTTAACATATAGCAATAATTACAGCAATAGTAGTAGTATCTTAATCAATAATATTTTTTTCTATTTGGTCTAAAGCGTTCATTTAAACACCAATATTTTCAGGTCAAAAGTACAGTAGGCTGGGCATGGTGGCATATGACTGTAATCCCAGCGGCTGGGGAAGCTGTTGCAGGAGGATTGAGAGTTCAAAGCCTGCATCAGCAATTTAGTGAGGCCCTATGCTACTCAGAAAGACCCTGTCTCTAAATAAATATTAAAAAGGTCTGGAAATGGGGTTCACTGGTTAAGTTCCCCTGAGTTCAATACTAAATGAAATGAGCTATATATTTTCCTTCTGACCTAAGATGACCATCATTAATTGAATATTTACTGTGGGATCTCCTGTCAATACCTTAAATATGTGATTCATTTATTACTTATACTTCCTCTAAAGTAAAAAAATACTATCCCCATTTTACAGAGTACACTGAGACTTGATATAGTTGTCCTTATTCCAAGGATGTGCTGCCAAATATGGTAGTCATGAAGAAAATTATGGAAGCCATTACTGGCATCCCTGAAAATATTCAGTTCTATTTTTCTTCCAGGCATGCAAAGGATTATACTTTCCTATTTCATTGAAGTTAGAAGGGATTATATAATTATTTTACCCTAATATAATGAAATCAAATCATGGAAATGTGCATCTTCAACTCTTTCGTTCTGTCTTTCCATGTTGAAGTGAACTTAAGTTTTGTAATGAGAAGACAGCATTTTGGAAAGTTGTTGGAGTTTCCGTGAGCCTGTGACAACTACATAGAGAATATAGGGTTCTTCAAACTCCCATTCACCATCCTATGCTTGGTTTACATTGCATAAATAACTATAGTACAAAATATGACTTTGATATTTTACTTAAACTACTGATATTTGGTCTATCTTGATTGATAAACTATATTCACTCCATATTTTGTCCTCTTTTCATTACTTCTCAATTAAGATTCTACAATTAAGATTGGCTGTTACATTGCCTAAATATACCAGATAATTGTTCCTCTCTTTGTTTTTCTTTTTGCTTCTTTTTTTCCCACAAATATTTTGTTTCTCATTAATTTCATATCTTAAATAGAATTAGGAAAGGCAGAAAGTCTGCCAGAAATCACAGTGCCATGAAGGAAATCACCTTCAATATACACAATTTGCTGCAAATGCATGAACAAAAACATTTTATGTCTGTACTTGGTTTGAGAGTTGCTTGCAGAGAAAAATACATATTAGTCTTGGGATTCAACCTATTCAACCTGTCAAAGCAACCTGCAGGCTCAATATTACTCATGGGATACATGTATTTTGCCACATCCCTGAGGCCTGGATTGTCAATGTTTAAAAACTTGGGATGAAAGTTGGTCTTCAGCCAATTGACAAATTCACCAGGAAATTCTGGTGCAAAGGTAATCACAGTCCACATGTACATTTGTGTTTCCCTTGAAAAATAACATGGCATTTTGGATCACAGCCAAAGTATATCCTTTCTCTCATTGCTTAAATGCAACTTAAAGGGCATCTTGAATAAGGAAATAAAAATCAAAGTAGCTCTGTGACCCTGGTGCTGATTTAGAATTAACTTGTAAAAATCATTTTTATGTCAATGGAGTAGACTTAAATGAGAAAAAAGCTTGATTATGACACATCTAACTTTGACCTTAATGAATACATGTATTATGGAGCACAGTCGTTCTGATGATGACTTCTGATAGTAATGGTTAGGCCAAGTTCTCTATTAGCCATTATGTGAGTGCATTTATTCTTTCTACTTATGTTTGATACGACAGACATAAAGTTTCTATGAGTATCCCTACCTAGGGAACAGAAGAATCAAGTCACACTCCTTGTGGGTTTGACTTTAAATGTCGGTTGGTATAACTTTATTTTTTCAAGTACATGACGGGGAGGTTTAAAAGTCATTTTTTGAGAACAGATTAAATATTATGTCAAAAATAATAAAATAAAATCTAATTTCAATTTAAAACTTGATAATAGGCTCAATTCTTAAAAATTGTGATTTTTTTTGTTAGAAAATTAATGTTTCTTCATCTCCTTTAAATTCTTTTTTGCCTCACATTTGTTTTCATTTTGCTTCCCTTCTAACATGTTTTAATTATCATGTGGCAATTCAATCTTGAGACTCTGCTAATGTCAAAACACCAGAGTGAAGTGTGTATGATTTATAAATAGCTACAGATTTCAGAGTTTGAATTATAGCCAAAGTATTCTTTTGGGACTCGGTGATGCTATCTGAAATATATTATTCAAGGCATATTTATAAAGTGACTAATCATTTTAATATTTGCATGGACCATCTTTAATGTACCACTTAAAAACTCTCAGCCTTACCTCTTATCTAGCCACTTCTGTGCTAACCAGTTCCCCACAGACTTTAACCAGCTTGGTGAAGGTGAAGCCTGGCAGCACCTCACCTCAACCCTATGCTAAATGTCTCTTGTGTCCTGACCTGGGCCTCCCTGACACTGTAGTACAGGCCATGATGGGAACTTGCTCACTACTCACACAAATGCAAACTGAAATTACAAGGGAGTTAATGCTTCATAGAGTAAGCTTTGACAGATAAGGAATGATATTCAAAAAATAAATGCTTCCCTCTTTCTTCAGCTAAGTAGACCATTCTGAAAGCATTTCCTACATATTCTCACAAGGTTCAGTAGCAGCAAGCAACCATTGACCTGTAGAAGTGTCTGTTTTTATAAGGTATCCATTAGACTTCTTTCTTTCTATTTTGCTTTATAAACTGCACCTCTCTTTTCTGTTCCTTGGATAATTCTTTTGAATAAACCATTATTTCTGACTTTGAATTTAGGGAAACAGAGGCTAAGAGGCTATGTAAATTTATCAATTAAATACAGACAAACCTCAAATATTTATCACAGCTTACTACGATAGGAAACATACAATGACACCCCTTTAAAGGAATCTATGATTTATCAACTGTTTTTAGAGAAAGTGTAACTATATCAGGGAGATTACAGGTTTCTTCAAGATAGGGAACAATCAGAGTTATAGAAATGACATGAAACACTGATCTGCACATGGATCATTCATATTTATTCATTCATTCATTCAAGAATATTTATTGAGTATATATGAGGTGCTAGGGACTATGCTCAATATTAAAAATGCAGAGGTAAATATAATAGATATGCTCTCTGTCCTCATGGAGCTTACAGTTTTTAGATATTTTTATTGGAGACACATGAAAGAAATTAGCAAAGGTGAAGTGAAATTCTTTCTTCAGAACAACTTCCACCTCACAAATAACTTCAGAGGTAAATATGTAGGTGGAAATAGAAGCCACAAAAGGTAAAAATAAGAGTAGTTAAAAGAACCAAAAGCTTATTCTGGCAATAAACTAGAAAACTCCCTGATTATAGTTATAGTTATTTTATTTAGCCATTACATATCATGACTTTAACTCTTTGGAAAATCCATTTGTAAATAGTCCTGCTCATAGACTCCCTAGCAACATTAAATTTAACATTTCCTTCCAAAGAAGTTCTTGCCAGATTATAGCCTACCTTGCCTCAGATAACTTAAGCTCAGTGAGATATTCATCATGTATCACCAAATTTGCAGCTGTACAATCAAGGAAGCTATTACTCAAGAAACTACTTGAACAAAAAAATCCTCATTCTGCTACTACTTTACACAGTACTCTAGCTATCTGTATTAATTTGAGTCTTGGTTTGAAATACCATCTAAATTATGCATCAGTGCTCTGAGATTCACTAACACTTTTCTCAAGCTTCAAGGACTGCCATCTCACCTTAACCTCATGTGACTAGATGTGACTAACAATGCTCAGTGTCTCAATGTGTTAGAGCATTTACATCTTCTTCTAAGTGTTTGATCCCAGAGCCTCTGAAGAACTCACAAAACAAGGGGAAGCAAAAGAGAATGAAGAAACTATGTAAAAAAGGATAATATATTAAAAATAAAGCTTATTTATTTTAATCAAATTGCTTAGACAATCCAGCTTTCTTATTGACTGATCTTTCTATTTATTGGAAGGTTACAGAAAATAATTTGTGCCCTCTGTTCTGCCTTGATAGATGTAATAGAATAAATATGTAATCATCTCAATTTTGTGTTGGAAGTCTTAGATAATAGAGCTAATTCTAATATTAGCTATAGGATACTGTGCTCAATGACAATTATGTCATTCAAGCTTCACAAACAATATGGCAGACATTATTATTAGCCACATTTTACAAGTGACTCATAGAGATGGTCCAACTTGTCGAAGGCCATACAGCTACTCAGTGCCAGAACTGGAACTTTAAATTCAAAATATGATTGATACAGAAGAAAAATGGTGGAAATCTAATATGAAGTAATTGGTGTTTTCAAAAGGTGTCATTTTCCTTAACTTTCATATGCACATATATGAATATGCCACAGTGAATCTCATGATAATGTACATCCACTAGAAATCAATTGAAAAAACAACAACTATAAGTAAATAGCAGAAAGATTATTAAAGTAGAGAGAAAAGAACAGGGGAAGGGAATTGGGGACAGAAAGTGGAAGTACTGGGAACTGAATTAGAACAAATTACATTCCATGCTTTTATAATTATGTCAAAATTAATCATGTCATGTATAACTAGAAAGAACCAATAAAAAATGGAGGAACTAAATTATCCCCAAATTGCATGCTGTTAAAAAAATTCTAAAATAAAGAAGACTTACACATTGCAGAATAAAAATATACTCGGAAGATTTGTTTTAAATTATTGATCTTCAAGGATGAAGAAGGAAACTTATAGGTATTTTGACAAAAGAAATACATGACTTAAATGCAAAACAAAATCTCAAGCTGGTCTCATAATTCTTATTAACAGTGGATTCAAGGAAACAGTGAAGTAAATCAAGATAAAATAAAAATAAAAGTAAGCCAATCCCCAAAAAACAAATGCCAGAATGTTTTCTCTGATATGAGGATGCTGAGCCATAATGGGGACAGGGTCAAGGGAAGAAAGCATGGTAAGAAACTTTAGATAGGACAAAGGGGAGAGGGGGAATGGAGGGGGCAGTGGGATAGGAAAGATGGTAGAATGAGATGGACATCATTACTCTAAGTAAGTGTTTGAAGACACAAATTGTGTGACTCTACTTTGTGTACAACCAGACATGAAAAGTTGTGCTCTATATGTGTATTATGAATTGAAATGCATTCCTGTATAACAAATTACAATAAATAAATTTAAAAATAAATAAATAAAAATAAAATAAATGAAATTTTCATTCATTTAGGATTTTTACTTAAAAAGTAAAATGAAAATCTTTCATAAGTATGTAAGAACTCAAGGATTTTAGGATCTATTCAACCTTCTTGAAAAATCTTGAAAATGTTCTTTACTAATATCAAGTTCCATTTTTAAGAGAAAAAAATCTGTCATGTGGTGCTCAGACCTAGAAAACAGATTCAAGTTTCTGGCAGGTGGAAGAAGATGCAAGACATAGTTAGGACAATAAGACAAGTTTTATTCAGATATAGTAACAGCTTCCAGCCTCTAGCTTTAGCTTTAGCCTCAAGCCAGTTCCATTGTAGCTCCCACTTTGCTTTGGAAACTTTTCCAGAGGCCCTTTTTTGTGCAGGCCAAACAAAGAAGGCAGGCACACTGCCAACAGGTTACATCAGTGGGCACGTGCTTACAAGCAAATGTTTAAGACCCTGAGTATGTACATTGAGTCAGAATGTTTCTGGTCCTGACTAACCATAACATATCTGGTTCCTGCCCTGGATACACACTGAAAATATAATATAGCCTGGAAGAAGCTTTAGTGAGGGAGCCTAACTATAGCAATTTTGTCCTGTTCCACCATAACCTTTTAGATAATTTTCCTACATGGATAATTTGTAGTGTATCAGAAAGGTTGGCTTTGCCAAAGAGATTTTTTTCATAGTAATTCTAGCATTAGATATATCTATAGGTTAAAACACAACTCTCTTTTAATGCAAATACTTCTATGAAGGTTAAGTGCTTCATAGTCACTGACAACACCTTAATGAATTAAATGTATTGATCACATTTCCCCTCCTAACTTAAGTTGAGATCAGGTGAACTTGCTGCATAAGAATTTTGTTGTGGTAAGAAGAACATTTTGGAAGGAATGTAGATGGGGAAGCCTGAGTGGGTTGCAAGGAAAGCCAGAAAACATTTGTGCACCATTAAGACAGTTATTACTTGACAGTTTTAAGACTGGCTCAGCAGAAGATGATGAATGTAGAAAAATGAGCAAAATCTGGACTGAGCTCAAAACATGCATTGCAAGTGCTTTTAAACATGAATCTCTGATACTGTTATCCTGTGATTTTCTGTTATATTTTCTCCCAAAATGTATAGTTCAGGTATATGATCAGGTTGAACTATATTAATGGATTTTAAGTGTGGCCAACAAATAAAAAGAAATATTGTCTAGAGTACATATGTACCAATATAATGGATTTTTTCTTGATGTTATCTTAGATTTATCTAAGGCAAAAAAAAATTATTGTAGCTCCTTAGCTTGAAATACACTTAGTATAAAATATATGGATGTTCATGTCACATATTTAATAATGCTAAAAAACTGAAGAATATCTAAAAATGTGATCCTATGTCTCCAGTATTTAATTTTTAGTACTTAAACAATTTATTGCATTCTAATAAATATATAAAATAGCATTTTCACTTGGAGCTCTATGTAGTTGTATAACTTCCAACAGCTTAGAAAAGAAAATAGTATTTATTTATTAAGGAACCCACAACTTAATACTACCATCCTACATTACTCAACTCCAATTTACATCATAATATTCAAAAGCCTCAGAATAATGTGTAGATAATATCAGTGGCCAGCTTTAGCAGGAAGTGTAGTTGTACTGCATTATGAGAAAACACATCCTCTGAAAGGAAAATTTTTTAAAAAGCCACTGTATTATTTATGAAGGGACAAAAAGAAAATCATAACTGGAATCCCATCACTGTTCCAAGATCTTTCCTATCTAGGTTTACTTTATATATATATATGATGTTATAGTATGGTAGAATGATTAATAGCATGGATTCTGAAGCCTTATTGCCTGTTTTTAAATACTACATCTACCATTTAGTTGCTGTTTGACATTGGGGAAGTTGCTTCCTTTTGCCCTACTCTTTTTATCTGTGGAAAGGGGATAATAAAAGACCAATGTGTTATTATTCCTTGGATTAAAACTGGTAAAAAATGAATAAAGCTCTTAGAATAATATCTACCACACAGTAAATACTGTATGTGCTATTAATCATCATATAGAGTTAAAATAGATTATTATAAATTATTAACTTTTTAAAATTAATTTGTATATATGACAGTGGAATGCATTACAATTCATATTACACATATAGAGCATGATTTTTCATACCTCTGGTTGTATGCAAAGTATATTCACTCCAACTCATATCTTTATCCATTCATCTACTGAAGGACATCTAGGTTGGTTCCACAGTTTAGCTGTTGTGAATTGTGCTGCTATAAACATTGATATGGCTGTGTCCCTGTAGTATGCTGATTTTATGTCCTTTGGGTATAGACCAAGGGGAGGCATACCTTGGTCAAATCATGGTTCCATTCTGAGATTTCCAAGGATTCTCCATACTGCTTTCCATATTGGCTGCACCAATTTTCAATCCCACCAGCAATGTATGTGTGTGCCTTTTTCCCCACATCCTGCCAACACTTTTTGTTGTTTGTATTCATAATAGCTGCCATTGTGACAGGAGTCACATTAAATTTTGGGGTAGTTTTGATTTGCATTTCTCTAATTGCTACAGATAATGGACGTTTTTTCATATATTTGTTGATTGATTGTATATCCTCTTCTGAGAAGTGTGTATTCAGTTGCTTGGCCCTTTTATTGATTGGATTATTTGGGTTTTTTTGGTGTTTAGCTTTTTGAATTTTTTATATACTCTAGAGATTAGTGCTCTATCTGATGTGTGAGGGGTACAAATTTGCTCATAAGTTGTAGGCTCTCTACTCATCTCACAGATTGTTTCTTTTGTTGAGAAGAAACTAATTCTACATTCAAAAACTGCCATTAATGCACCAGTGACATATATGCTGTCTAGGTAAGATAATCTTTATCATAACTTAAACTATGAAAAAAAATTAGTTATTATATGATTAAGTCAATTGACCTTGAAAAGTCAATGACATCAATGCTTCACTAATGACAGCTAGGAGGAAAAGGTTTATAGGCTTATAGGATGTCACATGGCTACCACCCTGAAAAAGACCACTAATGTCATGTGCAATAAGAAAATTTACTTTTAAGGAAGAATTTGATGGAGAGTAAAAAAAAATGAAATATAAATGGTCATAAGCTACGCCTTATACAAATACCTACAATAGATATTTTTCATCATTTAAAATGTAATCAAAATATAGAATGTTAAATACTAATTTTATTGTTCTGTAAACCTTTGAAATACTTATGAAATTGGGGGAGGCAGGCCACTTAAACCACTTAGACATATCCAATAAATTTCCTGAGTTTTTTTCTAAACAAATATTCTATAGATTTAAAAAAATACTCATTTTTATTTCATGTACAAACTATGCTAATAATATTTCTTAAGTTACCTTCCTAATTATGTCAGGTAAGAGGATATGACATATTCTTAACCTTAAAGATGTAGGCTGTTTTTCATATATTACTGTTATATAATCTAACTGATTCATTATTTGCTATTTCATGGCACTGTATTTCTCCCTGTTTCTGGTCATACCTGTATGACACAAATGTTTCACGTTATAGAAGAAGTATTTGTTATGTTATTCCTTAATTCCATAATTTCTCAGAAAGGTGTAAAAAGAGCGTCCATTAGCCAAAACAATTCTTACATGTATATATATATATATATATATATATATATATATATATATATATATACACACACACACACACACACACACACAAATATGGAATCAATGGATAGTACAGCATATTTGTTTTTCACATAACACCTATTATTATTCATCCTTTATATTAAGATTTCTCCATACCTGGTGTCTTTTCCTCTCTTCTTTCCCACAACTACTCAGTGTTATGCTTTGGATATGAGATGATGTTTTAGTAAGCTTTTTCACTGTTGTGACTAAAGGACACAAACCAGCACAATTGTAAAGGAAAGAAAGGTTTATTTATTGGGCTTATGGTTTCAAAGGTCTCAATACATAGACAGTAGGTTCCATTATTTAGGACTTGAGGTGAGGCAGGATATCATGGTGGAAGACTGTGGCAGAGGGAACCAGCTCACATGACAATCAGGAAGCAGAGAGAGAGAGATTCCATTTGCCAGATACAAATATATATCCAAAAGCCATGCCCCCATGTCTCACCTCCTCTAGCCATACTCTACCACTTCAGTTACTACTCAGTTAATCCCTATCAGGTGATTAATTCACTTATTGGGTTAAGACTCTTAACACAATCATTCTTTTTCCAAACTTTCTTGCATTGTCTTACATGTGAACTTTTGAGGGTCATCTCACATCCAAACTCTAATAGGTGACGTCCAAAAGCTCCTGTATGAATACAGTAGGTGAAATGACTAGATTTTCAGAGCAGAAACCTAAACAGTCCATCCTAGTTTAAATGGAATAGTAGGAACTGCATGCATGTAGGGCATAGTTGGAGTAGGTAGGTCACTGTGGGTGTGTCCTGAAGGGGTTCTTCTTTCCTGAGTACCCTTCCATTCTTTTTCTTTGCTTCCTGGCTACCATGAGTGGAGCATCTTTCTCTTGCCATGCCCTTCTTCATGATGTTCTGCCTCACCTTAAGCACAGAGCAATGGAGTCAATCAATTGATTAAAACCTCTGAAACTGTAAGTCAAAATACAATTTTCCTCCTCTAGGTTGTCATTGTCAGGTGGTTTGATCACAGAAACTTAAAACTGACTAACACAATCTATCCACTTGCCTTCTTTCCTCTCCCGAATTCCCACTATTCTCTCTCTATCCTGAGTTTCCTCCTGGATCATTTTGGAAGAGTGGAATTTAACCCATAATATCTTAGACATTTCATTATTTATGCCACAGAAACCAAATATTTTTCCTACAATTTCTTTAAGGTATTATAACATTGGGGCTAATACAGTGGCTAATGAATCCATATTGTTGAACTTCAAATCTTGGCTCTCTTACTTCCTATCTGTTCTTGTCTAATTCCTCAACTTCTATGTATCTCACATTCTTCTGGTAAAAAATAGTAGGGATTATAATTGTACTTACCGCCTGATAGCATTGTTGTAATAAGCAGCAAATCTAAAATATGAATTGCTGTTATAGTAATAACAACATCAGTCTTTGGCTCATTAGCCAAAGACTCTCATGATGACTGAAGGTGACTAATTGTCCCCGAAAGTAACATCTTCATAGCACTTTCAAGTTCTGACCCACTCTCTACCACTTGTTTAATGTCCTAAGCACCATTCTCATAGCTTTCCCACTACATGTAAGAGCTAATTTACCTGATCAGTTAGTTGGAATTGTAACTACTATAACTAAACATAATTGTCATTTACAATTTATTTCTTGTAGGAAATAATTGATGTTTAAGTTGTCATCCAGAAACAATGTCTTACAAGAAATAAATATCCAGTAGAGGATGCAGTAACCATCCACCAATTGTTGGCAGAGTCCTGTTTTGAAAATCGGAGGCATTATATCTTTATAGGATGAAACTAGTGAATTAGCACTTTCATCTCAAAATAATTGACTTTTTAGATGGAGTAAACTTACCTGGTATGATCAGTACTTCAGTCACAGTGTTTATAAACAAGCCATGGTTTACCATAAGACAGATTTCTTGCACAGTCCTCATAATAGTAAATCATTTGATTCTGTCTATCATGTTTGTTTCTTTCCTTACCATTCTGTGTTTCTTAATGCAATGACCCAGTTGACTACCCTCAGCTTTTCTCCTATCCAACCCATCGTATGTGTCTCCATTATGTTAACATTTCAAAGCCCTACTTCCAGAAAGTTACTTTTCACTATATCTTCATTCCTCAAGAACATAATCCTTGGCCCACCATTTGAATATTTCACCCTCCATCACAGGACTACGTGATCCATGGAGGCTATGGAATTGAACTTCCTAAATCTAAGAAGAGATTTATTTTTACAGGAATATGGAAAGACAAAAGAGAAATATCCCAAGAATCTCCATAATGATACTGATCTTGCTTACCAAATACTGGAAACTGGGGTAATATATTTTCTAATGCCACTCACAGCAACTGAATGGGAAGCAAAGGATAATTCTTAAATCTTTCCACAAAGGGTCAATAAACATTGACCTTGGGGTTGTTAGAAATCAGCAGGTCTGTAAGGTTGGGGGGTAAAAAGGAGTGCAAGGTAAGGTGAACTCTAATTATATTTTACCAATGAGAGTGTATTCAACTATCTCTCAGGTAAAGGCCAGATTCCAAACTCATCCTGGTTACTTGGTAGAAACTCAGATGTCTAGTTCTCACTCCAAGGAGATTTTGATGCAGTAGTTTTTCAGTTTCACTCTGAGAAATATAAATACATAACAAAAACATGTCACCTTGTTCTTTAACTTCAGTATTCACACATTTCCACAGGCTATTACCAATTTTTAAAATGCTACCTTTTTCCATGTCTGCACCTGTGAAAATCCATTTCTCCTTTGAAGACTTGAGCAAATGCAGTCTTTTCTCTGATAGAGTAATTACTTCCACCAATAAATTATTGTTCCTGATTCAGTGTATAGAATATAGACCGTTCTTAGGATTGGATTAGATTAGGAGTGTGTTAAGGGTACTGGGATAGGGGACTGCTAGGATTCTATTGGAAGGTGGAATCCAAATTTGTGCATTTAGGATTGGTAGCTTTCTTTTCACATGAGTTAAAATAACCCTAGAAATAATATTTGCCTAAAACATTTGGAAGTAACCCATGTCAAGCCCCAATCAGTCAGTTGTTTCCACTTGTTATATAAATTAAAGGTAACATATGGGGGTATTTCCAAACTTCTGACACCTGGACCCAACCCACAGACATTCCTATTTATTGGTATGGGGTATGACCTGGGAGTACACATTATTGAAAACTCCCTAGCAGATTCTGATATACTTTAGAGTTTGAAAATCATCAGATTAAAGCAACGTATGTCTAACACAATTTTGGAGGACTGTCAACCATGTCAGAGCACGAGACTTGGGGAAAAGGGGCAATAAACTGGTTCCCACAGTCAGCTCCATAAAATCAGTCATCCAGGAGTGGGATTGCTAACACTGATGTGGGGGAGGTCTGTGTATATAGTTGTAAGTTATATTAAAGCAGGTAATTGGCAGTGATGCACATGATAGACTAGGAGGCATTGTAACAGCTTGTAACTGGGTATATTTGAACCTAGGATTAACACCTAGGAATCACAGATGCATTTGATTCCAAACTCATGCTATTATTTTCCACCTGTCATCAAATTTCATAGTAATCAGAACCCCTGGAAAGATTATTAAAATTCCTTGGACTATCCCCTGGCAAATATTTGGGCAAGTTATTTTTGGTAACAGAATTAATTAGTCCTTTGGTTTTCTAGGGAAAATTGCACATTTAACTTTAATATATAAAAGAAATAAAACTAGAGCTAACCTAGGTCAAGTAGAAATTTATAGGAATTTAGTTTAAGCCTATTTGCAGCTTCTCCTTAACACATTCTCTATGACTTAGCTCTTAAAGTTTTCCCTCAAAGAGGAAAACTTCCTTAGGAAGTTTAAAATCTGGTTTTTGAATCTCTACTAAGTTTTATTTTTAATTAATTAATTAATTAGGTACCAGGGATTGAACCCAGGTGTGCTTAACCACTGAGCCATATGCCCAGCCCTTTTTTATGTTTTATGTTGAGCCAGGTTCTTGCTAAGTTGCTCAGGGCCTCGATAAATTGCTGAGGCTGGCTTTGAACTTGTGATCCTCCCGCCTCACCCTCCAAAGTTGCTGGCATTACCAATATGCATCACCACACCCAGCCTCTACTAAGTTTTAGAATACAAATATACTATAATATGGTAAAATAACCTATGACAATCCTTGCACAGTTGTGAATGAGTAAATGTACAAAAGTGTTAATTCAGTAATAAAAATGAAAACATTTTTAGAGATAATAAAATTGTCAGGCAAGGTAAAAGGTTAAAAGTTGAATCAATTATGATAGTTAAAGTAACTGATAGTTACTGAGCATTTAATATTGACCAAGTACTACACTGGATACTTTATGTATACTATAGTCATTTATCCTTCTCAGCAATTGTGTTAAGTCATATAAAAGCAAAATTTTCAATGGACAAAATTAACAGATGAGGAATACTATATTGAATTGTAATAGGAAGAATACCCAGAGCTCAATCTTAACTCAATTATGCTGAAATAAAGGGCAAGAGGGTTTTTTAACACTGGGTTGAACTATGGGAAAAGTACTGGAGGACATCTGAGTTTGTCAACTGACTTTGTCCAAAGGGAAATTATGCTTCTCATATTTTTATGACAGAAGCTACTTTTGCAACTTAGAATGTACCCACCAAAGTTTGGCTCTCACTCTCCTACAGACATTGGTAAAAATGAGTTCTTATTTCTTGATTATTTCATTTCAAAGGGATGACTCCTGTGTATTTGAGAAAGACTTATTCCTGGGTTGTAAAACTGGCAAGAGGCTTTTAAACAGACTCATATTGCAAAACATCAAAGGAAGGAGTTTACAAGTTTTCTAAATAAATACTCTTAAGAAAATGAAGGGCAGGGTCCTTAATCAGTAAGAAGCCTAACTAAAATTTAATCAAACTGAGGGGAACATTAAGGCCATCTTGTCTGTAGATACTATTATATTCTGCATTTTACAGATGACGAAATTGAGGTTTAGAAAAAGCAAGGTCTTTTTCAAGATTGTACTTCTATTAAATGTAGAAATCAGATAAAATCTCATGTGCATTTCATGTAAACATAATCTACCACTTTGTGATACTGCATTTGCATACAGCCTAGGATATACCATGAAACTCTGAAAAAGAAAGAAGTGTATGTCCTCAAAATGACACATTTAAATCCTTTCAAAAAATAGAAATGTCAATTAATATTTTGTTCATTACAACAACAGTAATTAAAAATGGAAATGATAAAAATAAGTTGATTTTTCTTTCTCTTTGTAGATCCAAAGAAAAAGATTTTAAGAAGAAGTAAACCATGGTTACATTGAGAGAGCTGGAAGTTGATGGGAAGAATTTCAGTGTTACACAATTCTAAGATTTTTAAAAATATTTTCATCTTTATTTGTTTTGAAAATGTTTTAGGATTACATACAAAAAAGCAAAAAAAAATAGAAATGGTGAGAGGAAAAAAGAGAAGAGTAAATGGGAGAAAGAAAAAAGAGAATGAGAGAAGGAGATAAGGGAAAGAGAAAAGGAAGAGGAAAAAGAAAGGTGAGAGAATAAAACAAGAGCATTGTAAAGGAATGAATAAGAGGGAAAGATGGGAAAAGAGAAGATAGAGAGGTAACTGAAAGAAAAATAGAAAAATGAATTATAAAATGGACAAAAGAAAGGAAAAGGGAACAAAATAATATTTATGGGAGTAAAATGATGCTAAAGAATAAGAAAGAAAATAAGAATAAAAGACATAGGAAAGAAAGAAATGAATGGAGGGAGGAATACTGAGGAAGAAAAGAAAGAAGCAAAGGCATAACCAAATTGAAATGTTTCATAACTGCTAATGTAGGGCTACAAGTTTGGTTCTCAGAATTGTTACAATATCTTTCAAATATTTATATTTATATTCTCAATCATGATTTGACTCTAAAAGAAATGAATCTCATAGAAGAAGATAGTGGAGTCATGGTCACTTGATAATGGGAAGGGTAGAGGCCAAGGGGCAGGAGGAACAGAGATTACAAGGTGGGTACCAACAACTAGAAGAATGAGATGTTATACTCCATTTATGTATGGTGTGTCAAAATGCATCTACTGTTATGTATTAACTAATTAAAACAAATAAAAAATTAATAAAGCAATCCTAGGATTCTAGAATAAGACAGGTATACAAAGTTAGAGACAAGTATATGCACATTTGTTCATACTTACCCATGAAACAAACACCCTGGAACTGAAATTATAAAGGCATTCATAAATATGGGCTCAAATTCTATTATATAAAGTGTTTAAATACATTTATTCACTATTCAGTTAGCCTTTGATAATTTTTTCCTATTCATCTTAATGTCTCAGGATAGAAGGTGACCTGATATATGGGTGTTGTCCTCAAGGATAAACAGAGAGAAAGTTAACAGATATTTCCTAGTTCTTTTATGTACTGAAGGGCTTGCTGCTGTGCAGCTGGGATCTGGAAACTGCATGGATCTTGCAAGCAAACCTAATCCCCTGCCAGTTTTATTAAAAAAAGTTTTACTAGAATATAAAAATAAAAGAAAGTAGGTACCAAAATACAGTTAGAGAGGAAGAATTAGTTCTCTTTTTCTATAGCATAGTAGGGTGATTACAGAAATTTTAATATGATTCGAAATAACCAGTAAAGAGATATCCAAAGTTTCCCAATACACAGAAATGATAAATGAGGAGATGAAAATGATAATCACCCTGATTTGAATATTACACATTGTATACATACATCCAAATTATCACATTCTATTCCATAAATATGTACAAATATTATATGAGTTAAATTTTTTTGTGCTTTATTAGGGCATTATAGATAAATGTAATAGTGTGGTTCATTTTGGCATAATCATAAATGCATAAAACATAGTTTTCTAGTTCTCTGTCCTTAGTGCTCCTCCTTTATCTCCTGGCATCCCCCACCCTGTTCTCCTTCCTCTCCTCTACTGGTCTTCTTCTTATTTATTTATTTTAATTGTTGCATTGTAGTTATACATAAAGTGGAATTCATTGTGATGTATTAATACATGCATATAAATTGGTAAAATTTATTCCTCAGTAATTCTCCTCACCCATTCCTCCTCCCTTCCCCTGAATCTACTTCACAGTTCCCCTTTTATAGAAATGTTGATGCTCTCTTCACAGTACAGAAATAGGAATTTTGTCAGGAGTATTCCTTATGCTTTTCATGAACTCCTGCTTAACATTTACTAGTTTATCTGAAGTACTAGAGGAGGTATAAGGAGTGAGTAGGGCTCTGGGCTTACATTATACATCTTAGTGATTTTCCCTCTAATCATAAGGAAGAAATTATCTTTTAAAAATAAAATCTCCAGGAATTCGTGGTTCCTATAAAATACTCTATGACCCCATTTATGTGAGATATCAAAGTAGTCAAATTCATTGAAGCATTAATTAGAACAGTGTAAATGTCCTCCAGGTGCATTCATGCTGTTGCAAATGGTAGTATTTCTTTTTTAAAAAAGCACACACATCACATTTTAAAATTAACAAAAAATATTTATTCAGGAACACATTGTTTAATTTCCACATATTTGTGCATTTTTAAGTGTTCCATTTTCATTGATTTCTAGTTTCATACCATTGTGGTTAGGGGAGATACTTGAGATGTCTTCAACCTTGTTCAGTTTGTTGAGACTTGTCTTATGGCCTAATGTATATACCATCCTGGAGACTTTTACATGTGTGCCTAAGAGGAAAGCCTATTCTCTCACTGTTGGGTGGAATGTTCTGTATATGGTGGTTAGGTCCATTCATAACTCACATTTTTTATTGTATATCCATTAAAAATTTGTTGGTAGTATATATATTTTAATATTTTTTCTTTTAACTTCTAGATAGGAGGTAAATATGTTTTACACATTACCAACGCAGAGTTAGAGTATTCTGTGTATTACTGTATAATTAGCTTCACCAGGAAGTTCTGTACTTTTATGTGCTTTCATGTTACTAATTAGCATACTTTCATTTCAACTTTAAGAATCCTTTAGCATTTTTGGTAAGTCAGGCCTAGTGTTGATGAACTCCCTCAGTTTTTGCTTGTCTGGGAAAATCTTTATCGCTCCCTATTTCTTTCTTGACATTTTTTTTCCTTTCAGCACTTTTAATATATCATTCTATACTCTCATGAGCTGCAGTTTCTTCTGAGAAAAGTCTCTTTTAATGCTTCCTAAGAACATCAAGATAATACTCTGGTTCCTATGAGTCTCCACCTCTCTTGCATAATTCTAACCTTCCCCAACCATCCATTCAGTCAAAATGATCACCTCAGTATCTGGGTTGGTTGAAGAAAAAGTGGGACTATTAGGCAGTATCCTATACATCTGGGAGAACTAAGTAGTCTCTGAGCACACTCTCACTTTCCCTTGTGTGAGAAATCTTGGGCAGAAGGGGTTCCCTGTTGGCACTGATTGGTGCCAACTTTGAGGAGAGTATACAAATAAACAATACATCTATTATTGGAATATTTCACTGTAGTGGTCTGTCTTAACTTCTTTGCTGGACTCCTGGACTCCCACAAATGTACTCATGCTCATGAAAAGTTGTCAAAATTGATGTTTCTATAGAGTTGACAGTTGCGAACACATATTCCACCATCTTGCTGTTATTATCATTTTGGTCTAAAATTAGTTTTTGATGGTTTTTGTGTACCTACCATAACAGAATACTTTAAATGAACTTTTAAAAAAATGTTAAAATAATTACATAAAATAGGTTCAACAGTTTTCTCTCATCCATGCCTATTCTGTCTTGAATTTTTTCTTAGAAGCAAGTAACACTGGTTATCTGAAAATTCATCCAAACTCTAATTACTGCTACCAGTTTATTTTTAATCCTATGAAGTGTTATTTCTGTTTATAGTGTCCATTCTTAATTTTTATTCAAGGTAAATTTCATTATACAGTGAGGATATCTCTGTAAAGAAAATTTTGTTTCTATAAACTAAATCCTGAAAGGGTGAAAAAATGTGTATATATATAGGCTGGTGCATTTCACAATAGGGCATTTCCTTTCACTATTTCTGCTTATGGTGGACAAGGTACATCTTTGAGCCACAGTTATGAAGGTGAGTTGCTTAACTAGTTTTGTTCCACACTCCTAGTTACAGAGAGCCTTTTGGATACATGTTTATTTTTAACAGTCCCTCAAAGGTGTCCTTTAGTTGGAAATTTATGAAGAACATGAACAGGTTTCTTGGGAATGTCTATAAAGCAGTGGTTCTCAAACTGACCCTGTCCTTGAATCAATCTGAACAGCTTGTTTAAAGATTCCCAGGCCTCACATTGTTTTTGTTTCACATGGATAGGATTTTTTTTCCTGCCTCAGTATTGTTATTGCTGGAACTTAGAACTTGTTTATGCAGTCTCTATGGAAGGGATTGAGTCAGTATGCCATAGAATATCCCCACCCAATAGAATATAATGTAAATAATGTATGTAATTTAGTATTTTCTAGTAGTTTCAGTTCAAAAGTAAAAATAAACAAATTAAATAAACAATATTTTTGGACCCAATATAACAAAACTATTATCATTTCATCATGCAAATAAAATAAAAATGTGCTGAGATATTTTGCATTATTTTATATTCATACTAAGTATACAAAATCCAGTATACATTTTGCACTTATAATTCATCTCAGTTTGGATTAGTCATATTTCAAATGCAGATTATTCTCATTTGTATACATGCCACTCTATTAGTGTAGATCTAGAAGACCTTGATTGTGTCTTTATAATATTGCAGTGATGGCTCTACTTTAAGTGCTTCAAGTCTTCATCTGTATTTTTTTTAATGTACATCACTCCTGCCAAGCTGTAGCGAAATTTCCTTTTAATGGTGTTTGAACAGAGAATATACTCCTGCTGGTGCATGACAATGGTTACCAGATCTTTGTATATACAATGTCATCACAAACATTCTATGGGAAGTAATAGTTCTTTTACTTCTTGTTTATTTATTCTTGCCTAGTATTATCTGGGATTTATAAATAATATTTCCCAATGCATATTTGGTTTACTATAAAAACTGACTACCAAGCTTGAATCCATTTACAATGTGAAATATATGTCTAACATCAGACAGAAAATAATGGTCAACAGAAGAGTTATCTGTGAGTAGAAATAGTGTTTTGTGAGTGTGTAGGGACTAGTCAAAGAATTATGGTCCTGAGACGCATGGAACTTGAAAAACTGATAGCATATATAAGATCATATGTAAGACTAACCATGTGAGCATAGGATAGAAATACTTCTGTATTACAATGGATTTACATGTATAAAAATAATGGATTAAAAAAACCTTAGGCTAGTGCTTCAGTAATTTTATTAGGTATAGAAATAGATTTCATAGGAAACTCAGTCAAATATAGAAACTAAGTGGTGTGATAAGAAAGCAACAATTTCAAAGCATGCATTTTTATATCTCAAAAGGCAAATTTCATATATTGTAATGTTAGTCTACAATTAACATAACCCACTCAAGTAAAATATATTGTCTATTTATAATTAGAGCAACAGGAATAACCAAAATTTGGGGAGAGAGATAATTCTAAAGACAAAATATAATCATGCCAAATTCTAATTGACTGAAAGTTTTCTCACAGAATCATGGCAAAACAAACAAACAAACAACAACAACAACAAAAAAACCTTCATTGCCTATGTATGGTCATGCCAAATTACCAGGAGAGAGAGAAAAAAAATGCACAAGACAGGGCCAAGAAAAAAACAAACAAAACCCCCCATAAAAACCCAAGGTTGGGAAGGAAGAATAAGAAATTTCATAAACAACCCTGAGAAGCATTTACAGTGAAATTTAAAAATCAAATAAGAAACTATAGGTATTTCAGTTTGGGTGCTTTTGATTGTAAGTAGCAGAATTGTTTTAAACAATGAAAAAATGTATTAGCATAACAGTGTTGGAAAAGTCGAGGAGCAAGAATTCAGGCACTAGCATTCTTCTGGCTCAGTTTCTGATTCCTTCAACTCTGTCCTCCTCGTGTAGCAGTTATTTTTTGTGATATTCTTCCTCATTTTATAAAAATAGTTATATCAGTTACAGTTCTTATATCAGTATACTGCACTTTGATACAAAAGTCCAGACCTTTATTGTGAACCAAAGTGAACAAATCATGGTGTCTAGAGGAATACTATATTTTCATATTGCTTTAGATTAGAGTTATTGACAATTCATAATTTGATATTGCAGAAGTAAAATCGTGGTAATTGGATTATGCTTCTCAATGCTCACTCCCACAATGAGGGTTAATCCTACCCAAATTGCATGGCTACCTCACAGTGAGGGAAAGATGGAATGGATGCTGTGTTGACAAAAAAAAAAATCCAATTTAACAGAGAATAGGAAATTTGTCCTTGGGTGATATGTCTAAGAATATATCCAGAGAAGTTTCAGTTAATCATAGTCTGATCTAATTAAAGAGAACACCTTGCTTTCATTTTCATGTTTAACAGATGACTGAGTCCTTTGCAAATAAACAGGCCATATTACATTTGAGTACAATTATTATGAAGACTTTGAAAAATTATTCTCAATTAAATAAATATGCAATCATTAAATATTATAATATAAAATATCTTTATCTAAACAGAATAAAGTAGTATCTACATCATGATTTTAATAAGCAATTTACTAGATGGATATAGTTTGTTTTTTGAATCACACCAGTGTAAACCATTTGTTCCATTTTATTTCTTCCCAAATAAACTGTTTTCTGTTATGAAGTCATATAAAAGAAAGTAGAGTTAATAATTAGCTGATCAATTTGAGTTATCTAGAAAGACTATTTGTATAATTTGAGAATCTTTATAATCTATACATGTTGATCTTTAGTGGTTTTTACTCAAAATAAACCCTTGATATTATATGAATGGATACCGAGTACTGTTTTTGTGAGATCCTCTTTTATTTGGCCTTTGTGTGGGGGAAAGTGAGTGTATGTGTCTATATGTGTTTGGATCTAGGAAAGTGTTGTCCAAGAACAATATTATACAAGTAGCATGCAATTTTATATTTACTTTCCATTTTAAAAATAAAATATATTTTAGACAATATCCTTTAAAAATATATAGTAACCCAGTATATTCAAAATATTATTTAAACATTAATCCAATGAAAATGAGACATTTTGTCCCTTTTTATTTAGTTTTCAAAATTACTGTGCATATTATACATACTAATTTGGGCTAGCTGCATTTCATGTGCTCAGTAGTGCCATGTAGCTAGTGACTCCCTGTTATGGTTTGAATGTGAGTTATCCTCCAAAAGTTCATGTGTGAGACAATGCAAGAAGGTTCAGAGCAGAAATGATTGGTCTGTGAAAGTCTTAACCCAATTAGTGAATTAATCACCTGATAGGGATTAACTGAGTGGTAACTGAAGTGGTCAGGTGTGGCTGGTGGAAGGTTGGGATTGAGGGGGTGTGGCTTTGGGGTATATATTTATATCTGGTAAATAGAGTCTCATTGCCTCTGCTTTCTGATCATCATGTAAGTTGCTTCCCTCTACCAAACTCCCCAGCTTTGATGTTCAGCCTCAACTTGAGCCCCAAGAAATATAGCCAGCCTTCTATGTACTAAGACATCTGAAACCGTGAGTCCTCAAATAAACTTTCCTCCTCTACAATTGTTCTAGTTGGGAATTTTAGTCAAACTGGGGAAATAGCTGACTTAAACACTCTCATATTGTATGGCAATAATAATTGTAGGTCTACAATTATTAGTGATTGTTCTCTATATAGTTCAGTGAGTGTGAATATTAGTCAAGAGTTTAGTATAATTTCTAATATACAGAATTGTCCTAAATGATTGTTAAACTTTGCTTCTATTTACTTTAATGATATACTCCTCTTAGTTTTGTCCTTAGCACATATTCAATATAGTTTAATTCTATGTGCTGAATCTTTATTAATCCTTTTTAAAGAAATCCTAACTCTACTACCCTTTTCATATCACCCTTTGAAAATTTACTCAGATGAGTGCCAAAGGCTGCCATTATTCTACATTTTCAATATTCTCTCCCTTTCTAGATTATTTTTTCTGTACCTTTTCATCTATATTCTTAAACTTTTGGAATTAGCTCAAAATCAACTTTCTTAAGATATTTATGGTATTGTTTTCCTTATGTTCATATTCACTTACCAAATAATTAAAATTGAATGATATTTCTTAAGTTCCATGTCTCCAGCTTCATCTATATAAAGTTCATTCAGATAGCAAACATGCTAAGAATCATTTTCATGCATTGGTAAAGAAATGACAAAATAGTTAAAGTGACAGATACAATCCATTTTCTTGCAATGTGAAAGTATTTCCAAATGCTTGTTTATTTAAGTGAAATTAATTTAAGATTAATATCAATGGGTTACTAGTACATATTGCAAAAAACCTTACTGATGAGGTTAAAGAAACATGTCATAAGGCTGTAATTTGAACACAACAGATGGAAAACCATCCTGTGTCCAAATATTTTCCTAATATATAGTTGCCTCCCTATTTTCTTCTCCCATCTTCATATCATTATTTCAACTGAACAAATTTGACCAAAGAGTGTATTTATAAAATTGTGAACTGTGAAGTCATACAGCTTTGGGCTCAGAGCTATATTACTCACTGGTTGTGTGACCTTGAACAACTGTTTTTTGGTTCTTTAGTTATTAGAGTTTTCATAAAGGTTAGGAATGATAATTTATCTTACTAGTTGTTGGGAGAATTAAGTAAAATAATCTATGTTTGTATCTAGTTAGCATCAAATAAAATTATTATTGTTTTTATTAATAATAATAACAATGTAAATTATCTTCAGTAACAGTGCATATGATTACTAATATAACTTTTGACTTCAAGAGATGATTTTTGGAGTATAGGTAGATTTGCTCACTTTACCATGTCTTACAACATTTCTTTTTTTTTTTTTTTTTTTTTTTTTTTTTTTTTTTTTTTTTTTTTTTCTCAATTTTTTTTTTTTTTTTTTTTTTTTTTTTTTTTTTTTTTTTTTATTGGTCGTTCATAACATTACATAGTTCATAATACATCATATTACACAGTTTGATTCACGTGGATTATGAACTCTCCCTTTTACCCCATATACAAATTGCTGTATCATATCAGTTTCCCTTCCATTGCTTGACATATTGCCTTTCTAGTGTCTGATGTATTCTGCTGTCTGTCCTATTCTCTACTATCCCCCCACCCCTCCCCTCCCCTCCCCTCCCCTCCCCTTTTCTTTCTCTACCCCTTCTACTGTAAATCATTTCTTCCATTTGTATTATCTTGTCTTGCCCCTCCTTTCCTCTTATATGACATTTTGTATAACCCTGAGGATCGCCTTCCATTTCCATGCAATTTCCCTTCTCACTCCCTTTCCCTCCCACCTCTCATCCCTGTTTAATGTAAATCTTCTTCTCAAGCTCTTCGTCCCTACCCTGTCCTTGTTTACTCCCCTTATATATCAAGCTCCTTGATCCATTTTGAGTTAACTTTTGTGCACGGGGAGAGATAGGGATTCAGATTCATTTTGGTGCAAATGGATTTCCAGTTTTCCCAGCACCATTTGTTGAAGATGCTATCTTTCCTCCATTGCATGCTTTTAGCCCCTTTATCAAAAATAAGATAGTTGTAGTTTTGTGGATTGGTTACTGTGTCCTCTATTCTGTACCATTGGTCCACCCGCCTGTTTTGGTACCAGTACCATGCTGTTTTTGTTACTATTGCTCTGTAGTATAGTTTGAAGTCTGGTATCGCTATACCGCCTGATTCACACTTCCTGCTTAGTATTGTTTTTGCTATTCTGGGTCTTTTATTATTCCATATGAATTTCATGATTCTTTTATCGATTTCTGCAAGATATGCTGTTGGGATTTTGATTGGCATTGCATTGAACTTATATAGGACTTTTGGTAATATCGCCATTTTGATGATGTTAGTTCTGCCTATCCATGAGCAGGGTATATTTTTCCATCTTCTAAGGTCTTCTTCTATGTCTTTCTTTAGGGTTCTATAATTTTCATTGTATAAATCTTTCACCTCTTTTGTTAGGTTGATTCCCAAGTATTTTATTTTTTGGGGGGATATTGTGAATGGAGTAGTTGTCCTCATTTCCGTTTCGGAGGATTTGTCGCTGATATACAGGAATGCCTTTGATTTATGCGTGTTGATCTTATATCCTGCCACTTTGCTGAATTCATTTATTAGCTCTAATAGCTTCTTTGTAGACCCTTTTGGGTCTGCTAGGTATAGAATCATATCATCTGCAAATAGTGATAATTTAAGTTCTTCTTTTCCTATTTTTATGCCTTTAATTTCTTTCGTCTGCCTTATTGCTCTGGCCAGTGTTTCGAGGACTATGTTGAACAGAAGTGGTGAGAGAGGGCATCCCTGTCTTGTACCAGATCTTAGAGGGAATGCCTTCAATTTTTCTCCATTCAGAATGATGTTGGCCTGTGGCTTATCATAGATTGCTTTTACAATGTTGAGGTATGATCCAGTTATCCCTAATTTTTCTAGAGTTTTGAACATAAAGGGATGCTGTACTTTGTCGAATGCTTTTTCTGCATCTATCGAGATGATCATATGGTTCTTATTTTTAAGTCTATTGATGTGGTGGATAACATTTATTGATTTCCGTATATTGAACCAACCTTGCATACCAGGGATGAATCCTACTTGATCATGGTGTATAATTTTTTTGATATGT
Organism: Urocitellus parryii; assembly: GCF_045843805.1. Lineage (NCBI taxonomy): Eukaryota > Metazoa > Chordata > Mammalia > Rodentia > Sciuridae > Urocitellus > Urocitellus parryii. The sequence goes on along the minus strand of NC_135547.1, from coordinate 51,825,262 downwards.
ATTTGAATCCGATTCGCCAGAATTTTATTGAGGATTTTTGCATCAAGGTTCATTAGAGATATTGGTCTGTAGTTTTCTTTCTTTGAAGTGTCTTTGTCTGGTTTCGGAATCAGGTTGATGTTGGCCTCGTAGAATGAATTTGGAAGTTCTCCCTCTTTTTCTATTTCCTGAAATAGCTTGAAAAGTATTGGTGTTAGTTCCTCTTTAAAGGTTTTGTAAAACTCTGCTGTATACCCGTCCGGTCCTGGGCTTTTCTTAGTTGGTAGTCTTTTGATGGTTTCTTCTATTTCCTCTATTGTTATTGGTCTGTTTAGGTTGTCTATATCCTCCTGGCTCAATCTGGGCAGATCGTAAGACTCAAGGAATTTATCTATGCCTTCACTATCTTCTATTTTATTGGAGTATAAGGATTCAAAGTAATTTCTGATTATCTTCTGTATTTCTGTAGTGTCTGTTGTGATATTGCCTTTTTCATCCCGTATGCTAGTAATTTGGGTTCTCTCTCTTCTTCTCTTCGTTAGCATGGCTAAGGGTCTGTCAATTTTATTTATTTTTTCAAAGAACCAGCTTTTAGTTTTGTCAATTTTTTCAATTGTTTCTTTTGTTTCAATTTCATTAATTTCAGCTCTGATTTTAATTATTTCTTGCCTTCTACTTCTTTTGCTGTTGTTTTGCTCTTCTTTTTCTAGGATTTTGAGATGAAGTATGAGATCATTTATTTGTTGGTTTTTTCTTTTTTTGAGGAATGAACTCCAAGCAATGAATTTTCCTCTTAGAACTGCTTTCAATGTGTCCCAAAGATTCCGATATGTTGTGTCTGTGTTTTCATTTAACTCTAGGAATTTTTTAATTTCCTCCTTGATGTCTTCTAATACCCATTGATCACTCAGCAACCTATTGTTCATTCTCCAGGTGGTGCTTGATTTTTCCTTTCTTCTTTTATCATTGATTTTCAGTTTCATTCCATTATGATCAGACAAGATGCATGGTATTATCTCTACCTCTTTGTATTGTCTAAGAGTTGCCCTGTGACATAGTATATGGTCTATTTTTGAGAAGGTTCCATGTGCTGCTGAGAAAAAAGTGTAGCTACTTGATGTTGGGTGGTATAGTCTATATATGTCAATTAAGTCTAGGTTGTTAATTGTGTTATTGAGTTCTATAGTTTCCTTATTTAACTTTTGTTTGGAAGATCTGTCCAGTGGTGAGAGAGGTGTGTTGAAGTCTCCCATGATTACTGTATGGTGGTCTATTAGACTCTTGAACTTGAGAAGAGTTTGCTTGATGAACACGGCTGCACCATTATTTGGGGCATATATATTTATGATTGTTATGTCTTGTTGGTGTATGGTTCCCTTGAGCAGTATGAAGTGTCCTTCTTTATCCCTTTTGATTAGCTTTGGCTTGAAATCTATTTTATTAGATATGAGTATGGACACTCCTGCTTGTTTCCGTGGTCCATATGAGTGATATGATTTTTCCCAACCTTTCACCTTCAGTCTATGTACATCTTTTCCTATCAAATGCGTCTCCTGTAGACAGCATATTGTTGGGTCTTGTTTTGTGATCCATTCTACTAGCCTGTGTCTCTTAATTGGTGAGTTTAAGCCATTAACATTTAGGGTTATTATTGAGATATGGTTTGTTCTTCTATCCATATTTGTTTATTGATGTTACTAAACCTGATTTGTTATCCTCTTTGACTACTTTCCCCCCTTTACTGTCCAACCTCCCATTGTTGGTTATCAATGTTATTTTCCATTTCCTCTTCCTGTAATGTTTTGCCAAGGATTTTTTGAAGAGATGGTTTTCTAGCTGCGAATTCTTTTAACTTTTGTTTATCATGGAAGGTTTTAATTTCATCTTCTAACCTGAAGCTTAATTTCGCCGGATACACGATTCTTGGTTGGAATCCATTTTCTTTAAGCGTTTGAAATATGTTATTCCAGGATCTTCTAGCTTTTAGAGTCTGTGTTGAGAGATCAGCTGTTATCCTGATTGGTTTACCCCTAAATGTAATCTGCTTCCTTTCCCTTGTAGCTTTTAAAATTCTCTCCTTATTCTGTATGTTGGACATCTTCATTATAATGTGTCTAGGTGTGGATCTCTTATGATTTTGCACATTCGGCGTCCTGTAGGCTTCTAGGATTTGGGATTCTGTCTCATTCTTCAAGTCTGGGAAGTTTTCTTGTATTATTTCACTGAATAGATTGCTTAATCCTTTGGTTTGGAGCTCTGTGCCTTCCTGTATCCCAATGACTCTTAAGTTTGGTCTTTTGATGTTATCCCATAGCTCTTGAATGTGCTGCTCATGGTTTCTTAGTAGACTTGCTGAGCTATCTATGTTCTTTTCAAGTTGAAATACTCTGTCTTCATTGTCTGATGTTCTATCTTCTAAGTGATCCACTCTGCTGGTAGTATTCTCAATTGAGTTTTTAAGTTGGTTTATTGTTTCCTGCATTTCTAGTATTTCTATTTGTTTGTTTTTTATTACCTCTATCTCCCTGTGAAATTGATCTTTTACCTCCTGGATTTGTTTGTCGATGTGATCTTTCATTGTCTGATTTTGCTGTCTCATGTCTTCCTTGAGACTCCAGATCATCTGAAGCATGTATGTCCTGAGCTCTCTATCTGACATTCCATCTGTTGCAGCTATTACCTCTTCTAAAGTTGAGTTGACCTGCATTGCCTGTGGTCCTTTCTTTCCTTGTCGTTTCATACCGCTGGCGTTTCTTTCTGCTTGGTGAAATTGTTGTGTCTTTGATATTTTCCCTCTATTTATTTATATTGCTCTTGTATAGTTGGAAAATCACTCTTGCAGGGCAGGTAGTGGTTGTGATCCTCCTCCAATTAGTGTGAACCATCTACCATGCTGGCAGGCCCTAGGTCTGCTTTGCTGGTCGGTCAAAGGTCCACCTACTCAGCAGGCGCCAGGGGCACCTGTGTCACTCCGTAGGTTGCTGGGCCTAACCTCCCGATGGGTTGCAGGTTCGCCTCGTTTGCAGGCTCTGGGGGAGGGGCCGATTCCACCCCTCAGCAGGCTTTGGGCCCGCTCTGTTGTTGTTCACAGTCCCCCGCCTACCTGCAGACACTGGGGGAGGGGACGGGCCTAGCCCTCAGCCGTCCACCGGACCTGTCCTAGTGGGTCCGGTCCGCGTTCCCTGCAGGCGCGTGTATCTGCTGTCTCTTGGCTGGTTGCTGGGCCTGACCCGCCCGCCCGTGGCTTGCAGGTTCGCCTCGCTTGCAGGCACTGGGGGAGGGGCCGGTTCCGCCCCTCAGCAGGCTTTGGGGCCGCTCTGCTGTTGTTCCCAGTCCCCCGCCTACCTGCAGACACTGGGGGAGGGGACGGGCCTAGCCCTCAGCCGTCCACCGGACCTGTCCTAGTGGGTCCAGTCCGCGTTCCCTGCAGGCGCGTGTATCTGCTGTCACTTGGCTGGTTGCTGGGCCTGACCCGCCCGCCCGTGGCTTGCAGGGTCGCCTCGCTTGCAGGCACTAGGGGAGGGGCCGGTTCCGCCCCTCAGCAGGCTTTGGGGCCGCTCTGCTTTTGTTCACAGTCCCCCGCCTACCTGCAGACACTGGGGGAGGGGACGGGCCTTGCCCTCAGCTGTCCACCGGACCTGTCCTAGTGGGTCCGGTCTGTGTTCCCCGCAGGCACGTGTATCTGCTGTCTCTTGGCTGGTTGCTGGGCCTGACCCGCCCGCCCGTGGCTTGCAGGTTCGCCTCGCTTGCAGGCACTGGGGGAGGGGCCGGTTCCGCCCCTCAGTAGGCTTTGGGGCCGCTCTGCTGTTGTTCCCAGTCCCCCGCCTACCTGCAGACACTGGGGGAGGGGACGGGCCTAGCCCTCAGCCGTCCACCGGACCTGTCCTAGTGGGTCCAGTCCGCGTTCCCTGCAGGCGCGTGTATCTGCTGTCACTTGGCTGGTTGCTGGGCCTGACCCGCCCGCCCTAGGCTTGCAGGTTCGCCTCGCTTGCAGGCACTAGGGGAGGGGCCGGTTCCGCCCCTCAGCAGGCTTTGGGGCCGCTCTGCTTTTGTTCCCAGTCCCCCGCCTACCTGCAGACACTGGGGGAGGGGACGGGCCTTGCCCTCAGCTGTCCACCGGACCTGTCCTAGTGGGTCCGGTCTGCGATCCCCGCAGGCGCGTGTATCTGCTGTCTCTCGGCTGGTTGCTGGGCCTGACCCGCCCGCCCGTGGCTTGCAGGGTCGCCTCGCTTGCAGGCACTGGGGGAGGGGCCGGTTCCGCCCCTCAGCAGGCTTTGGGGCCGCTCTGCTTTTGTTCACAGTCCCCCGCCTACCTGCAGACACTGGGGGAGGGGACGGGCCTTGCCCTCAGCTGTCCACCGGACCTGTCCTAGTGGGTCCGGTCTGTGTTCCCCGCAGGCGCGTGTATCTGCTGTCTCTTGGCTGGTTGCTGGGCCTGACCCGCCCGCCCGTGGCTTGCAGGTTCGCCTCGCTTGCAGGCACTGGGGGAGGGGCTGGTTCCGCCCCTCAGCAGGCTTTGGGGCCGCTCTGCTGTTGTTCCCAGTCCCCCGCCTACCTGCAGACACTGGGGGAGGGGACGGGCCTAGCCCTCAGCCGTCCACCGGACCTGTCCTAGTGGGTCCAGTCCGCGTTCCCTGCAGGCGCGTGTATCTGCTGTCACTTGGCTGGTTGCTGGGCCTGACCCGCCCGCCCGTGGCTTGCAGGGTCGCCTCGCTTGCAGGCACTAGGGGAGGGGCCGGTTCCGCCCCTCAGCAGGCTTTGGGGCCGCTCTGCTTTTGTTCCCAGTCCCCCGCCTACCTGCAGACACTGGGGGAGGGGACGGGCCTTGCCCTCAGCTGTCCACCGGACCTGTCCTAGTGGGTCCGGTCTGTGTTCCCCGCAGGCACGTGTATCTGCTGTCTCTTGGCTGGTTGCTGGGCCTGACCCGCCCGCCCGTGGCTTGCAGGTTCGCCTCGCTTGCAGGCACTGGGGGAGGGGCCGGTTCCGCCCCTCAGTAGGCTTTGGGGCCGCTCTGCTGTTGTTCCCAGTCCCCCGCCTACCTGCAGACACTGGGGGAGGGGACGGGCCTAGCCCTCAGCCGTCCACCGGACCTGTCCTAGTGGGTCCAGTCCGCGTTCCCTGCAGGCGCGTGTATCTGCTGTCACTTGGCTGGTTGCTGGGCCTGACCCGCCCGCCCTAGGCTTGCAGGTTCGCCTCGCTTGCAGGCACTAGGGGAGGGGCCGGTTCCGCCCCTCAGCAGGCTTTGGGGCCGCTCTGCTTTTGTTCCCAGTCCCCCGCCTACCTGCAGACACTGGGGGAGGGGACGGGCCTTGCCCTCAGCTGTCCACCGGACCTGTCCTAGTGGGTCCGGTCTGCGATCCCCGCAGGCGCGTGTATCTGCTGTCTCTCGGCTGGTTGCTGGGCCTGACCCGCCCGCCCGTGGCTTGCAGGGTCGCCTCGCTTGCAGGACTCTTACAACATTTCTAAGTGGATATCTTGTTCATTTCCAAACCTCTTCATGTTGAAAAACATCTGAACTCTTAAAAATATAAATACCTATAATTGTTTTTTATTTGTTCTTTTTAGTTATACATGACATTAAAATGCATTTTGATACAACTTCACAAGTATGGAATGTATCTTATTCTAACTAGGCCCCCTTTCTTGTGGATGTAGATGATGGTTAGCTTTATTGTAGTGTATTGATATATGTAAATAGGAATGTTAAGTAAGATTCATTATTTCCCTTTCCCATCCCTTCCTTTCATTCCCCTTTGTCAAATCTATTAAACTTACATTCTTCAACCCCACATTATTGTGAGTTAGCTTTACATATACCAGTGAAAACATTTGACCATTGGCTTATAGGGATTAGCTTATTTAACTGAGCATGAGAGTCTCCAGATCCATAAATTTACTGGCACATGTCAAAAAGTCATTCTTTATGGCTAAGCAATACTCCATATTTTATATATATATATATATATATATATATAAAAAATGGGATATATATATATATATATATAAAATATATATAATATATATATAATATATATAATATATATATAATATATATATAATATATATATAATATATATAATATATATATAAAATGGGATATATATATATATATATATATATTATATATATATATCCCATTTTCTTTATCCATTCATGTGTTGAAGAGAAACTAGTTTGGCTCCATAGCTTCGCTATTGTGAATTGTCTGCTATAAACACTGATATAACTATGTCACTATAGTAGACTGATTTTAAATCCTTTGGATATATACCAAGTAGTGGGAGAGCTGGGTTAAATGGTGGGTCCATTCCAAATTTTCTGAGTAATCTGCTTTCCAGAGTGGTTGCACGAATTTGTAGTCCCACCAGCAAAATATGAGTGTATCCTTTTCCCCACATCTTCACCAACATTTATTCTTACTTGTATTCTTGTTAATTGCCATTCTGACTGGAGTGAGGTGAAATCACAATGAAGTTTTAATTTGCATTTCCCTAAAGGCTAAAGATATTGAATATATTTTCATATATTTGATGACCATTTATATTTCTTCTTTTGGAAGGTGTCTGTTCAGTTTATTTGCTCATTTATGATTGGGTTATTTGTTTCTTTGTGTGTGTGTTAAGGTTTTTGAGTTCTTCTATTCTGTAGGCTCTCTTTATGGTTTTATTTCCTTTGCTGTGACAAAGCTTTTTAATTACCACATTTATGCTTAGCTTCTTGATTCACTTTGAATTGATTTTTGTGTAGGGTGAGTAATGGGGTTTCAATTTCTTTCTATTACTTATGGATTTCCAGTTTTCCCAGCACCTTTTTTTGAAGAGGCTATCTTTTCTCTAATATATGTTTTTGGCACCTTTTTCTAGTACAAGGTAACTGTATTTGTGTTTGTCCCTTGGTCTTATATTCTGTTCCATTGGTCTTCTTGCCTGTTTTGGTGCTAATGCCATGCTTTATTTTTACTATAGCTCTGTAGTATAATTTAATTTAAGTTCTGGTATTGTGATACCTTCTACTTAGCTGTTTTGGTTTTTTTTGTTTGTTTGTTTTATTGTTGTTGTTGTTGTTTGCTAAGGATTGCTTTGGCTGTTCTGGGTCTCTTATTTTTCCAAATGAATTTCGTGATTGCTTTTTCTATTTATATGAAGAACATCATTGGCATTTTTATGGGAATTGCATTGAATCTGTATAGTGCTTTTAGTAGTATGGGCATCTGATAATATGAATTCTGCTTATCCAAGAACATGGGAAGTTTTTCCATGTAAGATCTTCCTCATTTTTTTTCTTTAGTGTTCTGTAGCTTTCATTGTTGAGAACTTCATCTCTTTTGTTAGTAAATCTCCATAATTGTTCTGAAAGAAAATAATGTGTAGTTTATAAGTAGCTCAAAAATGATATGTTACTGATTTGCTTTTATATCTTATTATGACCGATTCAGCCCTTTGTCTCCTGATGAATCTATTCATAAATTATTGTGTTTGATATAATATTAATCATCCTAGTACAAAGTAGTAAATATTTCATTCACATAAAAAACAGAGTATTATTGCATACCATTCTTTAGAGAAAATAGCCAGGGAGAGTTGCGTATGCACCTAATCCCAGGGACTCAGGAGTCTGAGGAAGGGGGAACATGAGCTTAAAGCCAGTCTCAGCAACTCAGTGAGGCCCTTTCTCAGAATTTAAAATAGAATTGGGAACTTAGCTCAGTGGTAAAGTGCATTTGGGTTCAATCCCTGACACACAAACACACACACACACACACACACACACACACACAAAGAGAACATAATTGTGAACAATAAAACCAATTTTATACATCTACTTTAATTATGTGTATTCTGTATCAATATCTTTCCATCTATACATTTCATGTTTTTATAGTTATTACATATAGCATTATTAAAATAATTATTATATCTTTAAATTGCATTTTAAGTGAAATAAAAATGGCCTTTAGTGCTTTTAATGCTTTAAAATTCCTATTGATCTATTATTAATATATATATTTATAAATGCTACACATTATTGAAATCTACTGTATTCTAGTAATTATATTCAGGGCTAATTACATAATTTTAAGGACCTAGTACAAAAAGTAAAATATTGGGTCTCTGTTAAAAAGGAAAAAAAAAATGTGTGTTCTTTTCTTTTTCTTTTTCTTTCTTTCTTTTTTTTTTTTTTTTTTTTTTTTAAGATCTCTCGTTGCTGAACTGTTTTCTACAGATGCTATACCATTTCACATTCCTACCAGCAATGTATTTGGGCTCCACATTCTCCACATTCTTGCCAATATTTACTACTATCTGTCTCTTTTATTACAGCTGTTATATGGGGTGTGAAGAAGTATTTCTTGAGACTGTAATTGGCATTTCCCCATGGACTGTTTTCAACATTTTAAAAATATATATATCAATTTTTAGTTGTATTTGGACACAGTACCTTTGTTTTATTTATTTATTTTTATGTGGTGCTGAGGATTGAACCCAGGGCCTTGCATGCACTAGGCAAACACTCTACTGCTGAGCTACAACCCCAGCCCCAACATGTTTCAATGAGCTTATTGATCACTTACAAGTTTTCTTCATATGAATGTATATTCAAATACTTTTTATGCTTTTTAATTAAATTGTCTTTTAATTATTGAGCCATAAGTATTATTTATATATTTTGGGTACCATTCCTTATTAGATAAATGAGAAGTAATATTTTCTCCTATTCCATGGGTTGTCTTTTTACTTTCATGATAATATCCTTTAAAGCACAAAGGTTACTTATTTTCTTGAAGTCTAACTTACCTAATTAAATATTTGTTCTTTTGTTATGATAATGCTGCTCATCCTCCAGAAGCAAATATTTGTTTGAAACCAGAAATTAAAATTTGATTGTGCCTTTAGTCAAGAAATTTTGCCTAATGCATACACACACACACACACACACATATATACATATATACACATATATATGAATATATACTATATATGTCCATCTCTCTATCTCTCATATATATATATATGAGAGATATATAAGTAGTATATATATATATATATATATATATATATATATATGTGTGTGTGTGTGTGTGTGTGTGTGTAGTAAATATAATATATCTGCATTTCTTAGTAGAGTTTTATAATTTTAGCTCTTATGGGTAAGTCTGTCATCCCTTTTGAGGCAACTTTTATGTAAGAAGTATAGAAGGGTTCCAATTTCATCCTTTCATAGGTGGATGTACAGTTGTCCCTGTTTGCTCATTTTTGAGCTGTTATAGACTGTATATCTCAGTGAGGTATTTTTAAAATCGTAATCATGTTATTTTAGAACTCTGTAGAAGTGCTAGCAGATTCTAAGCTTCTGTCAAACTCATTTCCTCCCTTCCATTAACCAGTTGTTAAACAATAAACAGATTTCAAGTTCTGGCTAAAATGGGCCTGTTGTGGTAGAGGAAATCTAGCAGAAATAGCTGAATAAGTCACAGAAACTTAAAGTCTAGAGTTAAAATGGTTATATCCCAAATTCCTTAATTCAGCCTTCAGTGAAATAAAAAATGTAACCAAAGTCACACAGATTTATTAATAGAAGCCATTGTGATATGTGTAGACTTTGAGAATAGAGTAAGCTGAAGAGGCCCTTAGTCTAAACACATGTATCATTTAGATATTTCAAAGATGGGAAAAATAAAAACACAAGTGAGACTGAGAGTAAAAGTCCCCTCGTAACATAAATATTTAAACCTATAACTTACTTTATAAACTTAGTAACTTTGATTGAGAAAGAATATCTCTGAATTGTATTCTAATTTATTTTTTGTGAGCCAAAGGTGTATAAACTAATATTTCAGTATAAACTTATGTGCATTTTCCCTTCACTAGTCAATTTCTCTTTCTTTTTTTGTGAATATGTGTTGACTTTTGAGACTTTGTAATGATTCATCACCAATATGGAAGGGTATAAAAATATTCTACCTGAATACAGCATAGCTTTAATTTTTGTTATTTCTTTCTTTAATATCTTTATTTTTATTTATTTTTATGTGGTGCTGAGGATCCAACCCAGGGCCTTCCACGTGCTAGGCAAGTGCTCTACTGCTGAGCCACAATCCCAGCCCTTAATTTTTATTATTTCTTGAAGTCACTGAAAACTAGTTTTCTTTTTTGGTGTTTTCATAAGTATCTTTTTAATTGATTTCATTATTTTTTAAAATACACGACAACAGTGGAATGCATTACAATCCTTATTACACATATAGAGCACAAGTTTTTGTATATCTGTATAAAAAGTATGTTCACGTCAATCAATGCCATTATACATGTACTTTTTTGCATTATAATTCTTAATACACATATATACCACAATTTTTCATATCTCTGTTTGTATATAAGGTGTGTTGACACCCAATTCAAGTCTTCATACATGTATTTTGTATAATGATGAACATCACATTCCACCATCCTTGCTAATCCCCTGCTCCCTCCCTTTCCCTCCTATCCTCTTCCCTATCTATAATTCATCTATTGTTCCCATGCTCTCCCTCCCTACCCCACTATGAGTCACCCCCCTTATATCAGAGAAAACATTCAGCATTTGTTTTTTTGGGATTGGCTAACTTCACTTAGCATTATCTTCTCCAACACCATCCATTTACCTGCAAATACCATGATTTTGTTCATAAGTATTTTTTTAAAGAGTAAAGACATTGAAATTGTAGAAATTATATATTCACATTATAAATAGTTTTAAAAACAAAGAAAAGTACAAAGGATTAATCCAAACTCACTCTAAATCCTATCACCTTGAAATATCTATTATTAACATTTTGATATTGAAAATTTTTGATGAAAATTTTTGGAAGAAACTGTGGTTATATGGTTCTTTCTGCTTCAACTCACACAATTTCAATGTAGTCATAAAAATGTTGTCAGTTTAATGGTACAGAATGGACAAGGACGACCACAGTCTTATTTTTTTTAATTTTTAAATTAAATATTTAAAAATTTTATTTTCATTGAAAATTATTGTTTATATTGATAGGGCACAGTATGATGTTTTGATATATATTTATAATGTGATATGATTAAATCAAAATAATCAATAAATCCATTGCCTCACTTACTTATCAATGTTTGTGGTGAGAACATTTAAAATCTACTCTTTTGTAATTTGAATTATACAATGTATTATTATTTATTATACTCATTATTCTATAACTATTCCTCTAACTGAAACTTTGTATCCTTTGATTAATATATGCCTTTTCCCCAACCACCATCCTCCAGCCTCTGGTAACCACCATTTTACTCTCTACTTCCAGAAATCCAACAATTTTAGAGTATACATGTAAGCGAGATCAAGCACTATTTGTGTGTTTCTGACTTATTTTTCATAGCTTAATGTCCTTCAGGTTCATCCATGTTGGCACAAATGACAGAACTTCCCCCTTTTTAAAGTCATATTAGTACATAACATTGTGTGCATGTGTGTGTACACATACCACATTTTATCTATACATTTATCTATTGATGGACAGATTCCATGAATCTATATCTTAGCTACTGTAAATAATGCTACAATGAAAATTTTTCTACTTACTGATGACTTAGGCTTAATAATTTCAGCTTTGTTTTGTATACCCAGATATGAGATTACTGGATAATATGGTAATTTATTTTCAGATTTTGAGGAACTTCCATATATTCCTCTATAATGGTTGTATTAATTTACATTCTTGCCAACATTGTACAGGGTTCTCATTTTTCTATATCTTTGCCTACACTTATTATCTTTAATTCTTTTATGTAATAGCCATTCTACCAAGCATAATGACCATCGGTACATGAATGATGAATGATTATAAACACTTTTTCATATATCTGTTGTCCATTCATATGTTTTCTTTTGAGAATTCTTTTTTAGGTCTTTTGCCTGTTCTGTGGTTAGATTGCCTTTCTTTCTATGGAGTTGTTTGAATTATTTATGTAGTTTGGATTTTAGCCTCTTATTAAATGTATGGGTAGCAATTTTTTTTCCAATCTGTAGGTTGTGTTATTATTAATTGTTTATTTTGCTGTGCAGAAGCTTTTTGTTTGTTTGTTTGTTTTTAATTTGAGGAAGTCCTATTTGTTTACTTTTGTTGCCTCTGCTTTTTGTGTCATATTAAAAAAATCTTCGCCCAGCTCAATATTATAGAACATTTCTCTTATGTTTTTCTTCTGTTAGTGTTATAGTGTTAGATTTTATGGTGAGGTTTTGATTCCAATTTGAGTTTATTTTTCTATATAATATAAGGGTCAAACTTCATTCTGCTTGTGATAATTTAAATAACAGCAAATATGTGAATGTAAAAAGTAAGCAGTCATTTAGATATTTACATCAATCTGATTTCATATACCCAATATACTGGAATGGATATTTACATGGTTTACTGTACATCTGACCATGTAGAAATACCCAGATAAATGAAGTTTTGGAAAAATAAACTTGTTTAATAGAGCATGTGTTTTGTCTTTATTCATTTTATTATTCCTGATATTATATTTATTTTATCATGAAAGTAACAATATATCCTGGTGAGTTTTTAAATGTATTCAAAGAAGAGATGTTGACTTTCAACATGAAAATAATGTAAAAACAAATTATGTTTCTCCTATAGTCTATTCTTTACTGATTTGTAAAATTATATGTATAATTTCCCATGGAGGAAATATTCAGTCTTAAATTAAAATAGCCCCATGAACCAGATAAACTTTCTGGAAACCACTTGTTATATATTTCTGACTTCCAAATAAAGTATTAACAAAATAATTTATTATTAGTCAAGTTATTAATCTATCAAATATGTATATATTTCATTTCTTATTGTTTTATGCTTAGGAAAAAAAGATTCATGATAATAAAAATTTATCAATTATTACTCTCTGCTATTTAGGCATTTTACACATAATGTCAGCCAACAGTTTGAAGTTTAAACTACCCTCTAGAAAAACTGAGCAATTTTTAGGTGAGAAATATGCTTACATTTATGTTTTATGTCTTTTCGTTGCAAAGACAGAAGAATAAATTAGTCCTCTGGACACTACCTATAGATCCCATGTGAATGTGCCAAGTTGATGATGGTAGAAATTATATTAAAGCAAATCCAAATAATAACTAGGAAAATTTTCCATTTATTGAAGAAAAATCAATCTCAAACAATTTCTACTATTGTACAGTATACTTAGCACTATCTATTTAATAGAATTTTGAACATTAAATGAAATAATCTTTGTATAGCACTTAGAACATAACTCAGCAAACATGAAGCACTTAATAAGTATGGGCTATTATTAACCATCTGTATGCAAATAAATTGGTAATTTCTTCTTGATTTCCAACCTATTTTCCTAGATCTGAGTAATAATTGTTAATCCTAATGGAATGCTTACTAACCAAAGAGTGAAGGGATAACATTCTTATTTTTAAATTGCTAATTAAATAGCTTGCACAATGCCTTTGTTGATTCTAAAGGTCATTTCTTTATAGTATTGCATAGAGAGGCTTTCCTCAGGTAGAAAATGTACACACATGGCTGCATAAAGTTAAAACTATCTTGAGGTAAGCCAATTTCAAAGTCATTATATATTATCACATTTTTTAATGATTTTTTTATTTTCATTTAGTCTTAAAAGTATTGTTCCTGAAAGATGAGGGCACCATGAATTCCTTCAGCCTCTGATACAATCTAAAAATTAGACTCAACAATTGTAAACCCTTTTTAAAAGCTTCATTTCATATTTTCTTGAATGATAGGCTGCCACAGTGAAGCTACTGATAAAGAAACTATATCATGAAATTTTAATGCCTCATTCAATGATTTGGTAGCTTTGGGCTAGTGACATTCTAGAAACTATTCTCATGTCCATTTAGAAAGTGATGAAATTTGAAACTATTTTTTCCTTTTCACAACATGTAGCAATTTATTTTTTTTTAAAGAGAGAGTGAGAGAGGAGAGAGAGAGAGAGAATTTTTTTAATATTTATTTTTTAGTTCTCGGCGGACACAACATCTTTGTTGGTATGTGGTGCTGAGGATCGAACCCGGGCCGCACGCATGGCAGGCGAGCGTGCTACCACTTGAGCCACATCCCCAGCCCCAACATGTAGCTATTTAAATCTCATATATCAGACTTGTAATAAACCACAGTCATGTTAATCATTTTTCTCCACAATTAAACTTCTCAGAAGCAGTTTTCTGTCATCTCTGTTTCTTATCAGAAAATATTATTTGTTTGTTCCAAGAGTTGTAAAACGATCTCTTTTTAAAGAATATAAGTTTCCAAGATAGAGTTACACATACTTTCAATATTTTCCAGGCCTTTGCCTCAGCTATTATTTAATACATTATTCAAGAATCAGAGTTGTAGATAGGTTACTTACTATAAACCAGTAAGTTATGCATTAAATATTTATTTGTGGGAAAATAAATCAGGGAATATCATCTTTTTTGAGTTAAAATTTAGTACAAACTCAATTTAGTTCACAAAAATAAAAATGCTGAGAAATCTAATTATCTCACTAGAAAAGGTTAATTTTCTCTTGTGTAATTTAAGAACATGGAATGTTCAAGTTTGACCCTTTGAGAACTTTTAGTTAAACACAATGATCTCATTTTGTCCCTTTGAAACTGAGGCTTAGAAAGATCAAATGACTTGTTCAAGACCACACAGCTGCATTTGCAAAACTGAGACTTGAATCTATGTGTTTAATTTCCCTTTCTTATGTTCTTTGTACTACATAATATGTTGTGGGACAGGTCACTCAGAAAACACACCAAGTCCCAGTTTTGTCCAAATTGAAGAGCCTTTATTTAGCCTGCTGGCCAGCAACTGCTCCCCACAGGACCCATAACTGTCTGCAAGTAACAGCCCCAAGCCTGAGCATTTTAGGATATTTAAAGGCAAAAATCACTCTGAGTTGATGTAGCTGCAAGCAAGTAGGTACTGAAGCTGAATTGAGCAGCTAATGAGATAATGCAGTGGGTATAATTTCCCATGGGACTTTCCAGGTTGGCATAGCAGCAAGTAAGCAGAAGGGAAGTGGGTCCAAATGATCCTAGTTCAGTACAAGTTAGAGAATGGTTACTAAAGTCTAGATAATCAATCTCTGACAAGGTACATTGCTTGGGGGGGGGGTGGGAAACAAAGAGAACAATTTTACATTGTGTAAGAATTGCTATTTTTTGTTACCAAGTATGTTATGCTAGGTAACTATTAATGGGTACAGAGGCGGGACATTCCCATGGGAGAAGCATTTTTTACATGATATGGAATCTCTAAGTAAAATGGAGTCTGTTTGGTCATTGCCCATATAGCCTGGCCTATAACAATATAGGAAAGTTACTTCACTAATTTGAAGCACTTATTGTTATAACTTTCCCAATAGTCCTATTTTTTGCTTTTTGCAGTAAGAAAATTAAATGCTACTTCTTTCATAAGCTATTGTTCATACAGTTAAATATCAGTAGTGTGTTCTTCTTTCCTCATTTTTTTTTTCTAAATTCCTCCTCTCTGGACACTGTCTTAGACAATCTCCAGTTTGCTAAAATATTTACTGAATTGAAAACACATATCAATAGATGTGGTTGAACACTGGTCCTTCTAAATTTCTACCCTTACTTACTTTTTTCCTTTATCTTCTAGGAACCTTTATTAGCATATATTATTTTTATCATCTCCATTTTATATATGAGGATATATAATTCATATTATATATGAATGTTCAGGGATGTGAAGGGTTTTGTTGGTAGTCATGTGGCATTTAAGCATGTATGATCACTGTATATTTTTCTAGCATATTCTTACAATTCTATTGACAGACTTTTACTTTCTCCTATATAATAGATACTGTAATATCTACAAAGCATAAATTCCCTCTCCAAATGGTTTTCAAGAAAATTATCTAGATGCTATAAAGCATGCAGATATAAATATATTTCTTATAAATAACAAAAATTATGATAGAAGTTTATAGGATGGAAGAAAACAAGAAATAAAAAAACCCTAGCATTTATACATTCCTTGTAGAATTACCAAATTCCAGATGTGTTGACTATTTTTCCTTACAAAGTAAAAATCCTTACAAAACCCCAGTAATAGAAGAATTATTCATTTCATCCATTTTAAAGAAAGAAAGTTACTGAGATTGGGAGTGAGACTAGAAGAAGAAAACTAAGAAATGTACAATGTGTATTTGTTAGGCATAGAATTAAACAGTTTAACTGGCAGAAGTTCATATTGGGGAACAGCAGGATTCAGAATTGTAATCCATAGTAACTAAATGAGTTGAATTTCAAAGATGTCATTTTAAAAGCATTGGAAGCAATTAGTTTCAGTGTCAGATACACGAATACTTTAAATATATCTGAGTCAAATAAGGACAAGATTCTTGCACCCTTGCTCTCAGTGATATTAATTTTAGAAACATGAATACTGCTGGGGTTGGTAGTCATGAAGGGAATGGAAAATGGAAGACATGTGAGAAAGAAAAAGAAAATTGTTTTAAATGACCAATTAGAGTACTGGGGAACTTTCTCCCTAAGTTCATTTTCCTTTTTTTCTTCTTCTTTTTCTTTTTTATAATAATCACTAACTTCAAAAATGAAAATTACTTGAATATAGGAAACAATAACAATTTTCTTCCTGGCTAAGAGGTTTATTTTTCAGGGTTTCTTATTCTACATTCTCTGAACTTTCTCTTGCATCTATTCAATTCTCAACCTATCAAAACATTAAAAAATACATACATTCTTCTTAAATCTTGATTTTCTACACATACTGTAAAATGCATCTGATTTATACTAGAATCCTGAATTGTGTGGGGGAAAAATCTAATTTCAAAAACAGTCTATGTCCATATTTTCTAATTTGAGTATAACATGCAAATTGGTAGGTAACAGACCAAAGCAAAAGAGGGCTATATATCCAGTGGATTTTAACCTAAATGTATTCTGAAGAGCATCATAGATAGAAAGGAATAAAAAGCAATAACTGAGACATCAGAGTTTTTAGGCTACAATTGTAGTTATATACCCATACTAATAGTAAACTATATTTGGAAATATGATATATAATCTTTTGCATGATTATAATGCTAACTAAAGCAATTTTTTAAAGTTGTACCAAAAATCCAGATGCCTTCCTTTTTTTCCCCAATATAATTTCTTCTAATTCATTTCCCCCTAAGTACTTCCCCCTTTTCATCACCTCCTCCCTCCTGCTGTTCCATTCCCTCTAAGGATAGTTCTGCTTTGTTTATTTTTTAATTAGTGTCTTGTGGATGCACATGAGGGTGAAATTCACTGTGGTATATTAATATATGTATATAGGAAAATTATGTGTGAGATTCATTCCACTGCCTTTCCCTATCTCATCCCTTCTCCCTTCCCTTTTGTCCCCTGTGTCTACTATACTGATCTTTCTTCTATTGTTTTTTTTAATGCTCCTGCTTATTTAGGATTAATTTCCCTATATCAGAGAAAACATTCAACCTTTGACATTTCAGGACTTGCTTATTCCACTTAGCATGATAATTTACAATTCTATCCATTTACTGGCAAATACAATAATATCATTCATTCATATGTGTGTGTGTGTTGTGCATATAGACCACATTTTCTTTCTTTTATATTGATTTAAAAAAAAAACAAATGGCAGCAGAATGCATTACAATTCTTATTACACGTATACAGCACAATTTTTCATATCTCTGGTTGTATAAAAAGTATGTTGACAACAATTCATGTCTTCATACATGAACTTTGGATAATGATGTCTATCACATTCCACCATCCTTGTTAACCCCATGTCCCCTCCCTACCCCACTATAAATCAGCCTCCTTATAGAAAACATTTGGCATTTTTTTGGGGGGTGGGGAATTGGCTAACTTCACTTAGCATTATCTTCTTTATCGCCATCCATTTACCTGCAAATGCCATGATTTTATTCTCTTTTATTGCTAAGTAAAATTCCATTGTGTATATATGCCACATTTTTTTTATCCATTCATCTACTGAAGGGCATCTAGGTTGGTTCCACAGTTTAGCTATTGTGAATTGTGCTACTATAAACATTGATGTGGCTGTGTCCCTGTAGTATGCTGATTTTAAGTCCTTTGGGTATAGACTGAGGAGAGGGATATCTGGATCAAATGGTGGTTTCATTCCGAGATTTCCAAGGAATCTCCATACTGCTTTCTAAAATGGCTGCACCAATTTGCAGTCCCACCAGCAATGTATGAGTGTACCATTTTGCCCACATCCTCGTCAACACTTATTGTTGTTTGTCTTCATAATAGCTGCCATTCTGACTGGAGTGAGATGATATCTTAGAATTTTTTTGATTTGCATTTCTCTAATTGTTAGAGATAATGAACATTTTTTCATATATTTGTTGATTGATTGTATATCCTCTTTTGAGAAGTGTCTGTTCAGGTCTCTGGACCATTTATTGATTGGATTATTTGATTTTTTGGAACTTAGCTCTTTGAGTTCTTTATATACTTTATATACTTTATATACTTATATACTTAGCTCTTTGAGTTCTTTATATACTTTATATACACATCTATCTGATGTGTGAGGGGAAAAAATTTGCTCCCAGGATATAGGCTCTCTGTTCAACTCACAGATGGTTTCTTTTGCTAAGAAGAAACTTTTTTACTTTGAATCCATGCGATTTATTGAAGCTTGGTTTTAATTCTTGTGCTATAGGAGTCTTATTAAGGAAGTTGATACCTAATCCCACATGATGAAGATTAGGGCCTAATTTTTCTTCTATTAGACACAGAGTCCCTGGTTTAATTCCTATGTCCTTAATCCACTCTGTGTTGAGTTTTCTGCATGGTGAGTGATGGGGATTTAATTTCATTTTGTTGCATATGGATTTCCAGTTTTCCCAACACCATTTGTTGAAGAGACTATCTTTTCTCCAATGCATGTTTTTGGCACCTTTGTCTAATATAAGATAATTGTAGTTTTTTGGGTTAGTCTTTGTATCCTCTATTGTGTACCATTGGACTACCATTGGACTACCAGTCTGTTTTGGTGCCAATATCATGCTGTTTTTGTTACTATTGCTCTGTAGTACAGTTTAAGATCTGGTATAGGGATGCCACCTTCTTTCTAAGGATTGCTTTAGCTATTCTGGGTCTTTTATTTTTCCAGATGAATCCATGTATTGCTGAGAAGAAAGTGTATCCACTTGATGCAGGTTGAAATAGTCTATATATTTCAGTTAATTCTAAGTTATGGATTATATTATTGAGTTCTATAGCTTCTTTATTCAACTTTTGTTTGGAAGATCTATCCAGTGGTGAGAGAGGTATGGTAAAGTCACCCAAGTTTATTGTGTTGTAGTAGTCAATTTGACTCTCAAACTTGAGAATTATTTGTTTGATGAACATAGCTGCACCATTGTTTGGGGAATACATATTTATGATTGTTATGTCTTGTTGGTGTATTGTTCCCTTGAGCAGTATGTAATGTCCATCTTTATCACTTTTAATTAACTTTGGCTTGAAGTCTACTTTATTTGATACAAGGATGGAAATCACTGTTTGCTTCCGCAGTCCATGTGAATGGCAAGATTTTTATTCCCAACCTTTCACCTTCAGTCTGTGTATTTTTTCCTATCAGATGAGTCTCCTGTAGGCAGCATATTGTTGAGTCTTTTTTTATTCCAGTCTGCTAGCCAATGTCTTTTGATTGGTGAGTTTAAGCCATTAACACTCAAGGTTATTATAGAGACATGGTTTGTATTCCCAGCCATATTTATTTATTTTTGTTGTTTACCTTGACTTGATTTTCTTCTTTGATTAGTTTTTCCTTTAGGGTACTACCTCCCTCTGGTGATTTTCATTGTTGTTTTCATTTCCTCTTCATGAAATTTTTGCCAAAAATGTTTCATAGTGCCAATTTTCTAGCTACAAATTCTTTTAATTTTTGTTTATTGTGGAAGGTTTTTATTTCATCCTAAAATCTAAAGGTTAATTTTTCTGGATTTAAGATTCTTGGTTCACATACTTTTATTTTAGAGCTTGATATATGTTGTTCCAGGATCTTCTAGCTTTCAGGGTCTGGGTTGAAAATCTCCCATTATCCTAATTGGTTTTCCTGTATATGTAATCTGATTCTTTTTTCTCATGGCTTTAAAAACTCTCTCCTTATTCTGTATGTTGGGCATTTTTATTATAATGTGCCTTGGTGTGGATGTGTTGTCATTTTGTACATCCTGTATGCTTCTTGGATTTCCAATTCATCCTTTATGTTTAGAAAGTTCTCTGATATTATTTCATTGAATAGATTGTTCATTCCTTTGGTTTGGAACTCTATGCCTTCCTCTATCCCCAAAACTCTTAAATTTGATCTTTTTATGTTATCCCATATTTCTTGAATATCCTGCTTATGGGTTCTTACCATTATCACAGTGTGGTCTATGTTCTTTTCAAGATTATATATTTTATCTTCCTTGTCTGATGTCCTGTCATCCAACTGGTCTACTCTGTTGGTAATGCTTTCACTTGAGATTTTAATTTGGTTTATTGTTTCTTTCATTTCAAGGATTTCTTTTTTCTTCTTTTTTAAGAACCTCTATCTCCCTGCTGAGGTCATCTTTTGCTTCCTGGATTTGTTTATGTAGCTCCTTGTCGAAGTGATCTTTCACTGCTTGTATTTGTTCTCTTATATCTTCCTTGAGTTCACAGAACATCTTAACCATGTACATCCTGAACTCTTTATGTGTCATTTATTCTACTGTGGCTGCCAGTGATTCTATTGACATGGTGTCTTGATATGTTTGGGGATACTTTCTTCCCTTGTCTTTTCATGTTGCCCTTATGTCTTCCTTTCCAGCTCTGTGGGTTTGGGGTGTTATTGTTTTTACCCTATAGGTTTGTAGTACTCTTGTAGGGTTCCAAGATACCTCCTTTGTGGGGAAGGACAATGTTAAAAGATCCCAATAACAATAATATATCACCTATGAACAATTTGTTGTTAGTAAGATGTTTACAGTTTAGTCTCAATGTACAAAAGTGTTGGATTCAATTATTATCTAAAATATAATCAGTAGTTTTGTAAAATGTTTTACAGTTTCGGATAGTGGAAATGAACTGGGGATGGGGCATAGAACAATATGCTGAGGAGGAAGGATGTGAGGATATAGACTTAGCATATCTTAGGAAATGTGGAAGAGAAATATAATGAAGAGGGTTAGCAAGAGAATAGACAGGAAGTAATTTAGGGTAGAGAAGTACGTGGGAAGATAGTAGAGTACATAAAACAAACACACATATGTATTAAGAAAAATACAGGATGTTAAAATAGTAAAATTTAGAGGGGGAAAGAAAAATGAAAGAAGAAAAAGGAAAAAAAAGAGCATATACAACACCTCTATATTATATTATTCAGATGAATCAATCCTCAAAATTCTATTTCATGCAAAGTTCTTCATCTCACATATGTTGGGGTTGTGAGGGCTGGAGGATAGATTTATAGAAGATAAAGATAAAGGGGGGGGCATATACAACACCTCTGTGTAATATTATTCAGATGCCTCAGTCCTAAAAATCTTATTTTATGCAAAGTTCTTGGTTTCAAATATGTTGTGGATGTGAGGATTGGAGGATAGAGGAGTAGAAGAGAAAGAGAAAAAAAATTCTTGAAAGAAGAAACCAGGGTTGTTGCTATTTATAGAGATCTGTATTTTTTCTGTTTCTCTTCACTCCAATAGTTGGGGTTGTCGATTTTAAGCTGGTGTCTCTGTCTTCAGGATTTTGTAGGTAACCAGGGTGGGAAGACTGGTCCTTGTGTAAAGCGTCTGGAAGTGGGGAGTGCCAACTGCCACTGCCTGCAGAGAGATTGCACTTCACAAGTCTCTTTTTGGGACCACTCATCTGACTTGAGTGCCCAGTATTATCTCCCTCTTTTTCTTGGAGATTTCCCAGTTCCTGTTCTCTCTGTTAGGCTCCAAACTTTATTTCCTTATCCCTCTCACTTAGCAATTCCCAACTGCAGGACCTCTCACACCAAGGCTCACACCAGGTGGGTGGTGCCCTGGTCACACTGTACATCTGCCCAACTAAGAGCTATTTTTGTGTTGGTTGGTCACTGTGCTGAGTTATTGCCACTGGGAAGGGGGAGTTGGATACCTTGTGCCTGGCCAGATGGAGATTCTATCTGAGAGCTGACCCCACCAAATATGGTGAGAAAGTTTATCAAAGATGGGGGTGGTCTGTTTCCAGCACCAGGGTATCTGGTGAGGTGGGGGGAGCCAGATGATGGCTTTTTGCTGAGGATAGGTAGTAGTCATGTGACCTACATGGGAGCAGAGTACAGTCTGGAGTTCTGCAGAGGTGCAGATCAGTGATTCTGCTAAGGCAATTGCGAGCTGTGCATGGGCTAGAACTGCAGGCTTTGGGTCTAGGGAGCTAGGCGTCCGGAGTCCTACTTGAACACTGAGGTTCTCAGCCCTGCACAAAGGTCACAGGGTTGGTGATTTCTGCAGAAATCAGCTCTATAAGGGTCGTATTACACTCTCTGAGATGCAGTATCCAACTAGGTGAGATCTAGGTCACAGAGCAAAACAGAATGCTGCCTCCCTCTGGCCCACCATCTTGGAACCACATTTTTAATCCATTCATCTGTTGAAGGGAACCAAGTGTGGTTCCATAGCTTGGCTATTTTGAATTGTGCTGCTATAAACATTGATGTGAACTACATCTCTGTTGTATGCTCATATAAAAACATTTGTACATATGCCAAGGAATAAGATAATTGGGTCATATGGTGGTTTCATTCCTTTCCAGAGAAGTTGCACCAATTTGCAGTCCCACTAGCAATGTATGAGTAAATCCTTTCCCCCACACCCTTGACTTACTTGTGTTCTTGATAATTGCCATTATGACTGGAGTGAGATGAAATCTCAGTATATTTTTAATTTGTATTTCTCTAATTGCTAGAGATGTTGAACAATTTTTCATAAATTTGTTGAACATTTGTATTAGTTTTTTTGAGAAGTGTCTGGTTTCTTTGCCCATTTATTGATTGAGTTATTTGTATACAGCTCCCTTTTTTCTACTTCATGGAATAATTTGAAGACAATTGTATGATTTTTTCTTTAAAGGTTTGGTAGTTCTCAGTAAATCTGGATATTAATGTCCTGTCTGAGAAGCAGGGGGCAAATATTTTCTACCATTCTGTTGGCTCTCTCTTCATACTCTTGAACATTTCCTTTTGTGTGAAGAAGCTTTTTAGTTTGATGCCATCTCATTTATTGATTATTGATTTTACTTCTTGTATTCTAGGAGTCTTATTAAGGAAGTCAGTTCCTGAGCCAACATATTAGAATGTTGGACCTAATTTTTCTTCTAACAGTTTCATGTGTTCTGGCCTAATTCTGAGGTGTTTGATCCACTCTGAGTTTTGTGCAGGGTAAGGGAGAGAGATTAAATTGCATTCTACTACATACGGATTTCCAGTCTTCCCAGAACCATTAGTTTAAAAAAGTTATCTTTTCTTCAACATATGTTTTTGGCACTTTTGTCTAGTATCAGATATCTCTATTTATGTGGTTTTGTCTCTGTGTCTTTTAATGTATTATATTGATCTTCATGCCTGTTTTGATGGCAGTACTATGCTATTTTTGTTAATGTAGCTCTGAAGTTTTATTAAATATCTGGTATTGTGATGCATCCTGCTTTGTTTTTCTCAATAAGGATTGCTTTGGCTATTCTGGGTTTCTTATTTTTTCCAAATGAATTTTATAACAGCTTTTTATAGTCTGTAAAGAACATCATCAAGATTTCAATGGAAATCACACTGAATCTATATAGTGCGAATCTGTATAGTGCTTTGGTTAGAATGGTCATTTTGAATATTAATTGTGCCTTTCTAAGAACATGAGAGGTCTTTCCATAATCTAAGGTCTTCAGCAATTTTTTTCTTTACTGTTCTATAGTTTTTATATAGGTTTTATATAGTTCTATAGTGTTGAGAGCCACAGCCAAGGGGCCCCAGCAAACTTCCAGCTGCCAGCTGATGATTGGCTCACAGTGGCCCCAGCAAACTTCCAGCTTCCAGCTGATTGGCTCCTCTGCGGTAATGCTCATTGGGCTGTTTTCCCGCCCTTTCAGACCACAGAGCTGCTCATTGGGGGACTCTTTTGGCTCCGCCCATGCGACCCAGCCAATTGGCCTCAAGAGCAGGAGGAGTGGGGGGGTTGAGAGGTTTGTGGGAAGCCAGTGGTGGCAGTTGGGCTCTGAGGGAATTCCTGAAGAGCTTGTGTGGTGTGGCGTGTGTGTTCTAAAAATAAAGTTTGTTTCTGCTTGATAAGTGGCTCCTGAATTGTGCCCAGCCAGACTGCAGCACTATAGTTTTATATAAGTCCTTCAATTCTTGTTAGATTGATCACAAGCTTTTTTTTTTTTTTTGAGGCTATTGTGAATGGGATAGTTTCCATAATTTCTTTTTCAGTATATTCATCATGTAAGTGTAGGAAAGCAGTTGATTTATAAGTGTTGGTCTTGTATCATGCTTATTTTGCTAAATTGATTTTGAGCTCTAGATATCATATGGTTGAGTTGTTTAGTTATTTGGGTTTTTACATATAGGATTGCAGCATCAGCAGAGATAATTTTACTTTTTATCCATTTAATTTCCTTCTCTTGTCTCCTCTGTCTAGAGTTTCCAGCAGTATGTTGAATAGGAGTGGTGAAAATGGGCATCCATTAATTGTTCCCATTTTTAGAGGAAATGCTTTCAGTTTTTTTTCCATTCAGAATAGTGTTGGCCTGGGATTTGTCATATATAGCCTTTAAAACATTGAGGTAAATTCCTCCTACCCCTAGTTTTTCTAGTATTATTATTTTTTTTTAACATGAATGAATTCTGGACTCTGTCAAATGTTTTTTTTTTTCTGTGTCTATTGAGATAATCATGTGATTCTTGTCATTTAATTTATTTATATAGTGAGTTACATTTATTGATTTATGTATGTTGAACCAAACTTGCATCACTGGGATAAAACTCCCTTCCTTGATCATGACACACCATATATTTTAATGTGTTTTGCATTCTGCTTTCCAATAATTTATTAAAAATTTTTGCATCTATGTTCATCAAGATTATTGGTCTGAAATTATTTTTTCTTGAGATGTGTGTGCCTGGGTTTGTTAGGAGAATGATACAGAGTTTATAGGATGATTTTGGCAGTGTTCCCTCTTTTATATTTCATGAAATAACTTGAGGAAGGTTGATATTAGTTCTTCTTTAAAAGTCTCGACAACTTGGCTGAGAATCCATCTGGTACTGGGCTTTCCTTTGTTGGACTTTTGATAGTTGCTTCAATGTAATCACTTTAAACTGATCTTTTTAAGTTTTCTATATCCTCATGGTTCAATATCTGTAGATCATATGTCTCTAGGAAATTGTCACTATTTTCAAGATTTTTTAGATTATTGGAATATGAATTTTCAAAAATAATTTCTGACAATAGTTTGCATTTCAATAGTAGCCATGGTATTTCCTTTTTAATGTCATATTTTGATAATTTGAGTTTTTCCATGTTTCTTTTGGTTAGATTGGCCAAAGATTTATCAATTTTGTTTATTCTTAAAAAGAAAACCAATTCTTGGTTACATGGGTCTTTTTCTTTTTTTAATATCAATTTCATTGATTTTGGCTTTGATTTAAATTTTTCCTGTCTTCTACTGATTTTAATGCAGGTTTGTTCTTCTTTTTCTATGGCCTTAAAATGTAATGTTAGATTATTTGTTTGATATTTTTCTGTTCTTTTAATGAAAGAGCTGAATGCCATGCAGTTTCCCCTTAGAATTGCATTCATACTGCCCCAGAGATTTTGGCATGTTGTATTATTATTTTCATTTACTTCTGAGACATTTGTGTTTCTCCCCTGATTTCTTCTGCTATCTATTACTCATTAAAAAGAGTATTATCTAATCTCCAGGTGTTAGAATTTTTTTCTAATTTTTATCTTATTATTGATTTCTAATTTCATTTCATTATGATTTGATTTGATAGAATGCAAGGTGATATATCTATTTGTTTTGTATTTGCTAAGATTTGCTTTGTGACCTGAAATATGTTTTATTTTAGAAAATGTTCTGTGTGCTGCTGAGAAGAAAGTGAATTCAGTAGTTGATGTATGAAATATTCTATATATACCTATTAGGTCCGTATTATTAATTGCATTTTTTAGTTCTGTAGAATCTTTATTTCTTTTTTGTTTGGATCATCAGTCCAGTAGTGAGGGAGCTGTTTTAAAGCTACCCAGCATTATTGTATATTCGATTCTTAATATTGAGAAGGGTTTATATGATGTAAATAGATTCTCTGTTGTTTGGGGCATAAATACTTTGTTCATTGTATTTTGTTGATGTATGATACCTTAAGCAATATGAAGTGATCTTATTTTTCTCTATGTATTAATCTTGGCTCAAAGTTGACTTTATCTGGTGCGAAAATGGCTGCCCAACCTTGTTTACAAATCCCATGTGAATGGTATGTTTTTCCCATCCTCTCACTTTCAGTCTGTGGATATTTTTGCCTATTAGATAAGTCTCTTGCAGAAAGCATATTGTTCTGATTTTTAAATCTGATCTGCCAACCTTTGTCTTTTGATTGAATAGTTTAGACTATTTACATTCATTATTATTATTGAGAGCTAATTTTTATTTCCTGCCAATATGATTTATGACTAATATTAAATTGAACTTGATTCTTCTATAATTTATTATTCTTTTAGTGTAATTACTCCTTCTGCTGATTTTCATTTTTGTTTTAATTTTATTTATTTATTTATTTAATTTTTTGTGGTGCTGAGGCTTGAACCCAGGACCTCCAAAGTGGTAGGGGAGTGCTCTACCACTGAGCCACACCCCAAGCCACTTTCATTTATTTCATGAAATATTTTATTGTATTTATTTTGTATTATAGTCTTTTTAATTATTAATTTTTTAGTCTCTGTTTATCATGGAGGTTTTTGATCATATTGAATCTCAAAGTTAATTTTTCAGTGTATAGATAGTATTCTTGGTTGGTATCCATTTTCTTTCAGAGCTTGATAAATATTTATTCCAAGACCTTTTGGCTTTTAGGGTCTGAAATGGTTTACCTCTACATGTCACCAATCTTTTTTTCTTTTGCAGCATTTAAAATTCTGTCTTATTTTGTATGTTAGGCATTTTCAGTATAATGTGTCTTTTTTGATTTTGTTTATTTGGAGTCCTATATATCTCTTATATTTGAATGTCCATCTCATTTTTAGGTTTTGAAAACTTTTCTGGTATTATTTGATTGAAAAGATTGTGCATTCCCTTAATTTTCATTTTAGAGCCTTCATCTATCCCAATGAATCTTAAATTTGGCCTTTTAATGTTATCCCAGATTTCTTAAATACTGTTTTCATAGTCTCTTAACATCATTTCCTTATGGTCGCCTTTATTTTTAAGATTATATACTTTGTTTTTGAGGCTTGAAAATCTATATTTAAAGTTATCTAAACTATTGATGATGCTTTCCATTGAATTTTTAATTTGGTTTATTGATTGTTTCATTTGAAGTGTTCCTGTTTGGTTCTTTTTCGGAATCTCTATTTCCTTATTGAAGTAATCTTTCACTTCCTGAATTTTCTCTCTTATTTCACTCCTTAGATCTTCTTTCAGCTCAAAGTACATTTTCACTGTGAACTCTCTAAATTTCTTCTCTGTCATTCCCTCCACTTTGGTGTCAGTTAAGTCTGTTGTTAAAGCATTTTGGATTGATGGAATGCTTTTTTTCTCTTGCTGTTTCATATTGTTTGTCTTCCTACCACTTATTTGTATGATTCTCAATTCTTCTTTTTTTTTAAGAAAAAGGCTAATTTGTGAGCTTCTTCCTTTTAATAATAATAGTAATACTAGATAATAGTGTTTAAAGTCAGTGTGTGCTCTCTGCTGATGCCAATATCAGCACTACTTTAAGAGAAGCCCACTAAGCCCTATTTACTATAATCAGTTCAGAGCCAAGCCTTGTTCTGTTCAACCATATAAGAAACAAAATCTTTTTGCAATTGTTCTCAGTTCTTTAAATCAGGTTATAACCTATAGTAATGTTCTGGAATAAGTAAAAACTTAGTTGTTAAATTTAGTAAAGTTATTATAACCATGTTGATTTAAGGGGTTGACTGGTCAGCTAAGGACTCCACAAGATGGCTGTGGATTCCCAGCCCAGAATTTTTTTCAGAGTTTGATTTTAAGCTGTTTGCTGTGTTTTAGGGACTCTTCTGTTACCATCACACTTTATAATTTGAGATTTTCTACTCCAGTCCCCTTTCTTTACTCCAGTCCCCTCTCTTTCTCTCTCTGTTGCTTCTCCCCCTTCCTATACCCAGGTTCAAGTTCAGGGTTAAGGGACTCTGAATTTATTTTCTACTCTAATAATCTCTCTTGGAGTCTCTTCAGGTTCCAGACTTTGTAATATTGAGTCTTACACCATTTATTTTGTTTCCTTACTCTAAATTCTGCTTTACCTTAGCTGCTTCTCTTTTGTGTTATTAGGAGATTGAGACTTGTTGCATAGCTTACTTCTACCATCTTGTCTCCAATGTAAGTTAATTTTTCTTTGAAGATTATTAACACCACCAAACTGGAGATCTCAGAGAACATGTGCCTTTTAAAATTATGAGTAATAGCCACTAACAAGGGTCTGGCTTTTGAAGGATAAGGGGATGTAAATGCATTGCTTTTATATCCTAGGAAGGTAAGAATATTTTACATATAAGCAAGTGTAAGGGACTATTACCTATGTAGTAGAATTTTCTGGCTACTATGTATAACATTCATCCCCATACTGCCATGTCAATTTGTCAGAGTTTTGATCATGTTATCATTATATAATCATTCCATTTTATTAAAGCATCACATTTTCTATATCACCCTATTAGAAATATAGTCATCTTGAAGGAACTTCAGAGATTGACCTTTAACTTGCTAGTCTGTATTATGTTTTAAAATAATATAACAAGGTCTAAGGTCTATATCTCTGTTTTTCAATATGATAGCCATGAGGGACATATGGTTATTTAAACTTCACTTAATTTATTTATTATTAAAGAAAATTAAAAATCTATTCCCTTAAGAATGCTGGCTCCATTTCAAATACTTAATTGGCAGTGTGATCAGTGATCACCATATTGGATGGCACAGATTTAGAAAGATTTCATCATTGGAAGACTGTTCTGTTGTATAGTATTTACTGAATGGTAATGTTTGGTATTATTTGATTGAAGAGATACAGCAAAGTAATGTGTTATATGACCTAAATAATTTGTAAAGGATCAGAACCTAGGGATGTACCCTGGGAACAACAAGTTTATGTGGGCTTCTGCTGTAGAGAATACTGTCTTCAATGTTTAGGGTAAGGTGGTGTAATGCACAGATTATAATTAAAGTCTGTTCTCTTTTCATGGCCATATCATTAGCCCAGGCCTACTATCCAAAAAATCACTCTGATGTTTAATATGAGTGTGCATCCATATGTTCACTTCATCATTAAGCCATAGCACAGTTTTAACTTAAAATATAATAATTAGTATAATGACTGCGTCAATTAATAAAGGTTTCTTAGAGACCAATCTTAAAAAAGTAATTTAATTCATGTTAGAGTATACTTGGTCTTATAAAATAATTATGAAGTTTTAACTTATAGTTTCCCTTGAGTTACACTAATAAGGTATTGCTAGTTGAAATTAATTCACATGAGGTACACTGAAGTCACATTTGGTACAGTATTAATTTGAAACTAGGTGATAGCAAAAAGAATACTGCATATTTTTTACATGTCAAAAGACAAATTCATTTTTTTATTTTTAAATTGATTTTATTTTTTTAAATACATGACAGCAGAATGCACTACAATTCTTATTACACATATAGAACATAATTTTTCATATCTTTGTATATAAAGTATGTTCACGCCAATTCATGTCTTTATACATGTACTTTATTGGCATTACAATTCTTATTAAACATATATACCACAAATTTTCTCTCTGTTTGTATATAAAGTTTGATGACACCCAATTCTTGTGTTTATACATGTACTTTGGATAATAGCATTTCTTTTCACATGGTTAATTTTGCTAGATAATGAATTTTATTTTATGGAAATATATATGTAATTAACACTCACATCATCTATCTATATGCAGGACAATAAGCCTTTATTTATAATATAAATATAGTAAAAAATATGATAACTCTTCTACCTATAGTTGAAATTTCTTTTTCCTTTGAGGCCTATAGCTTTCAGCTATATTACCATTTATAATCTTCTACCCTTCCGTGCTGACTACAAACTTATCATTTAGCCATTTTGAAGATATTTTTTTTAAATATTTATTTATTTATTTATTTTGGTTTTTGGCGGACACAACATCTTTGTTGGTATGTGGTGCTGAGGATTGAACCCGGGCCGCACGCATGCCAGGCGAGCGCGCTACCGCTTGAGCCACATCCCCAGCCCCCATTTTGAAGATATTTGATATTTGATACCTAAAGCATAGTAGTTTTCATCATTTATAACTTCAAATTATCATGTGGATGAATCATCTACCATATTAATTTCATAGTATCTTCATCTCAGCTGCAACTACTGTCTTATTTTATTTATCTGTGTATGTAACTGCTTCAGATTTGAAATTGTAAGGCAATAATCTAAACTTCTCATTCTAGGAAGTTCACTTACTTTTTTACTTTACTAGGGAATTTAATTTCTTGACCTCTTTATTGTCTCTCCACATATCAACTTCTTTTAGTCATTATTCCTTTGTTATCCACACTATATCACATTTCCCATTAATGTTTCTATTGCCATGTTCCATTGTCCTTCTAATGTCTTTACAAATCATTTCCTGCAATGCTCAAATAGTTAATTTTTCTGCCCTCTCTCCAGCTACCCCAGGTTTATGAGCACTGCTAGAGAACAAAACAACTGTGCACATAGGCATTACTATAAATTCATAGTGGCTCATCTTACCTATACTTCCAATACTGCCCAGTGACAAGTTTTATACATTAATAGCCAAATTTCTATT
The DNA here is from genome assembly GCF_045843805.1 of Urocitellus parryii. Classification (NCBI taxonomy): domain Eukaryota; kingdom Metazoa; phylum Chordata; class Mammalia; order Rodentia; family Sciuridae; genus Urocitellus; species Urocitellus parryii. Next base: position 51,794,168 of record NC_135547.1, on the reverse strand, counting down.
TTTTCCTACAGTTCAGATCATTAACCTTTTTTTATAGTCTCCTGTAAACTCACTTTGTCTGTTTCATATATATAAGAGTAGTCTATCAGACTGGGTGCACTGGTTCATGCCCATAATCTTAGCAATTTGGGAGGCTAAGGCAGGAGGACTATAATGCAAAGCCAGCCTCAGCAACTTAGCAAGATCCTAAGCACTTTAGTGAGACCCTGTCTCAAAATTTAAAAAGAAATAAAATCAAAAAGGCTGGGGATTGGATTCAGTGGTTAACACCTGTGGGTTCAATCCCTGACATCAGGAAACAAAAACAAAAACAAACAAATTAAAAAACCGACAAGGGACTGGGGTTGTGGCTCAAGTGTTAAGAGTGCTCACCTAGTACACATGAGACACTGAGTTAGTTCCTCAGCACCACATAAAAGTAAAATAATGATATTGTATCCACCTAAAAGTAAAAAAAAAATCTTAACAACAACAACAACCAAATAGCCTATCAGCTATGGACAATGTCTTGCTACCTGACACTGAAAATCTTATTGATATCTGTTCTCATCTTAATTTCCACTCAAGTTTCAGTGAAAAACAGATATTATCTTCAATGAATGGTGTTGGAAAAAAAATCACTTCACATCTGTTAGGATAGCTATTATCAAATAATACTGCATTAAAAGGCAACAATGGAGCCAGGCATGGTAGCACATGCATGTAATCCCAGTGGCTCAGGAGGCTGAGACAAGAAGATTGTGATTTTAGGGATTTAGCCACTCCAACTTTTAACCTATATTTGTGTGGAAAGGACCTTAATTATTATATTTGATTGGGTTGTGTCCTATTCAATTTCATGGAACTGGCTAGAGTGCGCTATCACTTAATCCTCATAGTAAACTGAAAAATTTAAAAATCCTTGGTCTCCAAAAGAAATATGACCTCCATTTGATAATATAATCCATGCAATTTTGAATATATCTGAATCGTGTGATACTCTTGGAAGTTCTTTACTAGATGTTAGCTTATCCATATTGCAGGACTGCACTTTCTGGGCTTCTTATGTTTTGGTGTGACCCATGTGATGTATCTGAGAATAAGAAATATATGACACTTTCCAAACAAAGCAGTTAATAGCTGGTACAAGATCCCCCAGAGCTCTCTTTTTTCCCTTTGATATGATAATTGCCTATGTTATGGTGGGTGCTCTGTCACCTGAGATTCTTCATGACTATGAGGAAGAGATCCTCTGATGATCTGTAATGAATATGGCAAATGAGTGAAAAGTAAACATTTGTTTTTTCCAAACAACTGAAGTTTTATGATTATCATTTTCCTCACTATAATGTAGTCTATACTGACTGACACAAGTACACCTTTCAATCCTTACTTCTGTTGTCTCTGAAGTCAATGTCAGTTACAATAGAGGCCCAAAATATTGTAATTATTACCTCTGGTATAGGTATTGAACCCATGGGTGTTAACCACTGAGCCACTTCCCCAGCCATATTATTATTATTATTTAATTTTGAAGTAGGGTCTTGCTAAGTGGCTAGGGTTTTGCTAAATAGTTGACGATAGGTTTGAACTTGCAATTCTCCTGCCTCAGCATCCTGAGCTGCTGGATTTACAGACATGCACCACCCCACTTGGCATGCCATTTCTGTAGTATCTCTGTCAAACTTAGTTAACTGGCTTACCTGGTTCTTTGATCCAATCTTGCTTTGTTGTCATTAATTCATCTTGGATACACAAATTTTGAGGCTCTGGGAATCTCATTATTTATTAATATTTTTCAGTCTTTTTCCACTTTCTCTCCAGCATCTGAAAGTAGCTTATATCATCATATGTTATTCTTTATTTCATATACATGTATTTATGGTATGGTGAATCAATAGCCATTCATATTCATATGTCAAGTTTCAAAATGTATTGGTTCATATATTCATGAAAAATTTACAAGGCACTCCCTTAACATGTATTTTAATTATTTTATCCATATTATTTTTACAATTTGACTATATCAGAAAGTCTGTGTCACTGAATAACTTACAAACTGTGAAATTAAAGTGCACTTTTTCTTTAACTGCCACTTGCCTTTTTTTTTCCTTTCCTCAAAATTACATATAGCATCTGCCCTATTCTCTGAATAAATCAGTAGGAAAACTGTTAAAACAAGACAAAACTTAAGTAGCGATGAAAGTGATGTCCTGTTTTCATTTAGAAAGACATGTTACTATGGAAACTATTTTTCTTTGTTTCTATTCATAACAAAAATCATTTCAACAATATAAGATATTGCTCATGATTCTATTGTGAGGAAACAGAAAATTTATGTTTCTGAAAATTGCATATTAAGGAGGGAATAATGTGTTAGTTTATTCTTTTAACTAGTTAACAACCCCATTTGACATAGGTGTACTTATGTTAAGGTTGTTATTTGATAAGATAATATGAGAGAAAGGCACAATTTGAAGAGAATTAGGACTTCTATAGTGTAATAGAAGGATTCTAATTAAATGTGTTACGAAAGAGCTTAAAGAAAGATAACTTGAAAATAAAGAATTTTAAATAACTATGCAATGGTTATTTGTATGTGTATCTTGCATAGCGAGAACATGGATCAATTTATTCAAAATCAAATACCTGAAAAAATGGAAACAAATTACTCATCTAGATTTTTTGGAGGGGGTACCAGGGATTGATCTCAGGGGCACTCCACCACAGAGCTACATCCCAGCCCTATTTTGTATTTTATTTAGAGACAAGGTCTCACTGAGTTGCTTAGTGCCTCACTTTTGCTGAGACTAGCTTTGAACTTTAGATCCTCCTGTGTCAGCCTCCCAAGTCATGGGGATTATAGGCATGCACCACTGAGCCTGGCTTAGATTTTAATGTCTTGCAGAAAACTTGTTTTTCTTAGGTTGCAAAATATTTTCAATGTTTCTGTCCAGGGTACAGGCTTTGTTTCTTCTGGTAGAAGAAATTAATATTATGCCCAATAGCTTTCTTCTTTTGAAGCCACTATTTTTGCTCTAATTACAAACTCTGTTTAGCTATACTTTTTCTATAAAAAGTACATTTCTAGATATAAATTATTGGTTGAAGAGGATCTCTATAGTGCATTCTGTACATAGGATAACAAAGTTCCCTTTATGGAGCCTTAAATCTCATTCAATGATGTGTTCCTCTAAGGACCAAATGTTTTTGAAGGTAATGAAAACTGTTCTCTAATTGCATAGGAAGTAACCGTTTTGAAAATGTGTGATGCTATATGTAAATTACAAGAGTATAAGAGATAAAGTATAATAAAATGAATGGCCCAGTTTTCTAAAAATAAAAATATATCAAAATATGATACACCAGCTTCAAATAGTCAATGGCCCTCATGCAGAATAGAGTATATACCACAATTAACAACATTTGTTAGACACTCTCTAAGCCAGAGAGAAAAAAATTGTTCCTTTACCTATTATTTTAATTTATCTTAAATTTTAATTAATAAGTAAAATTGTGTTTATTTATGGTGTACAACATGATTGTGTGTGTGGCACACACACATATTCATACATACACACACATACATATATACATTTGTAGAATCATCAAATCAAGCTACTTAACACAAATTTTATCCTTTTTTTCTGGTGAGAACACTTAAAATAGACTTCTTACTGATTTTTAAATATAAATATATATTAATTTTAGTCACCATGATGTACAATAGATCCCTTGACTTATTGTTTTTAACTGAAATTTTATATCCTTTGACTACTATCTCCTCAAAACTCTCTATCCTAACGTCTGGGAACTACCATTCTACTCCTTATTGCTGAGTTCAACATTTTTATTCTTCGTATATAAGTGGGATCAATGTTATTTCTGTTTCTATGCTTTTAACTTAATATAATGTCCTCCAGTTTCATTCATGTTGTCATAAATGACAGGATTTTCTTTTTAACGTTGAACAGTATTGTTATACATACACACACATACACACACACACACACACACTACATTTTTTATTCATTTGTTGATGAACACTTAGGTTGATTACATATCTGTGTTATTGTGGATAATACTCCAATGAACATGGTAGTTTAGACATCTCTTTGATGTGCTAATACCATAGCCTTTTGATATATACCCAGTAGTGAAATTGTTAGATCATATGTTAGGTCCATTTTTTAATTTTTTGAGGAGTATCCACACTATTTTCCATTATAAGCATACTAAATTACATTCATATTTTCTATATCTTCACCAATAATTGTTATATTTTATCTTTATATTATCCATCTTAACAAGCATTAGATGATATCTCATTGTCGTTCTGCTTTGCATTTCCCTAAAGATTAGTGTTTTTGACCTTTCCCAATATTGTATTGGCCACTGGTATTTATTTTTTAGAGAAATAACTATTCATGTACTTCACCCAGTTTGAAATAATATTTTGTTTTCTTGCTATTGAGTTTTTTGAGTTCCTTGTATATTTTAGATATTAACTAATCAAATTTATGGATTTTCAAATATATTCTTTCATTTTGTATGTTGTCCATATAATGTTTACAGCTTTAGGACTTAATTTTAAGTCCTGAATACCTACTGAGTTGAGTTTTATATGTGGCATGTCAAAATGGTCTATTTCTCATTTTCTGCATGTGGATATATAGTTTTTCCAGCACCATTTATTGGAGAGGTTATCCTTCCAATCCATGAATACATGATATATTTCCATTTATTTGTGCCTTCTTCAGTCTCAGTATTTTATGGTTTTCATAAATTAGATCTTTCACAATCTTGGTCAAATTATTCTGATTTATATCACTTTATTAATATTATCAATTTATTAAAATATCATTCTGACTTTGGTTCTTTTCCATATTTTCATTTAGCTCTTGGTCTATTGTTTTCTTTAACTCTTCAGGATATGTAGGCTAATTCATTTAAATGTTTTTATTCAAATGGTGGTTTGTGTCATTTTTTTCTGATTAATTGGCCATACTGTGATGGTTTGGATATGAGCTGTCCCCCAAATGTGACAAAGTTTAGAAAGTTTAGTGGTGAAATGATTGTGTAATGATAGCCTTAATTTATTCAGTGAATTAATCTACTGATATGGATTAACTACATGGTAACTGTAGGCAGGTAGGATATGGCTAGAAGGAGTAGGTTACTGGGGGTGTGGCTTTGGGATTTATATTTTGTCCCTGGTGAGCTGAGCTCTTTCTCTCTGCTTCCTGGTTACCAAGTCCAGAAATATTTTCCTCCACTATGTCCTTCTGCCATGATGTTATGCCATACCTTAGGCCCAGAGAAATGGAATTGGTTTTCTATTGACTAAGACCTCTAAAACTATGAACCCCAAAAGCTTAAAATTGTTTGTTCAAATTGTTCTTATCAACTCTTTTCATCATAGTGTTGAAAAAGCTGATTAAAACACATATATTCCTCTTTTTTGCATGCCTTATAAAGTTTTTGATTGTTGGATGTATTTAAATTTCTTTACTGGATAATAGATTCTTCTTCCACTTCAAAGTTTACTGTTGTTTCTTGTCTTGGGCCATGGTTGTCAATATTCTTGTCAATTAGACTATTCTCATTTACTTTTTTAAAGACTTTTTTTGTTATTGCTATTACTAAAGTCTCCATTCCATGAGCTTGGTTGTGAAAGCAGGATCTCAGAAAGACTTCCTTAAATGTGTGATGCCAAAAATAATTTTTAAAGATAATAAAACAAACAAATAATAATAAATCAAACAAATTATATCATACTTTGCAAATGGACTTTGAAATAGGGCACAACTTCCATGCTTTGCCAGCATTATCCCAAGTTTCCCATCCTCCATTTTCTTCCTTAGGCTAGAAGACAACGTGATTCAATATCATACACTAAGGTATTACATAATATTTGATTACACTGATTTTAATGTGTCATAATTTGAATGATATACTTGTCTTAAGTCTAATATAACAATATATCACACACTCAGGCTATATGTCAGGAATTGGTACAACATCTACATATATGAAATTTCACTATAAAAAATGGTTAGTTCCTGCATGTGATTTTTGTTGTTTCTAGAAGAAATTTCCATGAACATAACAAGATAAATACCACATGCTATCTTACAGTTTCATAGATCAAAATACAATGTGGTCTCCTTGGGCTGAAATCAAAATTATGGCACAGCTACATTCTTTTCTGGATGCTCTAAGGAAAAATCAATTTCCTTGTATTTTCTAGCATTTAGAGTTCTCTGATATTATTTGATTTATGGTACTGTCACTTCATTATCATAGTCAGCAACATTGAATCTCTCTTTGAACCATATTCTCTCATTGAATTCATTTTGGTCTCAGCTATGAAAGTATTTTTCCTCTTATGCACAGTACTCATACGATTAGACCTGTGTCTTCTGGCTAATCAAGGATAATCTCCCCACACAAGGCACATATAGGAAACATATCTGCAAAAGGCCTTTTCCATGTAAGTGAACATATTCAAAGCTCCTAGGAATTGGAAAATAGGCATGCTTCCGAAGAGGGTGCCTTATCCTGATTGCCATAATATTTTCATTTTTATTTTTATTTTCCCTCCTTATCCCCACTTACACGTCTCTGTAATGTATACCAAGAAGCCCCTTAGATGAAATTTTGAGTTTTTAATGGTCTGGTTACAATGGTTATCATGTAGCCTCTAAATCTTTTAAGTAGAGATATTAACAATAACCTACCACTCTTAAGAGGTAGATTATGAGAACAGGACTCTGCCTTAGTCCATTTAGGCTGATATAACAAAATAGTTCAAACTGGTTAGTCCTTAAACAATTTGTTTCTCACAATTCTGAAGGCTGGAAGTTTAAAACTAAAGTACTCAGATTCAGTCTCTTGTGAAGGTTCACTTTTTCATAGATAACCCTTTTTATCCTATGGCCTTACATGGCAAAAGGGGCAAGACAATTTTCTTGGCCTCTTTTGTATGGACACCAATCCCATTCATGAGGGTAAAGTTCTCATGACTTGATAACTTCCTAAATCTCACACATTTTAAGACCAATATCTTAGTGATTAGATTTCAACATATGAATCTGAGTGAGATGAAGACCATAGCAAGCTACAATAGGATTGGTGTCCTTATAAGAAGAGCCACAAAAGAGGTTGCTTCTTCTATCTGTTCTCTTCACAATGTGACAGTACAGGAAGATGGGCAACTCACCAGACACTTAGTTTTCTAGCCCCTTGGCCTTGGACTTCTAACCTCCAGAAAAATTAGAAATAAATGTTTCTGTTTTACCCTGAAATTAGTGGTAGTTTATTATGGAACCCTAAACTAAGATAGGTATTTTACTTTTCTGTTCACATTTCATAAAATTATGTATTCAGACCCACCCCCCAAATTATACATTTCAAAAAGTTTATGTTTATAGTTTCATTCAAATTTTATTTAATGAGGTTAATTAGAAAATTTTCATGTAATTTAAGTAGATTCAGTAATGCAATGATAAATTGTATTTTTGAGAATTTCACAATATACTTTCAATTTGCAGAAGATAAAAACCTCATAATATGAAAAGAATTTGCCACCAAGGGAATTAATATGTGGCATAATGAAAATGAAATGATCTGGCATTGGAGTCAGGAACCTCATTTTATAAAAAATATACATTGGGATGCTGACTATTACTTTGTTTTGGGGAATGTTTTTTCTCAATAATTTACTTTTAAGAAACCCTGGCATAACATTATTATAAACCAAAAGAGTGTTGCCCAGTAATTGATATTTTAATGGCCAGTTTTGTATTTTTTTTCTAATCCTTCCTGTCTTTATGGTTGTATACCTCAATAGAAGTTTACTAATTTTAGGACTATGAATTTTGTACTAGTTATATTGATTCTAATACACATTAAAAAGAAATAAAATTGTCATTATAATAGTGTTTGCATATGTGCTACCCAAATTACTATCTCTATATTACTGCCAGTGGTGAACCTCTCTGTCTCCATCTTGGTTTAGTTGCAATACTATGCCACCCCCTGAGAAATATCAAATGAAGTATTCTAGGGAGAGAGACAAAGGATACTAGATTTATATATACCCTTCAATCTGAAAAGTTTTTTTTTTTTTTCTTGGATAAATGAGACCACTGATTTTAAAGCTTTGATTTAAGGCTGCTGTAGAGCTTGTTCATCAAATCAAATTTTCCACAAAAAGTAATATGCAAAAGTAATAATACCTGAGTTATTTGAGCTAAAACTGGCTATATATTGAGTATCTACAATGGACCAGGTACCATGCTAAGAACTTTTCAAATGACATTTAGTTTAATCTTACAATAAGGCAAGCATCAGTATTTCAACAAACTGAAGGTCTGAATGAATATTCTTATTTATTTCAATGCCACTTATTTGCTTTTGAGGTATACTATAATGTGTTTTATCAGACTGATCTCAATACTCACGAGAGTACAGAAGGCTAAGACCTGAATATTTTAGGATTGAGAAAGTTTGGAACTGATAATGGAAATCAGCCTGGGCAACCACTTGTAATCGGCTGGTTATTGTTTGGATCTGAAATATCTCCTGAAGCTCATATGTTGCAGGTTTGGTCCTAGCTAGTGTCATTATAGGGAGGTAGTGGAAATTTTAGTTGTGGAATTTAGTTGGAGGAGGAAGTACATTGAGAGGGCATGCTCTTGAAGAATGTTAGGACACCAACCCCTTCCTCTCACTCTTGCTTTGCTTCCCAAATCATGAAGTGAGCAGCTGTGTTTCAAAATGCACTCCCTACCATGATGTTCTGCCTTGCCATAGGCTTAAGGCATTGGGCCAGCAATCATGGACTGAAATTCCTGAAATCCTTTTGAGTTGAGTTGTCACAATGATGGAAAGCTGAATAACCTGGCTGGCAATACTATTGCTTATGAAACTGAATAGGTCTTAGTTCATAAATAGACCTCTACTATAAATTGCAACTTCTTTGATTTATGAATGTCTAAAGAAGACCAACAGTGCCTGTCCTTATCTACCCATGTAACAGCTCAGAAAGAGAATTGAACTGATCATTTGTCAGTGTTAATTTTCTGCCCTGTCACTTTTTGCCTCTTGAGATTTCAGAATAATGTCACAATTTGAATAGTTTGAGAAAAACCATCTACAGCATGACCTTCTTTTCCCATCAGTATGGTACAAAGTAGTATTGAGAAATAAGAGCTACAAAATAGATTAATTTAAAAGGACACTTCTTGCTATAGAAAATTTGAAGTCTATTATTACATATGCAAAATGATGTAAAGGGTATTCTAGTGGCTCCTCAGCCCTAGATGAATGTCATCATCAAAATGCCATTATACCTTAAATTTTATCATTAGAGATTTATTCATTTGAAAAAAAAATTCTACATGTATCATTTTGAATATTAAGTGAATGTTATAATAATTAACTGACAGTGCTTTATTGACATTTTTCTCCTGATAGCACTGTATTTATTTTTTTTTTTATTTTTTTTTTTTAATTTTTTATTTTTTTTATTTTTTTTTTTTATTGGTCGTTCATAACATTACATAGTTCTTAATACATCATATTACACGGTTTGATTCAAGTGGATTATGAACTCCCGCTTTTACCCCGTATACAAATTGCTGTATCACATCAGTTACCCTTCCATTGATTGACATATTGCCTTTCTAGTGTCTGATGTATTCTGCTGTCTGTCCTATTGTCTACTATCCCCCCTCCCCTCCCCTCCCCTCCCCTCCCCTTTTCTCTCTCTACCCCTTCTACTGTAAATCATGTCTTCCATTTGTATTCTCTTGACTTACCCCTCCTTACCTCTTATATGACATTTTGTATAACCCTGAGGATCGCCTTCCATTTCCATGCAATTTCCCTTCTCACTCCCTTTCCCTCCCACCTCTCATCCCTGTTTACTGTAAATATTCTTCTCAAGCTCTTCGTCCCTACCCTGTCCTTGTTTACACCCCTTATATCAAAGGAGTCATTTGGTATTTGTTTTTTAAAGATTGACTAGCTTCACTTAGCATAATCTGCTCTAATGCCATCCATTTCCCTCCAAATTCTATAATTTTGTCATTTTTTAATGCAGAGTAATACTCCATAGTGTATAAATGAAACATTTTTTTTTATCCATTCATCTATTGAAGGGCATCTAGGCTGGTTCCACAGTCTTGCTATCGTGAATTGAGCTGCTATGAACATCGATGTAGCAGTGTCCCTGTAGCATGCTCTTGTTAGGGCTTTAGGGAATAGACCGAGAAGGGGAATAGCTGGGTCAAATGGTGGTTCCATTCCCAGCTTTCCGAGAAATCTCCATACTGCTTTCCAAATTGGCTGCACCAATTTGCAGTCCCACCAGCAATGAACAAGAGTGCCCTTTTCCCCGCATCCTCTCCAGCACTTATTGTTGTTTGACTTCCTAATGGCTGCCAGTCTTACTGGAGTGAGATGGTATCTTAGGGTAGTTTTGATTTGCATTTCTCTGACTGCTAGCGATGGTGAGCATTTTTTCATGTACTTGTTGATTGATTGTATGTCCTCCTCTGAGAAGTGTCTGTTCAGGTCCTTGGCCCATTTATTGATTGGGTTATTTGTTATCTTATTGTCTAATTTTTTGAGTTCTTTGTATATTCTGGTTATTAGGGCTCTATCTGAAGTGTGTGGAGTAAAGATTTGTTCCCAGGATGTAGGCTCCCTATTTATCTCTCTTATTGTTTCTTTTGCTGAGAAAAAACTTTTTAGTTTGAGTAAGTCCCATTTGTTGATTCTATTTGTTAACTCTAGCGCTATGGGTGTCCTATTGAGGAATTTGGAGCCCGATCCCACAGCGTGTAGATCATAACCAACTTTTTCTTCTATCAGATGCCGTGTCTCTGATTTAATATCAAGCTCCTTGATCCATTTTGAGTTAACTTTTGTGCACGGCGAGAGATAGGGATTCAGATTCATTTTGGTGCAAATGGATTTCCAGTTTTCCCAGCACCATTTGTTGAAGATGCTATCCTTCCTCCATTGCATGCTTTTAGCCCCTTTATCAAAAATAAGATAGTTGTAGTTTTGTGGATTAGTTACTGTGTCCTCTATTCTGTACCATTGGTCCACCGCCTGTTTTGGTACCAGTACCATGCTGTTTTTGTTACTATTGCTCTGTAGTATAGCTTGAAGTCTGGTATTGCTATACCGCCTGATTCACACTTCCTGCTTAGTATTGTTTTTGCTATTCTGGGTCTTTTATTATTCCATATGAATTTCATGATTCTTTTATCTATTTCTACAAGATATGCTGTTGGGATTTTGATTGGCATTGCATTGAACTTATAGAGAACTTTTGGTAATATCGCCATTTTGATGATGTTAGTTCTGCCTATCCATGAGCAGGGTATGTTTTTCCATCTTCTAAGGTCTTCTTCTATGTCTTTCGTTAGGGTTCTGTAATTTTCATTGTATAAATCTTTCACCTCTTTTGTTAGGTTGATTCCCAAGTATTTTATTTTTTGGGGGGATATTGTGAATGGAGTAGTTGTCCTCATTTCCGTTTCAGAGGATTTGTCGCTCATATACAGGAACGCCTTTGATTTATGCGTGTTGATCTTATATCCTGCCACTTTGCTGAATTCATTTATTAGCTCTAATAGCTTCTTTGTAGACCCTTTTGGGTCTGCTAGGTATAGAATCATATCATCTGCAAATAGTGATAATTTAAGTTCTTCTTTTCCTATTTTTATGCCTTTAATTTCTTTTGACTGTCTAATTGCTCTGGCCAGTGTTTCGAGGACTATGTTGAACAGAAGTGGTGAGAGAGGGCATCCCTGTCTTGTACCAGATCTTAGAGGGAATGCCTTCAATTTTTCTCCATTCAGAATGATGCTGGCCTGTGGCTTATCATAGATTGCTTTTACAATGTTGAGGTATGATCCTGTTATCCCTAATTTTTCTAGCGTTTTGAACATAAAGGGATGCTGTACTTTGTCGAATGCTTTTTCTGCATCTATTGAGATGATCATATGGTTCTTATTTTTAAGTCTATTGATGTGGTGAATAACATTTATTGATTTCCGTATATTAAACCAGCCTTGCATCCCAGGGATGAATCCTACTTGATCATGATGTATAATTTTTTTGATATGTATTTGAATCCGATTCGCCAGAATTTTATTGAGGATTTTTGCGTCAAGGTTCATTAGAGATATTGGTCTGTAGTTTTCCTTCTTTGATGTGTCTTTGTCTGGTTTCGGAATCAGGGTGATGTTGGCGTCGTAGAATGAATTTGGAAGTTCTCCCTCTTTTTCTATTTCCTGAAATAGCTTGAAAAGTATTGGTGTTAGTTCCTCTTTAAAGGTTTTGTAAAACTCTGCTGTATACCCATCCGGTCCTGGGCTTTTCTTAGTTGGTAGACTTTTGATGGTTTCTTCTATTTCCTCTATTGTTATTGGTCTGTTTAGGTTGTCTATATCCTCCTGGCTCAATCTGGGCAGATCATAGGACTCAAGGAATTTATCTATGCCTTCACTATCTTCTATTTTATTGGAGTATAAGGATTCAAAGTAATTTCTGATTATCTTCTGTATTTCTGAAGTGTCTGTTGTGATATTGCCTTTTTCATCCCGTATGCTAGTAATTTGGGTTCTCTCTCTTCTTCTCTTCGTTAGCATGGCTAAGGGTCTGTCAATTTTATTTATTTTTTCAAAGAACCAGCTTTTAGTTTTGTCAATTTTTTCAATTGTTTCTTTTGTTTCAATTTCATTAATTTCAGCTCTGATTTTAATTATTTCTTGCCTTCTACTTCTTTTGCTGTTGTTTTGCTCTTCTTTTTCTAGGATTTTGAGATGAAGTATGAGATCATTTATTTGTTGGTTTTTTCTTTTTTTGAGGAATGAACTCCAAGCAATGAATTTTCCTCTTAGAACTGCTTTCAATGTGTCCCATAGATTCCGATATGTTGTGTCTGTGTTTTCATTTAACTCTAGGAATTTTTTAATTTCCTCCTTGATGTCTTCTAAAACCCATTGATCACTCAGCAACCTATTGTTCATTCTCCAGGTGATGCTTGCTTTTTCCTTTCTTCTTTTATCATTGATTTTCAGTTTCATTCCATTATGATCAGATAAGATGCATGGTATTATCTCTACCCCTTTGTATTGTCTAAGAGTTGCCCTGTGACATAGTATATGGTCTTTTTTTGAGAAGGTTCCATGTGCTGCTGAGAAAAAAGTGTAGCTACTTGATGTTGGGTGGTATAGTCTATATATGTCAATTAAGTCTAGGTTGTTAATTGTGTTATTGAGTTCTATAGTTTCCTTATTTAACTTTTGTTTGGAAGATCTGTCCAGTGGTGAGAGAGGTGTGTTGAAGTCTCCCATGATTATTGTATGTTGGTCTATTAGACTCTTGAACTTGAGAAGAGTTTGCTTGATGAATACAGCTGCACCATTATTTGGGGCATATATATTTATGATTGTTATGTCTTGTTGGTGTATGGTTCCCTTGAGCAGTATGAAGTGTCCTTCTATATCCCTTTTGATTAGCTTTGGCTTGAAATCTATTTTATTAGATATGAGTATGGACACTCCTGCTTGTTTCCGCGGTCCATATGAGTGATATGATTTTTCCCAACCTTTCACCTTCAGTCTATGTATATCTTTTCCTATCAAATGCGTCTCCTGTAGACAGCATATTGTTGGGTCTTGTTTTTTGATCCATTCTACTAGCCTGTGTCTCTTAATTGGTGAGTTTAAGCCATTAACATTTAGGGTTATTATTGAGATATGGTTTGTTCTTCTATCCATATTTGTTTATTGATGTTACTAAACCTGATTTGTTATCCTCTATGACTACTTTCCCCCCTTTACTGTCCTACCTCCCATTGTTGGTTTTCAATGTTGTTTTCCATTTCCTCTTCCTGTAATGTTTTGCCAAGGATTTTTTGAAGAGATGGTTTTCTAGCTGCGAATTCTTTTAACTTTTGTTTATTGTGGAAGGTTTTAATTTCATCTTCTAACCTGAAGCTTAATTTCGCCGGATACACGATTCTTGGTTGGAGCCCATTGTCTTTCAGTGTTTGAAATATGTTATTCCAGGATCTTCTAGCTTTCAGAGTCTGTGTTGAGAGATCAGCTGTTATCCTGATTGGTTTACCCCTAAATGTAATCTGCTTTCTTTCTCTTGCAGCTTTTAAAATTCTCTCCTTATTCTGTATGTTGGACATCTTCATTATAATGTGTCTAGGTGTGGATCTCTTATGATTTTGCACATTCGGCGTCCTGTAGGCTTCTAGGATTTGGGATTCTGTCTCAATCTTCAATTCTGGGAAGTTTTCTCGTATTATTTCACTGAATAGACTGTTTATTCCTTTGGAATGGAGCTCTGTGCCTTCCTGTATCCCAATGACTCTTAAATTTGGTCTTTTGATATTGTCCCATAATTCTTGGATGTTCTGCTCATGGTTTCTTAGCAGACTTGCTGAGCTGTCTATGTTCTTTTCCAGTTGAAATACTTTGTCTTCATTGTCTGATGTTCTCTCTTCTAAGTGATCTACTCTGCTGGTAGTATTCTCAATTGAGTTTTTAAGTTGGTTTATTGTTTCCTGCATTTCTAGAATTTCAATTTGTTTGTTTTTTATTACCTCTATCTCCCTGTGAAATTGATCTTTGACTTCCTGGATTTGTTTGTCAATGTGATCTTTCTTTGTCTGATTTTGCTGTCTCATGTCTTCCTTGAGACTCCAGATCATCTGAAGCATATATATCCTGAACTCTTTATCTGATATTCCATCTGTTGCAGCTATTACCTCTTCTAAAGTTGAGTTGACCTGCATTGCTTGTGGTCCTTTCTTTCCTTGTCTTTTCATACTGCCCGCGTTTCTTTCTGCTTGGTGCAACTGTTGTGTTTTGAAATTTACCCCCTATTTATTTGTGTTGCTCTTGTATACTTGAAAAGTCTCCCTTGCAGGTGCGGGCGGTGGCTGTGCCCCTACTCCAATTGGGGTGACGTGTCTATCACGCTGGCGGCTCTCTGGGCCTGTTCCGGGAGTGGAAGGCGGCTCTGCTCTGTCCCTATTCCAATTGGGGTGTCGTGACTACAATGCTGGCAGATCGCTGGGCCTCTTCCGGGCGTGGGCGGTGGGCTTGGCTGGTGGGATTCCACCTAATGGCAGTCCCTAACCTCCCTGCTTGCTAATTAATGGCTTCTCTGAGGCGCCACGCCTTCTGTAGCTGCGGGGCAGGCCGCGCGAATCAGTTGGCCTGGATCTCCGGGGTCCTGCTGCTGGCTGTTTTGATGTTACAAGCTGTTGGAGAGTGGTGGTGTATTCTTCAGCTTTCCCGGATGGTGGCCACTGACTGCCTGGATGGAGTGTCCGCTGTTTTGATGTTGCACTCTGTAGGAGAGTGGCGGTGTATCCTTCAGCTTTCCCGGATGGTGGCCGCTGACTGCCTCGGTGGAGTGTCCGCTGTGGGGGATGGGACTGTACCGCTTTCTTCCCCTTCTGAGAACCCGAGCTCGGCCCAAGGGTCCGTGTGGGCTTGGCTGGTGGGATTCCACCTAATGGCCTTCCCTAACCTCCCTGCTTGCCAATTAATGGCTTCACTGAGGCGCCACTCCTTCTGTAGCCGCAGGGCAGGCCACGCGAATCAGTTGGCCTGGCTCTCCGGGCCCTGTTGCAGGCTGCTGGGATCCCTGGCACTCTATCACTTTGATTTTTTCTGCTTGCCCCTCCCCCAGCGCTGGCTAGCCAGGTTTCCTTTTGGCTGCTACTGGGAGGAGGGGTTGGAGGTCAGGTGTCTCTGGTTTCCCCCTAGCCTGTATGGAGGCTCAGCTTGATACTCCCTCTCCCGGCAAGCCTAGGAGAGATTTTATGCGAATTCCCGCTGTCTGGGGGGTGAGCTGAATGACACCGACCTGTTTTGATGTCGCACTCTGAAGGAGAGTGGCGGTGTATCCTTCAGCTTTCCCGGATGGTGGCCGCTGACTGGCTCGGCGGAGTGTCCGCTGTGGGGGATGGGACTGTACCGCTTCCTTCCCCTTCTGAGAACCCGTGCTCGGCCCAAGGGTCCGTGTGGGCTTGGCTGGTGGGATTCCACCTAATGGCCTTCCCTAACCTCCCTGCTTGCCAATTAATGGCTTCACTGAGGCGCCACGCCTTCTGTAGCCGCAGGGCAGGCCACGCGAATCAGTTGGCCTGGCTCTCCGGGCCCTGCTGCAGGCTGCTGGGATCCCTGGCACTCTATCACTTTGATTTTTTCTGCTTGCCCCTCCCCCAGCGCTGGCTAGCCAGGTTTCCTTTTGGCTGCTACTGGGAGGAGGGGTTGGAGGTCAGGTGTCTCTGGTTTCCCCCTAGCCTGTATGGAGGCTCAGCTTGATACTCCCTCTCCCGGCAAGCCTAGGAGAGATTTTATGCGAATTCCCGCTGTCTGGGGGGTGAGCTGAATGACACCGACCTGTTTTGATGTCGCACTCTGAAGGAGAGTGGCGGTGTATCCTTCAGCTTTCCCGGATGGTGGCCGCTGACTGGCTCGGCGGAGTGTCCGCTGTGGGGGATGGGACTGTACCGCTTCCTTCCCCTTCTGAGAACCCGTGCTCGGCCCAAGGGTCCGTGTGGGCTTGGCTGGTGGGATTCCACCTAATGGCCTTCCCTAACCTCCCTGCTTGCCAATTAATGGCTTCACTGAGGCGCCACGCCTTCTGTAGCCGCAGGGCAGGCCACGCGAATCAGTTGGCCTGGCTCTCCGGGCCCTGCTGCAGGCTGCTGGGATCCCTGGCACTCTATCACTTTGATTTTTTCTGCTTGCCCCTCCCCCAGCGCTGGCTAGCCAGGTTTCCTTTTGGCTGCTACTGGGAGGAGGGGTTGGAGGTCAGGTGTCTCTGGTTTCCCCCTAGCCTGTATGGAGGCTCAGCTTGATACTCCCTCTCCCGGCAAGCCTAGGAGAGATTTTATGCGAATTCCCGCTGTCTGGGGGGTGAGCTGAATGACACCGACCTGTTTTGATGTTGCACTCTGAAGGAGAGTGGCGGTGTATCCTTCAGCTTTCCCGGATGGTGGCCGCTGACTGGCTCGGCGGAGTGTCCGCTGTGGGGGATGGGACTGTACCGCTTCCTTCCCCTTCTGAGAACCCGTGCTCGGCCCAAGGGTCCGTGTGGGCTTGGCTGGTGGGATTCCACCTAATGGCCTTCCCTAACCTCCCTGCTTGCCAATTAATGGCTTCACTGAGGCGCCACGCCTTCTGTAGCCGCAGGGCAGGCCACGCGAATCAGTTGGCCTGGCTCTCCGGGCCCTGCTGCAGGCTGCTGGGATCCCTGGCACTCTATCACTTTGATTTTTTCTGCTTGCCCCTCCCCCAGCGCTGGCTAGCCAGGTTTCCTTTTGGCTGCTACTGGGAGGAGGGGTTGGAGGTCAGGTGTCTCTGGTTTCCCCCTAGCCTGTATGGAGGCTCAGCTTGATACTCCCTCTCCCGGCAAGCCTAGGAGAGATTTTATGCGAATTCCCGCTGTCTGGGGGGTGAGCTGAATGACACCGACCTGTTTTGATGTCGCACTCTGAAGGAGAGTGGCGGTGTATCCTTCAGCTTTCCCGGATGGTGGCCGCTGACTGGCTCGGCAGAGTGTCCGCTGTGGGGGATGGGACTGTACCGCTTCCTTCCCCTTCTGAGAACCCGTGCTCGGCCCAAGGGTCCGTGTGGGCTTGGCTGGTGGGATTCCACCTAATGGCCTTCCCTAACCTCCCTGCTTGCCAATTAATGGCTTCACTGAGGCGCCACGCCTTCTGTAGCCGCAGGGCAGGCCACGCGAATCAGTTGGCCTGGCTCTCCGGGCCCTGCTGCAGGCTGCTGGGATCCCTGGCACTCTATCACTTTGATTTTTTCTGCTTGCCCCTCCCCCAGCGCTGGCTAGCCAGGTTTCCTTTTGGCTGCTACTGGGAGGAGGGGTTGGAGGTCAGGTGTCTCTGGTTTCCCCCTAGCCTGTATGGAGGCTCAGCTTGATACTCCCTCTCCCGGCAAGCCTAGGAGAGATTTTATGCGAATTCCCGCTGTCTGGGGGGTGAGCTGAATGACACCGACCTGTTTTGATGTCGCACTCTGAAGGAGAGTGGCGGTGTATCCTTCAGCTTTCCCGGATGGTGGCCGCTGACTGGCTCGGCGGAGTGTCCGCTGTGGGGGATGGGACTGTACCGCTTCCTTCCCCTTCTGAGAACCCGTGCTCGGCCCAAGGGTCCGTGTGGGCTTGGCTGGTGGGATTCCACCTAATGGCCTTCCCTAACCTCCCTGCTTGCCAATTAATGGCTTCACTGAGGCGCCACGCCTTCTGTAGCCGCAGGGCAGGCCACGCGAATCAGTTGGCCTGGCTCTCCGGGCCCTGCTGCAGGCTGCTGGGATCCCTGGCACTCTATCACTTTGATTTTTTCTGCTTGCCCCTCCCCCAGCGCTGGCTAGCCAGGTTTCCTTTTGGCTGCTACTGGGAGGAGGGGTTGGAGGTCAGGTGTCTCTGGTTTCCCCCTAGCCTGTATGGAGGCTCAGCTTGATACTCCCTCTCCCGGCAAGCCTAGGAGAGATTTTATGCGAATTCCCGCTGTCTGGGGGGTGAGCTGAATGACACCGACCTGTTTTGATGTCGCACTCTGAAGGAGAGTGGCGGTGTATCCTTCAGCTTTCCCGGATGGTGGCCGCTGACTGGCTCGGCGGAGTGTCCGCTGTGGGGGATGGGACTGTACCGCTTCCTTCCCCTTCTGAGAACCCGTGCTCGGCCCAAGGGTCCGTGTGGGCTTGGCTGGTGGGATTCCACCTAATGGCCTTCCCTAACCTCCCTGCTTGCCAATTAATGGCTTCACTGAGGCGCCACGCCTTCTGTAGCCGCAGGGCAGGCCACGCGAATCAGTTGGCCTGGCTCTCCGGGCCCTGCTGCAGGCTGCTGGGATCCCTGGCACTCTATCACTTTGATTTTTTCTGCTTGCCCCTCCCCCAGCGCTGGCTAGCCAGGTTTCCTTTTGGCTGCTACTGGGAGGAGGGGTTGGAGGTCAGGTGTCTCTGGTTTCCCCCTAGCCTGTATGGAGGCTCAGCTTGATACTCCCTCTCCCGGCAAGCCTAGGAGAGATTTTATGCGAATTCCTGCTGTCTGGGGGGTGAGCTGAATGACACCGACCTGTTTTGATGTCGCACTCTGAAGGAGAGTGGCGGTGTATCCTTCAGCTTTCCCGGATGGTGGCCGCTGACTGGCTCGGCGGAGTGTCCGCTGTGGGGGATGGGACTGTACCGCTTCCTTCCCCTTCTGAGAACCCGTGCTCGGCCCAAGGGTCCGTGTGGGCTTGGCTGGTGGGATTCCACCTAATGGCCTTCCCTAACCTCCCTGCTTGCCAATTAATGGCTTCACTGAGGCGCCACGCCTTCTGTAGCCGCAGGGCAGGCCACGCGAATCAGTTGGCCTGGCTCTCCGGGCCCTGCTGCAGGCTGCTGGGATCCCTGGCACTCTATCACTTTGATTTTTTCTGCTTGCCCCTCCCCCAGCGCTGGCTAGCCAGGTTTCCTTTTGGCTGCTACTGGGAGGAGGGGTTGGAGGTCAGGTGTCTCTGGTTTCCCCCTAGCCTGTATGGAGGCTCAGCTTGATACTCCCTCTCCCGGCAAGCCTAGGAGAGATTTTATGCGAATTCCCGCTGTCTGGGGGGTGAGCTGAATGACACCGACCTGTTTTGATGTCGCACTCTGAAGGAGAGTGGCGGTGTATCCTTCAGCTTTCCCGGATGGTGGCCGCTGACTGGCTCGGCGGAGTGTCCGCTGTGGGGGATGGGACTGTACCGCTTCCTTCCCCTTCTGAGAACCCGTGCTCGGCCCAAGGGTCCGTGTGGGCTTGGCTGGTGGGATTCCACCTAATGGCCTTCCCTAACCTCCCTGCTTGCCAATTAATGGCTTCACTGAGGCGCCACGCCTTCTGTAGCCGCAGGGCAGGCCACGCGAATCAGTTGGCCTGGCTCTCCGGGCCCTGCTGCAGGCTGCTGGGATCCCTGGCACTCTATCACTTTGATTTTTTCTGCTTGCCCCTCCCCCAGCGCTGGCTAGCCAGGTTTCCTTTTGGCTGCTACTGGGAGGAGGGGTTGGAGGTCAGGTGTCTCTGGTTTCCCCCTAGCCTGTATGGAGGCTCAGCTTGATACTCCCTCTCCCGGCAAGCCTAGGAGAGATTTTATGCGAATTCCCGCTGTCTGGGGGGTGAGCTGAATGACACCGACCTGTTTTGATGTTGCACTCTGAAGGAGAGTGGCGGTGTATCCTTCAGCTTTCCCGGATGGTGGCCGCTGACTGGCTCGGCGGAGTGTCCGCTGTGGGGGATGGGACTGTACCGCTTCCTTCCCCTTCTGAGAACCCGTGCTCGGCCCAAGGGTCCGTGTGGGCTTGGCTGGTGGGATTCCACCTAATGGCCTTCCCTAACCTCCCTGCTTGCCAATTAATGGCTTCACTGAGGCGCCACGCCTTCTGTAGCCGCAGGGCAGGCCACGCGAATCAGTTGGCCTGGCTCTCCGGGCCCTGCTGCAGGCTGCTGGGATCCCTGGCACTCTATCACTTTGATTTTTTCTGCTTGCCCCTCCCCCAGCGCTGGCTAGCCAGGTTTCCTTTTGGCTGCTACTGGGAGGAGGGGTTGGAGGTCAGGTGTCTCTGGTTTCCCCCTAGCCTGTATGGAGGCTCAGCTTGATACTCCCTCTCCCGGCAAGCCTAGGAGAGATTTTATGCGAATTCCCGCTGTCTGGGGGGTGAGCTGAATGACACCGACCTGTTTTGATGTTGCACTCTGAAGGAGAGTGGCGGTGTATCCTTCAGCTTTCCCGGATGGTGGCCGCTGACTGGCTCGGCGGAGTGTCCGCTGTGGGGGATGGGACTGTACCGCTTCCTTCCCCTTCTGAGAACCCGTGCTCGGCCCAAGGGTCCGTGTGGGCTTGGCTGGTGGGATTCCACCTAATGGCCTTCCCTAACCTCCCTGCTTGCCAATTAATGGCTTCACTGAGGCGCCACGCCTTCTGTAGCCGCAGGGCAGGCCACGCGAATCAGTTGGCCTGGCTCTCCGGGCCCTGCTGCAGGCTGCTGGGATCCCTGGCACTCTATCACTTTGATTTTTTCTGCTTGCCCCTCCCCCAGCGCTGGCTAGCCAGGTTTCCTTTTGGCTGCTACTGGGAGGAGGGGTTGGAGGTCAGGTGTCTCTGGTTTCCCCCTAGCCTGTATGGAGGCTCAGCTTGATACTCCCTCTCCCGGCAAGCCTAGGAGAGATTTTATGCGAATTCCCGCTGTCTGGGGGGTGAGCTGAATGACACCGACCTGTTTTGATGTCGCACTCTGAAGGAGAGTGGCGGTGTATCCTTCAGCTTTCCCGGATGGTGGCCGCTGACTGGCTCGGCGGAGTGTCCGCTGTGGGGGATGGGACTGTACCGCTTCCTTCCCCTTCTGAGAACCCGTGCTCGGCCCAAGGGTCCGTGTGGGCTTGGCTGGTGGGATTCCACCTAATGGCCTTCCCTAACCTCCCTGCTTGCCAATTAATGGCTTCACTGAGGCGCCACGCCTTCTGTAGCCGCAGGGCAGGCCACGCGAATCAGTTGGCCTGGCTCTCCGGGCCCTGCTGCAGGCTGCTGGGATCCCTGGCACTCTATCACTTTGATTTTTTCTGCTTGCCCCTCCCCCAGCGCTGGCTAGCCAGGTTTCCTTTTGGCTGCTACTGGGAGGAGGGGTTGGAGGTCAGGTGTCTCTGGTTTCCCCCTAGCCTGTATGGAGGCTCAGCTTGATACTCCCTCTCCCGGCAAGCCTAGGAGAGATTTTATGCGAATTCCCGCTGTCTGGGGGGTGAGCTGAATGACACCGACCTGTTTTGATGTCGCACTCTGAAGGAGAGTGGCGGTGTATCCTTCAGCTTTCCCGGATGGTGGCCGCTGACTGGCTCGGCGGAGTGTCCGCTGTGGGGGATGGGACTGTACCGCTTCCTTCCCCTTCTGAGAACCCGTGCTCGGCCCAAGGGTCCGTGTGGGCTTGGCTGGTGGGATTCCACCTAATGGCCTTCCCTAACCTCCCTGCTTGCCAATTAATGGCTTCACTGAGGCGCCACGCCTTCTGTAGCCGCAGGGCAGGCCACGCGAATCAGTTGGCCTGGCTCTCCGGGCCCTGCTGCAGGCTGCTGGGATCCCTGGCACTCTATCACTTTGATTTTTTCTGCTTGCCCCTCCCCCAGCGCTGGCTAGCCAGGTTTCCTTTTGGCTGCTACTGGGAGGAGGGGTTGGAGGTCAGGTGTCTCTGGTTTCCCCCTAGCCTGTATGGAGGCTCAGCTTGATACTCCCTCTCCCGGCAAGCCTAGGAGAGATTTTATGCGAATTCCCGCTGTCTGGGGGGTGAGCTGAATGACACCGACCTGTTTTGATGTCGCACTCTGAAGGAGAGTGGCGGTGTATCCTTCAGCTTTCCCGGATGGTGGCCGCTGACTGGCTCGGCGGAGTGTCCGCTGTGGGGGATGGGACTGTACCGCTTCCTTCCCCTTCTGAGAACCCGTGCTCGGCCCAAGGGTCCGTGTGGGCTTGGCTGGTGGGATTCCACCTAATGGCCTTCCCTAACCTCCCTGCTTGCCAATTAATGGCTTCACTGAGGCGCCACGCCTTCTGTAGCCGCAGGGCAGGCCACGCGAATCAGTTGGCCTGGCTCTCCGGGCCCTGCTGCAGGCTGCTGGGATCCCTGGCACTCTATCCGATAGCACTGTATTTAAAAGAGGAAAACTACACAAAAAGGGAAGTTTAGGGATTCAAGCAACCTTTAGTGTAATTTTAATTATGGCTGATTTTTTTTTATCTTCTTGACTTATTTGATTCAGTTCGTCCATGTTCAAACAAATTTTTAATGTCATTATTCCTCTCTCTGAGTGTAAATATACATTCTCTATCCTATTTTATTTGTGCTAAAATTATTTGTCTCCCCTTCTTACTCCCAAATAAATTTCAAAAGCATAAATGAAAACTAAACTGTAACTGTTTTAATTTGATAAGTTTTACTGTTTCTTTGACTAAATATTTAACTGTTTTTTAAAAACTATATTGAACTTGTATTTATTTAAAGAAAACAATTTTAAAAATTGACTCACTGTCAAATCAAAAACAAATTTTTCTTAAACCAAGAAATTCAAACAGTAATATATTTTCATACTCTCTAAGCACTTATAAACCTTCTGGGCTTGTTAACAGTTCAGTAATTAAAAATATTGCTTCTCAATTATCTTTTCTCTCTTCATCTAGTTCAATGATCAGAATTTTCTTAAGGGTGTTTTTAGTGGTTGATTGAAAAATAATTGTGTAGATTTATTATGTAAATGATCAATTTGATTATTAAAACAACCACAAACTTAAAAAATATCTATATAAGGGACAAATTTAAAAATATTTATATATAATAGTTTTAGGGGATTATTGTTCTAATTAGTCTAAAGTTCATTTTTAGGGGCAAAGGTGATTTAAAACTTTTAACTTATTTTATGAAGAATAAAACAGATGCTGTTATGCATGACTGACGATTTTCTGTATGGTTCAGCTTATTCAAAACTTATTTATTTGTTATGCAATGATAAAATAGAAATAGGGACAGAGGTGTCAATTATAGTATATCATCTATAAAGATATTTAAAAATTTAATAAAATTTATTAATTACAGCACATTTCTCTTACTGTAGTATAGTAAAATTCCACATAGGATTGCTTTCTGTGTTCTATCACTTGACCTGATTTAATTGTTGTGGATGTATTAGTGCATCACCCGGCCTCTCCTCTTTTATTAGAATACCCTTGAAAAAATATGAAATGTTATCTTTTTAAAATGATCAAAGTTGAGCAGCACTTTTGCCTGCAGCTTGAAAGACTCATTTAACAAAGGGGAATTATGTAGATTTCAAGTAATTATGAAAATATGATTTAGTCAGCCCAATTTTACCCTCAAGAAATAAAACAAAACAAAAAAGGAATAGAGAATCACAGACTCTATCAATACAACAATTGTTGTAATGAAAAATACAGACAGGAAAAGTAGGTCATCCAAAGTTTGAGATGTTTATATTTTTTTCAGATATAAAAGTGACATAATGACAAATTTGCATGAATTCTCTTGTCCATCAGTATTTTTCCTGGTTAGAGTGCATCTTGGTGGCAGTCTATGAAATTCTGAAATTATTTTTCAAATGGAAACTTTTGTTGCATAACATAATACAATATTCAAAATGTAATTTTGATTTAGTTCTATGGATGAAAAATAATGAACTAAATTTTAAAAAATCATATGAGTTCATATTTTTAACCAACAAAAACTAATGCTATCATTTGGTTTTCCATAGTAAATAGCATTACAAATAAACTTATAAATAAGATACATAACTAAAATAATAATATTACTCAAAAAGTAATTTTTCTATAAATAGTCTTATAAACCACACTAAGAATATTATACTATTTAATCACTTAGACTCAGGAGAAAGTTAATACAATCACCAGGAGTGGCAAAAGAAAAGAACACTCTTATTTAGCAAGACCCTCTTTGTCTTCAGTATTACATAGCTAATTGTACATTTAACTCACAAGAATGACCTTAAACCTTTACTTATATGTTTCTCAATAAAGTTTGAAAGAAAGGGTAAGCATTTTCATTAATACTTAAACTTAAAAAATGTTTTGCCAGAGAAACTGTTTCCTTTTAATGTGAATGTTTTCAAATGACAAAACTACGTGTTTTCAAGTAGTTGCTATGGAAAACAAATATACTGAATGAAATTTATTATAATACAATATAATGTTAAAGTTTAATGAGTTTTATTATTTTTCAAGATTCAAAGTGAATCTAATGCTATTTGTCAATAGATATCAAATGCTACTTTATAACCATGAAGTGTTTTGATGGTTTATATGTCAGTTGACAAAAAATGGATAGGCTTTTAAGACACTGAAAATTTTGGAAATTAATTTTAGTCCTTGATCTTCTATGGTTAGAATTGTAAGAAATATCTTATTTCATCCTAACTACATAAATCACTGTGCTACATGGACAAGTCAGTGTATTACAGGGGATATAGAATTTATAGGGAGAAAAAGAATATGTATATCCTATATTTGACTTTAAATTAAACTTTAAAATGAAAGTTCTGGGTGATCCAGAATTATCACCTCTTTATTTTCACATTGAATCATGATCTTATCTACCATGAGAAAAAATGACTGTTATAAATTTTCATAATATTATCTACTATGCTGGGATTTTGTTTTACCATGTCTAATTCCTTTTTTGTCATCTCTATGAGATTTATAATATTTTTGAAAAATGTTTATCAGGAATCATAATACTTTAAAATAAGACTTTTATGGTATTCAGTTTTGATTAGTACTCAATGTTTGATTAGTATTTTCTAATTTTCTGTGACAGTGTTTTATATATGTCCAAAATGTCAAGCTAATTTTATTTTTCTAATTCTTTTGGGAGAGCTATATTGACTTTCCCACTATATTAGTGGAATTGGTAAAATCTCCTTGCATTTGTAATAATTTCATTTAATGTAATTGAGGATATTTCTATTAGGTGTATGTAAGTTTATCATTATAATTTTTGTGTGCTCTGGCCCTTTTATATCTTGTAGTCACCACCTTATTCCTGAAAATATTTAATGTTAAGAGTTTGAGAATATTATATAATATAATATTACTACAGCTTATTTTGTCTAGCATTTAACTAATGAATCTACTTTTATACTTTTACTTTCATATTGATCATACCCTTACATTTTAAATATAGCTGAAGATCTTTTCAACATTCTAAAAATCTCAGTATTTTATTTGTGAGTTTAGTTCATTTAATTTCACTGTGATTACTGAAAACAGAAACTTGCTTCTGCTATATTACTTTTGCTTTGTATTGACCCTGCTGTTGCTGTCCCTTTTTCTTTTGTCTTGCATTTTAAGCATTGAGTCTTAATTTTTAAATTTTGTTTTTATTTTTGGTACTTTATGAGTTGTATATTTTATTTTCCCTCTTTCCATGGTTTCCCTTGAAAATTTGATCATGAATACATAACAAAATTTACCTATCTTATCCCTGTCCTTGAGCAGCACATCAACCTTAGAATGCTTTTAAAAATAATTGTTTTTCTAATTTAGATATATTGTTTTTCAGTATTTTATTTTTCTTTTGTTCTTAATGATTTATTAGCTTATTGAAATTCCCCCTTACTTCCAGTCACAAAAACTATATTTTATTCATACTCTAGAAATTTTGTTACAGAATTGATGATTTTGGGTCAGATTGTCCAAAAATGGATTCATGAGAAATCTTAAGAATTAATAATTCAAGTCATCACCTTGACAAGTACATTTTAAAAATAAGTAAATTCAGAACAATTTATTGGAATTGGACGACCTTTTTATTAAAAGTAAATATAATGCAAAAAATAACAATTCAGATGACCTTATTGATTTTTCTTTTGATTGTATTTATATTTATGTCTTTTAAAAAATAAAAATATCAGATCTTATAATGTATTGAACTTATGTTTGAAATAAAGGCTGGATGTGTTAATAGAGACTTAGCTGTATTTGCACAGTAGAAGAGACTGATTTTATTTAAAATGTAGAGTTAGCACATTTGGCATTTCATATATGATACATATCTTAGTTAATTAAAACTATCCATATGGATTAATAAATTAGATAATGTTAAACATGGATTGACTTTTCATATCTATTTTCATATCCTTTTCATATCTATTCATAATTTCTTCAAATAACAATTATTTCCTCATGTAAATCACACACATACACACACACACATTTTGAAGAACCCACTCATTTCACATCTAAACTTTCTTGCATCGTCTCATACATGAGCTTTTGGGGGACACCTCATATGTCCACCATAAATTAGTGTCTGACTATTCTCGGACATCAAATAAATGGAATTATGTACTAGACCTGTTTGCCTGTTTAGCTTCTCTTGTTCTATATTTTTATTTATTTATATATCTTTTACATACATGACAATAGTGTAATGCCTTACACTTATTATTTACCCATAATAATTTTGAGATTGATTCATGTTGTTATATTTTGTCAGTGATTATTTTTGTGACACCTAAATTTGTTTACCCATTCTCTTTGAAAGACATTGGCAATTTTATGTGTCTGCTATAACTATACAAATCTTTTTGTGGATATTTCCATTGCTCTTGTATAAAATATCAAGAAGTATATTGTATATATGCAATATGCATATATATTTAATTTCTTAAGAATTTGCCAGGTTTCATATTTTGTATTTAAATCAGATATATACTAGAGGTCTTTTTCCCATTTCCTCACTAATTTAGTATTATCTTTATTATTCTTTAATTTTAGTTATTCTGGTCTATGTTTGTTGGTATTTCAGTGTGGTTTCAATTTCCACTGTCCTTGAGAATAATGGCATTAAAGATATTTTTATGCATTTATTGACTATTTGTTTATTTTCTTTGCTATATTCTCTGTTCAAGCATTTTGTGTATTTTAAACTGGATTGCATATATCCTTATTATTGATCTATATGTATTTTTGTATATTCTGAGTAAGATTGGGAGTAAATATAGGATGTCAGTCATAATTCTATGTTAGATTCTTATGATGTAGTCAACCAATTCAGGCTGAACATATGATGATATAACAAATAATTAACTATGTTGAAGAAACAAATTGGTGACCAAATGCCCCACAAACATACTAGTTGTGATTTTAATTCTTTGAACAATAGTAGATCCAGTTGAAGATTGTTTTATTTTTTTTCCCTTCCTGGTTAGTTATGGGCTTATATAAAAGAATACGTCCATCTAGGAGAGCATGAAAACAGTTTTCTTCAGAACTGGTTTGTAGCTTTTGTCCTCCAATATCTTTTTACTGCCTCTCTCTGGCCTCAGACAATCTTACCTGTTAACCAAAAGATAATTCCATTGTGAATCTAAGAAGAAAAGTTTTCATTATTGATACTTTCTTTTTTTTTAATCAATCAAGTTTTAATTATTTATCATAGGGCTAGGGAATTAAAATATAAAAACATACAAATAACCCAGAGGCTTTTGTTCTTTCTTTTTTTGTTAATGTTGTTTTGGTTTGGTTTGGGTTTGGGTACTGGGGATTGAAATCAGGGGCATTTAACCACTGAGCCATATCCCTAGCCCCTTTTTAAATTTTT
Organism: Urocitellus parryii; assembly: GCF_045843805.1. NCBI lineage: Eukaryota > Metazoa > Chordata > Mammalia > Rodentia > Sciuridae > Urocitellus > Urocitellus parryii. The sequence continues at coordinate 51,765,984 of NC_135547.1, read as the reverse complement.
GTTGTTGTTGTTGTTGGTTGTTCAAAACCTTACAAAGCTCTTGACATATCATATTTCAAACATTAGTTTCAAGTGAGTTATGAACTCCCATTTTTACCCCAAATACAAATTGCAGAATCACATCGGTTACACATTCACATTTTTACATAATGCCATACTAGTGACTGTTGTATTCTGCTACCTTTCCTATCCTCTACTATACCCCTTCCCCCATCTTCTCTTTCTATCCCATCTACTGTAATTCATTTCTCTCCTTATTTTTCTTCCAATTCCCCTCACAACCTCTTTTATGTAGTTTTTTTATAACAATGAGGGTCTCTTTCCATTTCCATGCAATTCCCCTTTTCTCTCCCTTTCCCTCCCATCTCGTGCCTCTGTTTAATGTCAATCTTTTCTTCCTGCTCTTCCTCCCTGCTCTATTCTTAGTTGCTCTCATTATATCAAAGAAGACATTTGGTATTTGTTTTTTAGGGATTGGCTAGCTTCACTAAGCATAATCTGCTCTAGTGAGCTGTTCATGGAACACTTTATAGGAGAAAATGTTATGAAAGTATCAATACTCATTGATACTTTCATAACATTTTCTCCTATAAAGTGTTCCATGAACAGGATACTTTCATAACATTTTCTCCTATAAAGTGTTCCATGAACAGCTCTAATGACCATATGCAATAGGAAATAACAAGACCATTTTTTGAATTCAGCATAAAAATTCCTGGAAAATCAGTTTGAAGAGGAAAAATGTTACAGTTAGAGATAACCCTGACGAGCTGTTAGGGAAAATTAAATTCAAGTGGATACAGACAATTTGGGTTAACAATATACCTATGAGAAGCCCCTGTCCTCCCAGGGTGTAATGTGAACCTAAAATTGCCACATGTACTTTTTAAATATCTGGTAAGTATATTTGAATACCATGTTATTTATTCTGGGTAATAACAATTTAATTTGCTACAGTTTTCTACTTCCACTTTCTCAAGTACAGTATCATCAAATAGGCAAAATTATTCTTTTTGAAGAAAAATCATAGCCACTGGCAAAGAGATTGAAGTAGTTTAGAAGAAGATAACTTTAAAAACTGAAATAGAAAAAAAAAACATTACAAAATTGATTATAAATCTCCAGAATAATTTGTTAGTTGAAAGAAAATAATTATAAAATAAATATTTTCTAATTGAACACAGGAATGTCAAAATATTTGCATTTTTTGTCTTTGATATGCAGCAATTGAACAGACATATAATCAAATAAATAACTTTGTTTACATTTCTGCTTTTTGCATGTAGAGATAAAAGAAGTCTCTTTTTTCCCCCAAAACCCTTCCCTGTATTCTTACCCTCTTCTGGATTCTCTTCACCTTTACTTAATGATAGCCTTATGTTTATCTGCAGTATAGATGAGAATAAATTTGGTGTGTCCAAGTAGCTAATACGGTCAAAATTGCTGGTTTCACTAAAATCATTTGAAGTGCCAAATACTGGGTTAATTTTCTTTGAAAATGAATTATAATGTGTTGGAGATTAGATAGATGATGACTAGAAGTCTAGTGCTTTTCTATAATTTCTTAGAGTAGGTAAATACCATGAGTTACTCATCTAGTATCCTTGGTATAATACATAGTTCAGAACTGCAAAGAAGAAAAGGTTTCCTCTGCACTATGTTGCAAATATTAAGTGTAGGTCTAATCACATTTGTTAGAACAAGACCATTTAACATGACCTAAGGTTTATGGATGATGGTTGCCAATATCTTATAAATATTTATTCTCTGACAATAAAGTGTCATATTAATACATAGACCACTTATTCAATATTAAATCTTCATGACAAAGTAGTCTGGAAATAGCTTCTCAGAGAATACTAAAATTTTTCAGTCGCAGACATATGATTTCTATTTTAAATGTGTTATGAGTTTCGTAATATTTAATATTTTTATGCAATAAAATTGTTGCCCAAGATAGTGAAAAAATGAATTCCTTAATTCACTAACACCCTTATCCTGCTCATATATATATTTGAAACAATATGTATCCCAGAAAAAAGGGTGCAACACTATATTAAATATTTCCTTATGTTGTCTTTATTTCAATTTAATAATAATAGCAATAATTATAATATTTTATGTCTTTAATTTATATCATAAATGTTGAAAGTTCTTGATCATTGAATGTTTCCATTATAATATATAAATTGATTGGTAGTTTGAAGTTTCACATCTGAAGGAAAACAATGTAGGCATCATCTCAATATATAAAATGTATAGACAATGGACAATTTACCTACCATGTAAGATCTGTTTAGCTCTGTCTAGTGGATTAAAAGAGACAACGTTTTTAACCTGCTGATGCATGTGTAAGTGAAATATTTTTGATATCAAATAATAATCTAGATTAGTGATCTGGATGATTGCAATAAGCAAGTTGTGAGAGACAAAATTATAACCTGATGTGTTGTACAAATATAAATAATTTCTTATTAAATGCAGTGTTTGGGATTACAAATAGCTTGTCTTAATTATATTTAGCACATCTTTATAGTTTATTGAAGTAAAAAATCATAAACTCTGTGCACTGTCATTGAAAACTTTGGAAAACAGTTACATTTTCAAGAGTTAGAAATTAGAAATTTGGATAAAAATTAATACAAATATAAATATTTGGGAATGTCCACATGTCAGTATAATTTAATGCTAAGCAAATACTAAAGAGGTTCAAAATTCAACAGAAATTTGTTGTAGATTGTTTCCTAACATCTGGTCTCCATTTGTTTTAGTAGAGTAAAACTGGTCCTAACTTCTGTGTTTAATCCTCTTTAAAGAAAAGTTCTATGTAGGAAGTTGGGAAGAATATTTCCATGCAACCTGAGTAATTTTAATTAATAGAATGTTAAAGGAGTTCAGGTTTTATTAAGAAAAATAAATTTTTATGGCATTATTAAGATATTAATATAATGATACTCATAAGTTCCAAAGATAATATAAATGATTTACAATAAGGAACCTGAATGATTCAATCAACCAGTGGTCTTAATGTTAGTCATAAACATTACCAACTCAGTCATTAATTCAAGATTTATAATGGAAAATGCATATTAGAATGTTCAGACAGGCATATTTGACCAGCAACAGATAGAGCTGAAGACGAATAAAACCAGAAAGAGGAGAGATTTAGCAAATAATGAGTAGCATATTTCCCACGTAAAATGTTACAATTTGAGTTCTGTTGTCAATTCCATTAAAATGCAATATGCAACCAAACCATGACCTTTCAGGAAATATTGAAGGTTTCCATCCAATATAGACCATTAGATTGTACTATTTCCTCACTTTCTCTAACAAACTAACTCAAAATGTATGAATCAATTTTAAGTTTTTTTAACTGTCAGAAGAATTAATAACTAATCAAAAGATTGTTCATCAGGGCTGGGATTGTGGCTCAGTGGTAGAGCACTTGCCTGACACATGTGAGGCACTGGGTTCAATTCTCAGAACCACATATAGATAAATGAATAAAATAAAGATCTATCAACAACTAAAATATATTTTGAAAAAGATCGTTCACAAATAGCTAACTTTTTATTGTATTTTAAGTTTTATTTGGTGATCTTTACAGCAAGTCTATGGAAATTGTTGATGATGCAATAGTACCTCTCTGCATTCCCTTCTATCTTGTTCATTTTCTTTGTTCATTATGCATTTGAACTCTGTAATGCCCTTGAAATTCAGAGTTTGGCTACCTTCCTTTAATATAGATTTTGGGTTACAGTGTTGTTGTTGTTTTAAATTTAATTGGTCTTTCTATACTTTGTAACCACATAAATGACTCTCCTTATTCTTCTATGTTTGTATAGATGATAAAAACAAATAGTAGAAATTCTAAAGAAAAACAAAGGAGATGTGATGCATATTTAATTTCCTAACTAATTTATATAGATGATAGATAACTCTGTAGGTCAGTATTAATTAAATGTCAAATCTAACAGCACTAATTGTGCTCAGTAGTATTATAGATCACACATTGAAAAGTATGAAGCATATAAAAATCAATCATTATTATTCATATGTACATTTTACCATGACTTAAAATAATCCACTGAAGTAGTTAATTTATTTCTCAAAGAAATATGCAAGCAAGATTCCATTCAGTCTAATTTCTAATGCATAACATATTGTTAACTAATGATTTCAATTCAAGCCACAATTGATATGACTCACTGATATGCAAGTAAAAGTAGGTAATCTGGAAAACATCTTGTAAAAGTAGAAAAATCAGGTAGAAATATTTGACGTGAAGAAGAAGTCAAATGATGCCTTCTTTTGGGAGGTGCAAATCATTTAGGCTAATTATATTAATTTTCATTTTTGCAATATTAAACTATTTGCATATAATTTATATATCAGTCCATAGACATTATAAAGTGTTAGTTTACTGTTTCTGGATATGTTCTTCACTTTCTTTCATATCTTCTTTTGCACTCATGTATTTCTTCATCTTAATTATCTATCACATTATCTTACCTATCAAAATTCTTCCCACATTCTAAAAATAATTTCACATGCTATTTCTTACATGAAGGCATTTCTTATTTCCTATAACTGGTAAAGATGGCCATAAATATGTTGGCATTTCTCCATTGAGTGGTGGGTTTTATGTACTGTCCCCTTTGATTTATCTGGGCTCTGTGACTACTTTGAGTAATATAATACAATAAAAGTGACACTGTCAGGTTTCAGGCCCAAAAGAAACAGCAATATCCACTGTAAGACTTGGGTCATTGGTTCTCTTTTAAGACTTCTTCCATGAAAATAATTTTGACTGGCCTAGTACTATCATGCAATAAGGAATCTCAGGCTATACATTTGGAGAGACTATGTGGAGAGACAGAAAAGTGCTTGACCAGTCCTTTTTTTTTTCCAGCCATCCCATTCTAGGTATAACACACATTAGAAGAAAGCCATATAGGACATTAGGAAATAGAGACCCAGCAGACATAACAGAGAGAAGAGAAAAAATCCAGACAATAGTCAGAATTGAGGTCACAAACATATATAACTTTATGAGCTATCCCAGCCATATTTATCTATTTGAGGAACCTGAGCTATTTAAGCAATTCTTCCTGAGGCCTGAGTCATTGTTCGATAATCATAAGCATAAATGAATATTAATTGTTTTGTGCCACTGAGCTTTGGAATGGGTTATTATGTAGACACTCATAACTGGAATATCCTAATTGGATGTGATTTACTTTGTTTTTGAGAACTAATAATAGTAAGTACAGTAGGTATTAATTCATGAATTTTATCTTATTCTAAGTGTATTATATTTTTAAATTTGTCTTAAGCCCTCTAATTTGGTTTAAACTCCTTACTGGTAAATTGTATTTATTCAAGTACCTATCTCAATATATCTTAAACAAAGGAAATGTTCAGAAATATCTTTTGAAATACATTTCCTAGCTCTTAATTCTCCATTTACATTACTAGAGATTCTATAGTTTTAATAGACATAGAAAAACACACTATTGTAGAACCTAGATATTTCAACTAAATATTTTAAATCACTAGCTAGAAGCTGCAAAAAAGTATGGGTTAATCACAATAACTGTCTCCCCAACCTACACAAAAACAGAATTATTTGAATCCTAGCAAAGGGATTCAACTTTAACTCAAAAAAATATTTCCAGTAAATATTATTGGATAGGCAAAACTAAAATGAGAAACTCTGAGCTGAGTTTCCAGGGACTTGAGAGAAAAAGTAAAAACAGAGAGTCCAGATTTCATCCTAAATTAACAACATATAAAGACTATTTCTTTAGGTTGGCATGTGATGTGTTAACATGCAATGGATCAAGTGCTGAAATAACAGGCAAAATTCCTTGCTTCAGAGAACACTGATAATATTCTGTTGAAACTGATGACTTTTAAAGTAGCAAATTCAAAAGCAATTTCAGTATGCCTCTAAGTAATTATAAAAGTACATTTTATGATAATGTAGCCAAGCCAAATAGTCCATTTATTGAATGATCCAATTTGCCTGCTTCCCAAATTTAATATCTTATCAATATCAGAAAAAATTATTCTGAATACATAAAATAACAATTACTAGTTTCAAAAAGAATTTTTGTGTTATCTATTTGTTTTGTAGCTTTTAAGATTGCATATTCAAGTTTCATAAATTAGTTCCCAAAATATTTTTTGCTTTCCTGTCAAGACAAGATATGTCTGTTGCTACTAATATAGTTTTAAAAATATACAAAACTTTGTAAGAGAATGTTAATTCATTGCAATACCTGGTGCTAATCTTCTTTATTAAAGTACACATACTGTCAAAACTTGTTCTCAAAGTTTCTCCTTGGTTCTCACTTTCAAAACCTTTATTTAGTTATTTATGTTTCCTGTGCTTCCTTTAGTAGATTATATATTTAAAATTAAGTTTATTCCTTCAACATCATGAAATTATGACTGTTCCAGGTCTATAAATAGAACATGGGAATAGAAAAATTAGTAGACTCATAGGAGACACATATGCCCTTCCCCTATAGTATGTTCCCAAAAGAAGTATGTTTTCATTTCATCACATTCTTGAATTATATCAGCATCTTTAATCACTGTTTCTGGTAATCAGGAATGATATGTTTGTTTGCTAAATTTGGAAGCAATATCCAGGAATGAATGAACTATCCTTCTTTTTTTTCTTCCAGGTAGGTCTTCTCCCATAGTTTCCAGTTCTCTGTCATGCCTCAATTTTTAACTGGGTGATTTTCCCATGTGATGTGGGTATTTCTGCTCCTGAAGCAATGGTGACTCAATCAGTAAGTCTGTCTACTTGTGGGATTCATTTAGCGTATCCATTTTTCTCTTACAGTAGATTTATTTTCCTACCTTATTACCTCTCAGTGCTAAAAACAATAGTTTGATTGCCAAATTTGCCATTTTATTTTGGTTCTCAATGTTCTTAGAATCTTGATGAAAAATATGGGTGCCCTTTATTAGGAATTCTCTCAAGGATTCCAACAAAAGAGTAATTAGTTTTGCTTTTACAGTCTAGTTGACTAAATATATTCAAACAATCACCCAAGCAATAAATACATTAATAGGAATACAGATTTATGGTATCAGTGTGTTTATGTGTATAAAGGAATGGGGTGAAACATGAACACCAAGCTAAAATCTGGATTCTCAGGGTTTATGTGAGGATTACAACTACGATAGTTTTGATGCTGTTGAAGTAGAAAATAATGTAAATGCAGAGTAGAGAACAAGGCAGGCCTTTATATACTATGTTAAGAAGTTTTCCCTTTAAACAGTAGTTATAAGATACTGAGATTTTTGAATATGAAAATAATCTGATTAGAATCGTTGATTGTAATTCTTGGTAGTATATATGCTGGAAAAGATGGAGGAGAATAGATCAAGTAGAATATTTAGGAGGAAATAACCTGACTCATAGGCAAAAATAAGTATTTCTATTGATCAATAACAGTAATGAAAATAACAATTAAGGAAGTAATTTGGAAAATGCCTCAAAAGTGAAATCAACATCATTTGATAATAGAACAGCTGTGATAATGATAAGGAATGAGGAATCTAGTGCAATTCCCTATATTCAAGGCTGTGTAAATATATGGATTTTGTCAGCTTCTTTTGTCTCTGTGAATAAAGGACCTGACGAAAAAAACTTAGAAAATGAAAAGTTTATTTTGACTAATGTTTTAGAGTTTCAGTCTGTGGTTGATCTACTGAATAGTTCTGGGCCCTACATGAGGTAGAATGTCATGGCAGAAGGAAATGAGGGAAGAAACCAGGTCAGAAAATTGCAACTAGGAAGCAGAGTGACAGTGTTCTGCTCACCAGTGACAAAATATAAACCCCAAAGGAACAACCCCAGGGACTTACTTCTTCCAGCTATACCCTACCTGCTTACAGTTAACAGTTAACCATCCAGTTAATCCATATCATGGGTGGATTAATCCACTGATTAGATCAAGGTTATTATAGCCCAATTTCTAATCAATGAGTTGATTGGTTTAAACCACAATCACAGATTCAACCAAAGCATTTGTTCTGAGATGAGAGGGGAGCAGGGTTGTTAACCAGAGATTATAATAGATCTACATGCAAGTCGTTGGGAACACATCAAACTTATTGGGGTAGGGGAGGGGGTTTGTACCCAGGGATATGTCAATGTGTTGCACAATCTGTTGCTTACCTTTATGTGTACACTTTATATTAGCTAGAAACTGAATGATGCCATCTGTATTTCTGCAATATGACTCTACTTTATCTTGTGGATGTAGTGTTATAAGGAATTAAGCCTGTATCTACCAGCAGCCATATTGCCCTTGTATTTGATTAGAAAATTATATATTTATAAATTTGGTTCATAAAATGATATATACATATATTTTATGTATCAGTTAAAATTAATAAGAAAACTACAAAAATGCTAAAAATAAGAGAAAAAAGAAATATAAATGCTTCTTAAGAGGAGGATATAAGATCAACACGCATAAATCAAAGGCATTCCTGTATATCAGCGACAAACCCTCTGAAACGGAAATGAGGACAACTACTCCATTCACAATATCCCTCCAAAAAATAAAATACTTGGGAATCAACCTAACAAAAGAGGTGAAAGATTTATACAATGAAAATTACAGAACCTTAAAGAAAGATATAGAAGAAGACCTTAGAAGATGGAAAAATATACCCTGCTCATGGATAGGCAGAACTAACATCATCAAAATGGCGATATTACCAAAAGTTCTCTATAAGTTCAATGCAATGCCAATCAAAATACCAACAGCATTTCTTGTAGAAATAGATAAAAGAATCATGAAATTCATATGGAATAATAAAACACCCAGAATAGTAAAAACAATACTAAGCAGGAAGTGTGAATCAGGCGGTATAGCGATACCAGACTTCAAACTATACTACAGAGCAATAGTAACAAAAACAGCATGGTACTGGTACCAAAACAGGTGGGTGGACCAATGGTACAGAATAGAGGACACAGTAACCAATCCACAAAACTACAACTATCTTATATTTGATAAAGGGGCTAAAAGCATGCAATGGAGGAAGGATAGCATCTTCAACAAATGGTGCTGGGAAAACTGGAAATCCATTTGCATCAAAATGAATCTGAATCCCTATCTCTCGCCATGCACAAAAGTTAACTCAAAATGGATCAAGGAGTTTGATATTAAATCAGAGACACGGCATCTGATAGAAGAAAAAGTTGGCTATGATCTACATACTGTGGGATCAGGCTCCAAATTCCTCAATAGGACATCCATAGCGCAAGAGTTAACAACTAGAATCAACAAATGGGACTTACTCAAACTAAAAAGTTTTTTCTCAGCAAAAGAAACAATAAGAGAGATAAACAGGGAGCCTACATCCTGGGAACAAATCTTTACTCCACACACTTCAGATAGAGCCCTAATAACCAGAATATATAAAGAACTCAAAAAATTAGACAATAAGATAACAAATAACCCAATCAATAAATGGGCAAAGGACCTGAACAGACACTTCTCAGAGGAGGACATACAATCAATCAATAAGTACATGAAAAAATGCTCACCATCGCTAGCAGTCAGAGAAATGCAAATCAAAACCACCCTAAGATACCATCTCACTCCAGTAAGATTGGCAGCCATTAGGAAGTCAAACAACAATAAGTGCTGGAGAGGATGCGGGGAAAAGGGCACTCTTGTTCATTGCTGGTGGGACTGCAAATTGGTGCAGCCAATTTGGAAAGCAGTATGGAGATTTCTTGGAAAGCTGGGAATGGAACCACCATTTGACCCAGCTATTCCCCTTCTCGGTCTATTCCCCAAAGACCTAATAAGAGCATGCTACAGGGACACTGCTACATCGATGTTCATAGCAGCACAATTCACGATAGCAAGATTGTGGAATCAGCCTAGATGCCCTTCAATAGATGAATGGATAAAAAAAATGTGGCATTTATACACAATGGAGTATTACTCTGCATTAAAAAATGACAAAATCATAGAATTTGGAGGGAAATGGATGGCATTAGAGCAGATTATGCTAAGTGAAGCTAGTCAATCTTTTAAAAACAAATACCAAATGACTCCTTTGATATAAGGGGAGGAAACAAGGACAGGGTAGGGACGAAGAGCTTGTGAAGAAGATTTACATTAACAGGGTTGAGAGGTGGGAGGGAAAGGAAGTGAGAAGGGAAATCGCATGGTAATGGAAGGCGATCCTCAGGGTTATACAAAATGACATATAAGAGGAAAGGAGGGGTAAGACAAGATAATACAAATGGAAGAAATGATTTACAGTAGAAGAGGTAGAGAGAGAAAAGGGGAAGGGAGGGGAGGGGAGGGGAGGGGGGATAGTAGAGAATGGGACAGACAGCAGAATACATCAGACACTAGAAAGGCAATATGTCAATCAATGGAAGGGTAACTGATGTGATACAGCAATCTGTATACGGGGTAAAATTGGGAGTTCATAACCCACTTGAATCAAACTGTGAAATATGATGTATTAAGAACTATGTAATGTTTTGAATGACCAACAATAAAAAAAATTAAAAAAAGAAAAGAAAAGAAAAAAAGAAAAAAAAGAGGAGAATAACACACAAAAATAGAAGGAAAAATGAAAAAAAATAAAAACATAAACAAAAAAATGACTAAATGAACAATATAGAAACTTAAACATATGGTAAGATGATATGGAAAGAGTTACATTAGAATCATGGTAAAATCAATAATGTCCCCCCAATTATTTCTGCATTTTAATCCCTGAAGCTTCAGTTTATGTTACTTTGCATGGCAGAAGAGAATAAGGGCTTCAGATGGAATTAAGGATTCTAGTCATTTGACCTCAAAAGACATATTACAGTAGATTACTTGGATGGGTCTAGTGAAATCATATGAGCTCTTAAAATTACAAAAGATTGTCAGAAGTAGGGAATCAAATAAATGTTCCATGACAAGGACTCAGCAATTGATGGTTTTGAAGACAGAAAAACATCACTATAATCCAAGGAACATGACAGCTTCTAGAAGTTCAGAGTATTCCCCAGCATACAGCGCCAAGAAAATGGGGACCTCAGTCCAAAAACCATAAGGGGTTGAATTCTGCCACCAACCCAAATGAACCATAAAATAGATATTCAGTTAGCATATCCAACAAGGAAAAGAGCACTGCTGGAATCTTGATTTTAGCCCAATTAGATCCATTTCAGATTTCTAATTTATAGAACTATGAGATAATTTCATGTTGTTTAAACAGCTAAATTTGTGCCAATTACAGCAAAAATAGAAAACTAATATAAATGATAAGAATTCTTTAAAGATAGCAGCCTGCAGCAGGGCCCGGAGAGCCAGGCCAACTGATTGCGTGGCCTGCCCTGCGGCTACAGAAGGCGTGGCGCCTCAGTGAAGCCATTAATTGGCAAGCAGGGAGGTTAGGGAAGGCCATTAGGTGGAATCCCACCAGCCAAGCCCACACGGACCCTTGGGCCGAGCATGGGTTCTCAGAAGGGGAAGGAAGCGGTACAGTCCCATCCCCCACAGCGGACACCCCGCCGAGGCAGTCAGCGGCCAGCATCCGGGAAAGCTGAAGGATACACCGCCACTCTCCTTCAGAGTGCGACATCAAAACAGGTCGGTGTCATTCAGCTCACCCCCCAGACAGCGGGAATTCGCATAAAATCTCTCCTAGGCTTGCCGGGAGAGGGAGTATCAAGCTGAACCTCCATACAGGCCAGGGGGAAACCAGAGACACCTGACCTCCAACCCCTCCTCCCAGTAGCAGCCAAAAGGAAACCTGGCTAGCCAGCGCTGGGGGAGGGGCAAGCAGAAAAAATCAAGTGATAGAGTGCCAGGGATCCCAGCAACCTGCAGCAGGGCCCGGAGAGCCAGGCCAACTGATTCGCGTGGCCTGCCCTGCGGCTACAGAAGGCGTGGCGCCTCAGTGAAGCCATTAATTGGCAAGCAGGGAGGTTAGGGAAGGCCATTAGGTGGAATCCCACCAGCCAAGCCCACACGGACCCTTGGGCCGAGCACGGGTTCTCAGAAGGGGAAGGAAGCGGTACAGTCCCATCCCCCACAGCGGACACCCCGCCGAGGCAGTCAGCGGCCAGCATCCGGGAAAGCTGAAGGATACACCGCCACTCTCCTTCAGAGTGCGACATCAAAACAGGTCGGTGTCATTCAGCTCACCCCCCAGACAGCGGGAATTCGCATAAAATCTCTCCTAGGCTTGCCGGGAGAGGGAGTATCAAGCTGAGCCTCCATACAGGCCAGGGGGAAACCAGAGACACCTGACCTCCAACCCCTCCTCCCAGTAGCAGCCAAAAGGAAACCTGGCTAGCCAGCGCTGGGGGAGGGGCAAGCAGAAGAAATCAAAGTGATAGAGTGCCAGGGATCCCAGCAGCCTGCAGCAGGGCCCGGAGAGCCAGGCCAACTGATTCGCGTGGCCTGCCCTGCGGCTACAGAAGGCGTGGCGCCTCAGTGAAGCCATTAATTGGCAAGCAGGGAGGTTAGGGAAGGCCATTAGGTGGAATCCCACCAGCCAAGCCCACACGGACCCTTGGGCCGAGCACGGGTTCTCAGAAGGGGAAGGAAGCGGTACAGTCCCATCCCCCACAGCGGACACCCCGCCGAGGCAGTCAGCGGCCACCATCCGGGAAAGCTGAAGGATACACCGCCACTCTCCTTCAGAGTGCGACATCAAAACAGGTCGGTGTCATTCAGCTCACCCCCCAGACAGCGGGAATTCGCATAAAATCTCTCCTAGGCTTGCCGGGAGAGGGAGTTTCAAGCTGAACCTCCATACAGGCCAGGGGGAAACCAGAGACACCTGACCTCCAACCCCTCCTCCCAGTAGCAGCCAAAAGGAAACCTGGCTAGCCAGCGCTGGGGGAGGGGCAAGCAGAAAAAATCAAAGTGATAGAGTGCCAGGGATCCCAGCAGCCTGCAGCAGGGCCCGGAGAGCCAGGCCAACTGATTGCGTGGCCTGCCCTGCGGCTACAGAAGGCGTGGCGCCTCAGTGAAGCCATTAATTGGCAAGCAGGGAGGTTAGGGAAGGCCATTAGGTGGAATCCCACCAGCCAAGCCCACACGGACCCTTGGGCCGAGCACGGGTTCTCAGAAGGGGAAGGAAGCGGTACAGTCCCATCCCCCACAGCGGACACCCCGCAGAGGCAGTCAGCGGCCAGCATCCAGGAAAGCTGAAGGATACACCGCCACTCTCCTTCAGAGTGCGACATCAAAACAGGTCGGTGTCATTCAGCTCACTCCCCAGACAGCGGGAATTCGCATAAAATCTCTCCTAGGCTTGCCGGGAGAGGGAGTATCAAGCTGAACCTCCATACAGGCCAGGGGGAAACCAGAGACACCTGACCTCCAACCCCTCCTCCCAGTAGCAGCCAAAAGGAAACCTGGCTAGCCAGCGCTGGGGGAGGGGCAAGCAGAAAAAATCAAGTGATAGAGTGCCAGGGATCCCAGCAACCTGCAGCAGGGCCCGGAGAGCCAGGCCAACTGATTCGCGTGGCGTGCCCTGCGGCTACAGAAGGCGTGGCGCCTCAGTGAAGCCATTAATTGGCAAGCAGGGAGGTTAGGGAAGGCCATTAGGTGGAATCCCACCAGCCAAGCCCACACGGACCCTTGGGCCGAGCACGGGTTCTCAGAAGGGGAAGGAAGCGGTACAGTCCCATCCCCCACAGCGGACACCCCGCCGAGGCAGTCAGCGGCCACCATCCGGGAAAGCTGAAGGATACACCGCCACTCTCCTTCAGAGTGCGACATCAAAACAGGTCGGTGTCATTCAGCTCACCCCCCAGACAGCGGGAATTCGCATAAAATCTCTCCTAGGCTTGCCGGGAGAGGGAGTATCAAGCTGAGCCTCCATACAGGCCAGGGGGAAACCAGAGACACCTGACCTCCAACCCCTCCTCCCAGTAGCAGCCAAAAGGAAACCTGGCTAGCCAGCGCTGGGGGAGGGGCAAGCAGAAAAAATCAAAGTGACAGAGTGCCAGGGATCCCAGCAGCCTGCAGCAGGGCCCCGGAGATCCAGGCCAACTGATTCGCGTGGCCTGCCCTGCGGCTACAGAAGGCGTGGCGCCTCAGTGAAGCCATTAATTGGCAAGCAGGGAGGTTAGGGAAGGCCATTAGGTGGAATCCCACCAGCCAAGCCCACACGGACCCTTGGGCCGAGCACGGGTTCTCAGAAGGGGAAGGAAGCGGTACAGTCCCATCCCCCACAGCGGACACTCCACTGAGGCAGTCAGCGGCCAGCATCCGGGAAAGCTGAAGGATACACCGCCACTCTCCTTCAGAGTGCAACATCAAAACAGCGGACACTCCATCCAGGCAGTCAGTGGACACCATCCGGGAAAGCTGAAGAATACACCACCACTCTCCAACAGCTTGCAACATCAAAACAGCCAGCAGCAGGACCCCGGAGATCCAGGCCAACTGATTCGCGCGGCCTGCCCCGCAGCTACAGAAGGCGTGGCGCCTCAGAGAAGCCATTAATTAGCAAGCAGGGAGGTTAGGGACTGCCATTAGGTGGAATCCCGCCAGCCAAGCCCACCGCCCAAGCCCGGAACAGGCCCAGCGATCTGCCAGCATTGTAGTCACGACACCCCAATTGGAATAGGGACAGAGCAGAGCCGCCTTCCACTCCCGGAACAGGCCCAGAGAGCCGCCAGCGTGGTAGACACGTCACCCCAATTGGAGTAGGGGCACAGCCGCCGCCCGCACCTGCAAGGGAGACTTTTCAAGTATACAAGAGCAACATAAATAAATAGGGGGTAAATTTCAAAACACAACAGTTGCACCAAGCAGAAAGAAACGCGAGCAGTATGAAAAGACAAGGAAAGAAAGGTCCACAAGCAATGCAGGTCAACTCAACTTTAGAAGAGGTAATAGCTGCAACAGATGGAATATCAGATAAAGAGTTCAGGATATATATGCTTCAGATGATCTGGAGTCTCAAGGAAGACATGAGACAGCAAAATCAGACAATGAAAGATCACATTGACAAACAAATCCAGGAAGTAAAAGATCAATTTCACAGGGAGATAGAGGTAATAAAAAACAAACAAATTGAAATTCTAGAAATGCAGGAAACAATAAACCAACTTAAAAACTCAATTGAGAATACTACCAGCAGAGTAGATCACTTAGAAGAGAGAGCATCAGACAATGAAGACAAAGTATTTCAACTGGAAAAGAACATAGACAGCTCAGCAAGTCTGCTAAGAAACCATGAGCAGAACATCCAAGAATTATGGGACAATATCAAAAGACCAAATTTAAGAGTCATTGGGATACAGGAAGGCACAGAGCTCCATTCCAAAGGAATAAACAGTCTATTCAGTGAAATAATACGAGAAAACTTCCCAGAATTGAAGATTGAGACAGAATCCCAAATCCTAGAAGCCTACAGGACGCCGAATGTGCAAAATCAGAAGAGATCCACACCTAGACACATTATAATGAAGATGTCCAACATACAGAATAAGGAGAGAATTTTAAAAGCTGCAAGAGAAAGAAAGCAGATTACATTTAGGGGTAAACCAATCAGGATAACAGCTGATCTCTCAACTCAGACTCTGAAAGCTAGAAGATCCTGGAATAACATATTTCAAACACTGAAAGACAATGGGCTCCAACCAAGAATCGTGTATCCGGCGAAATTAAGCTTCAGGTTAGAAGATGAAATTAAAACCTTCCACAATAAACAAAAGTTAAAAGAATTCGCAGCTAGAAAACCATCTCTTCAAAAAATCCTTGGCAAAACATTACAGGAAGAGGAAATGGAAAACAACATTGAAAACCAACAATGGGAGGTAGGACAGTAAAGGGGGGAAAGTAGTCAAAGAGGATAACAAATCAGGTTTAGTAACATCAATAAACAAATATGGATAGAAGAACAAACCATATCTCAATAATAACCCTAAATGTTAATGGCTTAAACTCACCAATTAAGAGACATAGGCTAGTAGAATGGATCAAAAAACAAGACCCAACAATATGCTGTCTACAGGAGACGCATTTGATAGGAAAAGATATACATAGACTGAAGGTGAAAGGTTGGGAAAAATCATATCACTCATATGGACCGCGGAAAAAAGCAGGAGTGTCCATACTCATATCTAATAAAATAGATTTCAAGCCAAAGCTAATCAAAAGGGATATAGAAGGACACTTCATACTGCTCAAGGGAACCATACACCAACAAGACATAACAATCATAAATATATATGCCCCAAATAATGGTGCAGCTGTATTCATCAAGCAAACTCTTCTCAAGTTCAAGAGTCTAATAGACCAACATACAATAATCATGGGAGACTTCAACACACCTCTCTCACCA
Organism: Urocitellus parryii; assembly: GCF_045843805.1. Taxonomy (NCBI): domain Eukaryota; kingdom Metazoa; phylum Chordata; class Mammalia; order Rodentia; family Sciuridae; genus Urocitellus; species Urocitellus parryii. The sequence goes on along the minus strand of NC_135547.1, from coordinate 51,749,613 downwards.
CTGGACAGATCTTCCAAACAAAAGTTAAATAAGGAAACTATAGAACTCAATAACACAATTAACAACCTAGACTTAATTGACATATACAGACTATACCACCCAACATCAAGTAGCTACACTTTTTTCTCAGCAGCACATGGAACCTTCTCAAAAATAGACCATATACTATGTCACAGGGCAACTCTTAGACAATACAAAGGGGTAGAGATAATACCATGCATCTTATCTGATCATAATGGAATGAAACTGAAAATAAATGATAAAAGAAGAAAGGAAAAAGCAAGCATCATCTGGAGAATGAACAATAGGTTGCTGAGTGATCAATGGGTTTTAGAAGACATCAAGGAGGAAATTAAAAAATTCCTAGAGTTAAATGAAAACACAGACACAACATATCGGAATCTATGGGACACATTGAAAGCAGTTCTAAGAGGAAAATTCATTGCTTGGAGTTCATTCCTCAAAAAAAGAAAAAACCAACAAATAAATGATCTCATACTTCATCTCAAAATCCTAGAAAAAGAAGAGCAAAACAACAGCAAAAGAAGTAGAAGGCAAGAAATAATTAAAATCAGAGCTGAAATTAATGAAATTGAAACAAAAGAAACAATTGAAAAAATTGACAAAACTAAAAGCTGGTTCTTTGAAAAAATAAATAAAATTGACAGACCCTTAGCCATGCTAACGAAGAGAAGAAGAGAGAGAACCCAAATTACTAGCATACGGGATGAAAAAGACAATATCACAACAGACACTTCAGAAATACAGAAGATAATCAGAAATTACTTTGAATCCTTATACTCCAATAAAATAGAAGATAGTGAAGGCATAGATAAATTCCTTGAGTCCTATGATCTGCCCAGATTGAGCCAGGAGGATATAGACAACCTAAACAGACCAATAACAATAGAGGAAATAGAAGAAACCATCAAAAGACTACCAACTAAGAAAAGCCCAGGACCGGATGGGTATACAGCAGAGTTTTACAAAACCTTTAAAGAGGAACTAACACCAATACTTTTCAAGCTATTTCAGGAAATAGAAAAAGAGGGAGAACTTCCAAATTCATTCTACGAGGCCAACATCACCCTGATTCCGAAACCAGACAAAGACACATCAAAGAAGGAAAACTACAGACCAATATCTCTAATGAACCTTGACGCAAAAATCCTCAATAAAATTCTGGCGAATCGGATTCAAATACATATCAAAAAAATTATACATCATGATCAAGTAGGATTCATCCCTGGGATGCAAGGCTGGTTTAATATACGGAAATCAATAAATGTTATTCACCACATCAATAGACTTAAAAATAAGAACCATATGATCATCTCAATAGATGCAGAAAAAGCATTCGACAAAGTACAGCATCCCTTTATGTTCAAAACGCTAGAAAAATTAGGGATAACAGGATCATACCTCAACATTGTAAAAGCAATCTATGATAAGCCACAGGCCAGCATCATTCTGAATGGAGAAAAATTGAAGGCATTCCCTCTAAGATCTGGTACAAGACAGGGATGCCCTCTCTCACCACTTCTGTTCAACATAGTCCTCGAAACACTGGCCAGAGCAATTAGACAGTCAAAAGAAATTAAAGGCATAAAAATAGGAAAAGAAGAACTTAAATTATCACTATTTGCAGATGATATGATTCTATACCTAGCAGACCCAAAAGGGTCTACAAAGAAGCTATTAGAGCTAATAAATGAATTCAGCAAAGTGGCAGGATATAAGATCAACACGCATAAATCAAAGGCGTTCCTGTATATGAGCGACAAATCCTCTGAAACGGAAATGAGGACAACTACTCCATTCACAATATCCCCCCAAAAAATAAAATACTTGGGAATCAACCTAACAAAAGAGGTGAAAGATTTATACAATGAAAATTACAGAACCCTAAAGAAAGACATAGAAGAAGACCTTAGAAGATGGAAAAACATACCCTGCTCATGGATAGGCAGAACTAACATCATCAAAATGGCGATATTACCAAAAGTTCTCTATAAGTTCAATGCAATGCCAATCAAAATCCCAACAGCATATCTTGTAGAAATAGATAAAAGAATCATGAAATTCATATGGAATAATAAAAGACCCAGAATAGCAAAAACAATACTAAGCAGGAAGTGTGAATCAGGCGGTATAGCAATACCAGACTTCAAACTATACTACAGAGCAATAGTAACAAAAACAGCATGGTACTGGTACCAAAACAGGCGGGTGGACCAATGGTACAGAATAGAGGACACAGTAACCAATCCACAAAACTACAACTATCTTATTTTTGATAAAGGGGCTAAAAGCATGCAATGGAGGAAGGATAGCATCTTCAACAAATGGTGCTGGGAAAACTGGAAATCCATTTGCACCAAAATGAATCTGAATCCCTATCTCTCGCCGTGCACAAAAGTTAACTCAAAATGGATCAAGGAGCTTGATATTAAATCTGAGACACGGCATCTGATAGAAGAAAAAGTTGGTTATGATCTACACGCTGTGGGATCGGGCTCCAAATTCCTCAATAGGACACCCATAGCGCTAGAGTTAACAAATAGAATCAACAAATGGGACTTACTCAAACTAAAAAGTTTTTTCTCAGCAAAAGAAACAATAAGAGAGATAAATAGGGAGCCTACATCCTGGGAACAAATCTTTACTCCACACACTTCAGATAGAGCCCTAATAACCAGAATATACAAAGAACTCAAAAAATTAGACAATAAGATAACAAATAACCCAATCAATAAATGGGCCAAGGACCTGAACAGACACTTCTCAGAGGAGGACATACAATCAATCAACAAGTACATGAAAAAATGCTCACCATCGCTAGCAGTCAGAGAAATGCAAATCAAAACTACCCTAAGATACCATCTCACTCCAGTAAGACTGGCAGCCATTAGGAAGTCAAACAACAATAAGTGCTGGAGAGGATGCGGGGAAAAGGGCACTCTTGTTCATTGCTGGTGGGACTGCAAATTGGTGCAGCCAATTTGGAAAGCAGTATGGAGATTTCTCGGAAAGCTGGGAATGGAACCACCATTTGACCCAGCTATTCCCCTTCTCGGTCTATTCCCTAAAGCCCTAACAAGAGCATGCTACAGGGACACTGCTACATCGATGTTCATAGCAGCTCAATTCACTATAGCAAGACTGTGGAACCAGCCTAGATGCCCTTCAATAGATGAATGGATAAAAAAAATGTGGCATTTATACACTATGGAGTATTACTCTGCATTAAAAAATGACAAAATTATAGAATTTGGAGGGAAATGGATGGCATTAGAGCAGATTATGCTAAGTGAAGCTAGTCAATCTTTAAAAAACAAATACCAAATGACTCCTTTGATATAAGGGGTGTAAACAAGGACAGGGTAGGGACGAAGAGCTTGAGAAGAATATTTACAGTAAACAGGGATGAGAGGTGGGAGGGAAAGGGAGTGAGAAGGGAAATTGCATGGAAATGGAAGGCGATCCTCAGGGTTATACAAAATGTCATATAAGAGGTAAGGAGGGGTAAGTCAAGAGAATACAAATGGAAGACATGATTTACAGTAGAAGGGGTAGAGAGAGAAAAGGGGAGGGGAGGGGAGGGGAGGGGAGGGGGGATAGTAGACAATAGGACAGACAGCAGAATACATCAGACACTAGAAAGGCAATATGTCAATCAATGGAAGGGTAACTGATGTGATACAGCAAGTTGTATACGGGGTAAAAGCGGGAGTTCATAATCCACTTGAATCAAACCGTGTAATATGATGTATTAAGAACTATGTAATGTTATGAACGACCAATAAAAAAAAAAATAAATAAAAAAAAAAAAAAAAAAAAAAAAAAAAGAATTCTTTAAAGAATGCAACATTTAAACTGTTCCAATCAAAGTTCTAAGGGAATTTTTTTCAATATTATAACAACACCCTAAAATTGATCTAAAAGCATATATAAGAAAAAATAGTCAAACTTTTTAAAAAAAATAAAATAGACAATTTTCACTTTTCAGTTATATTTGAGGAGGAACAAAATGCTATAAACTATTGAAATGATCCCTGAAGGTATAGTCTTATAAAAATATTAACAATGGCAACAAAATGGAATGAAAAAAAACCTGTAACTTTAAATATTTATTTACCTGTTTATTTCTTATTTATCCTTTTTATTTATACATGGAAGTAGAGTCTATTTTGACATATTTATAAAAGCATGAAGTATGTCTTATTTTAATGTGGATCCCAGTCTTATGTATGTACTCAATATTGTGATTCCTATGTATGTATGTGTGTGTGTGTGTGTGTGTGTGTGTGTGTGTGTGTATATATAGGAAAAGTATAGGAAAGTATGGTATGTCAGATTCATTCAACTGTCTTTCCTTTTCTTATATCCTCTCTCTTCCCTTCATTCCCCTTTGTCTAACATACTGAACTTCTATTTGTCCCATCTCTCCCCTGTTGTTGTATGTTAGTATCCATATATCAGAGTGACCATTTGACCTTTGGTTTTGGGGATTGGCTTATTTCACTTAACATGGTACCTTCCAGATCCTTCCATTTATTGGCAAATGTCATAAAATTATTCTTCTTTATGGCTGAGTAATATTACGTTGTGTATAGTTGCTACATTTTTTAACCCATTCATCTGTTGCAGGGCACCTAGTTTGGCTCCATAGCTTAGCTATTGTGAATTGTGTTATTATAATTATTGACATGGCTATGTCACTGTAGTATGCTAATTTTAAAATCTTTAGATATATACTGAGGAGTGGTATAACTGAATCAAACGGTGACTCCATTTCTAGTTTTTTGAGGAATCTTTATACTGTTTTCCAGAGTGGTTGTACCAATTTGTGGTCCCATCAAAAACGCATGAGTTTATCCTTTTCCTTACATCCTTGACAATATTTACTGTTACTTGTATTCTTTAAAATGGCCATTCTGACTGGTGTGATGTGAAATCTCAGTGTATTTTGAAGTTGTATTTTCTCTAATTGCTAGAGATGTTGGACACTTTTTCAAGTATTTGTTGACCATTCATATTTTTTCTTTTGAGAAGTGCCTGTTCACTTCCTTAGCCCCATGATAGGGTAATTTATTTTTTTGTTGTTAAGCTTTTTGAGTTCTTTTTATATTCTTGAATTTAACACCTTATCTGTAGTGTAGGTGACAAATATTTCCTCTCATTCTGTAGGCTCTCTCTTCATGCTCTCGATTGTTTCCTTTGATGTGAAGAAATTTTTTATTTTGATCCTATTCCATTTATTGATTTTTTTTGTACTGAGGATTGAACTCAGGGGTATTCAACACTGAGCCACATCTCAAAAAAATATTTTGTATTTTATTTACAGACAAGGTCTCACTGAGTGCCTTAGTGCCTCGCCATTGCTGAGGCTGGCTATAAACTCACAATTCTCCATTTATTGATTTTTTAATTTTACTTCTTGCACTTTGGGGATTCTTGTTGAAGAATTATGTTCCTAAACTGACATATTACAGTATTGGGCCTACATTTCCTTAAGTTTCTGGTATAATATTTAGGTCTAAATCAAACATTTTTTTAAAAGAAAAACAGCAGAGAAAATATGCATGACAACCTAATAAAATGTATTAAAATTCTATAATAACTATGGCATTTTGGAACTTGCAGTGAAACTAGACAAATAAAAAATAATTGAGTAGGCACAATTTTATCTTCATCTATGAATAATACATGGAAACCTCATATAAATCAATAAATGAAAGGTGAAGACACCTCTAAAATATTAGCTATACAGATATGAATATATGAAAATATTTAACTGTAATAAGAATAATGAAAATTAATACAAAATATTCTTGGGTGGGGGCTGTGGCTCAGCAGTAGAGTGCTTGCCTCGCATGTGCGAAGCCCTGGGTTTGATTCTCAGACCTAAATAAATAAATAAAATAAAGGTTAAAAAAAGAAAATTTAAACAATATATTCCATTCATCAAATTATCAAGAATTTTTTATATTTATATTATGATAAAATATAGCAAAAATATACCATCTTAATAATTTTAAAGAGTATAATACAATGACATTAATATGTTTACAATATTGTGTAGTCATCACCACTATCCATTTCCAGAACATTTTCATTATCCCAAATTAAAATTCTATACCTACCCTTTCATTTCTCCACCCAATCCTTGGTAACTTCTATTTTACATTCTGTCTCTCCATCTCTCTTTCTCTGAAATGTCTATTGTAGGTGACATACATGTATGTCTATATAGGTATATGTATGTAGGTGACATAATTTTTTCAGGGCACATTCAAATTGCAGTATGATTAGAATTTACTTACTTTCCAGTACTCAGTAGTTGCTTACTATATATAAATACCACAATTTGTTTATCCATTTATCTGTCCATGGAAATTTGGGTGGTTTTAATTTTTTAACTATTAGGAGTAATGCTGCTATGAAAACTGTTGTGTTTTCACAATATATTTAACTCCTTGTTTTTAAACAAGGAGTTAAATTTTTGAAGTGGTATCCCACTGTGTATTTAATTTGTACTTCCTAATGACTTATAATGCCAAATAACATTTCATTTTCTTAATGGTTATTTACATATTATACTGGAAAAATGCCCCTTCAGGTCTTTTTCAAGTTTTGAATTGGTTTGTTTTATTTTATCATGGAATATAAGAATCCACATATATTTTGCATATTAATATCATCATATATTTAATTTTAAAGTATTATATGACATTCTCTGGGCTATTGTTTTCTCTTCTGATAATGTATTTTGTTGCTCCAAGGTTTTTAATTTTGAAAGCAAGTTTGTATATTTCATATTTGTTCCCTGTATTTTGATATCATCTCCAAGAAATCACCAAATTAAATACTATGAAAATACTTCTCTATGATTTATTCTAAGTTTTATATTCTTAGCTCTTATGTTTAGCTCTTTGGTCCATTTTGTAATCCATTTTATATATGTTATAAGGTAAGGGATCAATTTCATTCCTGTTGTATGTATATCCAGTTTCCCTAGCCCAGTTTTTGAAAAGATATCCCCTTCCCTGTTCAATGCTTTGGCAACCATGAAAAAAATCAATTGACTGTGTGTATGAGGGTTTATTTCCATAATAAAAAATAGTTTAGGGATGTGGCTCAGTTACAAGTATTGATTATTTTAGTATTGATTAAGAAGTGGAATTACTTATCATACAGTAATTCTGAGTTTCAGTTTTTGCCCCTGAGTTTGATCACTGGTATCAAGAAAAATAAAGTTTATTTCTATGCTATTGTCCTATATGCCTATTTTTATTCCAGGACTACATTATTTGAATTGTTATAGTTCTAGTAAGCTTTATAATTAGTAAGTGGAAATCCTCTATCATCGTTCTCCTTTTTCAAGATTGTTTTGGCACTTTGGGGGTCCCATGACATTCTATATGAAACTGTGGGTTTTTTTCATATTTCTTAAAAAATGTCATTGGAAATGTGATAGGGTTTACCTTTAGTATGTAAATTGCTTTGGATATTATTATTTTGTTTACTTAATTTACTTTTTGGTAATTCTGTGATAGTGTATACAAATACAACTGATTTTTGCATGTTGATTTTTCTATCCAGCAGCTTTACTAAATTTATTTATTAGTTTTATATCATTTTTTAAATATTTATTTTTTAGGTGTTGATGGACAGAACACAATGCCTTTATTTTTATGTGGTGCTGAGAATTGAACCCCAGTCCCGCCCGTCTTAGGCAAGTGCTCTACCGCTGAGCCACAATCCCAACCCCTAGTTTTATTTCATCTTACTGTAGAATCTTTGTTTTTTCACATTAAAGATTATGCCATCTGAAAACAGATAATTTTACTTCTTCCTTTCCAATTTGGGTGTCTTTATTTATTTTTCTTCTCTTATTGATCTGGCTATAACTGCCAATGCTATGCTAATTAGAATTTGTAAAGCAGGTATTCTTGTCTTCTTCATGATTTTATGGGAAAATATTTCAAGCTTCTACCTTCGAGTATAATGGCAGCTATAGGTTTATTACATATGATCTTTATTAAGATGATATTCCTTTTAATCCAGTATTTTGAACAAAAAAGGGTAGTGCATTTTCTCAAACCTTTCAGTCACAATTGAGATGATCATGTATTTTTGTCCCTTTATTCTGTTAATATAATGTATTACAATGATTGATTTTCATGTATGAAATAATATTTTCTATCTAGAAATATTTCACACTTGGCCATGATGTCCTTTTATTTTATTTCCGAATTTCACTATTGTATTGCTGAGGATTTTTGCATGAATATTCATAAGATATACAGTCTTGTAGCTTTCTTTTAGTTTCTTTTTCTGACTTTGGTATCAACTTATATTGGCTTCAAAGGATGAGATAAGACACATTGCTTCCTCTTCAGTTTGAGGTTGGTTGTTAATTCTTTTTTAAGTGTTTTGCAGAACCTACCAGTGAAGCCATCTAGACTTGGGCCTCTCTCTTTTGGGAGGTTTTGATTACTGATTCAATCTAATCACTTGTTTATTCAGATTTTCAATTTTAATGATTGAATTTTAGTAAATTGCATTTCAAAGAACATCTGTATTTGATTTAAGCTATTCAATTTGTTGGTGTATGAATATCATAGTTCTTTATTAATCCTTATTTCTGTGAAAGTAAAAGTATCTTCACTAGTTTTCATATTAGTAATTTAAGCTTTTTTTCTGTTTTTAAGTTTTAGAATTTTTAACCGATATATTAAACTATAAAAATACATATTAATGGGATTCCATATAATCTTTCGATATATGAGTACATTGCATTATTCTTAAATCCATTTAAACACATCTATCTCTTCAAACATTTATCATTTTTTATGGTGAAAACTTATCAAATACCTTATAGTTTTTTTTGTAATGAACATTATTGTTATCTATAGACATCCTACTGTGTAGTAGCACAGCAGATAAGTTTTTTTTCTTAATGAATCCAGCTAAAGGTTTATGAATTTCATGGATGTATTTCAGGAATCAATTTAGTTTGGTTAAAATTTTCTATTATGTATACTCAATTTTGTCTATCTCCATCTGATCTTTAATATTTCCTACTGTCTACTTGCCTTCTGTTTAGTTGGCTCTTTTTTGACATATAAATGTAGGTTATTAATTATTGAGATCTTTCTTCTATTTTAATATATGCATTTACAATTCTCAATTTCTGTATTTTTAAATATTTTTTAAAGTTGTAAATGGATACAGTATATTTATTTATTTTATGTGATGCTGATGATTGAACCCAGTGCCTCAGGTGTGTTAGGCAAGTGGTCTACCACTGAGTTATCACCCCAGCCCTAAATTTCTGTCTTAACATTGTTTTTACTCTATCCTTTAAGTTAGGTATATTTTGTTTCATTATAATATATTGGATGGTGTTTTCTAATCCTAATTATGATCTCTTCTTTGATTTACTGATTTTTTAAAGTGTTGCTTAATTTCTGCATGTTTGTGATTTTTGCAGTTTTCTAGCTATTGCTGATTCCTAGTTTCATTCCACTGTGATCAGAAAACATACTTTGCATGATGTCAATCTTTATAAAATTATTAAAATTTGTTTTTTGGTCAAATATATGATCTATACTAGAGACATTTATATGCACTTGATAAAAGTATATATTCTGTAGTTGGATGGACTGTTCTTGGTATGTCTTTTGGATCTAGTTGGTCTCTAGTGTTGTATAAGTTCTTTATTTCCTTATTGATCTTGTGACCAATTACTCTATCCTTATTTAAAAGTGTGTATTAAAATCTCTAATTTTTACTGTAAACTATTTATTTTTAACTTCAGTTATGCCAGTGTTTGCTTAGTATATTTGGCAGGTTAACTTTTTGGTATATATGCTTATAATCATGATATAATCTTGCTCAATTGATCATTTTATTAATATATAATGCCTTTCTTTATCTCTGATGAGAATTTAAGAATTGAAGTCTATTTTGTATCAGTCATTTTTCATTAATATAATGAAATATATGAGACTGGTAACATAAAGAGTTTTATTTAGCTGACAGTTTTGACAGCCGACATTCAAACAATATGGTGCAAGCTCTAGCAAGCGTTTCTCTGACTTCATCACTCATGTTGGATAGCATCATAATGGAAATCCATCTGAGAGGGAGAGATTACATTGCAAGTTAGAACACCAGAGTGACTGGTTACTAGTCAGCTAGTTCTTTTTTAATAATCCTGTTGAGGAAACTATCTCTGGGTCCCATGAGAACCTCCTTAATCTCTTAGAGCAGCAACTTTAGGAAGATCTAACAATGTCCTGCTAGGCCTCACCTCATGAAGTTCCCACCACCTGTTAGCATTGCCACACTTGGTATGAAGATTTTAATACATGAACCCTTGGAGAATAAACTATGCCCAAATCCTAGTAATCTTATTTAAGTATACTTACCTTTCTGTTTTATTTTGGTTACTACTCACATGAATAGCGTTTTCTACCACTTTTAACTTATTTCTACCACTTTTAACTACTCAAAACGAAGAACTTTGGCCATTTTTCTATTGTTGCTTAATTCTTTATATTTTACAGGCTTTTGGTCTCTAATTATGGCAATTATTGTCTTATTTTGTTTTAATGATTGTTTTGGGGAAGCATTTTGATTCCTTTCTCATTTCCTCTTGTGTTTATACTATGTATATATTCTTTGTGCTTACCATGAGCATTTTATATAACATCTTCACATTATAACTACACCATTTGAATTTTAATCAACTCAACTTTAATTGCATAAAAATTCTACTCATAAAGTTTGTTATTTGTGGATATCACAAATAACATCTTTTGCTCCACTGACAATAATTTCTATTGTCCTATCATTAAATCTACTTGTTCTTTTTTTGATAAAAATAAACTTTTGAACTACTCTATTGAATTTCTCATTTTAGTTATAATTTGAGTTCCAGAATTTCTTATTCCTTCTTTCTTATGATTTGTTTATATTCTAATTGTGTTTACAAATTGTGTTCCTAATTTTCTTCAACAATGTGTTCTTGTTTTTTTTTAGCTCTTTTAGCACATTGAGCAGTTGTTTTAAACTCTTAACTACTAAATCCTGTATCTGCACTTATTCATTCAGTTTGTGTCAATTAACTGTGTTCTCTTGAATAAACCAGTTTTTTTGTTTCTTTGTATGACTTCTGATTTCTTGTTGAAAATTGGTTATTGTGGTAACTGTAGGAATCAGATTCTCTTCTTTCTCCAGGTTTTTCTGTTTTTGTTTTATTTTGTTTGATTTAATCATCAAGGACTGCAGGGGAGTCATTAATTTCAAGACTTTTCCAAAACTGTTATTGCAAAGACTATTTCATGCCATGTATACTTCCTGAAGTTCTATTCTTTAGATCATCTTCAGCTGATGCTTTGCCAGGAAGTGAAATAGAGAAACACTTGTTTCTTACCTCACTAAGAATAAGAGTGCAAAAACCCTCCTCAGTCTTACAGATAGCTCTGGGATAGAAAAGTCCTTTACTAATTACTTAAACTTCCTCTAAGTCAAAGATCAACTGAAAGTGAAAGCATGAGGTCTCTTTAAAACTGTGAATGTTTGTCTTAGCTGTTCATGTGTTTGGCTTTCAAAATTCCACTATAAAATGGCTGCTTTTGACTGTCCTAATCCCAGATATTCTCACCTCATCTTCTCCTTCATTCCTGAGATGTTCTAGTGTATGTCTTCACCCAGAATCTTCTTCCCAAATAATTTGTGTGTATAGAAATCTTGTAGTTTTTATGAGCAATGCTTGCCACATATTTAAAGCTGTCATTCTAAGATATATAAGACAGAGATGAATGATTCAGGCCTTCTAGTATCTCCAGCTAGGTAAGAACAGATTATATAATAATTCGCAAATAAAATATGACTGCCCCCTTCCAGTTTAAAGAGTAGATCTGGAGATTGAGATGCTACTGCTCAAGACCAAAAGACTATCTTAGGCACAACATAATAGAAGTAGATTAAGGATGAGTTAAAATTTCACAAATATTTCTAATCATTTTGAACCTGACTACTATTTGACTGGGTGTTTACTTAATTGCTCTAAAATTTTGATTATGTTCTAGAACTCTTACAAAGTGGCTTTTTCAGATAGCTTTTTTATGTTTCTGTATAAGAACAAGGGCTTGGAGTTGCCTATTCTGCCATTTTGTTACCCTCAATTTCCTCATTTTTTTAAGAGAGAGAGAGAGAGAGAGAGAGAGAGAGAGAGAGAGAATTTTTAATATTTATTTTTTAGTTTTCAGTGGACACAACATCTTTATTTTATTTTTTTTAATGTGGTGCTGAGGATCAAACCCAGCGCCCTGCGCATGCCAGGTGAGCACGTTACTGCTTGAGCTGCATCCCCAGCCCCTCCTCATGCTTTTTACAAGTGTGAATGTTCAATATTGACTAGGTCTCAGTAATAATCAGGCATTGATAAACTGTTGTTAGAAATGTGAATTTATGCAACATTTTGGAAGAAAAATTGGAAATATATATTGATTATAAGTAGTTATACCCCTTTACTCAGCAAGTACTCTTCTAGGTATTTGAAAGATTTTTGTTATGATAATTTTTAAAGTGTAAATATACATTTAAAACTATGTCTTTATTATATCATATATAAATATATTTATTATCTCTAAATATATCTATGTCTATCTCTCTATATTATCTCTATATCATCCTTTTTTTGGTTGAGGGCAAAGAGATCTAAAAGCTGATACAGGTTTGAAACTTGAAAAGCATGATGACTCAGATTCAGCTTAAGTGGATTTCACTTTAATTTTCTGTTGATATTGTTAGCACATAAAGAATACAATAAGTGAGGGACACAAATGTAAGAGTGTAGAATGATTCTTGGTGTCTCCCCAGCTATTCATGAAATTGTGTATAAATTCTAAGATAAAGAAAAATGCAAGATCTCACTATTTTATAAGATTAAACAGAAAGTAGAACATGTCTAAAAATGTATTTTTTCCCAAATAAGACAAATGATTGCTGAACTCACAATTTTACAAATATCTGTTAATTCTTACTTATTGCATCCTTGTATGTATTCCAGGTGTGGATATGACCTAACACAACTGCTCCATATTCAGAAAAAGTAGCATTAGGAAAATAGTTTTTCTTTCAATGTTATATATAGTTATTTCTCATTATAGTGAGACACATGTCCCAGTACTATAATAATTTACCCCAAGAGAATGAACAATCACCTCACTCAGTATTTCACCTTAGTATAGAGAATTTGTAGATATAATGACCTAGATAATATTATAACCTCAAGACATTGAATGAAAGTGTGGTCTTTTTAAGCTGAATTGCATATATTTTTTTATGCAAAAGGAAAATCAAAGTGTCTATAATTTCACTTATTTTGTTCTTTCCCTTAGAACCATCAATGGTTTTCACTGTATAATACAAAATCTCACCAGAAGCTTCATGAATAATAGATAATGTAATACAATCATTGTATTTTTCTTTTACAATATCTTTTGAATGGAAAAATAAATAAGATGTCAGAAGTATATTTTATAGTTCACTTTCCTAAAAATACTTTGGTCTTTAAACTCCTGGTTTTCAAGAAAAGAAAGATTTGGTAAATTCCTATAAATTTTCTAGCAATTTCTAGTGATAGAAAGAGATTAAATTGGTTTTGCAAAAGATAATTTCATTGTATATGGGTCCAATAAAATATATGCAGCCTAATGATATTGCAACAAATTATGAATTGTAAATATGTCATTTTTTATAAATTGAGTATAAAAATTAAATTTTGGTAATATGAACATTTGTCAACATACTGAATTTCCATATTTTGTTATATACTTGAAGACTGAATTTTTATGTAAGTATGAAAATTGAAGATCAAAATCATTTTTATTTATCTCATATTCTTTGAATCCCACTGAGAATATAAGAAAGACCAAAAAATAGTGAAGAAAACTTTTTAAATTTTTCTTCTATGAAATAAACATCAGCATGCTCAAAATTCTCTTAACAACAAAACTAAAAGTTACTGAGCTTTGGATGGAAAGGAGGATGGTCATGTAATGATCTAGAAGAACTCAAGAAAGAAAAAGAAGAGAACAATAAAATATGTTCCATCAGAGCTAAGGCAGTAAGCACATTTCCCTTAAAATAAATGTCAGTATCCTTAAGAGTTTTACCAGTGAACCTTGATTAGGGTGGCAAGACCTATTACTTTATCCCAGTTTCCTTAATCCTGCAAATTGAGACCAGGAATGCCCTCACAGCAGGAGATTTAAGGAAGTGTGGAGACACAGAGAGTGATCATAGTCTTACTTTGGAGTTACTATTTTCCTCATTCCCTTCATATTCCCCAGACTATTTTCAAAAAAATGCTGTAACATAAGTTCATGAAATTTAGACATGTGAAAATTGAAATTCATTTGGAGAAAAAGATGTTTGTGATTAGATAAATATTCATTGCTATGAAATAATCATTGGAGATCTAGTATATTCATAATTAGTTTTCCTAAAAAGAGTATGGAATATGTGGAACAGACAAGCTGTTCTATGATATACCAGACTATAATTATTCCACATTTGAGATTTCAAATCTATAGATCAAAGGTTGCATAAATTGTTGATTGCTATATAAAAGATAAATATAAAACCTCAATGACTTACAAAAAATAGTATTCATTGTTCATGTATCTGAAGGGAACTAAATATTTCTTCTGATAATTAATTGGGTTCTCTCAGATATCTATGGTTTGGTCAGTTCTTGGTTGTTCTAGGCTACTCATAACTGTGATAACTGTAACTCTATATCTCTCATCTTTCTGCAAATTATGTTTTTTTAAAATATTTATTTTTTAGTTGTAGTTGGACACAATACCTTTATTTTATTTAATTAATTAATTTATTTATTTTTGTGTGTGGTGCTGAGGATCAAACCCAGGGCCTTACATGTGCTAGACAAGTGCTCTACCACTGAGGCACAACCCCAGCCCATCTTTCTGCAAATTATTTTGAGCATGTTTTCATAGGTATGGTGGAGGTGCAAGACAGAAAAATTCCAAAGTGCAAATACATTTCAAGTTTCTTCATTATCTCAGCAAACATTCCTTTGGCCAAAGTCATACTTATGACCAGGGTTAAAGGGTTGGACAAATCAACCTGTTCACATAGGAGACTGCTTTTAAAGCTACATGGAAAAGGGTTTGATTATAAGAATGGATGCATAACTGGTATCATTACTAAATTCTGCCACATGCCATCTCTAAGGAAAAAATGGACATATTCCAACATAAAAAAAATTTCTAAGCAACATTATGGAATATCAAATGTAAAGAAAAAAATATTTTAATGGCATCCAGACATGATAATCAGAACACTTAACAAGGATTTTGGTATACTAAAAACTCCAGGGCAGTGTTTACACATTTAATTTTTATATTTTAATTGAAATATTGATAAAAGTTAAAGGGAAATTAATTTTAATAATATTTTATAAAAGCCAATATGAAAATAATATTATCCAACAGGAAATCAACACAAGGATTATTGATGTGACATTTTGCACACTGAGTCATTTAAATCTGTGTATTTCATACTTATAGCACATATCTAGATTGGGACTAACTATATTTCAACTGCTCAGTAGCAAAAAGTGTTTAGTTGCTAATGTAAGTATACAGAGAATTTAAGTTCTCCATGAACTCTAAAAAAAGACAAAACATTCATTTTACTTGATGATGAAATCTAGTCAAGCAAGGAATTAATCTAAATTGGGAATCCAGAAATAGAAAAACCAGGATAAAATTATGAATGACATCATCTAATTATTTTCATTTTTAATGCAGTAAAACAACTGCAGGAATAATGATTTCTGAAATTGTTATACAAATTGTACAGTCATTTTAATATTATCAGTGTTTGATGCTAATGAAACCCAGGAGTTGAGGGGTAGGTACATTGGGAGGAAATGTGGGCTACTTTTCTCATCTTTCCTAGCAAAAAACTAATATAGAATATGCCTTATAAAGATGCTTTTATGTAATATTTTTGAGAGAACTTAACAGGAGTGATCTCATGCAACCCATACAACAATGCTGAGAGACAGGTATTACTTCATGTTATTACTCATGTGGAATATATTAAAGACATTAATTTCATAGAAGGTAGAGAGTATAATAGTGGTAACTACAGGAAAGGAAGAGTTGGAGGGAAGGGAGATAGATTGAGATTGGAAAATGTATACTGAAATGTAGTTAGAGAGCAGGAATAAGTTCTGATGTTCAACAGTACATTAGGGTGATTATAATGTCTAAATATATATATATATATATATATATATATATATATATATATATATGTTGTAAAGAACTAGAAGGGAGAAATCTGAAATTTCCTATCACAAAGAAATGATAAGTGATTAAGGTGATGAAAATTCAAACTACCTTGACTTAATCATTATACATTGTATATATCTTTTAAAATATCACACTTTACTCTCTATATATGTACAGTTTAAAATAATACAAAATAAATGAAAAGATAGTACAAAATAAAAAATCACCTTCAAAAGGGGCTTTTACAACTTAATTAAGTTTGCATCAATATTTAAATTGTTTTAATCAATTTTTATATTTTTTCCTTTAAATACTCAAAGAATTGAGTTAAAATCTGTCCAGTAAACTTGAATATCTGCTAAGCCATAAATTTTATTTTTAAATTATTTTTACTTTATATATGATAGTGGAATGCATTACAATTCTATTACATATTGAGAGCACAATTTTTCATATCTCTGGTTGTATACAAAGGATATTCACACCAATTTGTGTCTTCATACATGTACTTTGGATAATAATGTCCATCATATTCCACCATCATTTCTAACCCTGTACCCCCTCCCATCCCTCTGCCCTATCTAGAGTTTCTCTATTCCTCCCATGCTCCCCCTTTCTACCCTACTATAAATCAGCCTGCTTATATCAGAGAAAACATTCGGCATTTGGTTTTGGAGGATTGGCTAACTTTACTTAGAATTATCTTCTCTAACTCCATCCATTTACCTGAAAAATGCCATGATTTTATTCTCTTTTTTTGCTGAGTAAAATTTCATTTTGTATGTATGACACATTTTTTTATCCATTCATCTATTGAAGGACATCTAGGTTGGCTCCACAGTTTAGCTATTGTGAATTGTGCTGCTATAAACATTGATGTGGCTGTGTCCCCTGTAGTATGCTGTTTTTGGTCTTGAGTTTTCTTACATTTGTCCTACAGATATTTATCGGGAACTTATTTTGGAGCAGGTTTTGTTCCTTGACACTTAGAAGATAACAGTCGATAAAAGAAGAAAAATCTCTGTCTTCGAGCAATTCCATTCTAAATGTTCTCATTATGTATATAAATTTAGAAAGATTTTATCTTAAAGCTGCAAGTATACATCAATTACTCAAGTACATATTTTAATTTTGAATTGCAAATTGACAAGTGTCTGCAATAGGTAAAAATTCCCTTAAAATTTTAATACATAAAATATCAAAATATAAACATGTTTATTAACACAAATATTTAATATTGTGATTTTGATTTTATTAAACATTTCTGTACTGCATTTTAAATCTCAAGATTCAAAATATGATAAATTTTTATCCTTATTTTGAGAAGTAATTTCACAGGTTATAGTGGTTCATTTTATGTGTCCTCATGGCTAAACTGTGGTTTTTGGTCAAATACAAGTATAGATTGTGCTGTGAAGTTATTTTTCTTATGTTTGATTAACATTTAAATAATATAGGCCTCATCTTATCAGCTAAAACTCCTTAATAGCAAAAACTGATTTTTCCCAGCAAAGCATCCATCCTATCTTAAGATTCTAATGTAGTTACCATGCTTTATGATCTGCCAAAAAGATATTAGTCTCAAGATTAGATTTATTTCTCAGTGTAATAAGCAGGCATTTGAAATTCTTGATAGCCAATCAAGAAATGGTGACTCTGTTCATATTGGTGATGCTTATGAGAATCATTGCACCCTATTTATACCTATACAAAATCTACATATTTGAAGAAGGATTTAGACACAGAGATCATGTCCCCTAGATTAATATATTACCTAATTCTTTTGTTCACTCACAGAAGTCTTGTATCTGAACTCAGATAGCTGCATTATTTCCTTGTATTTAAGTCTTTTTTTTTTTTCAAAATTTTTAAAAAGCAATTTATTTATTGACCTCGTGGGCATACATTTTATTATATTGCATTGCCAATTCTAATAGTGTAGCTATAGTTCATTTGGGTTTCCTGGTTATAAAATTATATTGTACATGAACATTTTTCCATTTTCAATTTTGCTACATTTTAAAGAGGTTTCCACCTATTGGTAAAATGCTAAATACAAGTCATGACACTTGTCATTTTTACCTTGCTTCTGATCTCAAAATATTTTCTTTTTTTTTTTTTATTGTTGGTCATTCAAAACATTACATAGTTCTTAATACATCATATTTCACAGTTTGATTCAAGTGGGTTATGAACTCCCAATTTTACCCCGTATACAGATTGCTGTATCACATCAGTTACCCTTCCATTGATTGACATATTGCCTTTCTCTTGTCTGATGTATTCTGCTGTCTGTCCTATTCTCTACTATCCCCCCTCCCCTCCCCTCCCCTCCCCTCCCCTCCCCTCCCCTTTTCTCTCTCTACCCCTTCTACTGTAGATCATTTCTTCCATTTGTATTATCTTGTCTTACCCCTCCTTTCCTCTTATATGTCATTTTTGTATAACCCTGAGGATCGCCTTCCATTACCATGCGATTTCCCTTCTCACTCCCTTTCCCTCCCACCTCTCATCCCTGTTTAATGTAAATCTTCTTCTCAAGCTCTTCGTCCCTACCCTGTCCTTGTTTACTCCCCTTATATCAAAGGAGTCATTTGGTATTTGTTTTTTAAAGATTGACTAGCTTCACTTAGCATAATCTGCTCTAATGCCATCCATTTCCCTCCAAATTCTATGATTTTGTCATTTTTTAATGCAGAATAATACTCCATAGTATATAAATGCCACATTTTTTTTATCCATTCATCTATTGAAGGGCATCTAGGCTGGTTCCACAGTCTTGCTATCGTGAATTGAGCTGCTATGAACATCGATGTTGCAGTGTCCCTGTAGCATGCTCTTGTTAGGGCTTTAGGGAATAGACCGAGAAGGGGAATAGCTGGGTCGAATGGTGGTTCCATTCCCAGCTTTCCGAGAAATCTCCATACTGCTTTCCAAATTGGCTGCACTAATTTGCAGTCCCACCAGAAATGTCTTCCTGCTTTATTAATGCTAAAACTCTTAAACCTTAGGAAATCCTGCATTCTTTTGATATTACCTTTCTTATTGAGCTTTACTTCTTCTAAATATTAAATATATCTGACTGGATCTTAATATTTCTGTCAGCTTTATGTAATTATGCCTCCCAGTTTATGAGGTTCCTCTATTGATAGAAGCTACTAAAAAAACTCTATATGTGAGCATGAACACATGTCTATATTTGTATGCATAAAAATTTATGAATGATATTTCATGTAGTTTAATAATACTGGTGGAATTTTAAAGGTAAAATACTTTCTTATTTTTCTTTCTTTTTTTAATATTTATTTTTTAGTTTTAGGTGGTCACAATATCTTTATTTTTTATTTTTATGTGGTGTTGTGGATTGAACCCAGAGCCCCGCGCATGCCAGGTGAGCGCACTACCACTTGAGCCACATCCCCAGCCCCCTTCTTATTTTTCTATATTATTTAAGTATTTAGAAAAGCTTATATAAAATAAATATTTATTTTATAAAAATATTGTAATACATATTATTACAAGGAAAATTAAAATATAGAAACATTTTTATGTGTTTACTATGAATCCCTAATTTAAATATTAGATTTATTTGATATTTCATGAAAATTATAGTAGTACAAATAGTTACCATTTTAAAAACTTCATATGCTTTATCTAACTTGATACTCAAATTGCTTCTTTTATACATTTTAATAATTTTTAGGTTCTTTCATCATCAGGATGCTATCCTTCACTTATCCCAGGATACAATAGATCAATGCAAATATTAGCCAGAGACTTCTGTCAAGACACCATAAGTATTTTCACATGAACTAAATTGAATGGGACACAAATCAATAACTTATGTCAAGAAAGCTATACTCAGTACCTAAAATACAACATATTTCAGAGGAAGCTGACAGGTAAACAGTGACAGAAAAAACAAACATATTGTTGTGAACAAAATGCATTCAACTTTAATGAAGGTTGTACACTTCTCCACCAGCCCAAATATAATGAATATAATAAGGTTGTGCATTGCCCATCCTCCAGTGTTGCTTATTTTTATATTTATCTGGGAATATAAATACCATATGGTCTCAGCGGTCATGAGTTAAAAGAAATATCAAATTTCAGGTTATAGAGTAAACAATATTCTTTAGTTTTATTTCTGCTGCTATCCTGCCATTTTGGTTCCCATAATGTGCTTATGGTATAATCTCAGTGACAACACTGGAGTAGTTTATTCCTAAAAATTTCATTAATGAAGTATAATTGATGTTCTACTGGTGTTAATCCAATTGTTTGAAAACTTTTGGTGTATCTAAATGAATACCACATTTAAAACTGATCTTGTTCATGATATGTTCTTTTCTTAGATATCATTGCTATTTGATCTGCTTTCATCTAGGATCCTTATGTAGAGCTTAGTGAAGCTTTGCTTATATGTAGCTATTCATCCTTTTCTACTTTTATGGTTCCACTTTACTGAATTTCCTTCAACATAAAAAGCCAACAAATACTCAGCACTAACCTCCAACCCCCCAAAAAACATCAAGTGTGTCACATTTTTAAAAATTCCTGACATTCAAACTGAATTTAATTTAGATGAAAAGGTAGTTTTTATGTTCTAAACATTATAAGGAATTGAGGGAAACCACTGTGATTAACATTTGGTTAGGGACCATGGCTTCATATAGTTGGAAAATGTGTCAATATTTTTCCATGAAACTTAATATTGGGAAGAGCCATCTTAGACTTAAAAAAATTTTTTTAACTACTTTGGTGGGATAATACTTTTGCCACACTAAGCAATACATTTCTGACTAATGTTGTGCTTCCTCTTTTAAAAAAATAATCAAAAGAGATTTCTCTCTTGTACATCTACTCTGATTTCTGACAAGAATAATTTATTCCAAATGGATCAAAAAAGGTGTACTAAGAACTGTAAGGAAATAATAATAATAATAATAATAATACTCATGTAAAAATAAATTAAAAATAAAATCTTTTAAAATTTTTTTATTTGTATTAAATAAAAAAAGAAAATACTTTTAATTAAGGGACTATTTGGAATATGAGCAGGATGAATGAATAGTATGTCATCTAAAGACTAGTAATAACAGAAAGCCACTATCATGTAGTGACAATAATGTCCTCAAAATCAAATGGAAAATCATGCAAAGCAAGAAGCTCTCCCATTAGGGACTTTAGTGGCAGGGCAGGATGTAGCTACTGTTAGGAGACATGATGCCAGAATGATGGATATTAATAAGCTTGAGCTGTCATAACAAATTTAATGGCTTAAGCAACAGAAAATCATTTCCCATAGTTCTGGAGGCTAAGGAGTTGAAGATTGAAGTTATAGATGATTTGGTCTCTATAATGGCTTGATTTTCAGATAGCCACTTTTACCTTGTCATTGTCTGTCCTTATAATCTTTCCTTAGTGTACTCATGCATATGAGGAGAGAGAGAGAGAGGCCATCAATTCTATCAGATAAGGATAGAACCCTAATGATCTCATTTATACCGATTAACTTCTAAATGCTTAATCTCTAAATAATATAACATTGGGGTTTAGATCTTTAACATATAAATTTTGGGTAGATACAACTCAGTCCATACTAAGATTGAACCAGGAAGATGACCTTTTTTTCACCACTCATTTCTTTTAAGTTCCTTCCATTGGCCAAAATCAACCAGAAGTCAGCTAACGCTGGATTCTAGATGATGGAGTATGCTGAGTAAAGTCTCTAAGGACCTATAATAGGAAAGAAAGAAAGTGAATTGCAAGAGTGATGGTAAGGCAAATGGGAACATATGAACACTGCTAATTCATGTGACATAATGCATATGGGAAAGGATAGTATATCATAAGCTTATGTTTTTATGTTACTCTGGGGGACAAAAATGATGGTACATGACAAGCAAAAATAAGACTGAGGCCCTAGACAAGGAGACTGAGTTTGGTGAACTTAGACTGAGAGGACTAAAGTGCCCACATTACACTCAAACATTGTCCAAGACTTCAGTGGGAACTGAATTAGTTACCATGAGCCTGAATTAAAAAAAAAAAAAGATAGTGTAAGAAAAGAATAAAAATACATAAATTAGCCTCACTTATGAATATGTATATGATAATCCTGAATAAAATATTAGTAAATTGAATCCAGAAGAGGATAATAGTAAGACAATGCATTATGACCTAGTGGGATTTATTCTATCAATGTAAGGGTGCTTAATATTATCATTAACATGGTAAATAGTAGCGAAATAAAGAACATTTCAAATTTTGCAATAGATACTGAAAAATCATTAACAAAGTTCAAGTAATATTCACAATTTAAAATATCCTTTTCCAGGGCTGGGGTTGTAGCCCATCAGTAGAGCACTCACCTAGTATTTGCGAGGCCCTGGGTTCCATCCTCAGCTCCACATAAACATAAATAAATAAAATGAAGGTATTGTGTGCAACTATAATTAAAAATAAATATTTAAAAACAAATCCCTTTCCACAAACTAGGAGTAGAAATTAACATGTAATTCAAACATGTGGTTTGAATAATATTTCCCCCAGAAATTCATGTGTTGGAAACTTAATCCCCAAATTCATATATTAAGTCTATTTAGAGATGGGGCCTTTGAGATGTAATTAGGATTAGATGAAGTCATGAAGTCAAGTCTTCCATGTTTTATAATTGCATTAATGGCTTTATAAGAAAAGGAAGAGAGACCTGAGCTAGCATATTTGTTCAGTCTTTACATATGATGCCCTCCTCCATTTTATAATGCAGCAAGAAGACCGTTACCAGATGCAAAGCAGATGTAGGTAGCATGTAGTTGACCTTATGAGCTACCAGAACTGTGAGCAAAATTACTTTTTTTCTTTACATTTGTAAATACCTAGTCTCAGGTATATAGTTTTAGCAATAGAAAATAGGTTAAGAGACATATCCACCACAAACTTTAGCAAATAGCAATAATGACAACAATTATTACTTGTTGAACATTTATGGTATGTCAGTCATTATCCTAAATTATATATGGGTATTAATCATTTAACACAGCAACTCAAGGTGATACTACTATTTTCATTCCCATATTTTTCAAATGTAGAAGAGGAGGCAGAGTGAGATAAATTAACTTTCCCAAGGTCAACTCTCTAGTTAGACTAGCATTCAAACTCCAGCAGTCCCTTGCTTGAGTCCCTTCTTTTCTGACACTAGATATGTTTTCTTTCATGCTACATAGTGAAATGTTAGAAGGGGTATTTAAAGGGGTATTTAAAGCCAGAAGCAATTAATCAATATGACATCATCCTTCAACACAATTCACTTTTATGTAGTTCCTAGCATTGTTATAGACAGAAGTAGAATGGTAGTTTTTAGGGTCTACTTGGAAGACAGAATTGGAAATGATTGTTTAAGGGATATGGATATTCTGTTTGTTTAATGGTTTAGAATGTTGAATCTAAAATTTCTCCTCAAAAACTGATGTGTTGAAATCATGGTCACTAGAGCAGTAAAATTCTGAGATAGAGCTTTTAGACAATGATTGGATTATAAGCGCTTTGACTTCATCAGTGAATTAATCCATTGACAGCTGAATGGAATACTGGGAGGTGGGACCTAATTGGATGAAGTAGGTCACTAGGGTAGTGCCCTGGAAGGATTTATTTTATTCTTGAGGCCTCCTCCCACCTCTTTCTCTCTGATATCAAATTGCCCTGAGCTAGCATTTTTCCTGTGCCACGCCCTTCCATCATGTTTATTCCTTGGAGTCAGATGAACAAGGAGTGAACCTCTGAAACCATGAGCCAAAATAAATCTTTCTTCCTTTAAGTTGATCTTCTCAGATATTTTTGTCACATTGAGGGAAAGTTAACTAATAGTTTGGGAACATGGAAAAAGTTTAATAGATGGATAGTGATTCCACAATCATGTAATATACTTAATGCCACTGATGATAAGGTTACAATATTCAATTTTATGGTTTGTATATTTTACCAAAATAAAAATACATTGTATCATGCTGCAATTTGATTTTTTCATTTAAAAATATGTCATATGTATCTTTCTGTTTTAGTGCCTCTAAAGTGATTTCATTTTTAACAGCTATATGATATTGTGTATATTCATATGTCATGGTTTATTTAGTCATCCTTGTATCATTAAGCATTTAGAGTTCTTCATCTTTTCCTCCTCCTTGCTCTTCTTCTTTGACAAAGAATGTCTTTGTCAAGGCATTTTGAACATAACTACAATGTTATGTATGTTAGCTTTTGAGAAATAGAACAATATGAACAAATTATTTTTTCCTTCATATTAGCAAATTATCCCCCAGAGTCTATACCCATTAATTATCTCACCATAACAGTGTGAAAAAATAATTTCTTACAAAATTGATTTATACTATGATAGGATAGTATTCTTCTCCACCCCAAATGTCTAAAAATATTTTCATATTTGTTTTAATTTTTTTAGTTGTAGATGGACACATTATTTCATTTATTAATATGTGGTGCTGAGGATTGAACCCAGTGCCTCACTTGGGCTAGGCAAGTGCTCTATAAATGAGCTAATAATCCAGCCCCAGTATTTTCATATTTAAGTGTGGTAGTTTAAAGTTTGGTTAATCAATTTAGGGTTTACAATAATTTTTAACATATATTCTAAGGCAGAAAATTGATTCATTTTTTTTCTCATATGTCTTAGTAGTAAAGGAAACAATCAATGATAGGGTATGCACATGATCAGCTTCATAACATTTTGCCAAATTGTTTTCTAGAGTGAGTGTTCCAGTTTATACTCCAAATTTTGATGTCTGAATTTCAATTTTTTTCACTTCATTATCTATAATTGAATCTATCTATTTTTATAATATGTTATATAGAACGAATATTAAATGTGTCCTCACTGGACTGTGAATTTCCATTTTACTTGTTATAGTGAATTTGAGGATGCTTTCATACATTTCTGGGCCATTGTTTTTCTTTTGCTATGTATTTTAAAGTCATGTATTCTGCTAACTTTTCTATTGAGTTGTTTGACCTTTTTTTTTGGTATGTTGGGGTTATTTATATATTCTGGACACTAATACTTGAAATTGTGCATTTATTGCAAATATTCTTTCCCAGTTTGTGACATATATTTTCAATTTTATGTTGTATGTTGATGAATGAATCTTAATTTTAATTTATTCTCATTTATTATTTTATTTTATTGTTAAGGTGGTTTCTTTGGATCCTATCTAAGAAATTATTCTCCAATCTTATTTTACTATGTTATTCTTTCTTCTAATTATTTTATTATTTTTTATTTGTTCTAATTAGTTATACATGATAGTAGAATTTATTTTAACATATTTCACATATATGGAGTATAATTTTTCATTCTTCTGGTTGTGCATGATGTACAATTACACTGCTTGTGTAATCACATATGCACATAGGGTAGTAATGTCCAATTCATTCTACTATCTTTACTAATCCCATTCCCCCTCCTTTCCTTTTGTTCCCCCTCCCTTCCCTTTGTTCCCCCCTCCCTTCCCTTTATTCCTCTTTGTCTAATCCAGAGGACTTCTATTCTTCCCTATCCCCACCAATTATGAGTTAGCATCCGCATATAAAAGGAAACATTCAGACTTTGGTTCTTTGGGATTGGCTTATTTCACGAAGAATAATACTCTTCAATTCCATCCATTTACCAGCAAATTCCATAATTTCATGCTCTTTTATGACTGAGTAATATCACTTTTTGTGTATATGACACATTTTCTTTATCCATTCATATGTTGAAGTACACCTAGGTTGGTTCCATAGTTTAGCTATTTTGTGTTAAGCTATTATAAACATTCAAGTGGCTGTGTCACTGTAGTATGCTGATTTTATGTCCTTTGGGTATAAACCAAGGAGTGGAATAACTGGGTAAAATGGTAGATCCATTCCAGGATTTCTGAGGAATCTCCATACTGCTTTCCAGAATGGTTGTACCAATTTGCAGTCCCACTAGAAGTATATGAGTGTACCTTTTCCCCAAATCCAGGCCAATACTTTAGTATTGCTTGGATTCTTGACACTTGCCATTCTAACTGGAGTGAGATGAATCTTAATGTAGTTTTAATTTGCGTTTCTCTAATTGCTAGAGATGTTCAACATTTTTTCTTTTATTCCTTGAATGATTGTATTTCTTCTTCTAAGAAGTATCTGCTCAGTTCCTTGGCCCATTTACTGATTTGGGTTATTTGTTTTTGTGGTGTTAAGTTTTTTTGAGATCTTTATGTATACTGGAGATTGATGCTCTATCTGAGGTGCAGGGGGCAAAGATTTTATCTTGTACACTCTTGCTTCTTGTTCTTGATTGTTTCCTTTGTTATGAAGGAATTTTTGAATTTGATTATATCCCATTTATTGATACTTGATTTTACTTCTTGTGCTTTAGGAGTCTTGTTAAGGAAGTCGGTTCCTAAGCTGACATAATATAAATTTGGGCCTACTTTTTCTTCTTTTGGGTGCAGAGTCTCTGTACTAATGCCTGAGTCATTGATCCACTTTGAGTTGAGTTTGTGCAAGGTAAGACATAGGGGTTTAATTACATTTTGTTACTATGGATTTATAGTTTTCCCAGCACCATTTATTCAAGAGGCCCTCTTTTCTGCAATTAATGTTTTTTGAGCCATTGTCTAGTATGAGATAAGTCTATTTATGTGGATTTGCTTCTGTGTCATCTATTATGTACCATTAGTCTATATGTCTGTTTTGGTGCCAATACTATACTATTTTTGGTCACTATGGCTCTATAGTGTTGTTTAAGGTATGGTATTGTGATGCCTCCTCCTATACATTTCTTGCTAATGATTGCTGTGGTTATTTTGGGTCTCTTATTTTCTAAATGAATCTCATGACTACTTTTCTATTTCTATGAAGAATGTCATTGGGATTTTAATAGGAATTGAATTAAATCTGTATAGCACTTTTGGTTAGTATGGCCATTTTTGAAAATTATTTTTAAACATTTATTTTTTAGTTATAGGTGGACAAAACACCCCTACTTTATTTTTATGTGGTTCTAAGGATTGAACCCAGCATCCCATACATGCTAGGTGAGCGCTTCACCACTGAGCCATAATCCCAGCCCTAGGTCCATTTTGACAAGGTTAATTCTGCCTATCCAGGAGCATGGGAGATTTTTCCATCTTCTAAAGTCTTTCTTTCTTTAGTGTTCTTGTGAGTTTCATCCTAGAGGTCTTTCACCTCTTTTGTTAAATTGATTGCCAAGTATTTTATTTTTTTGCAGCTATTGTAAATGGGATAATTTTCCTAATTTCTCCCTTAGCAAATACAAAAAAATAGATAATACCTTGCATTCTATCAGATCTTATAAATATTTAATGTCTTTCCTAAAAACTATGTTTAAATAACTCAGTTTTCTGAGATCATTTTATGATGATGATGATGATGATGATGATGATGATACCATGCAGTGATCTATTTTTTTCTTTATATGTGTAACTACTTTTTCTTGTATCTTTTTGAACAGTTCCCCTTACCCCATTGATCTGCATATTACCTCTGTCATATTGTTACATTGTGATATGTGTTTGTGTGTATGTATATATATTTCTGAGACTTTATTCTTTTCTGTTTCTCAGTTTTACTTTCCATAAATTTTATCATTCATAATTTTAGTAGACTTTGTTCAATAGAGAGAATTTTAGATTAGTACCAGAGTCTTTTGAGGTGTCTCGGGGCACAAAGCAGTCTGAAGGTTTGAGAGTGGATCTGGAGCGGGGCTGATGTGCACTGATCTCCTTTGCTGCATGCCATCTTCATGTATAAAGGGGCTTATTATGTCCTAATGGCTGGAGGAAATTTTTAAACATTTATTTTTTAGTTGTAGGTGGACAAAACACCCCTACTTTATTTTTATGTGGTGCTGAGGATTGAACCTAATACCCCACACATGCTAGGTGAGTGCTAGGGGACAGAGACTTTTGTGATATCTACAGTATCCAAACTTACCTCTGCTGCAATGTGGCTACTCTGGCTATCTCTCTTGCTAGTGATTGCTAGAGTGTGTATGGTCAATTTGATGTTTTAAGTAACCAAATATAAAAAAATTTCCTTATAATATATCATACCATCAGTGAAGAGATGAATTATAAATTATTATAAATAGTTGCAATGTATATGTACTATAAAAAGTAATTTTCCACTGGGTATCTGGGTACACACTAGTAATCCCAGCAACTCAGGAGGCTGAGGCAGGAAGAACACAAGTTCAAGGCTAGCCTCAGCAAGTTAGCAAGGCCCTAAGCACCTTAGTGATACTCTGTTTCAAAAAAATAAATAAATAAAAGTCTGGATTTGTGGCTCATTTGTAAAGCTTAGGTTTCAATACCTATTACTAAAAAATGGGGAATGATTTGCCAGAAATATGGGACAGAATTTTTTTTAAATATTGACAAAAAGCAAAGAGCATGCATAGAAATTTATACAGGAGGAAATACTTGGTTAATAAACATTTGAATAAAAGCTAAAACTTAATAGTAATCAACCACTATAAATTAAAATCATGAGAGTATTTTAAATTCACTAAATTAATGAAATTTTTGAAAAGTCTGATAATACCAAATAGAAAGAATGTGGATCAATAATATAATTGGGGGAGGATATAAATTCTTACAGGTGTTTTGGGCAATAATTTGAAATTCTTCTATGAAATTGACTATACACATAACCTATCAACAAATGATTTCAATTCTCATATACCCAAGAAAAATAGTTGCACAAATTTACCAGTATAAAGCCAGGAATGATGGCACACACTTGTAATCCCAGCGGCTTGGGAAGCTGAAGCAGGAGGATTGCAAGTTCAAAGCCAACCTCAGCAAAAGTGAGGTGCTCAACAATTCAGTGAGACCTTGTCTCTGAATAAAATACAAAATAGAGTTGGGGATGTGGCTCAGTGGTGGAGGGCCCTTGAGTTCAATCCCCAGTAACCCCCAAAATAAATAAATTTACCAGTATATATGTACAAGTGTATTCATAGAATCATTATTCTGTAAAGAGAAAAAAATTAAAAATTTATACATACTTTATATTCATTGAGGGCATAATGGATATAATTTGGAATATTAATGCAATGGAATATTGCACAACAGTGAAGATGAACTTCCTATAGTGACATGGAATAAATATTGTTCTTACTAATATAATGTTTAGTGACCAAAGCAAGGTTTTGTTACTGTTAAAAATTTTTTGAATTTCAAAACCAACAATGGATTGTTTAGGTGTGTGGTATGTGTATGAATGTGTGTGTGCGTATGAGAGAGAGAGAGAGAGAGGGAGAGAGAGAGAGAGAGAGAGAGAGAGAGAGAGAGTGAGTGAGTTTGTTAAATTCATAATTTAGGGCCAGCTTTATTTGGAATGATAGAGACACATATGTAGATAAGTTCTTTTTAGTGTCAAGTTCCCTTGTTGTTATTAGTTTTTTGGAATTTGTATTCTAAATTAATTAGTAAATATTAAAGAACCATGTATAGAATAAAAATGGCAATGGTTCATGAACAAAAGATAATAATAAGATTCTGTACATCTGGGATCCATTTGATAATTAAAAGAAAAACAACATTAGGAACATATAGAAAATAATACGCAAAGGAACAAAAAGCTCATAAATAGTATAAAAACATATTTTAATATCTGCATTAACTGAATTTGAATTTAATATTAAAATTGCTACCATGATTAAAGACATTATAAAAATGGTGCTATAACAGGTAAACATGAATGTACCATCAACATAACAACTACATATATGAAATGGAAACATTGCAAATACTAGAATAACCTGATAAAAATAATATTATACTGGAAGATTTCAAAGCACTCAAAATTTAGAAATATTTGGGAAAAAAGAGTAACTGAATGATATAATCAGTAAAGTAGATTTCATCAATATGCAAAAAAATCTTACACATGAATGCCTTTCCTATTCATGTTTACTATACATCCATAAATTGATCAGAATAGTAATAAAATATCCTACCTTAAAAGAGAAATACCAGATCACTTCATAGTTGCATGTCATAACCTTTATAAATATAATATAATCTCAGATATTCAAGGCCATAAAAAGAAATAACCTTAATTTACGAAGCTGGTAGACTACAGTGTTCAAACATGATAAAATTTTACTAAAATAAAACTGAAATACAATCTTATTGAATACTTTTCCAAAATCTTAAGTTAAATATTAAAATTTTCAATATTTCAATATGGTTAAAATTTACCTATGGTCCAACAGAATTTATCATACAACTGTAAGAATTGTTCAATATCATAAAATTGCAAATACATTTAATTATTTTAACAAATTAATGAAAAAACTGTGATCATGCCAGTAGTTACAGTTGATATATTTAGAATCCCAACTCCCTGTAAAAAAGTCTTAATATATAATAGAAATATGAAATAATTTTTGTTTGAAAATTAAACATCAGACATAATTTTATGTAGTAAAAATAAAACAGAATTCCCTGTATTATCATTATCTTTCAAGAATAGATTATAATACAATGAAAAAAAGAGGAAAATTAAATACTCCAGCATTTTCTGCATCATATTAAAGAGTCTTTAGTAAGTAAACTTCTATTATTAATAAGGAACTTGGTAAATTGGCTGGAGTGTAGTCGAATACTTCAACTAATTTGATGTTTCTCTATACTCAAAATAACTAGCGGCATGTGTAAATCAAAGAAAAAATTCCATGCAAAATACCCATAAGATGAATTCTTCGCAACAGATTTTATATGAATGAGATCTAGGAAGAAGAATATTATAGAATCTTATTGAGAAACATATGAGATCTGAATAAATGGAAATACATTACTTTGCTCTTAGATGTGAAAAGAATTAAAATATTAGCTGCCTTAAAATTATTGGATTCAATGTAATTATATTCAAAATCTAGATTTTTGTTTGAATTTAAAATATATTATTGAAGAGTATGTGTATGCCTAAACACTTGAATTTAGGGAAGAAATTGTGAAAAAGAAAATAATAGTGAGGAAAGATTAGATTTAGGATTAAGAATGGACAAGGCTGGGGTTTTGGCTCAGTGGTAGAGCACTTGCCTAACGTGTGAGTCACTGGGTTCAATCCTCAACACCTCATAAAAATAAATAAATAAGATAAAATAAATAAATAAACTAAAAAAATAAAAAGAATGGACAAATGTATTAGTGCAATATAATAAAGAGTCAGAAGTAAATCCATGTGTACATGGAAAATTAATGCATGAAAATGAATCGTTGATTTCTGTGGAATAGAATGATCTATTTAAATAAATTGCCTTCATAATCCAGAAATAAACAAATTTGGGCTCTTATCTGATAACATCTACAAACTTTAATAATGAGTGTAAATACTGAAGTTTAAAAACTGTACTATAAATTAAATAGAAAATTTAGGAGACTGTAGTGATACTAGAGGTAAGAAAAATATTTCTAATTAAGAAAGGATATCAGGAGCATTAATACAAAAAGAAGAAATGGATAATTTGACAATATAAAATTTTAAAAATATATAACAAAATGCACTTAAACATAATCAAAGAGTACATAGAATTTATCCTTTTGCTCCAAGTTTTGTATGCATTTCCCCTACTTGTACTTATAATGTATATGAGGGGAAAAGTTAACTATCAATAGTGTAGAAGACAATAAAATATTGGGCTGAGGATAATTCATTGAAGTTTAAATCAAAATTGGCTAAAATATGAAAACCATGTGTTCTAATAACCAGGGAAATACCAATTAAAAGAAACACACAAAAAATGGAAAGCTGTGGTAACACCCATTACTAATGAAGATGTGGGTAAAACATACTTTCAAGTTTTGCTAATGGGAATATGAACTGTTAAAATCAGTTTGGCCCTTTATAGAAAAAATACTTTAGAAATCTACCTTTGATATAAAAGCATCAGTATGTGAAGGTATATGTGGCATTGTAATGCTAAATCAAGCAAAATCACTAGAAACAAAGAGAAATGATAGAAGAAACATTACTAATTGTTTTCAGATTATGCTGATACTTTGATGAAGATGCCAACATTTTTTTTTTATTTTGAAAATACTAAATAGCATTAATACTTTCCCCAGGTTTATAGTTTAGTTTAAATTTACATACAATAATGTTCACATACTTTTGGGTACAGTTCCACATATTTATATAAATGTATAGTTGTATAACAACTTCCACAATAAAGATACAGAACAGTTCTGGGCCTCAAAGTGTGCTCATGTTGTTCCTTTGTAGTTCCATCCTTCTTTCTAGTCTTTTCTGACCTCTAATCATTTCTTCATTTCTATATTTTTGCCTCTTTATGGGCATCATATAAATGCATGTGAAAAATCAATTCAAGGCAGAAAGTGGAAATAGGCTGACAAATCAGGTAACTATTGCAAAAGTTCAACAGAGAGGTCATGGTGATTTGGCAATAATGGCAAAAGTATGTTAGAAGTATTCAGATATACTTTAAAGATTAAGAGATCTGAATTTGCAAATAGATTGGATATGGGTTGGTGAGGAAGAGATAGATCCAAAGTTTTTGGCCTGAGCAATTAATGAATGGTGTTCTCAGTACTGAAATGGGGAAAACTGAGGAAGGAACATTTTGGAGAGGATGTGTGAATTCGTTCAGTTTTGGATGATCAATTTTACAGAAAATGTGTTATTTCTCAGATTCTTTTAATGAACTCATTTCACTTTCATGTTTGGCAGTCCTGGTGCATTATATTTTTGACTTTCCACTTCTGGATTCAAATGAAATGCATTTTCCCAGAATCCAGGGGTTTCTCAGAAAGCAGGACTTGCAGTGCTGACACCCTGATCATCTTAGACAAACAAGAATGTTTACTCAACCTATTCTTGAATAACCACCAGGAAACCAGATGATGCAATCCAGAAGATTGGGAAAATTAGCTTCTTATGAAATAAATATTGACTAATGTGAAGTGAGAGATGTGGGATATTACAGGTTGGATTTTCCAGATGGTAATAATCAAATGTGGGTTTTTTTTTTGCATGACATATATTCATTAAAGATTAACATGCAAGCAAGGAAGGAGGCAGAAGTAGGATTAGACAAATGGAGAATTTATGAGGAAGGCACAACAAACCTTTGACTGACCCGCTGTGTTTTGAACATACAATATCCATTACAGTTGTCTTGAAGCAGGCCAAAATGAGCTGGCTTTTATATCAATTTTCCACTGTGAACTGCTGTTGGCTGTGAGCTTTGTGCTTTTGGATTGTTAAGTCTGACTTCTGATAACACTACCAGAAGCCAAGTCATCAAATCATTTCTTGAGCAGAGTCAGAACTACTCAGGAGTAGGTGTGTGATTATTTCCACCAAAGAAGGTACAAAGCATATAAATCCTCTAATCTTTATGCTGTCTGTGGACTGTTCTCTGAAATGATTTATTCTTGCAAGCTTTCTTGAGTTGTCTGTGTGTTGAGTGACTGTGCTTATTGAGGATTCTGTCCTGCATTTCCTTGCCCTTTTACTCCTTGTCCTTACTACCCTGGATTTTTCTTCCCCAAAATATGACACCTTATTTTTTATCTCAGACCCTGTTATCTTAAGGACCCTGATGTGATGAGTTAAATACTACATGCTTTTTATATATGCAACTTGAGGTAACTACAAGGTCAGGACTGCAGTTTCACATTTGGGTGTCATAGATGGTACTTAAATCCATAGTAGTGAATGAAATGACCTAGGAAAAATTAAAGATAAAAATGATCAATGCTGAGTGCATGAAGTATCAATAAATAGAAGTTATTCATAATCCAAATATCATTTTATTATAAATGATACATATTCACATCTGCCAAAAATTTTAAAAATGAAATACTTCCTGGTACCAATACATACTTCAGGTAATACGCACTCATTTTACAATTCATAATCTATATCACTGGTTTAGTTTTATGTGGGAGAAAAGCAATGACAGAAAAGTGAAACAGAGAAAAGATAACATTTTCTCCAAAGGGTCAGTGTGTCACAGAAAAACTAAATTATCAAATATATTTTACCTATAGTTTAATTGCAGTACTTTACTTTTTATGCTTAAGAATAATTTTTTTTTCTTAACCACTAATGTACTGTCTCCTGTATAGGAGCATATCGGCTGAGGTAGAGAAGACTTCAGATAACAGAGTTAAATTTGTGGTCTTGAGATCCATAACTATAGTTTTACCTCATAGCAAAGGAAAAATGATAAAAGCCAAGGCTTTTCTTATATTAAGAGCTATTTGGATTATAAGCCCTGAAGTAAACTCTTTCTAAGTCTAATAGCATACAGCAGATGCAAAATATAATAAATGAAGTGCTGTGTGATATACTCTGAAGAAAGGGGATCCAAATGGACCCATTTTAAAATATAAATACTTCAAAAATCCTGAAGATTATTGATTTTATCTTAATTTATCTAGATTAAAATGTTTAAATCAAACCAAATTTGAGACTTGGGAAAAAATTAGTCACAGCAAAGCAAAGTTACTGCTTTCAGAATTGACATGTAAAATTTAATGTTAGTATATTCCATCAGTTTCTATATTTGTTAGTACAAAACCACTTGAAACATAACAATATTTTTGGTTTGGTAAAATCTTCTAAATTGAGGAGCTATCCCATCTGTAGCCCAAATTTCCATGTGTACTTTGTTTTTGCTAACTGTGAAATGGTGATGATAGTCTCCCTCATGTGTCTGTCTGTGGCCAAGTATTTACAGAGTGTCAGATGATCCTCCTTGGGGAAAATGAATTAGGATCCCATTCTTTCCTTTGAAACCAGAAGCCATTACAGCAGATACAGAATACTGTGATGAGACCAGAGGGCATAAAATGTGGGATCCCTTGACAGACAATTTGACATGAGGGAAAAAGGAACTGGGGTACTAGCCTGTGCTTGATACAGGGCGATACAGGGCGTCTCAGAGACAGCAGACAGGAGTAACTGATTCTGGGTATGCTCTCTAGTTTATATTGGCACCGTGATTCAGTTACTCTGTTTAGAATTATACTTGGTATATCAATTTTGGATTGAGTTTGCTAATATGTTTATGAGGTTTTAAAATTGTCTACCATCATAAGATTGGTCTTTATATTTTTGGATTATAATTGCCAGGTTTTAGTATCAGAATTATGATAAAAAATTACATTTTTCTATAATATATAAATTGTAAATAGAACAATCTTTTCATTGGTAAAATATCTTCTTTATTATGCTATTTAAATCAGGAAATATTTAATAGAGTTAGAGGTGACAATAGTTTTTCTACATTGTTATTAAACTTTTGGGTTTTCTATGTATCTTGGGGACTTTTGGTTACTTTTCTAGTTTTATACCTTTTCCTCAAGTTATATGATTTTATTTAATCCTTGATTTAATTGATTATTTATTGTTTTTGGATACTGGGGATTAAATCTAGGGCACTGTACCACTGAGCTAATCCTTTTTACCTTTTATTTTGTAACAGTGTCTCCTTAAATTGTAGAGGTTTATTCTAAACTTTTAATCCTCCTGCCTCAGCCTCATGAGATGCTGAGATTACAGGAGCACAGCACTTGATTTCATTGATGAATTTTTTCTCTGTATTTTAAAGAATAAATCAATGTTGTATTTTTTCTATTTCCTACTTTATTAAACTCTTACTTTCTTTAGGACTACTTGAATTTCTTTATTCTTGTTACATATTACATTTAGTTAACATACTCAGGCTTTATAGAAGAGTGATTATATTCTTTTTGTAGTTACACAACCCATTTAAATTACTGTGGAGCAGAGACTAAACTCTGATACAGAATTTTTTTCTGAATTTAGTGCTATCTGGTAAATATTGGGTATGCTGATCAGTTTCACTCTCCAGCAAGTGTAGTTTGCTCCCTTTGCTGAAAAATATTTTGTTTTACAAATAAACCAGTTTATTTTTCCCCATAGACACACATTCAAATTGTTCTAGGTTTGCTATTATTGATTTTGCTTACTTGTATATGTTTCCTGATGTTTGCAAATTTATCCTTTATATGTATTACAAATTAATGATAAACTATTTTCCAAAGAGGTTGGATCAAATACATTATCACACATCAGGAATGTACAAGAAGAAATTTATCCAAAACATCTCTAAGTCTTCATATTGATCTTTTAATTTTGTTGTTGGCTAGCTTAATCCATGTCAAATGTTCTCTTATTGTAGTTTTTTTATATTTCCTGAAAATTAATTAGATTGAGGATCTCTTCATCCTGATTATAATATTTTCATTTCTTGAAATGACAATTTATTATATATTTTATAAAGCACAAGAAGGGTGAAGTTTTAATATTACCAACACAAAGAAGAGATCCATCAAATAATATGTTCATAATAATAAAAATACAACCCCGATACTGGAATGAAGAAAATAGATTTACCATACTCATCTACCAGCAAAGCATAGGTATTGAAGATATACAAATAATTCCATGGTGTAAGAAGAAAACTGACATCCTCATAGAAAAATCAGCAAAAGTAAAAGAAACTCAGAAATTTTAAAATGAGGCACATTAAGAATTGAAACATTTATGGCCAGCATTTTGATTTATTTTCTGGATGACCTGTCAATTGATAAATGTATTCAAGTCCCCAATTACTATTATATAGGAACCTGTCTCTTTATTTAGATCTAATGTTTGCTTGATTGGGTGTTCCAGTGTTTGGTGCATATATAATTAACACTTTATTTCTTCTTGATAAATTGGTTCTTGTATCACTTTATAGTAACTGTCTTTTTCATCTGGTATAAGTATGCTTTTTATGACATTGACTAATTTTAAAAATATCTGTCTTCAATCTCAGAAATTCTTTCTTCTGCTTGATGTAGTCTGTCATGGAAACTCTCAACTATATTTCTATTTCATTGATTATGTTAGTTCATACTTTCTGTTTTGTCTTTTTTATGATCTCCATCTCTTCAATGAACTTCTCATTGTGAATATGAATTGCTTTCCCAATTTCATTGAATTATTTGTATCTCATTGAGTTTCTTTCAAATAATTGTCTTGAATTCCTTATCAGATAATTCATCAATTTCTTTTCCTTTTGTTCCTGTTGCTAGAAAATTCCTCTTTGCAGGTGTAAAGCTACCTTGGTTTTTCATGCTTCTTGTGTTCTTCTGTTCATATTTGTGTTTCTGGTGGGCTAGGTGCTTCTACCAATTTTATATGGCAGTTTTATAATAAATGATTTCCACTGGGTTTGTGTCCTAGGATGTTGGTTGGGTAAACTGGGTTTGCTTGTTTCCAGGTGGGTACACTAGTGTAGTGTCTGTGTACCTACAATAGAGTACCCATCTGGAAACAAATTGTAATTAATATTGGCAATGCCTGCAGGTGTCTTAGTGGCTTAGGCTATAGGGGTTGTGAAATTGCTCTACCAGCAACAATACAACACTCTTAGGTGAGTTTTACCAGCATCTCTGAGTGCAGAGAGTGTGGCTGTATGTGCAGGGCATCCTGTCAGATTTCATAAGTCATTTGGAGGCAGGGCTGCTCTCTAGGGCCCAGAATGGCACAGTACATGGGTGGTGCACCTGTCAGTGTCTGAAGGCTGTGTAGGGTCTGTAGTACACTGTTGAACCTGGCTGGAGTGACTGTCAGTTTACAAGGACTATGAAGATGCTTTAGTATGGCAACAGAGGGCTGACCTACTCAAAGTGGGCTGCTCAGTGATTTCCCAGATTGAGGCTGCTTTGATGTGGCTACTAGGTTGTCTCCTAGGATAAGGGTTCATGGGTTAGGTCCTCCTTTGTTCTTCCTGGAGCCTCTGTTGGCCAAACTGTACAGTACAGACTACTCAGCTGCTTCCCTTGCTGTGAGAAAGAAAACAGGGCCTCCTGTTTGGTTTGCGGGTTGTGCTCAGGATGGCTTTCTGGATGCTTTACAGGATCCCAAATGAGCATGTTCTCAAGATGGCATGGTACAATTTAGGCTGTTTTTTGTCTTTGGGGCAATGCAACACTTTGGATTTTTCAGAAGCACCCCAAAATGTGCTCTGTCTCATGAGGGCTGCAGCTTTTTTTTTTTTTTTTACAGTATTTTGTAAAAAAAATACTGTAGATAAGTATGGGATTGTTAAACCTAGCAAGAATCTTCTGCTTACTCTTTCCCTACCCAGCAAAATATGTCTTTGTTCAGGATTGGGCTCAACTGGAGAGATCAGAGAGTAAATGTCATGTGCTTATTTCCTTCCTTATAAGGCCACTATGTGTCTCCATGCTCTGTGATGTCTCTACCACATCCCCGCTGCACTGTGGTGCCATGCCTCAGTCATTCCAGTGAAATGACTGTTTTTTGTTTTTTTTTAATTCATCTTGGTCATTGCTTTTGTGGATGGAAGCATGCTAGGCACTTCTGATCATCCATCTTGCTGATGTCACCGCTTCACAATTTAAAAAATAAAATTTTTTAGTTGTAGATGGACACAATACCTTTATTTATTTATTTATTTATTTTTATGTGGTGCTGAGGATCAAACCCAGTGCCTCACACATGCTAGGCAAGTGCTCTACCACTGAGCTACAACTCCAATCTCATCCTTTCAAATTTTTGGAAAAAAGTGTGTCACTTTCTAAACTCTTATATTCTTTGTATTGGTGATTTTTTTTTCTTAATTACTAAGCTGCACAATATGTCCTGTTAGCTGATACTGCAAGTTTGCTATTTCTCTGAAGTGTCTTAGCTAATTTTTGAATTTAATTTTCCATAAAATTTTACAACTAGTGTGTAACCTACATAAAAATGCTATTGAAACTTTGATGGAAATGCACTAAATCTATAGAATAATTTGACAGGAATTTATTACTATCATGATATTGTGCTCTATTCTGAATAATGGTATCTTTCACTTTATTTTGGTATTTTTTAAAATATCACTAGAGTTTTATTTTCCATACAGAGATCTTGAATATCTTTGATTATATTTACATGTATTGATTTGGAATTTTCAATTCTACTGTTTTTTTAAAAAAATGCTATTTGTAGTTTATGAAAATGCATTTGACTTTTGAATAGATTTTTAGCTGCTTAAAAAACTCTTCTATTTAATTTTTTCTGCAAGTTTCCTTGTAGACAAGAAAATAATTTTATTCACAAATATTGGCAGTTTATTTTTTAATCTTTATGGCATTATTATTTTTACTATATTATTTGAACCTTAATTATAATAGAATAAAGTTGTTGATAGTGAATTTTTTTTATTTTATTGAGCTAAAGTTTATTGATTTCTGGGCTGGAGTTGTGGCTCAATGACAGAGTACTTGCCTAGTATGCATAAGGCACTGAGTTCGGTCCCCTGCACCACATAAAAATAAGCAAATAAAATAAAGGTATTGAAGATATTGTGTCCATCTACAACTAAAAGATTTTAAAAGTTTGTTGATTTTTCTATTTTGATAGGCAATGATTTATTATAATTTACTTATAATTATTTTTAAAAATCTATTAAGATTTCTAATTTGAAGAATAAATGAAAAATTTAAAGTAATATTTCTACTTTGAACTATGAATTATCTTGAAATTTGGGAAATTAATTTTATTGTCTGTTTAAGTTTTTCTTGTTAACTACTATATTATTTCTGTTAGAAATAAAAAAAAAATATTGTCTGTTTAGTGTCTGTTCTTTCAAGCTTTTTGAAACCTGCTGGGAAGACAGACCCCAGTGATTCATGCACTGTGTAAGCAATTCACTGATGAGTGTGGATAGTGCCTGTCACTTGCTTCAAAGCAACAAACTATGAAAAAAGGTAATGGATTGTTTCTTCCTTGATTCATTTACATTTATAGGGTAGAGAAAGAAATTTTGAAGAAATAAAAATCCCTCATCATTTGGACTTCATGTTGATAAAAAGATACCTTATTTTTGGTAGATCTCACCTAATAAATTAAGACTATTAAAAGAAGATCTAGAGGTCAGAGACTTGAATTTCTATCCTTCTTGTCTTTGAAGAAGGAAGCTACCATGATTTCTACAACCAGAAGAAAGTGAATTCTGACAATTTTCAGAAGTATCTTGAAGGTGGATCCTTTCCTAGTTAGATGATAATGTAGCTAACATCTTGAATTTATATGAAGTATAGAAAAGTAACCATTTTGTGATCAAGTATATATTCCAGTTTTGAAGGATATTTTTGTGTGTTTGAGAAGAATATAGGGTTTCCAGTTGTTGATTGAATTTTCTCTCTCTCTCTCTCTCTCTATATATATATATATAAATGATATCATATTTATAATTTTTATACCCTCATTCTCTGTCCAGTTCAAAAGAGCCTTTTGTATCTCCAGATTTTTTCAAACCCACCCCCATACATTAAATTCCAAGATATTCATTTTTAAAATTCCTCAAAGGTTGAAATTGATGGAGAGTGGGGTTTAGATAATAGATATCAAGAATCCTGTGCTAAATTAGTATCTCAGCAGAACTCGTTTCCATTCAACTGCCAGAATAATGTTTATAATTTCTGATCTCATCATATCAACTCTAGTTTAACGTGTCAATGGACTCCCAGGATTCTTAAAATCAAGACCAAAGTCTTCACAGCATGGCTTGGTCTGGACCTTATTGAAATGTATACCTTTATGTCACCCTATTTCCCCTCCCTCTTTGAACTACTGAAATTTATCAAATAGAATCTGAATTCTTCAAAGGAGTCACAATCTCTCCTGAGACAGGGCTTTTGCATGTGCTGTTTCTCTTATTTTCTATGTTTTTTTAAAATTTGCTCTTTATTTCACCTAGTTCAATATTTTCAAGTTTTAGCTTGAGAATTCCCAGAGAATCCTTCTGTTACTTCTTGGGTGAGGTCAAATGCTCCCATTCTCAGAGTAATCTATTACTCCTTTTTATAGCACTTGTCAAGCTTACAATTTTGCATTTGGTTGATTGACAAATGTCCATATACTCCTCTAATTTAAAAGATTTATGAGGTTAGATATATTGTTTATTTTTTGCACATCATTTTTATTCTATTGCCTGGCACATTGTTCATTATAGAGAACTTGCTTAATTAATATTTCTTAAAATCAGGCGAATTGTTATATTGTCAAATATCAAGGTTTTGGAATTTTAGTTCAAACACTTACTGTGATATAAAAATACTCAACATCTCTGTATCTTAGTTTTTGCATTTGCTAGATTGGGATAATAATCATATCTGCTTTATAGGGCTATTTGGAGAATTAAATGAGTTATTAAATGTAAAGCAAAGGAAATGAAACTTAGATCATTTAGATCATCATCTTGTTATTTTGTTATTTTGTTGCTTTTATGAATAGTGAATAGGTAGGGAACAAATATTATAGTTCACTATTAACAAATTAAATGAAATATGCTTTTAAGTTGACAGTCTTATAACCTTATAATCATATATATGTCCATATATACATATAATTTAATACACCTTATAATTTAATATGCATATATATTGCTTTGTTACTTCTCATATATAATAGATTTAGCAAATAATGAACTTCATTTTTCCAGGAGTGCAGTAGGTCACTATTAATTCAACTGTCCCTTCGTCTCTAGCAGATTTGCCTGTTTGATGATGGTATTCATAGTACTGATTACTATGTCTCACCTTATAAAACTACTCATAAGTTTATAAGTATGGTTATCATCATATGTTGTTCTCACAACAACCTGGTGAAGGTTCTATTTTCTTAGAACCACACTAAAATGATATACTTTCAATATTCCTTTTAACTGACTAAATGGTAAGATTCTGCCTAGTGCCATGTTGACCACCATGAAAAAGAACTTATTAAGTATCACTGCAGAAAACATGCATGCCAACAAAATATATTTTACTGGACAGGTAATAAGATAGTTATTAATTTGCCACAAGGCTTTAGATTTACCTATCCTTTATAGTATGTTAATTTACATGGATTAAAACCTGAACTCTATAGTTGAAGGTGGCCTCTAAAGTTCATATACAGCTATGTGGAAAATACTTTGCCCATGGTTTGTTATAATTATAGTCAGCTAATATATTAATTTGACAAGTCCAAAAATTTTATGAGACATTTAGTTAAAATTAGAGAAATTTATACCTCACTTTTCAAAGTGCATTTTTTATTTGCTAATTATTTTTTGGACTTAATTTCCCATATTTTTTGTTATCTGTTTTCATCCATTCTTTTTAGTATCCCATTCTTACTTAAGGTTATTCCCTGAGAAATAGACAACTGTTTTTAACATCTAAGTTCAATTATCATTGCACATTTTATATACTCAAGATATATATATTTCTTTCAAAATTTGAACCAATCTGCTCCAGTTAGTAATTAGTTGCAATTTTTTTTGCTAATGTTTTTTTTTTTTT
Organism: Urocitellus parryii; assembly: GCF_045843805.1. Taxonomy (NCBI): domain Eukaryota; kingdom Metazoa; phylum Chordata; class Mammalia; order Rodentia; family Sciuridae; genus Urocitellus; species Urocitellus parryii. The sequence goes on along the minus strand of NC_135547.1, from coordinate 51,706,856 downwards.
CACTATTCTCTGTGATTTCTCCCTGGTGTAGATCAAAAATGAAGAAGGTTAAAACACTATTATCCTCATTAATTTTCTCAAGTCATGAACATGGGTAGGAAGTTGTTTGTTTTTTTCAAAATATCATCTGAATGTTTCATAATTATGATGTCCCAGAAAATCAAATAAAGTACAGATGGGATAACAGCAGAAACCTGTTCGTCACCCTAAATTATAATGTTTCTAATCCAATGACCTTTAAAACAAACTGGCCACCAACCAGCATGTTTTCTAATAGTTTGCATTCGTCTTGTTATTTTGTTGCTTTTATGAATAGTGAATAGGTAGGGAACAAATATTTTCACAATATGTAAAAACAGTCATTTTTTATATTATGTGGTGTCAAAGAATAACTCATTTTATTACTTTGTAGTATTCACTCTTTCAGGAGATAATTCCACTTTTTAATGCATATCTACATTTATTGCATAGAAATTTTCCCCCATGAAGTTTCATGATGGTTTATCGTAGTTGTGGGAAGGGTTTTCAAAATATTTTTCTCTGAATTTTACTATACATTCCTCCAACTCATGCTCCAGAATTGTTTAATCTCTTTTCCCATTATCAAATAATGAAAGCATTTTGGATATTGTTACATGGTGAAACTTTGGAGAGGACCTTAGTGAGATGCTATAGAGAACTAAGCAAAGATGGGTGATTATTTAATAAGATAGAAAAGTTTAAAAGTAAGTGTCATTGATAAATACAATGTATAGTTTTATAGATATTGAGAACAGGAGAAAAAGAGATAAAGATTCATATAAATGTTTCCCTCTAAAAAGTATCCAGGAGTTAGGAATCCATGGAAACAAATTTGATACTGTATATGCACTTGGATGAAAATAATTGCACTGATGGGATTGGGGGTAGTAGGCATGTTAATTTAAGTCAGTAAAGATTTATTATTACTACTGATATGCAAATTGACTAAATTTCTGTAAAGAAACATGAAATTATAGCCTTCTTTTACAATTTGAGGTAAAACAACTTTCTAGTATCCACGCTTAGAGTGCAAAAAATGCTTAAGCCCCACCAGTAATATCAGGAATTTTGGAAAGCCAGTCTATTCTCCTTTAAAGTTCCAAATATTTTCTTCTCCTTCTGCTATCCAGTGATATGCAAGATCTTGTGAATAACTTTTTGAAGGAGTTAGAGTGAGAAAGGTTCTAATTACTTTTGGTCCTCCGTTTTATACTGTGTTCATTACAGCATAAGTAATTTGGCTGATAATTAATCATACAAAACAGTAAAGTTTTGTGACATCTTCTACTTTCTTAGCTGTTTTTCAAAGATGGCAACTCACTTACCACTGTTATTACACTCAGTGAACGAATCCCCCCCCCCAAAAAAAAAATGGTCAGTATTCTTTGCCATAAAGTGTTTGATTTTCCTTTTATTATCCTTTTAGTCTAGGACACTTTCCCAGGATAATGGGTCACAACAGTGGTTTGTAGTCACAATTTTCTTTGACTTTATTTGAAATACCCTTCAACAAACTTAAAACTTTTCCCTAGGATTACACAGTTAATGTATGCTTCTTTTTATCATAACATTTGAGCTGATTATTACAAAGGGGTAAAATAAAAGTCCAGGAAGGAAAACTTGGTACATGTTAGAATTCACTTAGAGATGATTAACAATAATAAAGGAAATGCAACCCACAAAGTGTGTGTGTGTGTGTGTGTGTGTGTGTGTGTGTTATGTTGGGTTTCTATTATATATTCATCTGCTTAAACTAGTAGCTCTGAAAATTAATGATTATGCTTCGTCGTGATAGATATCCTTCACAGACATCTTGCAATGTGATGGAGAAGTATATTCTTTAGATATTAGATATGAAATTTTCTTCCTCAACTCAAAAAAATTGCCAGCAACACAGAGACAGATAGTTTCATGAGTATATCTTTGGGGTACTGAGGCTTATATGCCAGATTCTAAGAAAAATACTTTGTTCTATTCTTATCTCTTTATTACAGATAACATAAAAGAAGACTGATTCATGTGTAAAGAATCAGACAACCTGCTGTAAAATCAAAGAGCAGAAACATATCCATCTTAAAATTCTGCTTATCCATACCAGGAGTTGTCTCTCCCCATTAATCAATTAATTTCTTCTAAACTACCATAGATATTCTGTGTATTTAATCTTTCAATTAGTAATGTTTCACAGATGGATTACTTTTATAACATTGACTCATTTAATAACCATTGTTTGATCAAGAGTTTTTAAAATTTTGTTCCAAATTTCAAATTGTTACCATATTTTTGAAACTATTGTGAGAAATAAGATTTTATCCCCTGCTTTGAGTGAGAAGCTTGATGCTATGAGGTACTTACATATTTTTATACTTACAGTGTTGTTGTCATTTAATTATCATGAAAGAATTTTTTTTAAAGAGAGAGTGAGAGAGAGAGAGAGAGAGAGAGAGAGAGAGAGAGAATTTTTAATATTCATTTTTTAGTTCTCGCCGGACACAACATCTTTGTTGGTATGTGGTGCTGAGGATCGAACCCAGGCTGCACGCATGCCAGGCGAGCACGCTACCGCTTGAGCCACATCCCCAGCCCCATGAAAGAATTTTTAATGTAGGCAGAGTAACATAGCATAAAATGCCACTGGAATTTTAATAGGGATCATAATAAATCTTAGATGTTTTATAGCAATATGGATATTTTAATAATATGAAGTCTTCTTATCTATAAACACAGGATATAATTCAAATTATTTGTGTCTTGTTTATTTCATTAATGTTGTTTATTTTTAGTATGAAGTCATATTTACATTAATGTGGCTTTTTACTAAATATTATGTTCTTTTTGATGATATTACATTTGGTTTAAGCCAAGTTTTGCATACTATTTTCTTAATTTCCTTTCAGATAGTTTATGGTTTTATTTATTTGTTTATTTATTTACAAAGTTTATCATTTTTGTGTATAAGCACAATGCTTTTTTGTATGATGCTGGGGATTAAACCCTGGGCATTGTACATGCTGGGCAAGCACTCTACCAATGTGGCTCTATCCCCAACCCAAACACAATGCTTTTCATGTTGATATTTTATCCAGCAAATTTACTGAATTATTAGTTCTGGGTATGTCTGTGTGTTTTTGTATATGTGTGCGTGCACACAAACCTTAAAGTTTTCTACATATAAGATTGTAGATCACGTCATTGGCAGAGATGACTTTCTTTGTTTCATTCTAATTTGGATGCCATTTATTTTGTTTTCTTGTCTTATTGCTTTTGCTGTAACTTTCAATACTACTTGAATAGAAGTACCAAAAATAGCATCTTTGCCTTATTCCTGATCTTCGAAGAACCCTTCAACTTTTGACCATTGAGTGTGTTAGCTGTGGGCCGTTCTTCTGCAGTCTTGATCAGAGTAAAAGAAGTTCTATTTGTAGTGTATTGCTAGTTTTATATCACAAAATGTTGTAGAATTTATCAGATGTTTTTTCTACATATATTGGGATGCTCATGTAATTTTTGTACTTAATTGTGTTACTGTAATATATCAAATTTATTTCCTTGTATATGTTGAAAAATCCATGCATCTCAGGGATAAAGCTCACTTAGTTATGGTGTATGATCCTTTTGCTGTGCAGTTTTATTTTGTTTCCGAGTGTTATGTTGAATATATCTGCATCGATATTCATCAGGGACATTGACACTTTTTTTTTTTCTTGTGGTGTCTTTGGATTTGGTACTAGGATTATTACTTACCTCATAAAATGAGTTTGGAAATGTTCCCTATTTTTCAAAATTTGAAAGTAATTGAGAGCTAGTGCACAGAATTCAATGAAACTATATGGTCATGGGATTTTTTTGGGGGGGATGATTTTGATTACTGTTATATACTCATTCAGTTTTTTTATGTTTTAATCTTTGTAGTTTGCATGCTTGTGATAATTTACCCATATCTTAGAACGTATCTAATATTTGGTATATAATTGTTGTTATTAGTTTTTTATAACCATTTTTATTTCTATAATATCAGTTGTAATGCATCCTATTTCATTTCCAATTTGATTTATGTCCCCTATCCTTTTTTTACTATACCTAAACATTTGTCAATTTCATTCATCTTGTCAAAATCTCTTATGCTGATATTTTCTTCATTATATTTATTTATAATCTGATCTTTATTCTTTTCTTCTTTCTTCTTCTTTTAGCTTATTTTATTATTTTTCTAGGTCCTAAAGGTAAAAGGTTATTTTTTCTTGGTTTTCTCTCTTCATATTTAAGGTTTTGATCTTTACATAATTCCAATTAGTTGGGCACAGGTTGTGGCTCAGTGGTAGAGCACTCGCCTAGCACATGCCAGGTGCTAGGTTTGATCCTCAGCACCACATAAAAATAAAATAAAGGTATTATGTCCAACTACAACTAAAACAAAATATTGTTTTAAAATTTCAATTAGTACTATTTTTGCTTCATTCCATAAGTTTTGTTATGTTTTTTTTCATTTTCATGTTTCAGTGATAGTTTTTAATTTTCTTTATTTTGTCATTCAAGAATGTTGTTTAATTTGCACATATTTGTGATTTTTTCACTTTTCTTTTACACTATTGATTCTAGTTTCATTCCATGTCATCAGAAAAGATATTTATTATGATTTCAATCTTCTTAACTTTTTAAAAACTTGTCATATAACCTCATATGTGATCTATTCCAGAGAATGTTGTATGTGCACTTGAGAAGAATGTGTATTCTGCTGGAGTTGTTTCAAAGTGTTTTTCAAGCCTGATGCTTCTTTAATGATTTTCTATTTGGATGTTTATCCATTATTATAAATGAGATATTAAACTTTTCTACTATTATATTTTTGTATATTTCTTCCATTAGTGTTTGTTTTATAAATTTGGGTGCTTTGGTACTGTATATACACTTTTAAAAAATATCTTTATTTGTATTTATAAATTCATTTATTTTCTTCAATGTGGTGTGGGGGATCGAACCCAGGGCCACATGTGTGCAAGGCAAGCACTCTACTAGTGACCTACAATGCTAGACCCATATTTTTTTAAATATTTATTTTTTAGTTGTAGATGGACACAATATCTTTATTTAATTAATTTATTTTTATGTAGTGATGAGGATTAAACCCAGGGCCTCATATGTGCTAGGTGAGGGCTCTACTACTGAGCCACAACCCCAGCCCCTGTTTGCACATTTTTAAAATATTTGTCATATCTTTACAGAACTTTGACTTTAAAATTACTATATATTTTTTCTTTTAATTTCTGACAGTTTTTTAAATATTTTTTGTGATAGATATCCTGCTCTCTTTTGGTTACCATTTGATAGAATGTATTTTTCTATCCCTTAACTTTTCAAACCATGTATTTCCTTAAATCTGAACTGAATCTCTTTAGACACTATGCATGTGGAATTGAAAATTCTTCTTCATTTAGTCAATCTATGTCTTTCAACTCAGGAGTTTAAGCCATTTATATTTAAAGTAATTGCTGGTATGGACAGATTTACTACTGTCCTTTTGTTCTTTGTTTTGTTTGTCTTATACTTCTTTTTTCTCTGTGTATTTTTAAAATTTATTTTCTTAATTTTAATTTGTTATATATGACAGCAGAATGCATTAAAATTTATATTACACATATAGACCACAATTTATCATGTCTCTGTACAAAAAGTATACCATTTGTGTCTTCATACATGTACTTAGGGTAATGATGTGCATCTCATTCCACCATCTTTCCTACCCCCATCCTCCGTCTTTTCACTTCCCTCCCCTTTGGCCTATCTACCTTTCATCTACTACTTCCATGCCCCCCCCAATCCCATTATGAATCAGCATTCTTAAATCAGAGAAAACATTTGGCATTTGTTTCTTTGGGATTGTCTAACCTCACTTAGTATTATATTCTCCAAATCCATCCATTTACCTACAAATGCCATGATTTTATTCTTTCTTAATGCTGAGTAATATTCCATTGTGTATATGTACCACGTTTTCTTTATCCATTCATCAAATGAAGGGCATCTAAGTTGTTTCCACAGTTTAGCTATTGTGAATTGTGCTTATGGGGACAATTGCATGGAGTACTGCATACATGGCATACATTAAGGGTGTATGAGTGGCAAACCACTACCCCATGCTAGGCATGTGAGTGTCAAACTGTGTACCCTGTAAGCACAACCCTGAGTGTGAGGCTGTGTGCTGTAGTCCCTGTGCTTGCTCCACAACCTTCTCCTGGATTGATCCCTGCAAGGACACTTAGCCAGAAATTGTATTGGTGGCAGCCTATAATCTGCCTAGCTACTGCCCGAAAATATATACATGGTAACTGCATAATAAAATCAGACCTACTTTCTGCTTAGTTCCCAGAGGTATTGATCAGTGACTCTGTAGGATACTCCCCTCTGCCCTGTTCTGTGGACCTTCTCTCTGGAGGAGAGAGAGCCCATGCATATGCTGCTATAAACATTGATGTGGTTATGTCCCTTTAGAATGATGTATTTAAGTTCTTTGGGTATAGACCAGGGAGTGGGATAGCTGGGTCAAATGGTGGGTACTTTCCCAGATTTCCAAGGAATCTCCATACTGCTTTCCATATTAGCTGTTCCAATTTGCATTCCCACCAGCAATGTATGATTGCACCTTTTCCCCCACATCCTTGCCAACACTTATTGTTGTTTGTATTTTTTAAGAACTGCCATTCTGCCTGTAGTGAGATGAAATCTTAGAGTAGTTTTGATTTGCATTTCTCTAATTGCTAGAGATTTTGAACATTTTTTGATATATTTGTCCTTCTGAGGAGTGTCTGTTTAGGTCCTTGGCCCATTTATTGATTGGGCTATTTGTTTTTTTTTTTTTTTTGGTCTTAAGATTTTTTACTTCTTTATATATCTTAGAGATTAGTGGTCTATGTGATGTTCATTTGGTAAAAATTTACTCCAAAAATGTAGGCTCCCTATTCACCTCACAGATTGTTTCTTTTGCTGAAAGTTTTATAGTTTGAACCCATCCTATTTATTGGTTCTTGATTTTAATTCTTGCACTATAGGAGTCTTATTAAGGAAAGTGGGTCTTAATCTGACATTATGGACATCTGGGATGACTTTTTCTTCTATTAGGTGAATGCTGTCTCATTTATTTCCTATGTCCTTAATTGAATTTTAGTTGAGTTTTGTGTATGGAGAAAAATAGAGGTTTAATTTCATTTTATTGCATATGGATTTCCAGTTTTCCTAGCACCATTTATTGAAGAGGCTCTTTTTCCAATGTATGTTTTTGGAGCCTTTGTCTAGTATGAGATAACTGTATTTATGTGGGTTTGTCTCTGTGTCCTCTATTCTGTACCATTGATCTACAAGTCCATTTTGTTGCTGATACCATACCATTTTTGTTAATATTGCTCTGTAGTATTGTTTAAGATCTGGTATAGTGATGCCACCTGCTTCACTGTTCTTGCTGAGGATTGCTTTAGCTATTCTGGTTCTTTTATTTTTCCAGTAAATTTCGTGACTGCTTTTTCTATTTCTATGAGGAATGTCATTGGGATTTTGATTGTAATTGCATTAAATCTGTATAATGCTTTAGTAGTGTGGTAATTTTGAAAATATTAATTCTGCCTATCCTAGATCAAGGGAGATCTTTCCATCTTCTGAGCTCTTCTTTATTTCTTTAGTGTTCTGTAAATTTCATTATAGAGGTCTTTTACCTCTTTTGTTAAGTTGATTCCCAAGTACTTTATTTATTTACTTTTTTGAGGCTATTGTGAATGGGGTAGTTTTCCTTATTTCCCTGTCAGAGGATTTGTCACTGATATACAAAAATGCCTTTGATTTATGGGTGTTAATTTTATATGCTGCTATTATGCTGAATTCATTTACTAGTTCTAGAAATTTTCTGGTAGAAATTTTTGGGTCTTCTATGTACAGAATCCTATCCTTGGCAAATTGTGCTAAGTTGAGTTCTTTTTTTCCTATACATATCCCTTTAATTTCTTTCGTCTCTCTAATTGCTCTGGCCAGTGTTTAAAGAACTATGTTGAATAGAAGTGGTGAAAGAGGGCATCCCTGTCTTGTTCCAGGTTTTAGAGGGAATGCTTTCAATTTTTCTCCTTTTAGAATGATGTTGGCCTGAGGCTTAGCATAGATAACTTTTACAATGTTGAGATATTTTCCTGTTATCCCTATTTTTTCTAGTGTTTTGAACACGAAGGAGTGCTGTATTTTGTCAAATGCTTTCTCTACATTTATTCAGATCATCAAATGATTTTTATCTTTAAGTCTATTGATATGATGAATTACATTTATTGATTTCTATATGTTGAACCACCCTTGCATCCCTGGGATGAACCCTACTTGATCTTTACTTCTTCTTTAAAGGTCTTGTTGAACTCAGCTCTGTAGCCACGCAGTCCTGAACTTTTCTTGGTTGGTAGGCTTCTGAAGCCATCTTCTATTTCATTGCTTGAAATTGTTCTGTATAAGTCTTGTATATCATCCTGGTTCAGTTTGCCCAAGCCATGTAACTCTAGAATTTGTTGATGCCTTGTACATTTTCTATTTCATTGAAGAACAATTTTCAAAATAATTTCTATTTATCTTCTGTATTTCTATAGTGTCTGTCATGATATTTCTTTTTTTTTCATCACAGATTTAGTAATTTCGGTTTTCTCTGCTTCTCTTTGTTAGCATGGCTAAGGGGTTGTCAATTTTATTTAGGTTTTTCAAAGAACCAACTTTTTCTTTTGTCAGTTTTTTCAGTTGTTTCTTTTGTTTCAATTTCATAGATTTCAGCTCTGATTTTAATTATTTTCTGTCTCTACTGCTTTTGGTGTTGATTTGTTATTTTTCTATGGCTTTTAGATGTAATATTAGGTCATTTGTTGACTTTTTCTTCTTTTGAGGTATAAACTTCATGCAATGAACTTTTCTCTTGGTACTGCCTCCATAGTGTCCAAGAGATTTTGATACATTGTATCAGTGTTCTCATTCACCACTAAGAATTTTTAAAATCTACTCCTTCAAGTGTTTTGCAACCCATTGTTCATATAGTAGCATATTATTTGGTCTCCAGGTGTTGGAGTAGCTTTTATTTTTTATTTTATCATTGATTTCTAATTTGATTCCTTTATGATCTGATAGAGTGCATAATAGTATCTCTACTTTTTTTGTATTTTCTTGGAGTTGCTTTTTGGCATAGTATATGGTCTATTTTAGAGAAGGATCCATTTACTGCTGAGAAGAAAGTGTATTCACTCATTGTAGGATGAAATATTCTATATATGTCCATTAAGTCTAAGTTATTGCTTGTATTATTGAGTTCCATATTTTCTTTGTTCAACTTTTGTTTGGAATATCTATCTAGTAATGAAAGAGGTATGTTAAAGTCACTCAGAATTATGGTGTTTTGGTCTATTTGTCTCTTGAACTTGAGAAGTCAGTTTGATGAATGTAGATGCTCCATTGTATGGGGGCATATATGTATATAATTGTATGTCTTCTTAGTGTAGGGTTTCTTTAAGCAATATGAAGTGTCTTCCATTATCCCTTTTGATTAACTTTGGCTTGAAGTCTACTTTGTCTGATATGAGGATGGAAATCACTGCTTGTTTATGCAATCGATTTGGGTGGTATGTTTTTCCCAACCTTTCATCTTCAATCTATGGATGTATTTTCTTTTGTGATGAGTCTCTTGGAGGCAGCATATTGTTTGGTCTTTTTAAAATCCACTCTGCTAGCATATGTATTTTGATTGGTGAATTTAGATCATTAATATTCAGGGTTATTATTGAGACATGATTTGTATTCCCAGCCTTACACTGGCTTTTGGTGTTTAACTTGATTTGGTTTCTCCTTTGATTAGTTTTTCCTTTAATTTAATACCTCTTCTGCTGATTTCCATTATTGTATTTCATTTCCTCTGCATGGAATATTTTGCCAACGATGTTCTGTAGTGCAGGCTTTCTAGCTGTAAATTCTTTTAACTTTTGTTTATCCTGGAATGTTTTTATTTTATTGTCAAATCTAAAGATTAATTTTGCTGGATATAAATTTCTTGGTTGTCATCCATTTCTTTCAGAGCTTTGTAGATGTTGTTGTTCCAGGATCTCCTGGCTTTGGGGGTCTGGGTAGAAAAATCTACTAAGGTAGGAATTGGTCTTCCCTTTATGTGATCTAATTCCTCTCTCTTATGGCCTTTAAGATTTTGATCCTTATTCTGTATGCTAGGCATTTTCATTATAATGTGCTGAGGTGTAGATCTGTTGTAATCTTGTACATTTGGTGTCCTGTAAGTCTCTTATATTTGATTTTCCTATTCATTCTTCATGTTTGGGAAATTTTCTTATATTGCCTAATTGAAGAGATTTTGCATCCCTTTGGTTTGAAACTCTGTGTCTTTCTCTATCCCAGTAACTCTTCTTATATTTGGTCTTTTGATGCTATCCTATAATTCTTGGATGTTCTGATCATGGTTCTTACCATCTTCACTGTGTGGTCAACTTTATTTTCTAGATTGTTTACTTTGTCTTCATTATCTGACCTTCTGTATTCTAAGTGATCTAGACTATTGGTGATCCTTTCTATTGAGGTTTTTATTTTGTTTATTGTTTCCTTCATTTCATGGGGATTTCTGATTTTTTTTTCAAAATCTCTATTTCTTTTTTGAAATAGTCTTTTGCTAATTGTATTTGCTCCCTTATCTCTTTGTTGGTTTCATCCATGGCTCCCTATATTTGCTGTCTTATCTCTTTGTTGGAGTGATCAATTTTTGCCTATATTTGCTCATTTAGGTCATTCTTTAATTCACAGACCATTTTAATTATGAGTATTCTGAACTTCTTCTCTGACATTTCATCAACTGTGCTGTCTATGTTTTCTGTTATTGTAGTATCCTGGCTTGTTTGGGGCACTTTCTTCCCTTGCTCTTTTCATGTTGTCTGTGTGTCTTTCTTTCTTGCAGTGTGTATCTTAGGTATTTCAGTTTCTATCCTATAATCTTATAGTATCTGTGCAGATTATATATACCTCACCTTGGTGTTGGGCTTCCACACCCTGCTGGTGTCCCACAGTGGATCCTAGTGCAACTAAAGGTGAAGGCCACAATAGTGCAGGTAACTCGTGATAGCAGTGGAGGTGGCGCAAGGTGGATGCAACATCTTTCAGAGATGGGGCTGGAAGGGTGGGCCTTACACTGGCTTTGGATTGCCTGCTCCTAGATCAGCTGCTTTTAGACGCTGTCTTTTGTTTCAAGGAGTGACCCAAAATGAAAGTGGCTTAGGTTTTGGCTCCCAGGTGGGAGAGGGGTCTGGACCTGTCTACTCCACTCCTTGGCTCCCATGCAGGTTGTGAGAGGCAGATCTGGGCCAGGACCTGAGCTACAGCGGAGTATGCCAGTGGATGGACCCAGGCCTACTCTGGGCCTGGGATCCTGCCCAGGTCAGTAGAGGTGGATCTGTGTCTTATATTACTTTTATCTCTCTTTACTCTCTTGCATTATTACTTGTATCCTCTACACACCATGTTGTTGATATCAGGATCTACATTTTTTTTATATTTTGAAATAACTTATTTTACAATTGCTCTTTCTAATTTTTCTTTTAATGTTTAATTGATTTATCCAGCACTATTGCAGTATTTTACTTTCTCTATACATTTACCTTTACCAGTGAGTTTTGTGTTTTATGTGCTTCATACTGCTCTTTGGTACCCTTTGTTTTTTAACTTAAACACTTCCTTAAGCATTTCTTATAAGGCAGGTGTGGTTTGGATGAACTCCATTAATGTTTAAGCTTCTGGTAATGTCCTTATCATTCCTTTATTTTTAAAGGGAAGTTTCTTTGGGTACTGTAATCTTGGCTGGAAGTCCCCCCTACTGAATTTAAATATATTGTCTCACTTTCTGGTTTGCAATGTTTCTGCATAGAAATCCCCTGAAAGTCTTTTGTGATTCATTTAAACCTGATCAATTTTTTTTCTACACTCAAAATTTTATTGGTATGATTTTTGTCAATTGTATTATAACATGTCTTGGTGTGGCTTTCTTTGGATCAATCCAACTTTGTTGCATTTGGATGCACCTGGCTCTGAATATTCATATCTTTCTCTAGATTTGGGAAGTTCTCAGTCATTATTCTTGATGAGAGTCTCCTCTCCTCTCCTCTCCTCTCCTCTCCTCTCCTCTTCTTTTCTTTTCTTTTCTTTTCTCCTCCACCTCCTCCTCTTCCTCCTCCTCCTCCTCTTCTTCTTCTTCTTTTCTCCCTCTCTCTCTCCCCCTCCCTCCCTCCCTCCTTCCTCCTCCTCTGAATCCCATAAAGCATGTATTGATATTGTTGATGATGTCCTGTAAGTCCTTTAAAATTTTTCATTATTAATATTTCTTCTTCTGTTTTTTTCTCATGTGACTAAATAATATCCAATGATATATTGTCAAATTCACTGATATTTTCTTCTGCTTGATTTAGTTTTTTGTTAAACCCCTCTGGTAAAACTTTTAGTTCGATTATTGTATTCTTCACAATTTGATTTCTGTGTGATGCTATTTAAATATTTTCTCTGAAATTCTCATGCTGTACATGTATGTTTTTTTCTGACCTTGATGAGCAAGTTTATGATGTTTCAATTGAATTTTTCATTAGGTAAATCATATATCTTTGTTTCATTAGGGTCAGTTTTTTGAGATTTATGTTATTTCTTTGTTTTGGTTATTTTTCCTTGCTGCTTCATTTTCCTTGACTCTTTGCATTTGTGTCTGTAAATTAGACAAAATGTTCACCTTTCTCAGTTTTCATGAACTAATGTCATACAGGAGAAAACCCTCATTGATCAGCACCACCAGAGTCTCTGAGGACTTCTCAAACCCTCATGATAGTGTAAACCACTGTTTTTGGTCTCAGTAACCCTCAAACATCTGAAGCATGTCAAGTCAGATATGTATGCTGAGATGTGAAAAACAGAAGCCAGTGCCTCAGATAACTTGTGAAATCTAGGAATTTTGGACATGAACAACTCTTTTCCTTATCCTTCAGGTTTTCCTGCTTTACAGTGGCTGAGCCATGTGAGTGTTTGTGGTGAGTGCCAACATGTTAGTCCAAAGAATCATTATGTTTTCATTGACTCATAGTCTCAGTTATGACCTGCATGGGGAGGGCATAAGTAGCCCTTGGAGATGTGAGCTTTCTAAAAATTAAAAATCTGAAAATAGTATTAAGAATAAACACAAGAGGGGCTGGGGTTGTGGCTCAGCGGTAGAATGCTCACCTCACCTGTGTGAGACCCTGGGTTTGATCCTCAGCACCACATAAATATAAATAAGTGAAAGAAAGGTATTGTGTCCAACTATAACTAAAAATAAATTTTAAAAAATAAAAGAATAAACACAATAAATGAGAAATAGATCTTCAAAGCAGGGACATTGACAGGTAGAGGGGACCTGATGGGACTGATCCTAACAAAGGGAAAAGCCTACAAATTCTTTATTTATACAGAAACATATCAAAGGGATTCAGTGAGGAGCTTCTTAAGGAAAATAGGATGAAAAATGGGGAAAATGAGTTGTTTGGGTCTTTACAGGTTATGCCCATCTCCAGGCAGCTGCTTTTGAACTTAGGGCTGTAAGCTAAGGCAGGTCAGCAGCATGATCTGGGCTTTCTTATACTGGGGAATTTAACCAAAGATTTCCCAGAAAAGCAACCTCCCTGCCTTATAATGTCTGAAACAAACCCATAATTCATACATGGCTTCCAACATCTCCCTCTTCTTTAATTTTTAAATGCTATTAATGTGCCATTACTTGGAGTTCCTGGACCTTGGATCTTAGGGTAAAACAACCTATTTTCATGACACAAAAAAGAATTAGTAGCAATCATATCAGTCCAATAATATACCATGAAGAATATTTCAACATAATTCCAGGATTAAAGCCACTTAATTCTTAAAGTATTTGTTCAGCTAGAGATGCAAGGCCTATGAGATCAATGCTGCTTTTCTGAGTATCTTGGATGTGATGATGTGCCTCCATAAGGTCTAAGCTATAATTATTGCTATGCCAAATGCCCATTAGATGATTTTTTACCTTTCCCCAGTCCCATTTGTAAACATTATATTTGGCTTCAGAAACACAGACATACTTAGAGTCAGCATGGCATTTAAGCCTTTGTTTAAATTTGAGAGCAGAAAGTTCATTTCCTATATTTATGACAATAGCTTTCAAAGCATTTAATTTGGTCTCAATATTTTTCATCAATATTCACCTAATTCCTTTCAAGAATTATGTGGCTAAAAACTTATATCATCTGGTTAGCTGAGCATGTATCTCTTGCAAAACTTGAAACTCACCATCAGCATATCATGGCTGTTAAATGTTAGCTGGGAGTAAGGCAAAGGAGGATTGATGAAGAACTAATGTTCCTTTCCCTTTATTAAATCTGGTGATATAATTAGTCAGATTACATCTTTTAAAAGTTACATGATATTTATCATTTATTCTTTTCATTCTTACATTTCTAGCAACTAATTTATAAGGAGATCAAACGCAGGCCATAGCAAAAATCCTCCTTGCAGTTCCTGCCTATAAAGTCAGGCATAGGACCATCTATAAAATAAAGAAAATTTGAGACAGCTATTAAATGCCATAGATCCTTTTGAATGCTACCTTCACTGAAAGTTGGGATATTATTGACAAATTCTCTAGGCATTATAGAATTCTGGCATTGTTGTCTTTTTTTCAATTCATGGAGACCAGTCCCAAACCTATCCATAACTTCTAGAGATTTTATATTGTGATGGCAAGAAATTTGCACAATCCATCCATTGAGAAAATTTACCAATTCTATTGATATATTTGGGCAATGAGGCACTCACTGGTGGATGTTCCTTTGAAATAATTGTCCTGTTATGGGAAAGTCCCATTTGAATTATTGTCTAGACATATGAACTTAAGTCTCAAGGGTCAGTATGATTGGTTGGTCTAGGTCCTTATATGCTATCTTTTCCTTAAAAGTTACTTTTAAACGGCCAGCATATTTATCATGAGACCAATATATAGGTAATTTCCCACTATAACCAGTATAATTAAATCCAGTCACATGGATAGGTGTACTGTAATTGTAAGACCGCCCATCATATGAGTATCATTAGTAAATATTGGGATGGATTCTCCAGTCTACACAGCTGGGTGTACTGAAGGTGGATCTGAGTAATAGTTCCAAGAAGGTTCTCCATAGACTCTACTTACCTGACAGCTCAATGGAGCCATCATGACCACAAACATTGGGATTGGAGTTTTAATACCTTGTTGTTGAACTATCTGCACAGCCTGATGTGTCAGATCCTTCAGTTGTCTCCACAATGACAGGTTGGGTTTTCTGAAAATTATGTGAGCATAGCCTCTACCCTATATTATTACTGAATATGGTTTATTCTCTTACTCCATGGGTTTCTAAGCTTCAGTGAGAATTTTAATATCACAATATTTAAAAATTTTAAATAATTTTGTGAGATTTGGTGGGGTTATGTGGAGTTTTGTTTTCCCCTTTTAAAAAAATATAGAAAAAAAGTTCATATAAGCTGGAGCATCATTAGCCTTAAATTGTAGAGAATGGCCCTGCAATGTAAAAAGTATTTAAACAGTAAAGAATGACTTAATACATGTTTTTATTTGACCAAGAAAATTAGCAAAATTACCTGTTAGGCATGTGAAGAGCTTCTGCAGGAAACAGGATGAAAATGGGGAAAACAAGTTGTTTGGGCCTTGGAAGGTTATGCCATTCCAGGTTTTGAACTTAGGGCATTTTGAACTTAGGGCTGTGAACTAAGACAGGGCACCAGCATGATCTGGGCTTTCTCAAACCAGGGAATTTTACGCAGGAGTTCCCAGAAAAGCAACCTCCCTGCCTTATGATGGAACAAACAAACCCATAATTCATAGACGGCTTCCAACACCCTAGGTCTTGAGACTATCTCATATTCTGTCAATTTTCTAAGACAAACAAGATGGAAGTCATTGGTTTGTGGATCTCAGAAAAATCAGAATGTTAGCTATATAGTGCAATCTCTTCTTCCCTCTCCAAAAAGATGTGGATTGGAAACCTATTCCGTATTGTGTGGTGCTTTACTGGGAGTAGAGGACCAGCAAAATTTCCTATGGGTTTTGATGTATTCATTTTACACTTAACTTGGAGAAAGATAAATAATGCTTAGATAAACCAAAATTATTTTTACATTAGTATTATTACTTTTATTTGGAAATAAATTATTTTAATCCTTGTATGTATACACAAATATCTTCAAAATACTACTGTATTTCAAATTATCCAGAATTTAAAATATTGAAGTTTAAATATCCTGAAAATATTTTCAGCCTGTATTTTAAAACACATTACTATTTTAAAAATTAGCTTCCAAGATATCTCAGTCCACTTGGATTGTTATTTAAAAAAAAAAAAGACATAAACCTGGTAGCTTATAAATAACAGAAATTTACTTCTCACAGCTATGAATCCTTTAAAATCCCAGGTCAAGTTGAAGACATTTTCTCTGGACAGCATCTGGGCACTGTCCTCACAAGATGGTAGGGGCAAGGGCAGAAGTCTCTCTGGGTCTCTTTTATCAGAGCACTAATCCCTTTCATGATGATTCTACCCTCATTACCCAATTGCCTCTCATAGGACCCATCTCTTAATAAAATTACTATTACATATGTATGCATGTGTGTATATCTGTCTATATCTATCATAATACTACAGTAACTTTGTGGTTAGGATTTTGACATAAATTTTGAAGAGAAACAAACCATTTAGTCCATAGCACAGAATGTACTTTAAAATTGGTAAGAATCATTTCAGAGTCCTACAACTTCCAAATATCCACAATTATCAAATAAAGAATTGATAGTTGAAACAATAGTCCTGAAATGCTTCAAATACTGAATTAGCTTTAGAACTAAAAGATCAGCCATTTTTATCATAAGTATTGCTTTAGTGCATACTTTTGTACTCTTAGTCTATGAAAATTGGTAATCTAAATACGGGGTTTAATAATAATAGTGATAATTATTTTCTATGAGGGTAGAGGCTATATCAAATTTATTTTCCATGGTGACAAAGATGGTGGAGTAGGGGGAAAATGTGATTTCGAGTTGCTCTGTGACTCAGGATTCAAGCAGTGGGAATACTGCTTCCCAGTGAGGTGAGACAGAGGGAATACACCAAATCTCAATATCGGAATCACAGAGACAAAAATTTGGGCACTTTAAACATAGGACAGGAAAAAAAATACCTCTGGAATCTTGCTGATAACACCCTGAGGTTGGACAACTGTGGAGGGAAAGGACACCAAAAGCAGAAAGAAGACTGAATTTGTGAAGAATAGCTGGCACAAGGGAACCTGTGGAACAGAGAGGTGGTATGAACTTGAGTTGACACAGAGGTAGCACAGCAAATGGGTGGGTGAGAGGTGCTCCATACTTTTTGGTTGGAGAGTGAAGAGACATAACTAGTCATGATCATGGGATGGCTGTACCATGGCTTTCTCAGGGTGAGGAAGCCAAGGAGTTTATAACAAGCATGAGCTGTTTATATCTGCATTCTCCTGCAATGAGATCTATAGTCTTCTTGTGAGGGCACAACTGAGGCAGATCAAGGGGATTGTCCCTGGGGAATTCAAGCCATGGATATGGATCGGACTGCTTCTTGCTATTGCTTTGGGTTTAGGAGCTTATAGGATAAGCCAAAGAGATCCCAATACTTAGATAGGTGGGCACATTTATGTTAGGGGTCTGATTCTGGGAAGAAGACATTTGTGGGCAGTGGAGTGTACAAAAAGGAAAATTGGAGCTATCAGGACAACCCCACCCATCCCACACCCCCACACCCCTCCCAATCCCAGATGCCTGGCCAAGATCAGAATTAGCCTGGCAATAGGGTGGGTGGAGCTCTTCTCTCTAGAGCAGATATGTCACCACAAATCTCCAAAGGTTGGTCAGAACTAAAGGCCTGTTGCCTTTAGTTGAACTTCATATTTAGAATTCTGCATTATCCCTGTCTTTGGAAGGTATCTACCTAGTTAAAATGGACAAAACTCCTGTTTTCAGTGCTTCCCATTCTGTGCAAATTTAAACTGGGGAGAAGGGAATCTGAGAGCCAATACTACCAGCTTTGGTTCCAGGTCACTCCAGCTGACAGCTTAGCTAGCAACTCAAAGACAAATGGGTTTAATAACACCCAGACATTGCTCTCAAAGAAGGCTCAAAAAAAAAAAAAAAACATTGTGTTACAGCACTTCTACAGGGGTGGCAAAATGAGTCATTGGTGATTGAAAGTAACACTTGAGTTACACTGAACCTATGTGTTGAAGCTAAGAGAAACCAACAGCATAGGACTTATTGCAAAAGAGAAAATATACACCAACAGACACCCTCATGAAAGAGGAAGAGAAATCCATCTCAATAGATGTACAAGTCTAAGACTTCTGAAACATGAGGAAACAGGGCAAACAATTCTCCCAAAGGTTGCAATCCCCCACAAAGGAACACTCAGTCATAGAAAGGTATGAAATTACATAGAAATATTTCTTAAATTGATTATTAAGATGATTAATAAGCTAATGGAAGATCTAAGAAACAAATTAAGGAATTAACTAAAGACAATAAGAAATAGAGATTCTAAAAGGAAACCAGTCAGAACTACTGAAAATGAAAGACATAATAAATCAAAAAATTCATTTGAAAGTATCATCAACAGACTAGATTATGTAGAAAACAGAACTTCAGGCCTCAAAGACAGGTATTTCAGTGGGAACACTCAGTAGACAGTAAAGGAACAAAATTAAAGACCATGACCAGAATATACAACAATTTGGAACATTAAGAGACCAAAATTAAGAGTCATCACATTAAAAGAGGGCATAGATTTATAGCTAATGGTATTAAAAAAAAAACTTATCAGTGAAATAAGAGCAGAACATTTTCCTAACCTTAGCAAGGAAAGGGAAAGTCATATACAGGAAATATATAATTTATTCATCAATATATATATATATATATATATATATATATATATATATAATACCTAACTCAGTACTCATCATACGGGAGATGTTAGATAATGTTTTCAAGCAAATAATTAAGTATTATAGCACATTTGAACATCTTGAACATCTTGTCTTGGACTGATATTGTGGTATGCCTGTGTGTGTGTACACACACACACACACACACACATGCATACATATACATATACAACACATCCACAACAATTGTAAGATATAATATTATCCCCTATAATGATCAATTCACTTGCCCAAGATCACAATAGTGAGTGAGCAGCTAGACCTCAATTAGGTCTAGATGACTACAAAGTTAAACATTTTTCTCTATATCATTTTATTGCTTAATAGCAGTTTAGTAGAATTTGTTCTTATTCACCAAAACAAGGTAAACAGTAGTTTACTATTGAATAATGGTACCATCAATTCTCTAAATTTGAATATATCTGAACTATTCTAAACTATGATAAGGAGATATATTCCTGATCTCTCTGGAAATTTTCTAAAAACAGAAAATCTCTGAGGTGTGCATTGTATATCAGTTTGAGTAATACATATTTTTTCATGTAATGTGAATACTTTAGAAACCTTAGAAAATGTCACCACAAAAGACAGTCTCCCTTGATACTTCCACTTTCATGTTATGCCTAAATGAGCAGCATTCATAATTCATAAGTGAAACGTTGATCAGACAGTACAAATAACAGAGAAGAAGAGATATGAGTTTCCTCATGTTAAAAAGAAGTAGTAAAAACTTACTTTTTCATTAGTGAACCTATTTAATGTAAAGTGAACACATTTTCTCAGTTTACCCATTCTCTATTATTTAAGTGATAATTCATTGTTACCACATAAATCTGACTTATTTTAGACTAAATCCCTATTAGGTATATTTTCTGTAACAATATAACACTCTATAAATTACAAAACATTTATAAATTTCCCTACTGGCAGCAGCACCTAAAACCTTCTAAATAACTTCTTCAATGTTTTTATATCTAATACATATTTTGGCCCAGTTATTATTACTCAAAGGGAATTTTAAAGAAAACCAATATGCAACTAAGTTGTTTTTCATAAAAACTTATAGATATTTAGAAATTTAGTAAGAGAATACTTTATTACAAGGCAATGTTAGGCATCAAAGACATGGGGTAAGACAATAACAATAATAACAACAACAACATACATACATTATAATGAGTATTTGCCAGGCATTTTCCTGACATTTTACATACATTAGCTCACTTACTCCTCAATGTAGTCCTATTAGAAAATGAATAATATCTCCATTTTGTTGATGAGAGGAACCACAGAGAGATGAGATAAATTTTCCCAAATCAAAATCTAAGTGATGTAGCCAAAACTCAAATAAGACCATCAAGCATTAAAACTTGTTGTCATAACAAGTATATGTAGGTAGAGAACCAGCAAAAAATATACATATAAAAATAGATACGCAATTTGTATATGAGTGTGTGTGTGTTTGTGTGTGTGTGTGTGTGTGCGTGTATATATATGGGCGGGTGGCTGGGGGGAGAGAGAGAGAATGAGAGAGAACAGGAGGCCAGTTGAGTTGAGGAAGTAAACCAAAAATGTTCCCTGTGGCTGATGGAACCAAAGAATGTATAAGAACAAAAATATCTAGTCTTCAATTTTACCTTTCTCTTGGGAATTTTAGTGATGAATAATTCCATCCATTATACTACACAAACTGGAGTTAATGCATATTCTCTCTATATATCCAATGTATATGAGGAACATCATAGAAACCAGGAAAAAAGCATAAATGCTTTATGTAGGTAGACGGATGATAATGAGATTAATTATGTGACATATATGTATGAGTACATCACAATGTATTCCACTTTCATGCATAACTATAATGCACCAATTAAAATAAATAAATAAATGGAAGGAAGATCAGTAGAGCAGTAAAAAGGGGAATGGAGAAGTAAGGAGGGGAGGGAAAGAGGAAGAACAAAGTATGGAGAATAAGCAAACTATATAATATGAATTTATGAGTACATCAAAATGAACCCAGCTCTAATGTATGATCTTAATGCACTAATAAAAAATTTAAAATTTCAAAAAGAAACAATTCTACTGATAATCTTTAGATACTGAGGAATTCAGAGTTTTCTAACATTTTTTGAGATGGACTGCCATTTTAATTTAAATATAATACTTATACTAAAAAGTTAAGGAGCAAATATATAGACACTCACTAGTACTTTAATTATTTAATCATTTTTTAAAATTTATTGTTTATGTTTGGCAGTGCTAAACATTGTCACCAGGACATTTTTCATGAAAGGAAATTGCTCTACCTCTGACCTACCCAGCTCTACCTAGCCCTAAACATTATTTTTCTGGAGATAGCCTTTAAGTATGAGCAAATCTGACAATGCTGATATAACATGGTCATTCTCTTTAAATTTTAAATGAAACTTTGCTATAATGATAAAGAGAAAAAATTAGAGATACACTAAAATAATTAAGAATTTACACAAGAAAAATAATAAAACTACCATGTGTTTTGTGAAATTCTCCAGGACACTCCCCTTATTCAATATCTCTGCGTATGTGTGTGTGTGTGTGTGCACATAATACTTTTCTATTCCACATGCACATTCTCTGCAATATCAAACAATTGTTCAGCTTCTACTACCAAATTTATGCTGACACCCTCTTCTTCAGAAAGTTCC
This sequence comes from Urocitellus parryii, assembly GCF_045843805.1. Taxonomy (NCBI): domain Eukaryota; kingdom Metazoa; phylum Chordata; class Mammalia; order Rodentia; family Sciuridae; genus Urocitellus; species Urocitellus parryii. The sequence continues at coordinate 51,685,092 of NC_135547.1, read as the reverse complement.
CAGTTTTCTCTCCTAGTCTTAAATTCATAACTGACAACCACCCTCCACACACACCCACTGCTTCTCCTGAAGTCCTCTCAAAACAAACATCTCTAAACTAAATATTTTCATCTCTCTTCACTTTGTCTCCACTTATTCCCTATCCTGCTATATGGTGCTATCTATCTTGTCACCTAAGCCTTCTGAAAATATTGCTATGTTCATTCTTTTTAAATATCCCCTGACACAAAATCAATCAACAAGACTTCTTGTATCATTCTCTTCTCCATCTCTGCTGTCACTGCCTTGGGTCAATCTCTCATCATATCTCGCTTGAATTATTTTAATAATTCCTATCTTACCTCTAGTTTTCATACTCTCTAATATAGCCTCTAAAATATCTTCAGAATGCTACTTGTAACATAAAAATTTAATCATATCATCCTTTTCACAATTCATTCAATGTTCTGCATCATTCACTGAAATGTAAGGCCTTTCATGAACTACATCCTATATGTTCATATATCCTCATTTCCAGCTAACTTCTCCTTCCCCTTTACAATAGTCATCCAGAATTCTTAAGAACATTTCCCATGCATAGTATTCTTCCTCTTGTGTACATGTGATATTTCTTCTTCCCTTCATATCCTTCTCCCTGTTTCATACTTGTAAAGTCCTACTCATACTAATAGTCTGAAAACAAATGATACCTTCTCTGAGAAACATTTCCTGATGAACCAAAAAAATTAGGTGCTTCCTTTTCTGTGTTGCCAATGCCTCTTTTGTACAGTAGCATAAACATCTATTTAACAATTCACTTACTGTATTGTAGTTTGTTGAAATAATTAAAAAAAAATGAATGAAGCCAATGAGTCAACTATCTGTAAAGAGTAAGGTTTAAACAAAAAACAAACATAAAATTTAATGGCTAATAATACAGTGATGGTACATTTAAAAAGAGTTAGGAAGATAAGAATACAATGAAAGAATCAATCAATATTCAAGTGAATAGTAATTGGGATAAGGAGATGCCTATGAACTCAAAGAGAAGGGAAAAATTTAATTGAGGAAGTTAAACATAAGGAAATGAATGCAGATATTCAAATAGAAAAGTTATCTATATTTTGAATGACAAAGGAGTGACATTCAATTTCACTTCCATAGCCAGCAACATTTGAAATGAAAAGAAAAATCTTTGAAAATAGACAGTCAAAGTCAGAAGGAAGACACTTTGAAAAAGTGGTTTGGTAAAGCAATAATTCTCTTGCTAGCCTTAACTAGATGGGCTATATTTTATCAAGATTATCTGGTATCAAGCATGCACCCACAGAGAATATTTAGTATTGGTAGAAGCATTGTTACTGAACAACAATCTATGCTGCCAGAAGATGTGGAAAATCTAATATTTATCTAAATTAACCATGACATTTTTACAAAATACCCTGGGTCATTGCCAAAGCATTGTTCTTTTACCCAAGGAGAGGTTATTAACAACAGTGATGAAAACCAGAAGATAAACACTGAAAAGCACATAAACCCTTTTTTACAACACAGGTTTTTATTAAAGCTCTTCCAACTGCACGCACTTTCTGTTTTTCTGTGATATCAGTGGAACCAGACAGTGAAAATAAACAAGCTTATTTATGGAGAATAATATTCATTAGACATTCTTTTGATGGTCCCAAATGTGTTATTTTACTTAACTCTTTCAGTTTATGGAAAGCAACAACAGAAAAGGTTAATCACCAAAGGCATTCTTCACTAAAGGGGAATCCTTTGAGAATTCCAGTAGCACCTTTAGTACAGTGTTGTGTAAGAAAGGCTTCATTGCTAATAGTCTAGTCTTGTCTATCTAATTTTAATTAAAATTGGCTTTTCTTGATTTCATTTATAGCTTCTGAACTTCAAACTTGCCTAATAATACAGGGTAGGTGTCAATGACTATCTTTTAATAATTTCTAAATTTATTTCTCTTTTTTTTTACAGTACCACTATACTGAGAACTAAAGGAAACTCTGTAGACAGTGGATTTGTACTTCACAATACATTTAGCAAGTTCTCTTGGATATTTTTGAATACAGGATAGAAACATATGTGATGTGCTAGTACACTTAGGTGGATTTGTAGCTGGTTGAATGATTTTATGTAAAAGATACTTGTTAGTCAATGTCAAATGCAGGGGATATATCATAAAGCATAGAAAAAATGTAACTGTTTCTCCCTACAATTTTACCCATTACTTCAATATCAAAGAAGGAAAGTTGTCATCATGTTTTAAGCTGTCAAAAAGCTAGAGTTGCAAGTATGCTGGATAATTTACACAAGAACCAAGAAAGTTCTACTTGGTTGAGATAGTAAGTTGAATCTCAGGCTAATCTGTACTTGCATTCAAAACATTAAGATCATTTACAATTTGACAACAAAAACCTCATTCTAGAGACAACATTCATAAACAAGTTTTTAGACTTTTAGAAAGAAGGAAACTATTTTGAGACAAAAACATGCAGTGATTGCCAAGTAAATAAAATGTTCTTGGTTATTTATTTTTAAAAAATATACAAAAGTAAATCATCAGATAGTATCTAGGAAATTAGCACCCTCTGAATTATGATAGGAGACTATAGGCAAGCTGTAACACAATTTTAAAAAGTGACCAAGATAATAAGGGGGTAAAATTAATGTTACTTGAGGAATATTTGAAGAAACTAGAAATGTTTAGTTTGATGAGGCAAAAGTATGGAAGGAGATAGAAAGGAGGGTAAAAGTCAGAAAGAGGTAATTCACAGTGGATATCAAAAGATTCCTTCAAATATTTGCATGATGATCTTATACAAAATAGAATTAGAGCTTGTCTGTAAGACATAAAGGGACAGACCCAAGACTAACAATTTTTTGTTACCCTAGAAATATATTTCATAACAACTTAAAGAAAGCCCTCTAAACATCAGAGCTTTTTGAGAGGGATGAATTGACTTCAGGCACAGTATGAGGTAAGGATCTACTCAGCAGGAAGATGGAAGGTGAGATGAATAGAGAAAAATGGATAAAAAGATTATCTTTAAGAATTTTTTCATCCCTGAGATTATATAATTGTTTCCTTGTCTTTTAAGATAGCTACTACGTATCATTCTTCAATTTTGGAATAATGATATAGTCATTTTGCTCATTTCCCTGATTTTAATTAAAATTGACTTGAGAACATATTTATAAATTAACAGAGAGCCCAATGTCTTTTGTCTGGAACTCCCATTTACTCATGATATCTAAGAATCCCCAGGTTTTTACAATCTAATAAGCAAGTTAATTGAATTATATCCACACCAAGAGAAAGCTCAGGTGTCTGATGCTTTTCTTACTATTGCTGCCTTTGCTTCATACTACCACACAGGATTACTGTTCAGCAATGGTTTTCTGTAGCTGACCTCTTGCTGGTTTGTGTTGGGGGATTGTTTCACTGGCCTTCATTTCCTAGCACAAGCCAGTATAGTCCTTCAGAGGGAAATAACTTTGGGGCTACAACTTCTAATGCCATAAAAACATCCTAAGATAACAGTCATTGGCTTTCCAGGGTTAAAGTTCTTGGTCTCCACTGTCATCTTCCTAAACCATTTCCTCTCCAAAATCACGATTAGTCATTAGAATTACAATGTCTCCATGGGCTAAGATGCCACCCTTTGAAAACATGCAATTCATATCTCCTTACCCAGGCCAGTAGATAAACACCACTGGTCAAGAAGCTTATACTTTATAGCCTTTGAAAGATAAAGAATCTTAATTCACTCAATTTTTCAGATAATAGATCTACTACCTCCTTAATTAAAATTGGATTCCCTAAATTTCAAAGCCTCTTTCCAATACATTTAATATACTTAATGCCTAAAAGATAAATTATTCTCCCAATGAAAACAGCCAACAAATTACATTTCTGAATTCCTCAATAGAGGGGTATTTCTAACTTTAGTCTCTAGCATAAACATTCTGCTATATTTAGACACATGTGTGATTGAAACCATATACATTACTTCTAATGAAAGTTATTTTATTAGAAATTCTAAATATTTACAGTTAGGCAGAATCATTTTTTCCTAAATGAACTTTCCAAGTACTTCTATATAATATGTGAAATAAAGTTTAGCTTTTTCTGTTGTAACTGCTTTCAAGCAGGGAGATAAACAACATTGAGGGAATAAAATATGGTCTACTTGAGATCAGAATGATAAAAGATTAAACAGTATTAGAATATCTAGAAAAGGAAAAAGTGTAAATGTTGTAATCATCTCTCTAATAACGAATTAACTCTGTTTTTTGGTGAAGACCCTGGTTTTAATTCAGGTCTCTATACCTATTACATATGGCCCTCATATTTTGGAGGAAATTAACTCTATTTATGACTAATAATGTGAATCATACCTAAGATTATTAGCATAATAAAATTTATTGCCAACATATTTTTAGGGGTTAACCTATTTTAGGGGTAATAAAATGGCCCAAATCAGTGCAATTGGCAAGTATACTATATATATGAGAATGCTGTTAATAATTACATGTGGGGAAAATGCATGGAGTACTGCATACATAGCATGCATTATTACATCAAAATATTAGACATAAACTAGAACTGTCTCAGGAACTAGAATGTATGAGAAAACTAGCAATAAAATGTTGAGAGCCACAGCCAAAGGGGCCCCAGCAAACTTCCAGCTGCCAGCAAACTTCCAGCTGCCGGCTGATGATTGGCTCACAGTGGCCCCAGCAACATCTAGCTGATTGGCTCCTCTGCGGTGATGTTCATTGGGCTGTTTCCCTGCCCTTCAAGCTGCCAGCTGATGATTGGCTCACAGTGGCCCCAGCAACATCTAGCTGATTGGCTCCTCTGCAGTCATGTTCATTGGGCTGTTTCCCTGCCCTTCAGACTACGGAACTGCTCATTGGGGGACTTCTTTGGCTCCGCCCACGCGACCTAGCCAATCGGCCTCAAGAGCAGGAGGATTGGGGGAGGTGGTGGTTGGTGTGTGGGAGAGGCGTGTGGAAGCCGGTGGTGGCAGTTGGGCTCTGAGGGTTTTTCCTGAGGAGCTGTTTTGTTTGGCGTTTGTAGTTTTAAAAATAAAGTTTGTTTCTTTTGACAAGTGGCTCCTGAATTGTGCCCAGTCAGACTGCGGCAATAAAACACATGAAGTACTTAGTTGGAAACTTCTGACAAAGAAGTTTATGTATTGTGCATATATATCCAAATAAAGCCAGTATGTTAAAGAACTGCAGGCACACCCATAATCAATACCTAATTACTCATAATATCTGAGAAAAAGAATCAACCTAAAGGTCCAGCAGGTAAATGGATAAAGAAAATGTGATACAAGTTTCTGGGTGCATACACACACACAAAAAAAAAAAATGGAATATTATCCAGTCATGCAAAAATGGAAGTCTTGCCATTTGTGACAAAATAGCTGAAACTTGATACATTATTATAAGACAAGTCCTGCCTGATTTTATTTTTTGACTAAAAAATTGAACTCATAGAAATACAATATAGAATGCTGATTGCCAGGGATCAGGGATAGCGATTATGGGGAGACATTGACCAATGTGTATATTTTTGTGTGACTGGATAATATTACATTTGTGTGTGTGTGTGTGTGTGTGTGTTTACCCACACACATGTATATCACATATATATGCATTCAGAAAAATGATGAATATTTTTTGGCATCTAATATGCAGAATGAGTGGTGATGAATGACCCCATAATTAAGCATTAACCTGAGAAATTTTAAGAATCCCTGAAACAAACAGTGCCAAGTTTTAACTTTCACATGAATTACAGTCAAAAATAAATAATAGGAGGTGAGAAGAGTAAAACACAGACAAGAAAAAGAGCAGTATTGTTCGTTTATACTATTAACTATCTTTGCTTTAAATTGGTGAATTGAGTTCTGTTCTGAAAAGAAAAATAACTATTCCTATAGGACATATGATATCCATTGACTTCCTACTTCATGCTTAATAATCTTGTATGTGAGAATCCAATCTAATTTGTGGAAACAAATTGCTCCTCAGGGATATGTTACTTCAACCCAAATTGAATATATTACTCTTTTTTTAAAGTAGTAATAAAGATTATATAAGATGCAATTCATTATTTTTCTGTTTCATGATTCCATTGGGAGATGAGACTTAAATAGCATATAGGATGTCTACCTTAATTGGGTTGCTTTTCAAATCAAATACAATATAATTTTAACATAAAAATGTCACTCAAGGGAAACATTTAATTTGCAAAGACAATTAATGAAATTTCAAGTAAAATATCTTGGCATGAGCAATAGAGAGAACATGTAAGTTCTAGTCAGCACTAGAAGTGTTACTAGAGTCTTCATTAGTGGACTCCACTTACCAATATACTTGAAAATAGTATGAGCATTAAAGTTCAGGCATAGACTTGGGGGAAACAGAATTACACCAGGACAGAAAAAACATAAATGCTAATATTCAAAATTTAAAACAATGGGACATATCAGGAAATAGATTACTAGGAATCTGTAGGTGTATATCCTGTATTTGGGTCAATTAGGTGATAACTATAAGAATTATCAAAATCTATATAGTTTTCCCCATTAAACCATAAAGTATTCTTCATCCATCTAGATTTTGCCCAACAAATCAAATCCAGCATTCACAATCCTCCAAATTTGACTCAAACTAATCGTTCAGTTGTATCTCTTACTATTTCTCTTTGTATACCAACACTAAGTGGAAAACTTGCTAATTCCTAGCACACATGCCATTTTCTGCTTTATACTTTTATTCATAATAACCTAATTTGTTAAAGATTTTCTCAAACACACATATTATACCATCATTAGTATTTATGATAGATAATATAATATTTTAAAACAGATTAGCATAATTTTTAAAACATTATTTTTAAAAGTTTTTACATGGTGCCAAGGTATAACCCAGTGCCTCATATGTGCTAGGCAAGCACTCTCCCACTGAGCCACAACCCCAGTCCCAATATTTTCATACATGTATATACATTGTTGAAATTTAAATCATTGTATTTAACACTTCCAATATCTCACATACTTATCATTTTTTATAGTAAGATTATAAAATCTATTATCTTAGGAATTTTCAAGTGTACAATGCATTATCATTAACAAAGGCACTATGATGTAAAATAAATCTTGAGGACTTTATTACTCATGATTAAATGAAAATCTGTGTCCTTTGGTTAATATCCCCTTTTCTGTCCATCATCTTCAACAGAATCTGTGAACTGGAATTATATTTCTAATTCTATCAGATAATTTTTATATCATGCATATAAATAATATCATGTGGTATTTATCATGTGCCTGACTTATTTTGCTTTTCATAATGTAGTCTAAGTTCATAAATATATTTGAAAATGACCAGATTACTTCTTTTTTAAGGCTGAATAGTATCCAATTGTGTATATAAATGACATTTTCTTTTTCCACTCATCTGTTTTGAACCGTTGGGATTTGCTTTTGGATTCCTATATTTGCATTATATCTTTGAGATTTTCAAATGAAAACTAATTCAAACAAATCCAACAAATAGGCCTACATGTTCCTAGTAATCTGTTTCCTAATAAGTCCATTGTTTTAAATTTTGAGTGCTGTCTTGGTGGTCATGAATTCTTTTAGCTTATCTTTTTTCATGGAAAGTTTTTTTGAAAGAGAGTTTTGATGTATATAGAAATCTTGGCTAGCAATTGTTTTATTTTAGAGCTTGGGATATCTCACTCCAGGCCCTCCTTGATATTAGGGTCTGAGGTGAGAAGTCAGAAGTGAGCCTTATTGGTTTGCCTCTATATGTGACCTGATATATTTCTCTTGCAGCTTTTAATATGCTTTCATTACGTTCTATGTTAAGCATTTTGTTTAAGTTTTCATCTTGTCTGTTTGGGGTCCTATATATATCCCATATATAGATCCCTATCTCATTTCTAATATGCATAACATTTTCTGTTATTATCTCACTTGAAAATATTCTTAATGCCTTCAGCATGAATCTTTATGTTTTCTTCTATGTCAGAGATTCAGGTTTTTTCTCTTAATTCTGTCCCATCATTTTTGTATATTCTGATCATGGTCTCTTTTTTCATAATTGCATACTGAGTACTCAAGTTCATATACCTTTTCTTCAAGGTTTGAAATTCTGTTTTCTACACAAGCTGTACTGTTAGTGATGTTTTCAAGTGAATTTCTTTTAATTGAGAAAAATTGATCTTTTTCAGTTGTTTTAACAAGGTATATGATACTGTGGAATGCATTCTGATACATCATACATAAATGGAGTATAACTTCTTATACTTTTGGTTGTATATGATGTAGAAACACACTGGTTGTGTAGTCATATATGCACATAGGGTCATAATACTTGATTCATTCCACAATCCTTCTTACCACCATAACCCCTTCCCTCTCTTCACTCCATTCTGCCAAATCTAAAGTACCTCTATTCTTACTTAGCCCCTTCCCTTTGTTGGGAATTAGCCTCCACATATCAGAGAAAACATCTGCCATATTTTTTGGGGGGAATAGCTTGTTTTGCTTAAAATGATGTTCTCCATCTCCCTCCATTTACCAGCAAATGCCATAATTTCATTCTTCTTTAAGGCTGAGTAACATTCCTTTGTGTATGTGTGCCACATTTTCTTTATTGGTTTATCTGTTAAAAGAAACCTAGGTAGGTTCCATAGTTTAGCTATTGTGAGTTGAACTGCTATAAGCAATAATATGGCTGCATCAATGTAGCATGCTGATTTTAAGTCCTTTGAGTATAAACCAAGGAGTGGGATAGCTGGTTTAAATGGTGGATCCATTCCACATTTTCTGAGGAATGTCCATACTGGTTTCCAGAGTGGTTGCACTGATTTTCAGTCCCACCAGCTGTTTACCAATGTACCTTTTCCCCTACATACTCACCAACTTTTATTGTTGTCTATATTCTTGATAATTGCTATTCTGAATTCAGTGAGATGAAATCTTATTCTTGATTTGCATTTCTCTAATTGCTAGAGATGTTGAACATTTTTTTCATATATCCTTGACCATTCTATTTCTTCTTCTGTGAAGATGTCAATTCAGTTCCTTAGCCCACTTACTTATTGGGTTATTTGTTTTTGTGATGTTAAGTTTTCTGAGTTCTTTATATATCCTAGAGGTTAATGTTTATCTGAGGTACATGTAGTAAAGATTTTCTCCCATTCAGTGGGTTCTCTTTTTCTCATTCTTGATTGTTTCCTTTGTTGTGAAGAATCATTTTTAGTTTGATTCCATCCCATTTATTGATGCTTGATTTTATTTCTTGTGTTTCAGATTATTTTTTTCTACCTTTGTTTTGTTTATTTGTTTGTATGTGGTGCTAAGGATCAAACCCAGTGCTTCACATGTGCTAGGCAAGCACTGCACCACAAAGCCACAACCCCAGCCCCTTTAGGAATCTTGTTAAGGAAGTCGATTTCTAAAGCTGGCATGATATAAATTTGGGCCTACTTTTTCTTTTAGGTGCAGAGTCTCTGTACTAATGCCTGAGTCCTTGATCCACTTTGAGTTAAGCTTTGTGCAGGGTGAGAGATACGGGTTTAATTTTATTTTGTTACATATAGATTGAGTTTTTCCAGCATCATATGTTGAAATGGCCATCTTTTCTCCAAATAATATTTTTGGAATCTTTCTCTAGTATGAGATAACTGTATTTATGTGGGTTTGCCTCTGTGTCTTCTATTCTGTATCATTGGTCTATGTGTCTGTTTTGGTGCCAATACCATGCTGTTTTGTTACTGTAGCTCTATAGTGTAATTTAAGGACTGTTATGTGATGTCTCCTGCTTTACTTTTCTTGCTAAGGATTGCTTTGACTATTCTCAGTCTCTTATTTTTCCAAATAAATTTCATGATTGATTTTTCTAGTTCCTAGAAGAATGTCATTGAGATTTTAATAGAAATTGAATTATAACTTTTGGTAATAGGGCAATTTTGACAATATTAATCCTTCCTGTCCAAGAGCATGGGAGATATTTTCACCTTCTAAGGTCTTATTTAATTTTTTATTTAGTGTCCTATAATTTTCATCCTAGGTCTTTCTCCTCTTTTGTTAGATTGATTCACAAGTGTTTTATTTTTTTTGTGGGGGGCGCTATTGTTAATGGGGTAGTTTTCCTAATTTTTCTTTCAGTGCAACTCAAACTATCACTATTTGCCAATGATATGATTCTATAATTAGAAGATCCAAAAAATTCCAATAGGAAACTTCTAGAACTAATAAATAAATTTTGCAAACTAGCAGGATATAAAAGCAACATCCATAAATCAAATGTATTCCTACATATCAAGTCAATTTTTAATTTGATTCATTTCCAGGAGTTCTTATTGGTTTCTTTTCAATATCTTTATTTATTGAAATGGTATTTTATCTCCTATGTTTGCTTTCTTACTTCATTTCTTACATCTTCTTTTAGTTCATTGACCATTTTAATAACCACTTGTTTCAATTTTTCTTTGGAATTTATCTACTTCCCTATCTGTGGGATCCTTGTTTGGACATTAGTGAATTTGGGGGCAGAATGGTTTGCCTATTTACTCATGTTTTCAGAAATATTGACCTGCATATCAGTTAAGATGGATTCCTCTTTGTCTTTTATAAATATGTTCTTTTGTGTGCAGTTATTGTTATTGTTTTTGGACTTCTTTATATTTTTGAGATATGAGTAGACTTCCAGGAGTGAGACCTGATGTCCCCCTCTGGTTGTTTCTCCTTGGAGCCTGGTTGTTGTTTGGGGATTGTGTGTCATGTATTCTATGTTTTGAAGCATTATTAGGCTGAAGTGGGGCTAGATTATCCATTCACCTATGAATGGACACATAGGTTTCTTGTATCTTGGTCATAGTGAATAATGCTATAGTGAACAAGACAGTGTGGTTATGTCTTCAATGATGTATTCAAAATTATTTTATATCCTTTGGATATATACCCATCAGTGGGATTTTTAAGTCATATGTTAGTTATATTTCTAATACATTGAGAAATAACCAAACCATTTCATAATATCTGGACTAATTGACATATCTATTAACAATGTACAAGGTATCCCTTTGTCCACATCTACTCTAACTCTTGTGGTATAGCTGTTTGACTTCCAAAAAGGCATGTTTTGGAAGTTTGATTTGTAGTGTGGCAATATTAAGTTGTGTTGGGATATTTAAGAGGTAAGGCCTAGTAGGAGGTCAGGTCATTGGGGGTGTTTCCATTAAGAAGAGATTAAGGTGACTCTCACAGATCCATGCATAATTCTCTTGAGAGGATTTTTATGAAAGTATATAATGTTCCTTCCCCACTCTCTCTGGCTTTCTGTTTTACCATGTGATCTCTCCTTTTTGCTTTCTCTCCTTTCTCTCCATGATGCCTTTTGCAATGGGACACAGCTAAGGGGGACTTCACCAGAGGCAAGCAGATGTTACTGCCTTGCTGTTAAACCTCCAAAACTGTCCCCAAGAATTGAAAACAGAACCTTGAAGAGGTATTTGTACAAACATATTGATTGTAGCATTATTCTCAAACACTATAGAAGCATTCTAAATGCCTATCACAAGAAGAATGGATCAAAAATGTGGTATATACATACAATGAAATTTTATTCAGTTTAAAAAGGAAAGGATTTCTGTCATATGCTATAATATTAACTAAAATTAAAGACATAATTCTAAGTGAAATAAGATGATATGCAAACCACAAATACTGTATGATTACACTCATATAAAGTACCTAATATATCCAAACTAAAAAAGTAGAATGTTGTTACCAGTGGCTGGTAAGGAGGTGGAAATTGGAGTTCTTGCTTAATGGGTATAGAATATACGTTTTGCAAGATAAAATTGTTGTAGAGATCTGTAGCATAACAACATTTACATAATTAAAACAATTGTGCCTTACACTTAATATAGTTAAGATGATAAATTTTATGTTATTATTCTTTACTATTATTTGAAAAATGTAAAACCTATTCTTGGCTCATGGGCTATAGAAAAACAGGTGGTGGGTGAGATTTTGCCCATTGGATATTTTTCCAATCCCTGGTTTAGTTTAAGATGGACATTTAAATGAAATGAAAGTCTATATTTTGCACCCATTAAAGAAGAGAATTTACACAATATTTAAATAACATTTTGCCTTTAAATAATACTTAAACTTTTCCAAAAACACCATGTAGTAAGTTAAATTGTGTCTCCCCAAATGATATGTAGAATTCCTAACATCTAGTACCTGGAAATGTGACTTTATCTGGAAATAGGGTGTTCACAGATAGAACCAAGCAAAGAGAAGGCCATCAGGATGGGCCCTAATCCAATATTACTTATATTCTAAAAATAAGGAAAGAGACATAGACACACGCCATGTGAAAACACATACAAAGAATAAAGTTAAGTTGATACAAGCTAAGGAATAATTTAGGGTAACATTAGAGGAAGCAAGGGATTATCCTCCTGAGAATCTTCAAAGGAATTATGGCCCTGATAACACTAATTTTTTTTTTTTTTACTTCTAGCCTCAAGAATTATGAAATAAAGAAGTTTCCTGACCACTTAGCTTATAGACTTTGTTAGGGTAGTCCTAGGAAATTAATACACACTATCAGGGTGTAGAAATTGTTATTTGTCAATAATCTTATATATTCTTTGGTGCAATAAAAGAATGATGTAATACATAATCATTGTCAACAAGAAGAATGAATTCTAACTTGGAAGACAAACCTAATGCATGTGAAACAATCTAATAACATTAAATTATTTAAACAATACATTGTATAGGAGTATGTCAGACACAGGAAAGAATACTTAGCAAACTAACCAAAACTATTACATTATATATATATATATATATATATATATATATATATAATGTTAAATGGTAAAAATTAATTTATAATGTTAAATGGTAAAAATTTGAAATGAGAAAGTTCAAATAAAGTTCCCTTGCTATTATGTTTTAGCTAAAAGTTACTATCCCATATATTTCTTAAAACTTGTCATTTGAAAAATATTTTGTGTAATCCCTTGTCAGATCATTATATATTTCACTAGTTATATATCACATGAATATGAAGTTTACTCTTTTTACTGAAAAATATTTATTTCTAAAGAATTTTGCAGCTACCAAAAGAAAAATGTTTGTGTGGGGCAGACTACACATAGTAGTGTTTACTACACTATGTCCCCAATGTTCCTGAACACACTGGAATGTAGAGGATGCCTAATATTTGCTCAATGGAATTCTCTAGTAATCAGGGAAATGTAAATCAAATCAAAACTACACTAAGATTTTATCTCACTCCATATCACTCCAGTCAAAATGGCAATGATTAATAATAGAAACAATAATAAATGCTGAAAAGGTTGTGTGTGGTGGGGGAAGGCACACGTTACAATCCTGTGGGACTGCAGACTGGTACAACCAGTCTGGAAAGTGTTATGGAGATTCCTCAAAAACCTAGGGATGGAACCACCATCTGACCCAGTAAATGGTGGAAATGTGAAGTGAAATCAAACAAACTCAGAAACTCAAAGGAAAAATATATGCAGACTAGAGTAAAATAAAACAAGGGGGAAGGGAAGGATAGGATAATATAAAGATAAAGGAAAATCAGTAGTATAGAAGGAGATGAAGAGGCAGAGTAGAAGGATGACAAAGGGGAGAAAATGCAGAATGAATTCTTTAAAAATTATGGGATATGCATATATAAATATATGACAGAGCACTTCACCTTTATGCACAGGTAGAAAGAACCAATCATATATAAATTAATAGATGAGGGAAAGGAAGTATAGTAAAGTCGAGGAAGATGAATAGGAGAGGGGAGGAATAACGGGAGGGAAAAGGGGTAGGGGAAAAGGTGGGATTATGAACTGAACTAGAATTCCATGTATGTATGTGTTTGTTGGGATAAACCCAACTACCATGCATAATTATAAAGCTCTATTAAAAAAAAACAAAACAGATGATTCCCCCCCCAAAAAAAAGAGAGAGGGCTAATATTGTAGAAGAGGCCTAATATCTAGTAAGATTGGATTCTATGCTAGTAAAAGACATAAGATCCAAACATTATATGGCAAGTAAAATAAAAAACTGGAAACTCTTATGCCAAATTATCTTGGAAATCAAAAATCATTTGTATCATTAGCTACATCACCGTGGAGAAGTTATTTAACACCACTGTCTCAATTTCTTCATTAATAGAATAGATAGAAATCCCCTCAGTTCCCCTACAGGTTCAATATGAGATTTAATACCTGGGAAATGATAATAATAATAACAACAACAACAATAATAAAAGTACTTAACAAATAAAGGTGCTTTAGTCAGGTTTTCACTGTTTTGACCAAAACCAAGAGACCTGACAAGAACAACTTTAAAAGAATAAAATTTATTTGGCCCTCAAGGTTTTAAAGGTCTCAGACCATAGATGGCTGGCTGTATTGTTCTGGACCAGAAATAAGTCATAACATCATGGTGGAAAAGTGTGGTGAAGAAAAGCACCTCAGAATATGGCACCAGGAAAAAGAAAGAGAGAGAGAGCTACCCTCATCACACACAAAATATAAATCCCAAGGCGCACCCCCAATGACCCACCTTCTGCAGTCATACCCTATGTGCCTACTGTTATCACCCAATTAATACAATAAAATGGATTAATACACTAATTAGATTAACCATAACCCAATGATTTCATCTTTAAAATTTCTTGTATTATCTCACACATGAGCTCTTGGGGAACAACTCATATGTAAATGAAAACATTGTACCAATGTCCCCTAAAACTCATGCCCTCTCACAAAGTAAAATGCATTTAGTCCATTTTCAAGCATCCCCATTTGGTCTTAACAGTTTTAGCACTGCCCAAAATCCAAGTTCAAGACTCCAAGTCTCAGGGCAAACTCTAAACATGATCCCCTGTAAAAAACAAAAGCAATTTTCATATATCCAATACATAAAGGCAAAGAGTAAATATCTCCTTTCCAAAAAGGAGACATAGTTCCCCCCCCAAAAAAAAAAAAGTTATGCAACCAAAGCAAGACCAAAATGCAGCTGGGAAAGCAAGTCCTGGAATTCCATACTACACATCCAACATCTTTGCTACATGGCATGGTGATATCTTCACCAAAGGTTTTATGTAAATCCACTCCTGTTGCCTTGCTGTTTGCAGCCCACATGGTTTCTCTTTTGGCTTGTCTCTGATAAATTCCTGCAGCTTTCCTGAGCAAAAATCCCACATTACTGGCACTTCTTAATTTCAGGGGTGTCTCCATTACCACTTTATTTACCTTCTCACTTCTTCACATATAATTATCTCAGGTGCTGCCCACAGGGAAACCAACACTGTTGCACTTTGCCTGGCCTCCCAGTGTAATCCCCAGTGTTCCCATAACTCTAGCACCCTACAATCCTGCAGAACTAGAACCACACGGCTCATACCAAGATCTGCCGCCATCTCAAGCAGTAGCCAAATCTTCAAGAATCATGCCTGCTGCAGCCTCTGAGTGACTAGGTTGAGTATGATGAAACAATTTTCTAGGGCCCCCTATGCAAACCAGGTGCCCCTAGGACTTGCCCTCAAGGAATTTTTTTCTTTTAAAACCCTTGAGCCTGAGATGGCTGTAGTCTTGCCAATTACTGAGATGCCCTCAGGTCATCTTTTCTATTGTTTATATGTGAGTATTTAGCAGAGTTTCTTTTGGTGGCTACAATCTCCTTAAGTCACTTTCTTAGCTCCATCTTTACTCACACTTTTCTGACCAAAATGCAAGTTTTTCAACTCTTTCTGCTTTTTCCTCTGCTCTAATTATCATGATAAACTTGGCTAAAAGCTGCCAACAATATCCATAACTCCACCTGATGGCTGTGCTGCCTTGAAATTTTCTCCACCAGATTTATTAGTCCATCAGTTTAAAATTCAACCTCACAAAAAGTCTCAGGACTTAGGCAAAATGTAGAATAAATCTTTGTGAGAACATAACATGAATGGCCTCAAGTCCAATTTCCAATAAGGTCCTAGTCTTCTGAAGCCTCATGAGCCTAGTATTTATTGCCTACATCATATTGACCTTCTGTTATTCTGAACTCCCAACAAAATGCTCCATCAAGCTCTGTGATAAGCTAAAGTTTTCGTACTTGCATCCCTAAGCTTTCAAAATACCTTTCTCCATAAGCCAGCTTCAAAGGCTTCTGAATTACATGGTCAGTTTTGTCACAGCAATGGCCTCACATCATATTACTAATTTCTGTTTTAGTCAGCTTTTTCACCACTGTGACCAAAAGACCCAAGAACCATGTAAGGAGGAAAAGTCTATTTTGAGGTTCATAGTTTCAGAGGTCTCAGTCACCTAATATCAAAACCATGAAGCCTATGAAAAGACACCCAATTTAGCACAATAAAATATAGTAAATATTCTGGCAAGAATTTTATGTAGAGAGTGAAAAATCTATTTGAAGCTGGGTGTGGTGGCATATGCTTATAATCCTAGCAGCTAGAGAGGTTGATACAGGATAATTACAAGTTCAATGCTAGCCTTATAGAGTTACTAAGCAGATTTTTGAGACCATCTCAAGATAAAAAAAAGTCTGGGAGTAAGCACAGTGGTTAAGCACCCCTGGGTTCAATTCCTGGTACAAAAAAATATTTGAAATTAAAAATAAGTAGAAAAATGTTCATAATGAATACATTTTAAACTTGGCAACAACAATGTGTCTTTATTATAGAAAAAGTACACAGTTGCCTCAGAGAACATAGGAATGGACAAGAGTTCCCAGCACTGAAAACTAAAATGCACAACTGTAACATTCAGATGAGTAAACTAAGAGAGAATGAAAATATTTGTAAGAAGAATAGTGAATTTATGTAAGAAGTGAATTCTTTGTAAGAAGAATAGTGAATTTATGCAGATGTTCAACTGTTCTTTGAACATCTGCATAAATTGTTAGTAATCAGCAAATAATAACAAAGCCGAAATCTCAAGTCAGACCCTATAGAACTAAAACCATATGAGGCAGGTCACAAAGTCACAGACTGAACTGTTTAGAACTTATTCTCTTGCCACAAGACCTGAAGTTCACGAACTTCTTAGTAAGATGAACTGGAGATCAATATCAGAGAACACGGTGTGTGTGTGTGTGTGTGTGTGTGTGTGTGTGTGTGTGTATGTATGTGTGTGTGTATATATATATATATATATATATCACTTGATTCTTAATTTAGATGTCCTCTTATCTTCATAAGTATTTGCATTAAATAACCACTCTGAGTACTCATATATAGATAATTAGACTAATGTACTATTCAACAATCACAGATGCAGAATGGGGAAATATAACCAAGTAATCCTTATTATAGTTTCTTTAATAAGGTGCATTTCACTTTATGCATTCGACATATTATAATCAATTGCATCTTTCCTTAATACTTGACATAAAAGATAACTTTGTTAAACATGAATGCTTTTGTGTTCATAAAAGGCAACACATTATGAGAACATGACATATATACTTTCATAATTTTCATATTTTCTTTAGCCTAGGGATGTAAGGAAAAGAATCTAATCCAATTACTTTAGTTGCAGCATTCAATTCCTTCTTGTCTTTTCCACAGTGATGAAAATACATTGTATAGCTTAAAGTTCTGCTTCTCTTTAGTGTATAAGTTAAAGTGAAGATGTATAAAAGAGAAAGATGTAGGAATGTGGTATAAGCAAGCAATGAGAGAGAAATGGGCCAGCCAGAGGCAAAGAATGCTGTTTTCTAATTCTTAGTTTCTAGCACCCCATAATCCAGACACAAGTAAATTTCATTATCTGAATTATTACAAATTTTCCTAGGCAGAGCGACAGAACTAATACATATAAATAACTACAAAACTGCACACTACTCTTCATAATTGGAATAGAATCTGAGAAGGGAACCATCAAGACAGTTTCTATGTTAATTTAGATTTTTGTTACCCCTGGCAGTAGTTATTGTTGCTTTATACTAATTCAATATGAGAAGTTTATTTGGAGTGATGGGAATTAATGAGAAAATACATTTCTTTTTTTTCCCTCAAAACGTGTAAGGAAGATTGAGCAGAATATAAAAAGAAAAAATGCATAATTAAATTATCCAGAAATAACCCCTTTTTTGTTTGTTCAAATTAGTTGTACTTGACAACAGAATGCATTTTGATACATCATACATTAATGAAGTATAACTTATCATTCTCCTAGTTGTAAATGATATAGAGTTATACTGGTCATGTAATCATATATGCTCTCAGCGTAATGACGTCTAATTCAGTCTGCTATCCTTCCCACCCCCATACTCTCTCCCCTCCTTTCACTCCCCTCTGTCTAATCCAAAGTACCTCTATTCTTCCATAGTGCCCAGCCTTATTATGAATTATCATCCACATATCAGAGAAAATGTTTGGACTTTGGTTCTTTGAGATTGGCTTATTTTGCTTAGCATGATATTCACCATCTCCATCCATTTACCAGCAAATGTCATACATTCGTTCTTTAAGGCTGAATAGTATTTCATTATATATTTTCATTATATATATATATATATATATATATATATATATATATATATATATATATAAAATCACATTTTCATTATCTATTCATCTGTTGAAGGGAACCTACATTGGTTCCACAGTTTAGCTATTGTGAATTGGGCTGCTATAAACATTGATGTGGTTGCATCACTATAGTATGCTGATTTTAAGTCTTTGGATATAAACCAAGGAGTGGGATAGCTGGTTCAAATGGTGGGTCAATTCCACATTTTCTGAGGAATCTCCATACTGCTTTCCAGAGTCGTTGCACCAATTTGAAGTCCCACCACATCTCACCAACATTTATTGTTGCTTATATTCTTGATAATTGCCATTCTAACTAGGGTAAAATAAAATCTTAGTTTTGAATTGCATTTCTTAAATGCTAGACATGTTGAATGTTTTTTAAATATATCTGTTGATCAGTTGTATATCATCTACTGAGAAGTGACAGTTTAGTTCCTTAGCCCATTTATTAATTGTGTTTTTTTGATTTTTTGATGTTAACTTTTTTGAGGTCTTTATATTTCCTGGAGATTAATGCCCTATCTGTGGTGCATGTGATAAAGATTTTCTCCAATTCTATAGGCTCTCTTCATGTTATTGATTATTTCCTTTGCTGAGAAGAAACTTTTCAGTTTGATTCCATCCCATTTATTGATTCTTTATTTTATTTCTTGTTCTTTAGTAGTTTTGTTAAGGAAGTCAGTTCCTAAGCTGATATGTTGAATATTTGAGTCTACACTTTCTTCTGTTAGGCACATGATCTCTATTCTATTCCTAAGTCTTTGATCCACTGATTTGATTTTTATGCAGGGTGCTAAATAGGGTTTTAATTTCATTTAGCTACACATGGATTTCCAGTTTTCCCAGCACTGTTTCTCAAAAGGCTATCTTTTCTCCAATTAACCTTTTGGCACCTTTGTCTTGATAAGATCACTGTATTTTTATAGGATTGTCTCTCTGTATTCTATTGTGTATCATTGGTCTATGTGTCTGTTTTAGTGCCAAAACTATGCCATTTTTTTTGTTTCTATAGTTTGGTATTATAATTTAATGTCTTTTATTTTGATGCTTCCTGTTTCACTTTTATTACTAAGGATTGTTTTGGCTATTCTGGGTCTCTTATTTTTCCAAATGAATTTCATGATTGCTTTTTCTAGTTCCATAAAGAATGCTAGTGGGATTTTTAATAGGAATTGCATTAAATCTGTATAGTGGCTTTGGTAGTATGGCCATTTTGACAATATTTTTTTAATATATATATTTTTTAAGTTGTTGATAGACCTTTATTTATTTATTTATTTGTTTTTTGTTTGTTTGTTTATTTATTTATTTATTTATTTATTTATTTATATGTAGTGCTGAGAATCGAACCCAGTGCCTCACACATGCCAGGCAAGTGTGCTACTGCTGAGCTACAGCTCCAGCCCCATTTTGACAATATTAATCCTGCCTATCAAAAAGCTTAGGAGATCTTTCCATCTTTAAGGTCTTCTTCAATTTCTTTCTTTAGTGCTGTGATTTTCATTATAGATGTTATTCCCCTCTTTGTTAGAATTGTTCCCAAGTATTACTTTTTTGAAATTCTTATCAATGGGGTGATTTTTCTAATTTCTCTTTCAATGAATTCATCACTGATGTATAGGAATCCATTTGACTTATGGGTGTTGATTTTATATCTTTCCACTTTTCTGAATTCATTTATTAGTTTTGGGTCATCTAAATATAGAATCATGTCATCAGCAAATACAGATAGTTGGAGGGTTTATTTTACCTATTTATATCCTTTAATTTTTTTTTCTTCTGTTTAATTGCTCTGGCTAGAGTTTCAAGGATGATGTTGAATACAAGTGTTGAAAGACAACATCCTAGTCTTGTTCCAGGGAATGCTTTCAATTTTTATTTTTTTAGAATGATGTTGGCCTTGGGTATAGTATATATACCTTATACAATGTTGATATATGTTCCTACAATCCCTGATTTTTCCAGTGTTTTGAAAATTAAGGGGTGCTGTATTTTGTTGAATGTTTTCTTTTCATCTATTGAGATAGTCATATGATTCTGGTCTTTAAGTCTACTGATGTGATGAATTACAATTATTGATTTCTGTACGTGAACCAACCTTGCAAACCCACTTGATTGTGGTGAACTTTTTCATATGTTTTTGTATACAAGTATGCAGAATTTTATTGAGAATTTTTGCATGTATAGTCGTCAGAAATATCATTCTCAATTTTTTCTTTCCTTGATGTGTCTTTGTCTGGTTTTGGTATCAGGGTGATACTAGCTTCATAGAATGAGTTTTGAAGTATTTCCTTTTGTACTTGATGGAATAATTTGAGTAGTTTTGATGTTAATTCTTCTTTGATGGTCTTGTAGAACTCAGCTGACAATACATCTGATCCTGGGCTTTTGTGGATTGGTAGACTTTGATGCTGTCTTCCATTTCATTGATTAAAATTGTTCTCTTTAAATTGTGTATGTCCTCCTTACTCAGTTTGGGTAGGTCATATGTCCCTAGAAATTTGTTGATGTTTTCAAGATTTTCTATTTTATTAGAGTATAAATTTTCAAAATAATTTTTTATTATCTTCTGTATTTTATTAGTGTCCATCAGGATATTTTCTTTTTCATAACAAATTTTGTTAATTTGAGTTTTCTCTCTATTTTTCTTCCTTAGTAAGCCTATGGGTTTATCGATTTTATTTAGTTTTTGAAAGCACCAACTTTTTGTTTTTTCAATTTTTTAATTGTACCTTTTGTTTCAATATAATTGATTTTAGTTCTAATGTTAATTATTTCCTGTCTTCTACTGCTTTTGTGCTGATTTGTTCTTCTTTTCCTAGGGAATTGAGATGCAATGTTGGGTCATTTATTTGTTGACTTTTTATTATTTTAAGGAATGAACTCAATGCAATTAACTTTCCTTTTAGTGATGTCTTCATAGTTTCCCAGATATTTTGATATGTTTTATTGCTATTCTCATTTACCTCTAAGCATTTTTTAATTTCATCCCTGATTTCTTCTGCTATCCATTCACAATTCAATAGCATAATATTTTGTCTCCAGGTGTTAGGGAGGGTAGCTTCTTTTTTTATTTTATCATTGATTTCTAATGTCATTCCACTATGATCTGATAGAATGCAGGGTATTCTCTCTATTATTTTGTAGTTACTAAGAGTTGCTTTGTGGCAAAAGATATGGTCCATTTTAGAGAAGGATCTGTGTACTACTGAGAAGAAAGTGTATTTGGTTGTTGATGGATGAAATACTCTCTATATATCTGTTAAGCCTGAAGTATTGATTTCATTATTTAGTTCTATAATTTCTTTGTTTAATTCTTATTTGGACAATCTATCCAGTAGTGAGAGAGGTTTGTTAAAGTCACTCACTATTATTCTGTTGTGATCTATTTGATTCTTGAAATTGAGAAGTGTTTGTTTAATGTACATAGATACTCCCCATCTTTTGGGGCATATATATTTATTATCGTTACATCTTGTTGAGTATAATTCCCTTAAGCAGTATGAAATGTCTTTCTCTGTTCCTTGTGATTAACTTTGGCTTGGATTCCACTTTATGTTATATAAGTATAGAA
This sequence comes from Urocitellus parryii, assembly GCF_045843805.1. NCBI lineage: Eukaryota > Metazoa > Chordata > Mammalia > Rodentia > Sciuridae > Urocitellus > Urocitellus parryii. The sequence continues at coordinate 51,662,900 of NC_135547.1, read as the reverse complement.
ACTCATGCCTTTTCATACAATCCATGTGAATGATATGAGTTTTTACATCCTTTCACCTTGAGTTCATGGATGTCTTTGCCTATGAGGTGAGTCTCTTGGAGACAACATATTTTGGTGTCTTGTGTTTTAATCCAATCTACCAGTCTATGCCTTTTGATTGATGAGTGTAATCCATTGATATTTAAGGTAATTATTGAGATATGGGCTGTATTACCTGGAATTTTTGTTTATTTTTGGTTATTAATTTGATTTAGTTTTTCCTTTGATTGAGTATCCTTTTAGTATAGTTTCTCCTTTGCTGGCATTCACTTTTTCTTTTTCTTTTTTTTTTTTTTTTCATCTTCATGGAATCTTTTGTTGAGTGTGATCTATAGTTCAGGCTTTCTAGTTGTGAAAATTCTTTTATATTTTGTTTATGATGGTAGATTTTTATTTTATCTTCAAATCTGAAGGTTAATTTTGCTGGATATTAAAGTCTTGGTTGGCATGCATTTTCTTTCAGAGCTTGATATATATTATTACAGAAGCTCCTAGCTTTAGGGGTCTATGTTGAGAAATCCACTGAGATCTGATTTGGTTTCCCCTATGTAATCTGATATTTTTTGTGAGTCCAGCAGAGTGGGTCTGGGAGAATCATGCCCAGGCTCAGCCGGATTGGAATTTTATTGGGCTTAGGGCAGGAAGGGAGGGCTTGGGACAGGAAAGGGAGGTTTATTAGAGTCCCTTATCCTCCTGGGGTTGGTTGGGGGATCTTGCTGAGATTCCTGTCCTTCCAAGATTGGTCAATAGATTGGCAGGTTGTTATGAGGCACTATCACTGCTTGTCGGTGGGCACCTGATAGTTTTTCTTTAGTGTACACAGGTTGCCTGGTGCTTTGTTCCCTTAGCCACCTCAAACTGATCTTTTTCTCTTTCAGCCTTTAAAATTTTATCCTTATTCTGTATGTTAGGAATTTTCATTATAGTAGGAGCTATTTGGTTTAAGGCCAAATATTGTTTGCATTGGGCCTTGGTGTTGGTCTGTATTAATTTTCTACATTTGGGGTTCTCTAAGATTCTCGTATTGGTTTTCCATTCCATTCATAGTTTTGGAAAGTATTCTGATATTATTTCATTGAAAAGAAGGTGCCTTTTTTTGGTTTGTATCTCTGTGCCTTTGTCTATACTGATAAATCTTAAATTGAGTCTTTTAATGTTATCCCATAATTTTTAGAAGTTCTGTTTATAGTTTCTTACCATCTCCTCTGTATGGTAAACTTTATTTTCAAAATTATATATTTTGTCTTTCTTGCATGATGTTTGTCTTCCAAGTGATCTAATCTTTTGATGATGCATTCCATTAAATTTTTAATTTGGTTTATTCTGCTTGATTTCTTTTAATACTTTTTATCTCTTTATTAAAGTGATTTTTCATATCTAAATTTTATCTATGAGTTTACTCCTTACATTATCCTTGCAGATCAGTTTAACTATGTACATTCTAAACTCCTTCTCTGACATTTTTCTACTCTGTTTTCAATGCGTTTTAATATTGGATCATCTTGGTTTCTTTTTGGCAATTTGTTCCCTTGCTTTTTCTTGTTCATGTATCTTCCCATCTTGCAGTGTTGATCTGAGTTAATAGTTTCTACCATGTAGACTTATAGTGTCCCCAATGGTTTCCCGTACCTTGCTTTTAAGGGGAGACAATTATTAACACCACCCAATGCAAACAATATTTGGCCTTAAACCAAAAAGCTCCTATTAAGATGTCTACAGTTTTGTCTCAATGAACAGAAATTGTATGTTCAATTATTGCCTACAATCTATAGAGTAAGTTTGTACAAGGGTAAAAAATTTCAAACTGGGGACAAAGAAAGAACAGAAGTTTTGTAGAATATGATATTTATGGGGAGAGGATATACAGGTCAAAATTATAGTAGAAGTAAAAGAAGAATTAATAGAGGTTGGCTGTTAGCAGAAGAAACTAGAGAAAGTGGATCCAAGAAAACAGATAAGTGATAGGAAGAATCTATAGAAACTAAAAATATATAGAAACTAAAAAATCCATATATATATATATATGTGTGTGTGTGTGTGTGTGTGTGTGTGTATGTATGTATATATATATATATATATATATATATATATATATATATAAAAGAGTATACAATCAAACCATAGTATTCTATTCAGAGATACCAATCCTTAATAAACTAAGCATGAAAAATGCTTTGTTTAAAAAGTGGTAGAAATATGAGAAAGAGAAAATAAAAAGGATCTTGATGAAAAATTGAAGAATTGTTTCCATTGGAGTTCAAAAGTTTTTCAGCTTCCCTTCTCAGCATTTAGGTGAGATTGTCTGGAGTTTGATGCTAATCCCTTCCTCAGTAGGGTTGGCATTTCTAGGGTGATAGGGCTAATCCTGGAGGCACAGCTCCTGGAGTGGGATATGGGCTTAGGTATGCTCCAGTCTCTTCTCTGGGAGCCTACTATTCTGGAGATTTTTAGTTAGTGCATCCCAAAGGCCTAGTAATAGTCAGTCCACATTAGAAGACAGCACCCCAAGGATCTCCTTTGGATTTCAATCTTGTTGTGTAGGAGCCTGTTCTTACTATTTTGCATGTAAACTTCGTGAATCCTGGTCTCTGAGCTTGATCTCTCCTGCCCCCACAATTTTGAATTCCTAGTCACAGGCTTCTCTCTGAGCTGGTCCTGCAAATAGCAAGATTGGAGTGGGAGGGGAAGCCAGGTGGGTTTCCATGACCAGCATTTAACTGTGTAAACCTATCTTCATGTTTGATTTTTCTCCTTGTCACTTATGCACATTTTCTGTCATGTAGCATGAATTTGCCTGGCTGCTTCTTCTTTTTTTTTTTGAGTCAGACCAAGGTCTGGCAATAATTGGCTCTCCCAGCTGCTGGCCCCCACAACAGGGCTGCAAAATGGTTCCTTCCACTGTCCTCCGTGCATGCTGCCAAGAGAGACAGTGGCTTTCCTCCTATGCACAGGTACTGTGTAGCACAGCTCACTGATTTTTCTAGCAGTGTCTCTGATATCTATGCTCTCTGCTCCCTGATATGCCTCAGTTTTCCTGATAATGGGGGGGTCCTTTAATTTCTTTAGTGCATTCATGTAGGAACTATACTGGTTTGTGCCTCTAGATGCTGTTGCAGCTGTGGGGCTGAGATTTTTTCCCCCTTATTTTATTATTCAAGATCTCCTGAGTATCCAATCTCATTTGAATGTCCAGTAGTAAATTCTAATGAAATTTCCCCTAATTCTTGATCATTCACCCACTTGTTGAAAACTGCCTGTATGATTTTCTTACACTATGGAGCCACTAGGGAAATGACCCATCTATTCGACCATCCTGCCACCTCCCCTAAGAATAACTCTTATTGGAGATTGATGGCAGAATAGGAACCCTCTACATTCTTTCACTTAATGTATATGGAGATCTGATAACAAAATGCAAACAAATTTCTTTTTTCCTTTTTATTTTTGGTGAAAAATCCAAATTGAGAATTTAACTTAATGTATGAAAAAGCAGAAGAGTTCTTTTAAGTTTGAGATGACAATCCAGAAATACTCAGTAAATATATAGAAATATAAAATTGGTGTCCAGAAAAGAAATCAGTGTGGATGAAAATAATAGTGGAGAACATTTTAGAACAATTAAAGCCATGAGGGACTCTCTAAGGGAACAATCACACACACACAAAATGCAGGAAACTAAAAAAATATAGTTTGGTTTTTGATATAATGTCCAATTTGCCTACTTTAGATAGAAAATACTCTTGAAAAATGCTTATATGCTAAGGATTTGTAATCAGAAAACCCTTATTTAAATTTTGGTTCTGCCTCTTACTGGTTGTGTAAAAATTTTACTTAATTTTTTTGAGAGTAAATTTCTTCATCTATATGAGGCATCTTTATTAATTGAGGTTTGTTAGATTTTCTGAAATAATGTGTGAAATTAGCACAATGCTTTTAACATAATAAAAATCTTGAAACCCTATTATTATTATACTACTCTGAGATACAACATTCTCTTACTGTAACTTTAAAAAAGATTTTGTTTCTATTATTGACTTGCAAACAGCCTTGTCAAGGTTATAGATGACCTCTACATTGACAAATCCAATGACCAAGTCTCAATCTTCATCTTAGCTACTCAACAATGTTTAACAGAACAATGTTCAACAAACATGTTCCTTGAAATACTTTATTCTCTTTTTTTCATACACATCTGTTTTTTAATAGCTCTCTAGTTGTTTCTGTTCAGTCTCTTTTTATGGATCTTTTTTCTATGTATACCTATATCTATTACAATATTCTTAGGAACAGTTATCAGAATCTTTCTATGTCATATGTCCAGCTATGGCTTTTCATACTATCTGTACACTATGCTTCTAAATTTTCATCTCTAGCCTAACTACTCCTTTGAATTACATAATAATCTATACAAGTGTCTACATGACTTCTATACTTGGTTATCTAGTAAGTATCTTAAACATAATATGTCCAACACCATACTCTTTATTCCTACCCCCCATCACCACATCTTCCTTCCCATAATTGTGTCCATCTGAGAAAGGTTAAGTATCCACTTGCTTAATATTTAAACCATTAACTAATTTTTTGAATAGATCTTTTTCCCCTTATCATTTTGAGATATCATCAATAAGTAAGAAGTATATATATCAGGGGAATAAACCACAGTTGCTGTATACATTGATTATGAAATGATCTAGCAATACCCTATGAGTATATATATATGAAGTAAATAAAATCACTGTTTTAAAGAGATATTTTCATCCTCATGGTCATAATAGCAATATTTTCAATAGCCCATATATGACAAAAACGTCAGATGTCTATGAGTAGATGAATAGACAAAGAAAATTATGGAATAGCTTTGTAATAGAAAGTTAAGCATATATAAAAAAAAAAATAGAAAGTAATCCTTCCAGGGCTGGGGTTTTGGCTCAGTGGTGGAGCTCTTGAGCCCTTGCCTAGCATGTGCAAGGCGCTGGGTTCAAGCCTCAGCACCATATTAAATAAATAAATAAATAAATAAATATATTTTTTTCTTTTTTAAGAAAGTAATCCTTCCATTTGTAGCAACAGGGATAAAACTGAAGGACATTATGCTAAGTCAAATAAACTAGACACAGAAGAATAAATATTTCATAATCTCATGTACATGAGGAGCCTAAAAAACTCAAACTGACAGTAACGGAGAGTAGAATTGTGGTTAACAGGAATAGCAGGCATGAGAGAAGATATATGGTCAAAGGGGATAAACCTTCAGGCATAAATAAGATGTGTAAGCATTGGAAAACTAACATATAACATGGTAGTTACAATTAATAATAATATATATTTAGAATTTGTTGAGAGGAGTCACTCTTGAGGCCTTCGTATCTCACACCGTATACTTGAACAATAAATACACCAAGAACTTCCAGTTTCATTTAAAATATTTTCCAAGCCTGACCACTTTTCATCATCTCCACCATTATTATAGTAGGCCAAGCTACTGACACTTTTTTATGAACTACTGCAATAATCACATAACTGTTTCTTCCACTTCTTCTTTTGTCCCTTTAACACCATTTACACAACAACAGAATGATCCTTGAAAAATTGTTAAAACATGCTTTTTAAATTCTCTAATAGCTGTCTAATCACTCTAAGTAAAATCGAACTATATAGCATTAATAAAAAGGCCCTATGTGATCTGGCTCTGGACTATGAATTTCAACCATCTACTACCACTTACCTTGTATTCTGTCCATGCTGATCTTCATATAGTACCTTGACAATGTCAAGTTATTTTCCACCTCAGGATTTTAGTATTGCTATTCCTTTTGAATATGCTGCACCATCAAAAAATCCTCATCTCATTCAAATCTGATCTCTGCATAAATGTCATTTTTTGAGGGAAGCATTCTTTTACCACTGTAGGTAAATATACCCAGTTTCACAAACCACATACTCTGCTTTATATTTCTTTCTAGCACTCATCACTGTCAGACATTATATGTTGTATTAGGTTATATTACATTATATTTGTGTCTCAACTTTATTTTTCATTATTTATCTTTATTATTTAATAATAGCATTATTAATCACCATCAAAACATAAGCTACGTCTATTGCAACCTATTTTATTTGCTATTAGTTAAGAGTATAAGTTTTGATAAAATTTTTGCTATCATTTTTTGAAATCAAAGAAATGTTGAAGTTAGCATGCATTCTGAGTCAATGAGAAATGATTTTTCTAAAGTTGTAAACACCTGATAAAAGAGTTCTAATTCTTCCCTGATGGTAAATAAGAAAATCCTCTGAAAAATCTACAAAATAAATGCTTTAAAGAGTTTAGAATCTGATCATTTGTATGTTTTTTTTTCTTTTTAAATAGACTACTTAAAAAACTATCAATATATAATCAGGGAAGCATAGAATCATTTATTTGCATCAAAAATTCTGGATTAAATTTCTTCTGATTTTTGTTAACAATAAAAAATGTTCCGCAGCACAACATCAAAACAGTAGTTTTGTTCCCCAAATTATAAGTACCCATATTTATTAAAACAAATCAGGACAAAAAACTCTTGATAGCTTCCAGCATTTCTGGAAGAAGTTGCTTTAATTTTTGAAGAGTGTTCCTTGTAATCCTTCTTTCTTTCCACATGTACAGTCCCAAATTTTACATGATATATTTAATTTTTAACAAAATTTTTGCATCATCATATACATAAATAAGAAAACACAAACATTGCTATGTATACCTTGAAAATACTGTTTTCCTCTTTAGAATATAGGCCAAATATTTTGTAATAGAGTTATTTGAAAAATGGTAGGAGTCAGACCTAGCCTTATTAATCTTTTTCTTATTACTCCTTTATTACTGGGAAGCCCAAATCAAAGTTAATAATAATTGCTTTACTTGTTTTATTTGTTAATAATTCTTTCATTACAAGGTAACCTTTAATAGTAGGATAATATAAATTATCCTGACAAGAAAAGGAGATTTTTCACATTTTCTCTTAAGTCTGGATTATTTAGGTTACACTTCATTATCAGTAATGCATTTTTATTTCAAGTCTTTAAATTGCAAGCTAGTAAGTACTAGGTCATTACATTTATTTTCTCAGTTTCAACACAGTGTCTTGGCTAAATGTATCACTTTAAATAGTTAAATTGTAGAGCCTATATTATATCAAATTAATATGAAATAAGTTTATAGTTATTCTGTTTTTCTATTCAAGAAAAGACATTGGGGATAATGTACTTTTGGTTTTTAAAAGAGGATTGAAAGTAGACAAACAGGATGATCAAAGCATTATCCATTAAAGTAAGTAGTGCAAGGATTTTCAAGTCTGTGGCTTCCCCATAATTATTATTTCTAATGGAGACACCATCATAAGTGAAACATTTATCAAATAATTTTAAAGTCAAAGGAAGGTCAAAAAAATTTATTAACTGTGCAGAATATTGGTTTATTTTTTGTCCTAGATCACCTTTTTAAACGTACAGTGTTAATTCTTCAAAGATTTTCCCTATGACAATTCTGTTAAAGAAATAAACAGTCCCATCTTTTTTTATTAAATGCCTTAGAAGGATAGGAAAAGAATACTAAGGGAAATAGACTAATTATATTTCACATAAATACAAGGTCATGTAGGAAAATAGGCAATATATTCTTGTACTCCTAAGCTTAGTCAATTCCAATTTGTTTTTTAAAAATGTCTAATACATCTAGATACAGTTATTGTGTTAGCAAAAATTGATAAGGATGGGTCTTACAGTCAGTAATCTTATGAATAGCTAAAAACAACCGAATGAAGAATTCACAGAAGTTTACCATATGGCAAACATTATGAGTGACAAATTTTAAAAACCTCCAGTTCAAGTTTCTTACACAAATTACAGAGCAATAAGCAAGTGTATGGTAAACAGTATTTAATATATCTACATCTGAGGTTTATTTTATTAAATTATCATAATAAATTTATATCCTAAGCACTAGCAATACTTCCTTTCTTTCAACAAAGTAGAGAAAGATTTTTATAAGTGAAGAAACACCCTCAAATAGCCTTAAAATCAGGAATTAGATTATTAAATAATAGTAATAATTCTCAAAATCAAGTATGTTATGATATAAGGAATAAATTACAAAACTCACTGTTTTCAGTTAGTAGATATCTGCCTCTCTGCTCTGGACTAAACTCTTGGTTTAATTGACCAAACTGGTAGATTTGATTTTTATAGCATGGCATTCAGTCACACAAAGGAGTTATATATTCCCCACTTTCAAGATATAAAGATTAATTTCCATTTCCCCCTGCTTATTTCCTCCCAATCATATAATGTTATAATTTTAATGCAAATTCCAGATGCTGTATTTGTTCCTCTTGAGATCCTGAGCATCCATCCCAGGTGCTAGTTTTCCACAATGTTCAAAATTTCCTTACCTTGGGGCATGCCCCCATAAATGTAACCCAGATTTGGAAGAATTTAATGGAATGGAATATCTCAATCATTCCATCAGTAGGAAAGTTATCACCATTCTCCCTATAGCATCCTTGCTGACATTTTGAATTTATAAGTTGGGAATGCCTACACAGAAGTCTATTTTATATTGGAATAGGAGATTAATAGTACATAATGATGATAGTTATGTATCTTTATTTATGTAGAACTATGTAAGAAAAACAACTAGTTGATAAACTTGGGAATTTGGCTTATGTCGTTTTTATTCAAAGTTCCACGTTGTTAGACAATAGCTCCACCTTTCTTAACACCAAGTATCTCATATATTAGAAGAGAGCACATATTTGCACATAGACCCCTTCCTCTGTTAAATAGGATTAAATAAATTTATTTTTCTGATTCAGTATCTGGAAATTTCTGTACTTGTCTTTTTTTACAATTTGTCTGGAACGTCATTTTGGGATAATTACATTTTATTATAAATACAGAGAAGGAAATATTTAGGTATAATGGTCTACATAATAATTTTCAGCTAAAACAACCTTCCACACTTTTCTTGAAGTTCAACAATCAAATAATAATTTGTATCTCTAAGGCAGTTGTATATAATGGGGATTGAATAAGCATTTTATGGAAGTAAAAGTGGATATGGAAATATAACAATCAGAATTAGTTCACTTATTGCCTCATTTGTTTAGAAAACAGAATTATAGAACTTCAGAGATAGGATAAAAGAAGGAAATGATACACATACAGCATTGTATGAAAAAATATATTTCATGCATATTATTGTTGCTACTAAAAATGTAACTAATTAGGAAATAAAATATTATTCAAGAAAAAAATAAAGTTGATTAAGCTTTGAATATATTTATTACCTTTGGATAGACTAATATATTCCTTTTTTGCAAAGGGTACAGCAGATTGAACTCAGGGGCACTCAGCCAATAAGCCATATTCCCAGCCCTATTTTGCAATTTTTTTAATTTAAGAAACAGAATCTCAGTGAGTTGCTTAGTGTCTTGCTTTTGCTGAGGCTGACTTTGAACTTGCTAGCCACCTGCCTCAGCCTTCTGAGCCACGGGGATTACAGGGATGCATCATCTAATCTGGCCTGTATTACTTATTATTGAGAGAAAATGAATAACTTCCTCCCTTTTATTCAAAAAAGAAGAAGAAGATCTCTATAAGTGAAGAAATGTATATTACAGATAGCCTAAAATCATAAATTGGATCATTAAATAATATCAATAATTTATGAAATCAGTTATGTTATGACATAATGAATAAATTAGTCAAGTCAAATTTTACCTTTTTTAGAGTTCTATAATTTTCTTATTAAAAATATCAGTTCTTATACAAATGTATGATATGTCAAGATCATTGTAATGTCATGTGTAACTAATTAAAACAAATAAAAAAAATCAATTCTTAAAGTTGTGAGGATTAAATTGGGTCCAAACTGAACCTCCATGAGCAATTATGCTTTCTCTACTAAATGGATTTTAGATCTGTGGATTAAATACACTTTTTTATTGGGATTAATATTTATTTCCTTAAACTGAAAATTAAAAAATTCTTGAATTAATTGGATCTTTACAAAATGCATTATCATTTTATACAAATTGCAAAACCAAAACTTGCATGAACATTTTGGGCAGCTGCTTAACTCAGAAATAGACATGATGTTCTAGCTTCTTGATAAATATATGATGCTTTTTCTTAGATCATTTAGAGATAGTTGTAAACAATATAAAGTTGTAGTCATTAGTATACTTTTTGTTAAATAGTCATATATTATGGAGTCACCAGGAAAGATAAATTTTGCAGATAGTTTTGGTTGTTAGTGATGCTTATGTTTTCCCTTAGATGTATAAAAAAATTCTAATTCTAAAATCAATTATTGGAAATGGATAAGAAAAATAAATGAAAAATAAAGCCTTGAGTATCAATGAGAAACTTTGTCTAGTTGGAAAAACTCAAGAAACATAAAAAGGGTATTTGTCAGCAATAAGGAAGTATTCTGGGTTAGAGCTCCTAAAACATCCCTTCAGCCTAACTGTGTGTATTTGCTGAATTCAGAAGCCATCTCCCTTGTTTCCACAGATAGTGTGAAAAGAATTGCTATTAAAAGTGGCTTATGGAGCACGGAGAACAAGCAGGCCCAGGACAGCCCCACTAATGCCCATAGAGCCTGCACTAGATCCAAGCTGCATCTTTGAAAACATTACACAACAACAATCCCCAACCCCCAACCCCCACTCAACCTGATACTCCAACACTGAAAGCAGCCACCTCCATCTTGAGACCCCATTGTTGCCATCTTTAGTTGTGGCAACTCCCAGCTTGGAATACCTGCTGGACAGGAGAGGTATTGGAACCCTGCAGGGTCACTATAAGCCTAAAGCATAAAAAATAGTAACAGAGCAAATCCTCAGTGCTAGAAGGAAAGACACATGAATAGCATGAAAAACACGAGGGAAAAAGGTGCCCCCAAATCAAGATACTACATTGTTAGAATCCATGGCTAGCACAGTAGAAGAAATTACAGAGAATGTGTTCAGGATGTACATAATTAAAATATTCTGTAAATTAAAAGATGATATAAGAGAAAAAATGATAGGCAGCAAAAGATCATTTTGATAAAGAGCTACATAAGCAAATGCAAGAAACAAAAGATTACTTCAATAAGGAGATGGAGGTTCTGAAATAAAACCAAACAGAAATCCTTGAAATCAAAGAAACAAGAAACCAAATTAAAAGCTCAATAGAAAATATAACCAACAGATTAGACCACTTGGAAGACAGAATATCAGACAATGAAGACAAAATATATAATCTTAAAAATAATGTAGGTCACACAGTGAATAAGGTAAGAAACAATGAGCAGAACATTTAAGAAATAAGGAATAATATAAAAAAGCCAAATTTAAGAGTTATTGGGATGGAGGAAGGCATAGAATTTCAAACCAAAGGAATGAGCAATCTATTCAATTAAATAATAACAGAAATTTTTCCAAACATGAAAAATGAATTGGAAAACCAAATACAAGAAAATTATAGGATGAGAAATGTACAAAGTCATAATAGATTCACATTAAGGTACATTATAATGAAAAAGCCTAGCATACATAATAAGAACAGAATCTTAAATCCATAAGGGAAAGGAATTAGATTACATATAGGGAGAAGCCAATTAGAATATCTGCAGATTTTCCAACCCAGACCCTGAAAGCTGGAAGATCCCGGAACAATATATACCAAGCACTGAAAGAAAATGGATGTCAACCAAGAATCTTATATTCAGCAAAACTAAGCTGTAGATTTGATGATGAAATAAAAATCTTCTATGATAAATAAAAGCTAAAATAATTTACATCTAGAAATCCTGAACTACCGAATATCCTCAGCAAAATATTCCATGAGGAAGAAATGAAAAACAACAATGAAAATCAGCAAAGGAAGGTATTACACTAAAGGAAAAACTAGTCAAGGAGAAACTAGTCAGTTAAATACCAAAAATAAACAAGAGTGGCTAGAAATAAAAATCATATCTCAATAATAAAACTGAATGTTAATGGCCTAAACTCACCAATCAAAAGACATAGATTGGTAGATTGGATTTAAAAAAATATCCAACAATATGCTGCCTCCAAGAGACTCACCTCAAAAGAAAAGACATCCACAGACTGAAGGTGAAAAACATACCATCCAAATGGATGGCATAAACAAACAGCAGTTTCTATCCTCATATCAGAAAGAGTTAATTAAAAGGGATAAAGAAGAACATTTTATTCTGCTTATAGGAACCACACATCAACAAGACATAACAATTATAAATATATATGCCCCAAACAATGGAGCATCTACATCATCAAACAAACTCTTATCAAGATCAAGAGTCAAATAGACCAAAATACAATAATTTTGGATGACTTTGACACACTTCTTTCACCACTGGATATATCTTCCAAACAAAAGCTGAAAAAAGATTCTATACAACTCAATCATACTATAAATAATTTAGACTTAACAGACGTATATAGAATATTTCATCCTTCAATGAGCTAATAGACTTTTTTTCTCAGCAGCACATGGATCCTGCTCTAAAATATAAAGCAACTCTTAGTAAATATAATAAATAGAGATACCAGCCCTTCATTCTGTCAGATCATAAAGGAATCAAATTAGAAATCAATGATAAAATAAAAAATAAAAGCTACTCCAACACCTGGAGACTAAATAATATGCTACTGAAAGAATAATGGGTTTCAAAAGACATCAAGGGGGAGATTTAAAAAATTCTTAGAGGTGAATGAGAACACTGATACAACATATCAAAATCTCTGGGACACTCTAAAAGCAGAACTAAGAGGAAAGTTCAGTTCATGGAGTGCATTCCTTAAAAGAAGAAAAACTCAACAAATAAATGATCTACCATCACATCTCGAAGCCTGAGAAAAAGAATAATAAATCAACACCAAAAGGAGTAGAAGACAAGAAGTAATTAAAATCAGAGATTAAATCTATAAAATTGAAAAAAAGAAACAATAGAAAAATTGACAAAACAAAAAGTTGGTTCTTTAAAAAAATAAATAAATTTGTAAGCCTTTAACCATGCTAATGAAGAGAAGCAGAGAGAAAACTCAAATTACTACCATTTGTGGTGAAAAAGAAAATATCATGACAGACACTACAGAAATACAGAAGATAATTAGAAATTATTTTTAAAAATTTTACTCCAAAAAAATAGAAAATAAAAAGGCATTGACAAATTTCTATCGTCACATGATTTGCCACACTGAACCAGAATGATATACATGATATAGACAGAACAATTTCAAGAAATGAAAGAGAAGATGCCATCAGAAGCCTACCAACCAAGAAAAGTGCAAGACCACAAGGATACACAACTGAGTTCTTCAATACCTTTAAATCAGTAATACCAATACTCCTCAAATTATTTTATGAAATAGAAAAGAGGCAGCAATACCAAACTCAGACTATGAGGCCAATATCATCCTGTTTCCAAAACCAGGCAAAGACAATCAAAGAAAGATAACTTCAGGCCAATGCCTCTAATGAATATAGATGCAAACATTCTCAATAAAATTCTGGCAAATTGAATACAAAAACATATCAAATAGATAGTGCACCATGATAAACTGGGGTTCATCCCAGGGATGTAAGGTTGGTTCAATGTACAGAAATCAATAAATGTAACTCATTACATCAATAGACTTCAAAATAAGAATCATATGATCATTCTAATATATGCAGAGGTAGAATTTGACAAAATACAGCACCCCTTTATGTTCAAAACATTAGAAAAACTAGGGATAACAGGAACATATATCAACATGGTAATAGTTACTACTCTAAGCCCCAGGCCAACATCATTCTAAATGGAGAAAAAGTGAAAGCATTCCCTCTAAACACTGAAACAAGACAGGGATGCCCTCTTTCACCACTTCTATTTAACATAGTTCTTGAAACACTGGCTAAACCAATTAGACAAAAAAATTAAAGGAATGTGGATAGGAAAAGAACTCAAATTATCACTCTTTGCCCATGATATGATTCTATACCTAGAAGATCTAAAAAATTCCACCAGAAAACTTCTAGAATTAGTGAATGAATTCAGCACAGTAGCAGGATATAAAATCAACACCCATGGGGCTGGGGATGTGGCTCAAGCAGTAGCGCGCTCACCTGGCATGTGTGCGACCCGGGTTCGATCCTCAGCACCATATACCAACAAAGATGTTGTGTCCGCCAAGAACTAAAAAATAAATATTAAAAATTCTCTCTCTCTCTCTCTCTCTCTCTCTCTCTCTCTCTCCTCTCTCTCACTCTCTCTAAAAAAAAAAATCAACACCCATAAATCAAAGGCATTTGTGTACATCAGTGACATATCCTCTGAAAGAGGAGTGAGGAAACTACCCCATTTATAATAGCCTCAATATATATATATATATATATATATATATATATATATATATATATATATATATGAATCAACTTAATGAAAGAAATGAAAGACCTGTACCCTGAAAACAACAGAATGCTAAAGAAAGAAAGAAAGAAGAGCTTAGAAAATGGAAATATCTCTCTTGTTCTTGGATAAGCAGAATTAATATTGTCAAAATGACCATACTACCAAAAGCATTATACAGATTTAATACAATTCCAATCAAAATACCAGTGACATTCCTCATAGAAATAGAAAAAGCAGTCATGAAATACATCTAAATAAATAAGAGATGCAGGTCAGCTAAAGCAATTCTTAGCAAGAATAATGAAGCTGGTGGCCTCACTATGCCAGACTTTAAAGGATCTACAGAGCAATAGTAACAAAAACAGCATGGTATTAGCACTAAAATGGACTTGTAGACCAATGGTACAGAATAGAGGACACAGAGACAAACCCACATAAATACAGTTATATTAGACAAAGGGGCAAAAAAACCTATATTTGAGAAAAGATAGCCTCTCAACAAATGGTGGTGGAAAAATTGAAAATCCATATGCAGCAAAATGAAATTAAACCCCTATCTCTCACCATGCACAAAACGCAACTCAACATGGATCAAGGACCCAGGACTTTAACCAGAGACCCTGCACCTAAGAGGAGAAAAAGTAGGCCCATATTTTATCATGTTGGATTTGGCCCCAACTTCTGTAATAAGACTCATATAGTACAAGAATCAAAATTAAGAATCAATAAATGTGATGGATTCAAACTCACAACCTTCTTCTCAGCAAATGAAACAATCACTGAAGTGAATAGAGAGCCTAAAGAATGGGAGATGTTTTTTTTGTTTGTTTTTTTGTGTTTTTTTTTTTTAACCACAGACACATCAGATATAGAAGTAATCTCTAGGATATATAAAGAACTAAAAAATCTTAACACCAAAAAAACAAATAACCCAGTCAATAAATGGGCTAAGTAACTGAATACACACTTCTCAGAAGAAGATATACAATCATTCAACAAATATATGAAAAATTGTTCAACATTGCTGGCAATTAAAGAAATGCAAATCAAAACTAAGATTTCATCTCACTCCATCCTGAATGGCAGCTGTTGAGAATACAAACAACAACAAGTGTAGGCAAGGATGTGAGGAAAAAGGCACACTCTTAGATTGCTGGTGGAACTGCAAATTGGTGCAGCCAATCTGGAAACAGTATGAAGATTCCTTGGAAAACTGGGAATGGAAATACAATATCACCCAGCTATCCCACTCTCCAGTCTATACCCAAAGGACTTTAAAAGAGCACATTACAGGGACACAGCCACATAAATGTTTATGGCAGCACAATTCACAATAGCTAATTTGTGGATCCTTCAGTTGTTGAATGGATAAAGAAAATGCAGTTTATATACACAATGCAATATTACTCAGCTTTAAAAGAGAAAAAAATCTTGGAATTTGCAGGTAAATGGATGGAGGTGGAGAAGATAATGCTAAGTGAATAAGCCAATCCCCCAAAATAAACACTAAATGTTTTCCCTGATATAAGTATGCTGATTCATAATTGGGATAGTGGGGGTAGCATGGGAGGAATAGAAGAACTTTATATAGGGCAAAGGGGAGGGATGGGAAGGGGAGGTATGGGGTTAGGAAAGATGGTGGAATGAGATGGACACATGTATAAAAACACAAATAGTGTGAATCTATTCTGTTCAACCAGAGACATGAAAAACTGTGCTCTATTTGTGTAATATGAATTGAATTGCATTATGTTATCATATATAACTAATTAGAATAAATAAAATAAATTAAATTAAAAAATGAATTATCACTTAAGTGTGAAATGGATGAGTGCATTTTGGTTTCTGCTAGAAAAGAGCAATTTTTCATGGTCCAAACAGAAGTCTATGAAATCAGGGAAAACAGATTTTATCCATGAACTCTAGTATATTCACACTTTCCTGCTCTAGTTTTCACTGAATTCACCTTCACATCTTGAATACCATCTGGTTCATACATGATACTTGAAAATATTTATTAGATAACTTTAATATTTTTTATCCATTTGATTTTTCTTTTCTACCATTCTCCCTTCATTATTGAACTGTAATTTATATATTACATATTAAAGTGCAATATTCTGCTTTATGTATTCTTTTTTCCTTATAACTTCTATTTTCACTTTTCCTCCCCATTTCTCTCTTTATAACTAATTGGACATAATTTATATTTGCTATAGTGATTCAGAACATTAGGCTCTATAAATGTAATATTTGGTTTGAATCCCAGCTACACAACCATTAGTTGTATAACTGGGAAACTTAATCAATCCCTGTTTACCTTTTTTCCTCACTTGTAGTATTAATACAATAATAGCCCCTTCCCAATAGAGTCATTATGGGGAATCAGTTATCTCTCTATCTATCTATCCTTCTATATATCTTACTGAGAATAATGCCTGAAACACATTAGGGACTATTTAAGTGTTAGTAATAATAATAGTTACTATTATTATGTCCATTGCTATGACTCAGTTGATCTTTGCTGATTACTTTAAATATAATCAATTTTAAATATAATAATATATTTTAAATATAATTTACTTTAATTATAATCTGCATTTTTAGAATTATAACACAAATTTTCCTGTTATAGAATTTATATAATTATTTTGTTTGGATTTGCTGGTAACCTCTGACATGTTCCAATCCTTATGTGAATAGTTAAGCATTTTATAAGTCATCATGTAGTCATGGAGCTTTGGTCAGATGCTGCCAAAGCATCTGTAAGTCAAATTAGTCAACTTATTTTGCAAGTATTTAAGTAACAAGGATCAGGTATCAGTAAAAGTTGTTAAGCAGAGTTGCCAACTGGAATCCACTTAAGGAGATTTTAAAAATTTCATGTCCCAGGGCTTAATATTCAGAAATTTTAATGGGAGTTTTCCTTGTTTTATTTTATCTTTGGCATAGTTGTCTTAGAGTTCTCTCCATTTGGAATATTTTTCTATATGGAAAATGATACTTGGGATCTCATTTTATCTGTTCTCCATATGCTGAAGCAGTTTTCCAATGGAAAGCAATTTAGTCTCTCCTTAATATTATTTTGAAATAAGCTTTATTTTTCATTTGGTATTATTATTTATACATGATAGTAGAATATATTTTGACACATTACACATATTTATATATAGAAATATAGAAAATGTGATTACACACACATACACACACACACAATGGTATATTACTTAGCCATAAAGAATATGGCTGAGTAATATACCAATGCATTTCTATATCCATTCATCTATTGAAGGGCACATTTTCTATATCCATTCATCTATTGAAGGGCACCTAGAATGTTTCCATAGCTTAGCTATTGTGAATTGAGATTCTATGAACTTTGATGTAGCTGTGCCACTATAGTATGATGATTTTAATTTCTTTGGGTGTATATTGAGGAGTGGGATAGCTGGGTTAAATGGTGGTTTCATTTCATGTTTCCTGAGGAATCTCAATATTGCTTCTCAGAGTGGTTACACCAATTTGCAGTCCCACCAGCAATGTATGAGTGTACCTTTACCCCCACATCCTCACCAGCATTTATTGTTACTTGTATTCTTGAGAATTGCCATTCTGAATGGAGTGACATGAAATCTTAGTGCAGTTTTGATTTGCATTTCTCTAACCAGAGATATTGAGCATTTTTTCATATATTTGTTGATCAATTGTGTTTCTTCCTCTATGAAGTGCTTGTTCTGTTCCTTTGCTCATTTATTAATTTTTTTATTTGGGTGTTATTTTTGTGTGTGTGTTATGGTTTTGAATTCTTTATATATCCTGGAAATTAATACTCTATCTTAAGTGTATATGGCAAAGATTTTCTCCCCTTCTGAAGGCCCTCTCTTCATGCTATTGTTTTGTTTGCTGAGCAGAAGCTTTTTAGTTTGATTCCATTCCATTTCCTAATTTTTTAAATTTTACTTCTTGTGCTTTAAGTGTCTTGTTAAGAAAGTCAGTTTCTAAGCCAACTTGATATAGATTTGGTCCTGCTTTTTCTTCTATTGGGCACAGGGTCTTTGATCTAATGCCTTAGTCCTTGATCCAGTTTGAGTTGAGTTTTGTGCAGGATGAAAGAGATGGATTTCCAGTTTTCTTAGCACCATTTGTTGAAGAGGCTATCTTTTCTCCAATGTATGTTTCTAGGACCTTTGTCTAGTATGGGATAACTGTATATTTTTAGAGCAGTTATCCCTTTACTGTAAAATTGTGAAGCAAGTAATTAGTTTCCATGCATATAAATCTTCTTCTACTGTAGAAATTCCCCACCAGAGTGTTACATTTGTTACAATATATGAACATACAATGGAACACCATTATCATACCACATCCATCATTTACATTATGATTACATACTTCTTGTATATGTGCATTCATTCCATGAATTTTAACAGATATATAATGTTATTTACCCATTATTATACTATCACACAGAATGCTTTCACTGACTTAAAATTTCTTTTATTCCCCAAAATATTTATTCCCTTCTTCCCTTTACCTCTAACAACCACTGGTGTGTGCATTATGTGTGTGTGTATGTGTGTGTGTGTGTGAGTTGGGGGTCAAACAACCAGTGAAAATCTTAAAATCTGGGCTTAGAATTGTTCCTTGAGAATACCCCCAAAGAAAAATATCACTTGACCTTGGACTGCCTAACTTTTTTTGTTTGAACCTAACCCAAACACTTAGTGTAATTAACGTTCAAAAGGCCTAGTTGGTCTGAATTTATTAGTCATTGTCATCATAGCTGGGATCCAGCACTGCCCTGATATTACAAAGTTGTTTCTGGTTGCTGCTAATTTGGCATCTTTCTCCCTTATATGGATAATTGGCAGGCAATTATTCCTCCAGTTAAATTGAGGAATTAAAAGGTGCATAAATGGGAAACCATACCTGGCTTATGCCCTACCCATATGTTTGGCCTTATCTGTGGAAATAGTTTTATTTCCCCTCCCATACCAGGGGTTAAATGATTTTTTTAATCTCTGTTTTTCTTATTTTTATATTTGGTTTTAGTATTCATCAACTTCCTTCTCACTTTTGTGATATATACATTGCCTGGGTTTTGGAGAGTGAGTTATTAGCTTCTGTTAGTTCACTAACTTTCCAGAAACATGATTGTTCCAATCTATTTTTATTTGTTTGTGAAGGCATCCAATTCTTCAACCTGCTTTTATTTTATTTTTTATTTCTTACATACATGACAATAGTGGAATGCATTACAATTATAATTATCCATCCACAGAAAAATTTTTGTAACTCTGTATATAAAGTATGTTCATGCCAAATTATGCCACTATACATGAACTTTCTTATTATTATTTTGCATTACAATTCTTAATACACCTTTATACCACATATCTCTGTTTTTATATAAGGTATGTTGACACCAAATTCACATCTTCATACATGTATTTTGTATAATGATGAGGGTCTCCTTACACCATCCATCCTATTCCCCTTCTCCCTCCCTTTCTCTCACACTCCTATTCCCTATCTAGAAGTAATCTTCCTCCCATGCTCTCCCTCCCTACCTCATTTTAAGTCACCCTCTTATATCAGAGAAGATATTCCACATTTGTTTTTGGGAGGATTGGCTAACTTCACTTAGCATCATCTGCTTTAATGCCATCCATTTCCCTGCAAATGCCATGATCTTATTCTTTTTTAGTGCTGAATAATATTCCATTGTATTAAAAGCCACATTATTTTATCCATTCATTCACTGAAGGACACTAGGTTGGCTCCACAGTTTAGCTATTGTGAATTGTGCTGCTATAAACATTGATATGGCTGTGTCCCTGTAGTATGCTCTTTTTAGGTCATTTGGGTACAGTCCTAGAAGAGGAATATCTGGGTCAAATTATGGTTCCATTCCCAGCTTTCCAAGGAATCTCCATACTGCTTTCCAAATTGGCTGCACCAATTTTCTGTCCCACCAGAAGTGTATGAGTGTACCTTTTTCCCCCCATTCTCACCAGCACTTGTAGTTTGTCTTCATAATGGCTGCCATTCTTACTGGAGTGAGATGGTATCTTAGAGTAGTTTAAATTTCTATCTCTCTGATTGCTAGAGATTATGAGGTTTTTTGTATATTTGTTGATTGATTGTATATCCTCTTCTGAGAAGTGTCTCCTCAGGTCCTTGGCAATAGTAACAAAAACAGCATGGTACTGTGTTGAGAGCCACAGCCAAAGGGGCCCCAGCAAACTTCCAGCTGCTGGCTAATGATTGGCTCACAGTGGCCCCAGCAACATCTAGCTGATTGGCTCCTCTGCGGTGATGTTCATTGGGCTGTTTCCCTGCCCTTCAGACTGCCAGCTGATGATTGGCTCACAGTGGCCCCAGCAACGTCAAGCTGATTGGCTCCTCCGCGGAGCTGCTCATTGGGGCACTTCTTTGGCTCCGCCCACGCAACCCAGCCAATAGGCCTCAAGAACAGGAGGATTGTGGGAGGTGGAGAGGCTGGTGTGGGGGAGAGAGGATTGTGGAAAGCCAGTGGTGGCAGTTGGGCTCTGAGGGTTTTTTTCTGAGGAGCTGTTTTGTTTGGCGTTTGTAGTTCTAAAAATAAAGTTAGTTTCTTTTGACAAGTGGCTCCTGAATTGTGCCCAGCCAGACTGTGGCAGTACTGGCTCCAAAACAAGTTGGCAGACCAATGGTACAGAATAGAGAACACAGAGACTAACCCACAAAATTACAACTACCTTATATTAGACAAAGGTGCAAAAAGCATGCACTGGAGAAAGGATAGCATCTTCAACAAATAGTGCTAGGAAAACTAGAAATTTATATGCAACAAAATGAAATTGAATCCCTGTGTCTCACCATGCACAAAAGTTAACTCAAAATGGATCAAGGATCTAGGAATTAGACCAGAGACTCTGTGTCTAATAGAAGAAAAAGTAGGCCCTAATCTCCATCACGTGGGGCTAGGCCCCAATTTCCTTAATAAGATGCCTATAGCACAAGAATTAAAACCAAGAGTCAACAAATGGGATGGATTCAAACTAAAAAGTTTTTTTTTTTAATCAGCAAAATAAATAATATGTGAGGTGAATAGGGAGCCTACATCCTGGGAACAAATCTTTACCCCTCACACATTAGATAGAGCTCTAATCTCTAGGGTATACAAAGAACTCAACAATATAAGCACCAAAAAACACCAAATATTTCAAAATGCCTTTAATTGCTACAGAGAAAAATTCAGATAATTTATACCTTAAAAAAATCTAGATGAATGAAAAATAAATAAAACAGCAACTCATCTGCTTTAAGTTATAATATAAGTGTGGTAATCATCAAATCAATTCAAAAGGAAAATGCTGTGAAAATGAATACTCATAAATTGAAATAAATAAAGGGTTCACTTTATTCAACATGCCTTTCACTCCAAAGCACAGCATAGGAAAAAAATCTAAGCAGCTTACACAGTTCCAGTTTTAAATTCTTAATATCCATGAAAGAAGGCAAGGAAATTCACATTTGCCTTTCTCTTTTACATACTCATTTAACAATGTAACCTTATTATTTTCATGAAAGTATATGTATATGCATTTCAAAGTTTCTTTTGTTAACCTAGAAAATAGTATTATTCTATGTTTTTCATGTCTGCAATTCATTTTTTGTTATTTGTGTCTCAGTCAATGCAATGTATACTAAAATATCATATACTTTCTATTTCTCTCTTTCTCACAAACACATACATGCACACAAGTATTCATTTTTAAGTGTGACAAATTAAAAATAAAATATTTAGGACAGTTGAAAGCTAGATATCTTCAAATATACTGAATAAATCAAAAGTCTCTTCAGTTTTTATGTTTAAATGTATGTGCAATCCATATAACTTTTTATTCATATATGGTTGATAAAAGTTTTATGGTAAGAAAGTTGTATTTCATTTGGGAAGAAAGCATAATCATTCCTATTTAATTCTACATAGCATTGAAAAATTGAGTAATAATAAAAAGTTACCCTGGGAATCACAATATTGACTTAAATCAGTCACATCATATTATTCTTTAGTGATTACAAGAGTTAAAATTCTGGAACCAATAGTAATATAAATCTCTTTGTCCAGAGATTTATGATAATTTGCTGAAAACTGTGAACTTGAAGCTAAAATATAGAAGGTAAAATTCTATCATAGATATTCTTTCAGCAGAATTTTCAAAAAAATATTTTAGAGCTACAAGATTACAATGGTATTCATTTAAAGTGAATTAACAATAGCTTTCATTGGCTTATTATATAGAAGTATTATTATTTCTATAATAATTCAGAATTTGCTTTGTTGCTATTCTGTGCTGACTTGTTTCTGATGTTGTTGATACTGAATTGAGGATTTACTGAAAGAATTAAAGGTTGTTTCATATGGATATTTGACAAGAATAGAATATAGGTAATATTTTATGGGGGGACTATTCATTTTTAATTTTGGGTACTTCTTTAATAACCATTTCCTTTTAAAATTAAGCATCAATGAATCTAGTCATGAGGTGATGAAAAATGGCTTATTCTAAACCAAAGAACATTATGTAAAACAACTGGCATACATATTTCCAACTTAAAGACCAAAAATAAGGGGCAGGAAAACTATCCTGACTATAAAGAGACATGATAACTAAGTGCAATGTGTAATTTTTATTGGGTAGTGGATTAAAAACATAAAAGACATTACCTGGACCTTGGGATATGTTTGAATTTAGCTTGTGTATTAGATAATAGTATATGCGATATCAAAGTAAAATTTCTTCAGTATGATAATCACAGTGTGCTTATGTAGGACAATATATTTGATTTAGGAGACAACGTCGACACTTGTTTAGATTTAAAGTGTTACAAAATATGCAACTTACTG
This sequence comes from Urocitellus parryii, assembly GCF_045843805.1. Taxonomy (NCBI): domain Eukaryota; kingdom Metazoa; phylum Chordata; class Mammalia; order Rodentia; family Sciuridae; genus Urocitellus; species Urocitellus parryii. The sequence continues at coordinate 51,639,522 of NC_135547.1, read as the reverse complement.
TCATATGGTTCAGTAAAAATGCACCTGTATCAAGAAAGAAGGAAAGAGCCCAGAGTGGTGTGCAATCCCTGCAATCCCAGTGACTTGGGAGGCTGAGTCAGGGGGATTGTGAGTTTAAAACCAGCCTCGGCACTTTAGTGAGGCCCCAAGCAACTTAGCACCACCCTGTCTCAAAATAAATAAATAAATAAATAAATGGCTGGGGATGTGGTTAAGTGATTAAGTGTCCCTGCTTCAATCCTTGGTACTAAAAGAGAAATAAAGACAGAAAGAGATGAAGTATATGTGGTAGCAGTCTTCCTCAAATTATTTTGTAAAATTTAAATGGAGAAAACATCCACATATATATTCTATGATGTTAATATAACTCTCATGCCAATACCAGACAAAGACATATCTAGAAAAGAAAAGTATAGACAAATATTGCTGGTGAACATAGATGGAAAAAATTCTCAATAAAATATTATCAAACCACATTTAAAAACATATTAAGAATATAATACACCTGATCAAGTGGGTTTCATTCCAGTGATGCAAGGTTGGTTCATATGCAAATTGATAAATGTAATTCATCATTTAAATAGAATTAAGGACAAGAATCTTATGATCATCTTAATAGATGGAGAAACAGGCCTTTGAAAGAATCCAGAAAACATTCATGCTAAAAATACTGTAGGAACTAGGAATTGAAGGAACTTGCCTCATTAATATAAAGGCAATATATTGCCGCAGTCCGGCTGGGCAAAATAACCGAGAGGTGACAAGCAACTTGAAGGTTGAAGCGGGAACTGCTTTATTGTGGGACAGCAGAGGTATATATATCTAACAGATTCCATACATCTTGACTCAATCAGCATCATCCAATCATAGCATTGCTCCCTTATAGATACAGCAATCACCCAATAAGGAGTCCCCACCATCTTGATGGCTCGGTGGTGTTGCCTCACAAACCACTCCTCCTGGCAAACTGCCAGGCGCCATCTTGACTTGATTGCGGCTTCCAACAATATATGACAAACCCAAAGTCAACATCAACTAAGTTAGAAAAAAATGAAAAGATATTCCTCAAAAATCAGGGACAAGACAAAGATATCCACTCTCACCACATCCTTCATTATAGTTAATAAAACTCAAGAGAGATAAAGTAGAAGAAGGAAATTAAAAGGGTAATCATTGCTAACAAGTCAAACTATCACTTTTTTTTGACGACATGACCCTATATCTAGAAGACCCCAAAATTGCACCAGGCGATTTATAAAGCTTATTAATGAAACAAAGAAACAGGATACAATATTAGAACTCATACATCTTTTCTATACTCCAACAGCAATTTAGTTGAGAAACAAATCCAGAAAACCATTTATTTTACAATAACCTCAAAAAGATCTGGGAATTAATCTAACTAAGTAAATAAAATAACTCTACAATGAAAACTATACAACATTAAAGAAAGAAATTGAAGAACACAATTTCTTGGAGAAGTGGAATTAATATTATCAAAATGGCTGTCCTGTCAAAAGCAACATACACATTTAATGCAATCTCCATTAAAATACCACTGACATTTTTCACAGAACTAAAAAAAAAAATGAGTCCTTAAATTTATTTGGAAGAATAAGAAATCTAGAATAGTCTAAACAATTCTGAACAAAAAAAGTGATGCAGGAGGCATCACATTACCTTATCGCAAATTCTGCTATTATACCACAGAACTATAATAATGAAATCAGCATGGTGCTGTCATAAAAATACACATGAAGATCAATGGAATAGAACAGAAGGTACTGACACAAACCCAAATACTTCAAGCCAAATAATACTTCATAAATGTGCCAAAATGTATGTTGGAGACAAGACAACATTTTTAACAAATGGGGCTGGAAAAACTGTATATTCATATGCAGAAAAGTGAATTTAGATCCCTATTTTCTTTCTGAAAAAAAGGCAAATAAAATGAATCAAAGACTTAGGAATCATACTAGAAACCAGGCAACTTTTAGAAGTAAATATAGGGTCAACATGTCATTATATAGGTGCAGGCACTGACTTCCTCAACAAGACAGCTAAAGCTCAAGAAAAAAAAAAAAAACAAGATCAATAACTGGGATGCCATCAAATAAAAAAGTTTCTTCACAGCAAAGGAAATTTTAGGTGAATGAAGAGAGAGCATGCATAATGGCAAAAAGTCTGCCAGCCACTCCTATGATAGGAATAAATATCCAGACTGCATGAAGAACTGAAATGAATCAAAAACTCAATGACATAAAAACAAATAACCCAATTAATAAATGGTCCAAAAATTAAACAGAAATTTCTCAAAAAAAGAAATATTTTTTAAACATTCAACATGCAAATCAAACTACACTAAGATTTTATCTCACCCCAGTCAGAATGGCAATTATTAAGAACATGAACAGTAATAAGTGCTGGCAAGAATATGGAAGAAAATGGAAATCTGTGAATGGAAAAGGTATGTTCATATCTTGCTTGTGGGACTTCAAATTAGTATGAGCCATATGAAGAGCAGTATGGAGATGCCTGAAAAATCTAGGAATAGAATTACCATATAACTCAACTATTCCACTCCTTGGTATTTATCCAAAACAAATAAATTTAGCATACTATAAAAACACACTTATTACAATGTTTATAGCAGCACAATTTATAATAGTCAGATTTTGAAATCAACCCAGAAGTTCATAAATAGATTAATGGATCAAGAAAATGTGGTATCAGGCTGTGGTTGTGGCAGTTGCTTAGCACATGTGAGACACTGGGTTCAATCCTTGGCACCACATAAAATGAATACACAAAATAAAGATATTGTGTGCACATATAACTAAAAAATATTTTAAAAAAAGAAAATGTGGTATATATACACAATATTATATATGAAAATGAAGAAAACCATGCTAAGTGAAATAAGTCAAACTGAGAAAATCAATTGTCCAATATTTTTCTCTCATATGTGGAATCTAGAGCCAAATAATGGAAAGAAGGTGGCAGGGGAGTATATAAGATACAAAGATAAAGTAGTTCAGTAGAGAAGAAGGAAGAGAATGAAAAGGAGAGAGAAAAGAAAATAAAGAGATAAATATATGGAATGAATTTAACAGTAGCTTATTATATACATGTGTAAATATACCAAAATAATTTCACCTCTGTGTGTGTGTGTGTGTGTGTGTGTGTATAAAATACCAATCAAAATACATAAATGAAGGGCTAAGGTTTTGAAGCTCAGTGGCAAAGTGCTTGCCTTGCACATGTGAGGCACTGAGTTCAATCCTCAGCACCATATAAAAGTGAATAAATGAAATAGAGATATTGCATCCAGATATAACTAAAAATATTTTAAATACATAAATGTATAAATAAAGAAAAAAATAAGTGAAAGGATCAATACAGGATAGGAGAAAGAAAAGAGGGAGGATAGAGAAAAGGGAAATGAAGGGCGAGGAAAATGGGGATCAAAATCAAATTCCTTGCATGTATTTTTTTGTCAAAATGAACCCAAATGCTATGTGTAATTATAATTATAAAATTAAAAAGTATATGGGTGGCATATAGAAGTCACAGTATTTACATTAATAGTAGGTAAATATTAATTGTACTAGTTTTTCAACTCGCACACAACTTTATATAGGTTTTAAATAACTATTTGGAAAAACATGAATAGACCCATAGGTGATAAATGGTATATCCAGTTTTTGCAGGTATTACAATAAAATTTTGATAAGTAAATGTGTATGTGTATATATATATATATATATATATATATATATATATATATATTTGTATTATACCTTCTATGTATCACTCTGTAGTTAAATTATGTCAATACTAATAAGAAACTCTGATGGGCCAAGGACATGAACAGACACTTCTAAGAAGAGGATATTCAATCAATCAACAAATATATGAAAAAAAGTTCATCATCTCTAACAATTAGAGAAATGCAAATCAAAACTACTCTAAGATACCATCACACTCCAGTCAGAATTGCAGCTATTATGAAGACAAACAACAATACGTGTTGCCGAGGATGTGAGGGAAAAAGCACGTTCATACACTGCTGGTGGGACTGCAAATTGGTGCCGCCAATATGGAAAGCAGTATGGAGATTTCTTGGAAAACTGGGAATGGAACCACCATTTGACCCAGCTATTCCTCTCCTCTATCTATACCCAAAGGACTTAGAAACAGCATAGTACAGGGACACAGCCACATCAATGTTTATAGCAGCACAATTCACAGCAGCTAAACTGTGGAGCCAACCTAGATGCCCTTCAGTAGATGAATTGATTTTAAAAATGTGGCATATATATACAATGGAATATTTCTCAGCAATAAAAAACAATAAAATCATAGCATATTCAGGTAAATGGATGCACTTAGAGAAGATAATGATAAGTGAAGTTAGCCAATCCCCCCCAAAAAAAATGGCAAATATTTTCTCTGATATAAGGTGACTGACTCATAGTGGGGTAGGGAGAGGGAGCATGGGAGGGATAGATGAATTCTAGATAGGTAAGAGGGGAGGGAGGGGAAGGGAGGGGGCAGGGGGTTAGCAATGATGATAGAATGTGATGGACATCATTATCCAAAGTACATGTATGAAGACATAAATTGGTATCAACATACTTTATATACAAACAGAGATATGAAAAATTGTGTTCAATATGTTTAATAAGAATTGTGATGCATTCCACTGTCTTGTATTTGAAAAATAAAAGCAATTAAAAAAAACCTCTTCCCTCAAGGATTCTAGGTGCCCTTCAGCATAGGAATGGATAAAGAATATATTCAACTTGTACATAATAGAATTCTATGTAGCCATAATAAAAAATGAAATCCTGTCTTTTGAGACAACATGGATATAACTGATGATAATTATGTGTTGAGAGCCACAGCCAAAGGGGCCCCAGCAAACTTCCAGCTGCCAGCAAACTTCCAGCTGCCGGCTGATGATTGGCTCACAGTGGCCCCAGCAACATCTAGCTGATTGGCTCCTCTGCGGTGATGTTCATTGGGCTGTTTCCCTGCCCTTCAAGCTGCCAGCTGATGATTGGCTCACAGTGGCCCCAGCAACATCTAGCTGATTGGTTCCTCTGCAGTCATGTTCATTGGGCTGTTTCCCTGCCCTTCAGACTGCCAGCTGATGATTGGCTCACAGTGGCCCCAGCAACATCTAGCTGATTGGCTCCTCTGCGGTCATGTTCATTGGGCTGTTTCCCTGCCCTTCAGACTACGGAACTGCTCATTGGGGGACTTCTTTGGCTCCGCCCATGCAACCTAGCCAATCGGCCTCAAGAGCAGGAGGATTGTGGGAGGTGGTGGTTGGTGTGTGGGAGAGGCGTGTGGAAGCCGGTGGTGGCAGTTGGGCTCTGAGGGTTTTTCCTGAGGAGCTGTTTTGTTTGGCGTTTGTAGTTTTAAAAATAAAGTTTGTTTCTTTTGACAAGTGGCTCCTGAATTGTGCCCAGCCAGACTGCGGCATTTGGTGGCTCGCACGGGGAGCGACTGAGGGTAAGTAAACTGCTCGCCCCTGAGGGCAGGGCGAGAGGATGGGTAGCCATTCTAAGTTTACTCTTTTGTTTTGCTTCATTTTTGTTTTAAGTTGCCTGTCCCTGGAGATGAGTGAGACGGAAGAAAAACCGCTCACATCTGAGGAAAAACTATTTGCGTCTGAGGAACAGATAAGGAGAAAGGAGGGATGGACATTTCAGTCCCTGGAGATGAGTGAGACGGAAGAAAAACCGCTCACATTTGAGGAAAAACTATTTACGTCTGAGGAACAGATAGGGAGAAAGGACGGATGCACATGTCAGGAGGATAGAAAGGCTATAATGAAATTTTGTTGTTCCATTTTTATTGGATTCTGTCTTGGTTTGGTTTGGTGTTATCTTGCTGGGTTGTATTATAGTAGAAATACGGGATCAGCAATTAGTAAAAAACAAACCCAAAGAGTGTTAAGTAAATTGTTAGACGAAGGAGGCATCTCAGTAAAATCAATAATACTCAGGGCATACGTTGATACAATACAAAAATATAGCCCATGGCTTTTTAAGGAGGAGTTGTTAGATATATCACAATGGAACCATCATGGTGAAGATTTAAAAAGAATAGAAAAGTACAACCCAGGGACTCTGCCAGTTGGCACATTGACATTGTGGGCGAACGTATCTGGTTTGCTTAGTCCAAAGCCTTCAGTTCAGACAAAGGTAGAGGAAGGAAGTTTAGAGCAGCAAAAGCCATCAGGGGAAAAGTTACAACAGGAGACTGTTAATAACATCTTTCTATTAGAGAGTGAAAGTCTCCAACCAACAGCACCACCTCCATATGCTAGGAGGCTCCCAACCCCCGCAGTTGATAGTTGGGATCCTGAGACAGGATCTCAAGTATGCCCTGTATTTGAGGTAGGAGGGCAGCGAATTCACCAGGGTTTATTTTACAAAACAGTGAATGAGCTAAAAGAGGCTGTAACAACCTATGGTCCTCAAGCACCCTTCACTGTAAGCTTGATCGAATCCATTACCAACTTAAACATGACGCCAGCAGATTGGGCTAATATGTGTAAAGCTGTGCTAACTGGAGGACAATACCTGTTATGGAAGGTTGCTAATGAGGAATTTTGCAAGGAGACGGCTATGGGAAATGCAGCAGCTGGTTATCCTCAGAGAAATCTAGATATGTTGTTAGGAAAGGGACCTTATGAGGATCGGCAGCAACAACTTGCATATGATCCTGGTGTATACGCACAAATTGCTGTAGATGCACTTAAGGCATGGAAGACTTTACAAGGACATGGAGGTTTACAAGGTCAATTATCTAAGATAATACAAGGAGCTAATGAACCTTATGCTGAATTTGTAGATAGGCTTATTCAAACAGCTACCAGAGTTTTTGGGAATACAGAACAAGCAATGTCATTAATAAAACAACTGGCTTATGACCAAGCGAATCGTTGGTGCAGAGATATCATTAGACCATGGAAACAGGAAGATTTAAACAAATATATTAAATTGTGTAGAGACATTAATGAACAAGAGCAAGTCATGGCAGCTGCAGTAAAACAGGCTTTAGATGCCAGAGACATTAATGAACAAGGGCAAATTGTGGCAGCTGCAGTAAAACAGGATTTAGATGCCAGAGACATTAATGAACAAGGGCAAATTGTGGCAGCTGCAGTAAAACAGGATTTAGATGCCAGAGACATTAATGAACAAGGGCAAATTGTGGCAGCTGCAGTAAAACAGGCTTTAGATGCCGGGCCAAGAACATGCTACAATTGTCAACAAGCAGGACATTTTAAAAGGAATTGCCCCATAGGAGGAGGGTTTAACAATACTAGGTATCAAAGGAATAGAATACTGGGTATTTGCCCACGATGCCGTAGAGGGAGACATTGGGCTAATGAATGCCGTTCTCAAACCACCATAGAGGGTACTCCATTATCAAAAAACGAGCAAGGACAAGGTTTTTATCCACAATATCGTGGACAAAGGCATCGGGCTCCGTTGCCAAAAAACGGACAGGGGGCCCCAATGCTCCTGGGCTCCAAACCACCAATATACGGAGCTCTGGAGGAACCCAGCAACCCCAGCAACCCCATCAGGGTTGTGCCCAGGGCATCAGATCCCTCGTCAGACAGACTAGAGGGAGCGCAGGGTTGGACATCTGCGCCTCCGCCAAATCAATACTAACTCCAGAGATGGGAGTTCAAATCATTCCCACAGGGGTGAAAGGACCTCTTCCCAAAGGAACAGTAGACTTATTATTGGGACGCAGCTCTTCTACTCTAAAAGGACTTTTGATAAGTCCTGGGGTAATTGATCCTGATTATGAAGGTGAAATAAAAATTATAGCCAGTTCTCCAAAAGGTATATCAGTAATTTCACCAGGAGATAGAATAGCACAGTTACTAATAATACCATGCCTACATGATAAATTTTCCAGTCATGCTGTAGAAAGAGGTTCCAAGGGATTAGGCTCCACAGGTGTAGATTGGGCTATGCTTTCTTTAAATTTAGATTCTCGCCCCATGCTAAAACTAAATATTCAAGGACATGAATTTAATGGGTTACTGGATACAGGTGCAGACCTTAGCATTATCTCTCGTCAAGAATGGCCAAAACATTGGCCATTACAACAAGCCACTCAAACGCTTCGAGGCCTAGGAGTGACGAATAATCCCGATAAAAGTGCAATGGTATTAGATTGGAAGGATCCTGAAGGATGTGAAGGAACTATACAGCCATATGTATTGGATCATCTTCCTGTAAATTTATGGGGACGAGATGTCTTAGATCAATTAGGTTTAACATTAACAAAAAATATCAATCAAAATGCACCCACTATTATGGCTAGACAAGGTTTTAGGAAAGGAAAAAGATTAGAAAAACAAGAACAAGGTATAGCAGCACCAATACAAATAAATCAAGGAACAGACAGACATGGGTTGGATTTTCACAAAGGGCCACTGAGACAATAAAAATTACCTGGAAATCAGAAAGACCAGTATGGGTTCCTCAGTGGCCCTTGACTAAAGAAAAGATACAAGTAGCCCATGATCTGGTCAAACAACAATTAGTGGAAGGACATATACAACCTTCTGTATCTCCCCATAATACTCCCATTTTTGTCATCAAAAAGAAATCTGGTAAATGGAGATTATTGCAAGATTTAAGAGCCATTAATAATGAAATGGTCATTATGGGACCTGCTCAATCGGGGATTCCTCAGTTGTCTGCTTTGCCAAAAACTTGGTATGTCTTAGTTATAGATATTAAAGATTGTTTTTTTTCAATTCCAATTCATCCTGAGGATAGTCCACGTTTTGCATTTACTATCCCTGCACTAAATCATGAAGGTCCTGATCAGAGATATGAATGGAAAGTACTCCCTCAAGGGATGGCTAACAGCCCAACTATGTGTCAAATTTATGTTAGCAAAGTAATCCAGCCACTTAGAAATCAAAATCCTGAGCTACAAATATTTCAGTATATGGATGACATATTATTAGCACACAAAGCTAAAAACACATTGCTAGAATGTTATGCCACACTTACAAACTTATTAAAAAATTATAATCTAGAGATAGCAATAGATAAAGTACAATTAAATTTTCCAATTAATTATTTGGGAGTTCTATTATCCTCAACCATGGTCCGTCCACCAAAAATTCAAATACGAGTAGATCAACTCAAATCACTTAACGACTTTCAAAAGTTATTAGGAGACATAAATTGGATAAGGCCTTATCTAGGTATTCCAACAGGAGAATTGGGACCTTTATTTGATATCCTAAAAGGTCCATCAGATCCAAATTCACCCCGAATGTTGACGCCTGAAGCAAGAAAGGCATTAAAAATCATTGAAACATATATGGAAAATATGCATTTGGATAGAATTGATATAAGTTTGCCTTTATTATTTATTGTACTATCAACAAAAAATATTCCTACAGGAGTATTTTGGCAAGAAGGTCCATTATTATGGATACATTTATCTTATTCTCCTAACACTATTCTTACTAGGTATCCTGAGGCTGTAGGACAATTAATACTCAAAGGAATAAAAACAGCAAAGGCAGTGTTTGGAATTTCTCCTAATAAAATTATTACTCCATATACTATGAATCAAATTGATGAATTAGCTAATGAGTTAAATACTTGGGCAATAATCATGTGCAAATCTAATGTTTCATTTGATAACCACTTACCATCTAATCCTTTATTGTCTTTTTGGTCATTGCATCCTGTAATTTTTCCAAAAATGACAAGAAAAACACCTATCATGAATGCTCCAAATATATTCACTGATGGGTCAAATAATGGTACAGCAGCAATAGTTACACCTGATCGAACTTTTACATTTTTAGTACCCAAACAATCAGCTCAAAAGGTAGAGCTTAATGCAGTATTACAAACTTTTGTGATGTTTAAAGATTCTGTATTTAATTTATTTTCTGATAGTCAGTATATAGTTAATGCTATAGTATCCCTTGAAGATGCTGGTAGGATTTCCCCTTCTTCTACTGTTTTCTCTTTGTTTTCCACTATTCAAAGTTTAATCTGGGGCAGAAAAGATCCATTCTTTATAGGACATATCAGGGCACATACAGGATTGCCTGGAGCCCTTAGTTTGGGCAATGATTTAGCAGATAAAACTACACATGACCTACATATTTTCTCTATACTAGAAGAAGCTATAAATTTTCATAAAAGGTTCCATGTCAATGCTAATACTTTACAAAAGCATTTTAAAATAACTAAGGAGCAAGCTAGACAAATAATAAAACAATGTCAAAATTGTGTGAAACTTTTTACCACAAGTTAATCTTGGAGTCAATCCTAGAGGATTGATACCTAACCATATTTGGCAGATGGACCTCACACACTTGCCAGAATTTGGAAAATTAAAATATTTGCATGTTACAGTTGACACTTCTTCTGGATTTTTGATGGGCTCCCTTCATGCCGGAGAAAAAACTAAAGATGTTATAGCTCATTGCTTACAAAATTTTGCCACTGTGGGCATTCCAAAACAGTTAAAAACAGATAATGCCCCTGGTTATACGTCTACTTCTTTTAAACAATTTTGTTCATCATTTGGCATTACTCATATAACAGGAATCCCATACAATCCACAGGGACAAGGCATAGTTGAAAGAGCTCATCAAACTATTAAAATGTACTTATTAAAGCAAAAAGACGGAATTGGGAAGGGGTATATATTCCCCAAAGATAAACTTAAAATAACCCTTTTTACTCTAAACTTTTTAAATTTGGATTCATCAGGACTTAGTGCTGTAGAAAGGCATATGTGTCCAAAAAATGTACATAAGCCCAAGGTACTTTGGAAAGATATTCTAACAGGACAATGGAAAGGTCCTGACCCAGTAATTGTCTGGAGTCGGGGGTCTGTTTGTGTGTTTCCACAGGAAGAACAGCATCCGATTTGGATTCCGGAGAGATTAACTAAAATCCTGACCCAGTGATTGTCTGGAGTCGGGGGTCTGTTTGTGTGTTTCCACAGGGAGAACAGCAGCCAATTTGGATTCCAGAGAGATTAACTAAAGCGAATTCTACAGACCAAAAAGAAGATGATTTGGCTCAAATCAATAATAGCTGATATCCAAAACTCCAATTTGGCTATCCTTACATCTATGACAGAACCAGGATGCTTTTTTCAATATCTGTTTTATTATTGCCCTTTCCCATATCATGAAGTTCTATTTTGTTTTTTGAGCTCATACAGACCTAGGTTAATGTTTTGCTGATCAGTTCTATTTGTTTTCTTTTTTGACTATTGAGTTTTTAAACATTGCAATGGAGATTTCACCTGTAAAAAGTTATAAGGCCTTTACTATTATGTTATGTGTTGTATGTATTATATTATGTGTGCACACTTGTGTTTTTTGTTATATGTTTGAATGTACATATGTCCATATATCATATATGATTGAGCGCTCATAAAAAAAAAAATGGATCCAAAAATTTTTTTTATTCACGTGATTTAAATGGTTTAATTTAAATTGGGTAAATAACTGTTAAGAATTATTTTAATATGTAAACAAAAAAAAGTTAACAGATCTGTTTGTTTACTTTCACCTATTCTTTTCATTATATTTAATAATTCTTTTCAAAATAATGTAAATTGTTAAGAAAATTGTTTTCTTTTAGTGCCTTCTAGAATGTTACACAATTATTAATATTAACCATTATTGCCAAAATTCCTATCTTCATCCCAGTGCCGGTGAAGATAATGTAAATTGTTAAGAAAATTGTTTTCTTTTAGTGCCTTCTGGAATGTTACACAATGTTTTCTTTAGCCATTATTGCCAGAATTTCTATCTTCATCCCAGTGCCAGTGAAGAATTGTTAAGAAAATTGTTTTCTTTTAGTACCTTCTAGAATGTTATATAATTTTTTCTTTAGCCATTATTGCCAGAATTCCTATCTTCATCCCTGTGCCGGTGAAGACAAAGATAAAACTAATCTACAGTTTCTGCAATAGCCATCACTGAACCGCTTACAGAACTTGCCTAAACTATGTGTCACTTGTATGCATTGTAAACTCACTTGTATGCATTGTGAACTATCTGTTGGTGCAGCGACTTGTGGTAGTGTTGGAGTATTGATTTGGTATATCTTCCTCCCTTCTGCTTGTAATGATCGTTCAGCTATTTGGGGGCCAACAGAGGTGAGGCAAAGAACCTCACCCCCCCTCTGGTACCTCTCCACAGGTGTGGCTGTATACTGGACCAGTAGTCAATGACGGGTAAGATCCAATTACAATGGTACCAACCTAAGACAGGAGGCTGACGCCCTGAGGTCAGCTCATCCAAAGACGGGTAAGGACCATATGTAGTATTGGACAACCTAAGGCAGGCACGGTCCCTAAGCCACATGCTTGTTGTTTAAACAGAGAGGGGGAGATGTTGAGAGCCACAGCCAAAGGGGCCCCAGCAAACTTCCAGCTGCCAGCAAACTTCCAGCTGCCGGCTGATGATTGGTTCACAGTGGCCCCAGCAACATCTAGCTGATTGGCTCCTCTGCGGTGATGTTCATTGGGCTGTTTCCCTGCCCTTCAAGCTGCCAGCTGATGATTGGCTCACAGTGGCCCCAGCAACATCTAGCTGATTGGCTCCTCTGCAGTCATGTTCATTGGGCTGTTTCCCTGCCCTTCAGACTGCCAGCTGATGATTGGCTCACAGTGGCCCCAGCAACATCTAGCTGATTGGCTCCTCTGCAGTCATGTTCATTGGGCTGTTTCCCTGCCCTTCAGACTACGGAACTGCTCATTGGGGGACTTCTTTGGCTCCGCCCACGCAACCTAGCCAATCGGCCTCAAGAGCAGGAGGATTGTGGGAGGTGGTGGTTGGTGTGTGGGAGAGGTGTGTGGAAGCCGGTGGTGGCAGTTGGGCTCTGAGGGTTTTTCCTGAGGAGCTGTTTTGTTTGGCGTTTGTAGTTTTAAAAATAAAGTTTGTTTCTTTTGACAAGTGGCTCCCGAATTGTGCCCAGCCAGACTGCGGCAATTATGTTCAAGAAATAATCTAGGCATGGAAAGACAAGTGTATATGTCCTCACTCACATGTGAAATATGAAAATGTTGATTATATAAAAGTTAAGAAGCCAATGGTGATATCCAAAGATGGTGAGAGTGGGGAAGGAGAAGGATGGGGAAGGGTTGATCAATGGGCACTAAGATACAATTAAAAGCAGAAAGTTTTGATCTGCTTTGCTTAGCAGGCTGACTATAGATAATGTCAATGCACTGTACATTTTGAAAAACTAGGAAACTTTGATTGAACAAAGGGGAGGGATGGTAGGTAGGGTACATGGGGGTAGGAAAGATGGTGGAATGAGATGGACATCATTACCCTAAGTACATGTATGACTGCACATATGGTATGACACTACATCATGTACAACCAGAGAAATGAAAAGTTGTGCTGCAGTTGTGTGCAATGAATCAAAATGCAACATGCTGTCATATATATATATATATATATATATATATATATATATAATTAAAATAAATACATAATTTTTTAAAAAAATGAAAACCTAGGAGAAAGGATTTTAAAAGTTTCCAATTTAAAGAAATGATACATCTTCAAGGAGATGAATGTCTTTAACCTTATCTAAATAATACACAATGTATACATCTTTCAAAATATCACAGAATTAGAATTTATAATATTTTCTTTTTATACATAAATTAAAAATAAATTTAATTGAAGAAAATGGCAATACGTGATGCTGTGATCAAAAGACCTGACAAGAACAATTTTATAGGAGACATTTTATTTAGATCTTATGGTATGGATGTCTCACTGTATAGATGGTTGATTAGTTTTCTCTGAGCCTGAGATAAGCAGGACACCATGGAAGAAGAATTTGTTAGATGAACGTGTCTCAATTCATGGCCACCAAGTAGCAGAGAGAAAGACTTCTCCTTTCACAAAGGCATGCCTCAATGACCCACATATTATAGTCACACCCTTCCTTCCTATAGTTACCACTAACTCTATATATAAAGTGTGTATATACCAAATTATGCCATTATACCTGTGCTCTGTCTTTTTTGTATTACAATTCTTAATATACATATATACCACAATTTATTATATCTCTGTTTGTATATAAGGTATGTTGACACCAAATTCAAAGCTTCATACACGTATTTTGTATAATGTTGATCATCACCTTCCACTATCCTTGTTATTCCCTTTCTCCCTCCCTTTTCCTCCCACCCCTTTTCCATATCTAGAAATAATCTTCCTCCTGTGCTCTCCCTCCCTACCCCACTTTGAGTCACCCTCCTAATATCAGAGAAAACATTCAGCATTTGTTTCTTCAGGATTGGCTAACTTCACTTAGCATAATCTTCTCCAACGCCATCCATTTACCTGAAAATGCCATGATATTGTTATTTTTTAGCACTGAGTAATATTCCATTATGTATAAAAGCCACATTTTTTTATCCATTCATCCACTGGGGACATCTAGGTTGGCTCCAGAGTTTAGCTATTGTGAATTGTGCTGCTATAAACATTGATGTGGCTGTGTCCCTATAGTATGCTGTTTTTAGGTCCTTTGGGTATAGTCCTAGAAGATAAATAGCTGGGTCAAATGGTGGTTCCATTCCCAATTTTCTAAAGAATCTCCATACTGCTTTCCAGATTGGCTGCACCAATTTGCAGTCCCACAAGTAATGTATGAGTGTATCTTTTTCTATGTGGGGAAAGAGCTCCTATAATTCTTATGTCTTTTTGGCCAACAGATGTATTCCAAGGTGCAACAGCATCCCCACCCCCACCTTGCTCTGAGATTAATACTGAATTGACTGGGAAAAATAGTGATGACCTCTATTGAGGGAGTTGCTAAATAGTACAATGCTTATTTTCCATAGGGACATTTTACCACTTTTTTGCTTCTACACCTGTAACTAGACAAGTCCAAAAGTCCCCTAAGGATGAGAGACCAAGTGTGGCCCATAAGGAAGTGTGCTGCACTACAAAGAGCTAGTTGAGTTTTCTAATACATACAATTATAAATACATGGAACAAATGTGATAATGGATATTAAGAATATAGGATAATAGTGCAAGAAACATGAAGTTAGCTAAGGCTGAATATATACACAAGCATACCTTTTGTATTTAATCTGGCAGTTTAGTGAGCTTAAAAGAGCTCTAACCATTTGTTAAATTGACTGAATGAAACATGGATCAAAAGAGTACCAGTATGATTGAATAGGAGATAACCAAATTTTCCTTGGGTTTACTTACAGGAAAGGATTCCAAGGCATAGGAAGATTGGAATTCTACAGTGGAATTATCAAATAAAACCTGCTCATCCCAACGAGAAATGTGAAGAAATAAATAAGTCTGGGAAGCTTCAGCATCTGTATAAAGAGCTCTGTGATGCCTAAATAATGATGTTGTTCCTAGAAATGAAGTTTATCAAAAGCATACTAAGTTTTTTATATAGATGGATAGAAAAAAATGTTCTAGATTAAGTGAAAAAAAGTCTAAAATTAATAAAAATAGAGAATCACAATTCCTAAATAAATCACAAGACTTCATCCTGTTTACAAACTTAGAATCTCTTCAATTAATTGGAAAACAGTCTTCATGAAGAAGGAACCTGGTATACTATCAAAAATTATACATTTAATATTTTCACAAACGACCTGTAGACTTTTACGATTTTACCTGTGCATTATAGAAAAAAGAAATAATCAAATATTTCCGAGAATTCTGGATACTGACTCAGAACTGCTATTGATTCATGAGGTACAATTTGATGTGTATTTTGTTATGCTGGAATTCGGGACCCCCAAAAGACTCCTTGATCTTGCTGACATCATCCTCATAAGCACTATTTTTAAAAATTGGTCCTTTTTAGTTATACAAAAGAGTAGAATCTGATATAATTATACAGTATGAAATATATCTTATTCCAATTAGGATCCCATTGTTTTGGGTGTACATTAGGATGGATTCACTCTGGTGCATTTATATATGTACATAAGAAAGTTATGTCAGATTTTATGTACGTCTTTTCATTCCTATCCTCCTCCCTTCTCTTCATTCCTATTTGTCTATTCTACTGAATTTCTATTCTTCCCCTTTCCCCCTTTAGCCAGTCCCCAAAAGGACTTTTTAAATGAAGATAATGGTTTATTTACTTTCATTACAATAAATTTGAAAATTTAAATAAAATGTGTCCTAGAAAAATATAGTAAGATAAACTCAGGACAACTATGAAAATTGTCAGTGAAATATCTTTTAAGTAGCTGAAATCAATAGTAAAAAAGTTTAATTCATAAGGAAATGTTAGATATACATTAGTTTAGATCCAAGTTTTCCAAATATTCAAAGAATAGTTTATGGTTAATATATCAAGATATTTCATAATAGGCTGGTTTATGGCTCAGCAGTAGAGTGCCCACTTCGCACATGTGAGACCCTGGGTTTGATCCTCAGCACCACATAAAAATAAAGAAAATAAAGATTAAAAAAAGATATTTCATAGGGAAAAACTGAATACATAATAATGTCCACCTCCATTCATGAAACTAGTATAAATTTTATATAACAATCACATAAATACACTATGAGAAAAGGAAAATTATAGAACACTTTCACATTTCATAGTAAAGAAAAAATCCTAAATATACCATTATTGTCCTAATTCTACCAAGAAGTGAAAAATATAATGTACCTTGACCAAGGGGCCTTATCTTCAAAATCAAGGTTGATGAATAATAAAAAACATTGACCAATGTAATTTAATACTTTAAGAGATTAATAGAGAAATCTAGGATCATTTCAATGAATTAAGACAATATTTTGACTAAAAATCAGAAATTATGGTAAACTTTCTAAATAAATTATAAATAGTAAGAAACTTCCTTAGTATGATAAACAGACTTCAAAATGAATGTGAAATTAATGAAGAACTATAAGAAGCAGGTCACTGAAAGTCCCAACAAGAGAAATGATACCTACTATTATAAATTGTATTTATTATTTTTCTAGCCAGCATATTAATTTTATCAAGAGACTGAAGAGACAACCTTCACATCTGGAGAAAATATTTGAAAATCATACATCAACTAAGGGGTTAATATCCAGAAAGTTTGATAAACAACTTGATAATAGGAAAACAAATAACCATATTGAGATGTGGGCAAGGAATCTGAAAAGGAATTTCTCAAAATGGCTAACAAATATATTTAAAAATATTCAATATCACTAATAATCAGAGAAATATTCAAATTAAAATGACAATGTGATATCAACTCAAACCTATCAGAATAACTATTATGAAAAATAACAAAAATGAACCACTTGTGGTAGTGCACACCTGTAATCCAAGCTGCTAGGGAGGCTAAGACAGTAGAATCCCAAGTTTATTTATTTATTTTTTTTATTGGTTGTTCAAAACATTACAAAGCTCTTGACATATTTCATACATTAGATTCAAGTGGGTTATGAACTCCCATTTTTACCCCAAATACAGATTGCAGAATCACATCGGTTACACATCCACATTTTTACATAATGCCATATTAGTAACTGTTGTATTCTGCTACCTTTCCTATCCTCTACTATCCCCCCTCTGCTCCCCTCCCATCTTCTCTCTCTACCCCATCTACTGTAATTCATTTCCCTCCTTGTTTATTATCCCATTCCCCTCATAACCTCTTATATGTAATTTTGTATAACAATGAGGGTCTCCCTCCATTTCCATGCAATTTCCCTTTTCTCTCCCTTTCCCTCCCACCTCATGTCTCTGTTTAATGTTAATCTTTTCTTCCTGCTCTTTCTCCCTGATCTGTTCTTAGTTGCTCTCATTATATCAAAGAAGACATTTGGTATTTGTTTTTTAGGGATTGGCTAGCTTCACTAAGCATAATCTGCTCTAGTGCCATCCATTTCCCTGCAAATTCCATGATTTTGTCAATTTTTAGTGCTGCGTAATACTCCATGGTGTATAAATGCCACATTTTTTTTATCCGTTCATCTATTGAAGGGCATCTGGGTTGGTTCCATAGTCTAGCTATTGTGAATTGTGCTGCTATGAACATCAATGTGGCAGTATCCCTGTAGTACGCTCTTTTAAGGTCTTCAGGGAATAGTCCGAGAAGGGCAATAGCTGGGTCAAATGGTGGTTCCATTCCCAGCTTTCCCAGGAATCTCCATACTGCTTTCCAAATTGGCCGCACCAGTTTGCAGTCCCACCAGCAATGTACAAGAGTACCCTTTTCCCCACATCCTCACCAGCACTTGTTGTTGTTTGACTTCATAGTGGCTGCGAATCTTACTGGAGTGAGATGGTATCTTAGGGTGATTTTGATTTGCATTTCTCTGACTGCTAGAGATGGTGAGCATTTTTTCATGTACTTGTTGATTGATTGTATATCCTCCTCTGTGAAGTGTTTGTTCAGGTCCTTGGCCCATTTGTTGATTGGGTTATTTGTTATCTTATTGTTTAATTTTTTGAGTTCTTTGTATACTCTGAATATTAGGGCTCTATCTGAAGTGTGAGGAGTAAAAATTTGTTCCCATGATGTAGGCTCCCTATTTACCTCTCTTATTGTTTCTCTTGCTGAGAAAAAACTTTTGAGTTTAAGAAAGTCCCATTTGTTCATTCTTGTTATTAACTCTTGTGCTATGGGTGTCCTATTAAGGAATTTGGAGCCCGACCCCACAATATGTAGATCGGAGCCAACTTTTTCTTCTATCAGATGCAGAGTCTCTGATTTAATATCTAGCTCCTTGATCCACTTTGAGTTAACTTTTGTGCATGGCGAGAGGAGGGGATTCAGTTTCATTTTGTTGCATATGGATTTCCAGTTTTCCCAAGCCAGTCTCAGCAACTTATAAAGCCCTAAGCAACATAGCAAGACCCTGTGTCTAAATAAAATGTAAAAAGGGTCCAGTATATGGCTCAGTGTTTAAGTGCCGCTGGGTTCAATCTTTAGCACCCCTCCCCCCAAAAAAGCCACAATCAAATATAACCAGTTTTAGCAATAATGCATAGAAGAGGGAATCCTTTTTATAACATTTGGGAAAATGTAAATTAGTATATTCATTTTGGTAAGCAATATGGAGGTTCATCGAAAATGTAAAATAATTACCACTATTAGTAATATACCCAAAGGAATTTAAATCAGCATATAAGAGATATATGAAGAAGATCAATAGAGTGGAGGGAAGTAGCAGTGGGGTAAGTGATGGGGACTGATTTGGAGTGGATTGGATTTCATGCTTTTGTGATAATGTTAGTGTTAACCCTGGTATTGTATATAACTAAAACAAATAAATTAAAAAAATAATAAGAATTATATTAAAGTTTTTATAATTATGTCAAAATGAATCCTATTGTTAGGTATAACTTATGAAGAATCAATATAAAATATAAATAATTACAGGATAGTTATAAGAATATATTATTTAAAATTTGTTAACTGAGAAGATGTTAAATGTTCTCTTCACAAAGAGTCTATAACATTAACATATAATGGACCCCCAAATACAATTATTATTTGTCAATTAAAACTTTTAAGAACCAAAATGTTCAAAATTAAAAATATGTCCAATAACTTTAATGCTTTTAAAGTTTAACAAAGTAAGTAAGTAAATGAATAAGTATATAAAGATGTATCTTGGCAACTGTTATATTGAATGACTAAATTACATTTTAACATGGTTTTACAAAAATTTGCTTAATAATTCCCTTGTTCCAGGATGTTTGTTTTATAATTTATAATTTAAATGTTGTAGGAAACTTCAAAAACTCCAATAAAAATAATTGGAAATAAATATTGAAAATTATCAATTTTATATAATTTTCAATTGAAAAATCTAAGAGAATATGTAGAAACATTAAAATTTATAAAATAGTTCAGTAATATTTCTTGAAAAATGGAAAAATACACTTAAATAAATCTGGGTCATATTATCTATTAGCAATTTGAAAATATAATATTAATTATTAAAATAAATCTGTTTTACTAATAATAATACTACAAGGTATTAAGGTTTTTTTTTTTCAGATGACACAGAAGAATTTTATAGTGAAAATTAAGAAACTCTGTTAATAGACCTATATGAAAATTTCAATAAAAGAGATGAATAGCATTTTTGTATATAAAGATTTAATATGATAATGGTATCCTTTGGAGCAATATCAATCTATAATTTCTCATTTTTTTAAATATAGAGGAATGAAAAAGGTGAATAGGACTAGAGAAGAATTCATGGGGATTTTCAGATTTATTTACAATACTTTATTAATTAAAAATTGGTATGGAACATATATATAGGAAATATTTAGAATTAACTCCATCAGATTGTAGAAACCTAAATGTTTGTTACATTTTTATCATTCTCCCTATTTTATATGCTAAAAGTGTTATATTAAAATTCATATGAAAATAAATTTGTAAACCTAGGCAAGCATGAGGAGAAAACAGACCATCAGTCATTTCAAAGTTGTAACAGGGATTTGCAGAAGCTCCTTGAATCTTTTCAGAAAGTTTTGATTAATTTAACATGGCATCAGTTCAATATGCTTATCATTTAATGAAGTATTTCAAGAACAAGGATATTCAGTCAGCACTTGACTGAGCAGAAGAACTAAAACTAAATGAGAAAACAGGCAAAACCATGTGAATTAAGTTATAGGTAGAGAGACCTAACATCCCATATTGCCCGGGACTCTGTTTTGTGACTATTGCCCCAGCATAATCAGTAATAATTTCTCTTCTCACTCTGAGACCTTGCAGTTGAGAAGATGAATTATATGGTTACACTAGTTGTAGATTGCAAAGAAATTAATGTGAAGTTTTACAGTAATTTTTATAATGGCATAAAACAGATTTGAATTGATACTTCAATGCAAGGATTAATGAACCATTTTTAATCCTGTTGCATTCTAGGAGGACTCCAGGACACTGAAGACACAGATGTCCTCAAAGAAAATAAGTTAATTTTTAATTTGTTTAAAAAATACCTATTTAGCATCTGCTACATGCAAGATACAATTCTAGAAACTAAAGAAAACAACTAATACCTATAAAAGTATGTGTCCTCAGTGAGATTAAAATTCATTAGGATAAAACAAGGACAAAAGTAACTATGATAGAAGATAAAATAAGGTATCCTGACAAAACATATTATGACCTTTCAATGAAGAAGGAAAAAGATCACATATAATTTCAGGATAAAGAAAGTTAAGCCTAACAGAGAAAATACAATTCCAAGAAATTTAAGAAAGAATGGAACAGAATTGTAGTCCCTTGTCAAGATAATATAAATTTTGATTTAGTATGTTTTCATTTGTTTAAATAGTTACTAGGATAGTTTCCATAATTAGAATTAAGATTAGGTTTTGTTAATATTTGCCTTTATTTTGGCTAAACAGAAAAAAATGCTACTTTAAAAGAAGTATAGGTTATTTTACTCACATTCTATGCAATGAAAACATGTGGGCATAGCCTAGAAAATCTTTTAAAATGTAAAAACAAGATGTCCTCTCATCATCTAAACCAATAAATCTCAACTTACTATTTTTTTCTCCATCCCCAATTCAGAATGTTATAATAATCTTTAGTTTTATAGTGACTCACTTTAGATGTAATTTTTAAATTAGGGAGTTTGGTACCCCATTAAAATAACAATACATTTCTATGAATTCTAAGCAGATTTTGGCAGACAAAAAGATGTGTAATACAGAAATTATAAAAAAAATCTCTAATAAGAAATTATGAAGTCAAAAGGAAATGAAAATAAGTACAAGTAATATGTACAATAATGACATGAAGAAGGTATGTAATATGAGTTTTATAGATGAAGAAACTGGGGCTTAGAGAGTAATTTAAATGGATTTGATATTTTGTAGGTACATATTGAACTTAAAATTTGACAAATTTGTTTTAAGGAAAATTAATGGATTTTTATAACAATAGAGCAACTGGATTATACATTCATGTCAAATCAGAAAATAACAACACAATTCACTTAAGGAAAACATGGATAATCAATTAAAAATGGATTAATAACTAATATGAACCAGAAAACAAATAACCTGAAGCCAGGTGCAGTGGGGCACACCTGTAATCCCAGAAGCCGGGGGGGGGGAGGGGGCTGAAGCAAGAGTATCACAGGTTCAAAGCCAGCCTCAGCAACCTAGAGAGGCCCTAAGCAATTTAGACATACCCTGTCTCAAAATAAAAATATAAAATGGGCTGGGGCACTTAACCACCGAGACACATTCCCATCCCATTTTTTTAATTTTTTATTTTGTTTTGATCCAGGGTCTCACTAAGTTGCTTAGGGCCTCACTAAGTTGCTGAGGCTGGCTTTGAACTTGTGATATTCCTGGCTCACTCTCCTGAAATGCAGGGAATACAGGCATGCCCCACTGGACCTGACTCCATAACTTCCTTAACAAAAAGAATTAAGTAAAAGAGGTCATAGAAGGTATTGTGGCATTCTCCTTTCTTTCCTTTAAGTCACTCAGTTTTTAAAAAAATATTTTGTTCAAGTTGTAGATGGACATAATACTATTTATTTATTTATTTATTTATTTATATGTGCTGAGGATAGAACCCAGTGCCTCCCATGTGCTAGGAGAATTCTTTACCACTTCAGCCCTAAATCACTCACTTTTGGAGAAAACCTCTGACATGTTATGAGAACATTTATGGACAGGTTATCATAGCAAGTATGACAGTTTTTAGTTGCAGTGATCAAAATACCTGACACACAACTTTCTGGAGGAAAGATTTATTTTTGGTTTATGGTTTTAGATATTCCAGTCCATGGCCATCTGACTGCATTGCTATGGGCCTATGGTAAGACAGAACATCAAAGGACATGGTTTAGTAGGTCAGAGATGTTTCACCTCATGACATCTGGGACAGAGGGAGGGAGGGGAGAGAGAGAGGGAGAGAGAGAGAGAGAGAGAGAGAGAGAGAGAGAGAGAGAGAGAGAGAGAGAGAGAGGAAGGGGCCTAAGACAATATATACCCTTACAGGGTACACTTCTACTAACCTATTTCCTCCAACTTGACTCAACCACCTACACTTTCCACCACTTCCCATAAATGGCATCAAATGTTAATCCTTCAATGAATTAAATACCCACCTCTGAATTTTGCTATGTGGGAACCAAGCCTTAGACACATAAGTCTTTTTTTTTTTTTTTTACTCACCTTGAGAGTAGAGTCTCTAATATTGGTCCAACTTTCACATGCCTGCAACATGTTCCATATCTTTGCTGAAACTTCAAGAAAGAAATTGAGCCTTTATTGCTTATCTAATTTCTATTCACAAAATTATGAAATAATAAATGTCTGTTGTTTTAATTCTAAAACTTTTTAAGTAAATATATTTCAGGAAATAAATAACTATGGCAGTTAGTGTTTAGATGATTGGTTAGTTGCCTGAATGAAGATCTCCTTTTTCTTGGAAGTTATGTTAAGATTTTAGATGAGAAAATGAGGTTAATAAATAGTATAATATGTTAGGATCACAACACACTGTCACTATTAAACTTCTTTCTACTGCTAACTCTAACATTAGAGGCATGTGAATGTGTGTGTGTATGTATGTGTGAATGTTTATAAGAATGCACCAGCCGGGTGTGGTGACACCTGCCTATAATTCCAGCAGCTCAGGAGGCTTAAACAGGAGTGAGTTCAAAGCTAACCTCAGCAAAAGCAAGGAGCTAAGCAACTCAGTGGAACCCTGTCTCTAAATAAAAAATACAAAATAGGCCTGGGAGGGCTGAGATTTAGCTCAGTGGTAGAGCACTTGCTGAGCATTTGTGAGCACTGGGTTCATTCCTCAGCACCACATATAAATAAATAAAATAAAGGTCTATCAACAACTAGAAAAAATATTTAAAAAAAGAAATAGGCCTGGGGATGTGGCTCAGTGGTAAAGCACACCCTGGTACCAAAAACAAAAAAAAAAAAAAAAAGAATGCACCAAAGTTATAGCATAAATATTCCCAGGTTGCATGATTATGAATATCTTTTTATTTCTCTCCTTTTTCTTCATTTTTTCATATTTTCTGCAATAATTCATTTATTCAACTAATGTATCTTAAGCTGTAATATTCTTGGCACTCAAAATATGCTTTGATGGAACATAGAGAATTATGTTCTAGATTCTGGAAATATAGCAGTAATATAAATAGATAATTTCCAGCCTGCACTTACCTAGATACATGACTACCATGCCCACTAATTCATATGATAACTGCTATGGAGAAAAAAATAAATACAGTAAGCTGAATAGAGAATGCTGGAAGTAGATTAGTGTTTGCTAAAAATAAATAAATAAAATAAAATATAGTGGACAAAGAAGACATCCTTAAAAGGCAAAATGGAAAAACACCTGAAGTAAAAATGAATTAAATCCATGAAGGTTTCTTGGACAATAATATTCTATCCAAGAGAAAAGCAAGTGTAAAATCTTTGAGTTGGATGCATACCTAACATGGTCAGCAGACAGGAGGATAGTGTGGGTGGAACACATTGAGTAAGAAGGAGAATAATATATGAGGTCATACAGGTTACTCTGTGCCAGGTTACACTCTGCAATTTAGGCCCAAGAATATATTTTGTTTTGCAATTAAAAAGATACCCTATTAAAAAAAGAATAGAAAGAAATGGTTAATTAAAAAACTCCTAAAAACTATTAACATAAACATTGCATAGAGAATTACCAATGTATTCATGCAGTTAAATGAGATCATGAAAATTATTAAAAGAAACTTTTGTCAAGGTTTATAAGTGTGATATCACAAAGTTGAAGAAATGTAAAAAACATTATCAAACTATCTTGGATCATATTAGTCCACTTTCATTAATATGGTTTTCTCATCTATTGCCTATTTTAATACAAATTAAATCCAAATTAAAAGCTAAGATTAGGCTCCAGCCCTCACACTGGATACTTCATTACATTAACAATCAACAATGTCTCCATCCAAAAAAAAAAATCCTATCTTCTGCTCTTTCATTAGGAATTCAATTTTCAAAATAAAAGGGATCATTTCCATTTAAAAAAAAAACAACTCTTGCTGAGCCAAGAGTATATTCCAAATTTCTGCTTGAATTAATTTTACCCATGGAGATAGTGGAGCTGAAAGCCAGAAATTAAAAATAAGCATTTCTGCTGGAAAAGTATAATAAAATTTCAAATTCTGAGGATAACACAGATATTTTCCTGAATAAATACACAAACATGTTTGTTGCTTAAATGACACGCTGTCATTCAATATGGGTTCAAATATGTCCCAAGATTAATGAATCAATGTAGAGAATTTACTCTTTCCTTTAGATTTCTCCACATTTTTTAAAAGTAGGAGGAAGAAAACTAGCAATGGCAGGAAGCATTCATGGAGTTCACATAAAAATATACAATCTGCATTCTTCCATGGTATGTTGAAACAAGTGGACCCATGCCACATGACAGCTTCTGGGCTCTTGGACTTTGCAGCCTCCAGAACTGGAGGAAATAAATTTCTTCGTAAATTAACCAGTCTCAGCTATTGTGTTATACCAGCATGAAATCCTCTAAGATATCTGGCATAAGAAAAAAAAAAGAGCTGGATTCAATCTCTATTACTATGAAGAGAGAGAGAGCAAGCTGGATTTTCATATCTCATTTATTTAGTCTGGTGTGGCATATTACACGGTTGACATGTATAAAAATTTTTTCAGCCTCACAAAGATATATAAATTGGAAAATTGAGGACCTTACAGACCAATTTGAAAGGAATTCCTAGGGAGCTTTTGACCACATTTTAAGAATTTCTGGTTCAATGAGTAAAATGATTACACAAGTAGATGGTTTCAATGTATTGTGCATTGCTAAATATATGTACAGGATGTTCTGTGCTCTGGATCAATTCTATTTTTATTTCATCATTAAAATCTAGGCAATCAGGTGTGAACTTCCTCAACCTTCATTCAGGAACACCTATAAATATGTGCCTTCTTACACTACAAATCATGTCCTTTGTCAAATCTTAGAAGATGGGGTATCATTATTCTTTTTATTCATTGTTATTTTATTTTTAATTGAAAATGGTAATTGTATACATTTATGGGGTGTGATATGATGTTTTTCTGTATACATTGTGAAATTTCAAAGCATGTTTGTTAACATATCCAATACTTCATATACTTTTAATTTTTTGTGGGGAAAACATTAAAAATGTACTCTTTTTGCTGTTTTGAAATATATATTATTTTTCACTGTGGTCCACCATACTGTCAAATAGATCTCAAAAATTTATTCCTACTGACTTGTTGGAAAACATCTTTGACAAACATCTCGAAGTTCTTCTCCCTACCTTACCAATCTCTGATAATCATCATTCCTCTCTCTACTTCTATGAGTTCAACTTTTTTTGATTCCATGTATAAGTGAGATCAATTTAGTGTTCATCTTTGTGTGCCTGACTTACTTCAGTTAGCATAATGTCTTCCAGGTTCATCTATACTGTTACAATTGAAAGAATTTCCTCTATTTTTTGAAGCTGACTAGGATGACTTACTTCAGTTAGCATAATGTCTTCCAGGTTCATCTATACTGTTACAATTGAAAGAATTTCCTCTATTTTTTGAAGCTGACTAGGATTTTGTATCTATATACTATATTTTCTTGATGTACAAAAATAGATTTTTTTCTTGACTATTGTGAACAATGCTGCAATAAAGATAAGAGTGAAGATATTTTTTGACATACCCATGTTAATACCTCTGGTTATTTATTCAGTTGTCGTATTCCTGGATCTCATGATAGTTCTATTTTTCATTTTTTGAGGGACCTTCATAATGTTTTCAAAATGGCTATATTATTTTACATGCCTACTAATAATTTACAAAGTCTCACAATTTTTCTACCTCCTCATCAACACTATCTTTTAACTTTTAACAATAGCCATTCTAATAGGTATGAGATATTAGCACATTGTAGATTTAATTTGCATTTCCCTGATGAGTGGTAATGTTAACCATTTTGTCATATACCTGTTGGCTATTTGTATATTATATTTTGAGAAATGTCTGCCCGGGTCTCTTGCTCAGTTCTTAACCAGGTTATTTTTTAATATGAAGAGGATTGAGTTCCTTAAATATTTTTTATATTAATCCCACATCTGATGGGTAGATTGCAAATAATTTCTTTCTATAAATGTGTTTTGTCTTCACCTTTTTAATTGTTAATTTACCTATGGAGAAGCTTTTTAATAATTACTTTCAGGGGTCTTATTTAAAAAAATCATAGTCTAATGTTATGTAACTTTTATATTTTCTTCTAGAAGTATTTTGGGGGTTATTTTTCATATATAGTAAGAGATGAGGGACTTGTTAGACAACCAGTATTTTTCTCTTTTTTATAACTAACTTTTCAACCTGTACAACATTTTATACTTTATGAGCATTTTTTGATGACAGTGGTTTTCTTCATTCTAATCAGTAATACATGACAATAGATTGAAATGTTTCCATTATTCTTTTTAAAAATTTATTCATTTATTCTAATTTGTTATACATGACAGCAGAAATGTTTTCAATTCATAGTATGCATATGGAGCACAAATTTTCATTTCTCTGATTATACACAAATCAGAGTTACACCATTCATATTTTCATACATGTACTTAGGGTAATGATATCCATCTCATTCCACCATCTTTCATACTCTCATTTCCCCCTCTTGCACTCCCTCCCCTTTCCCCAATCCAAAATTTCTCCATTCCACTGATGCTCCCCACCCACCCCCATTATGGATCACCATCCACTTATCATAGAAAACATTTGACCTTTGGTTTTTGGAGATTGGCTTATTTCACTTAACATGATATTCTCCAACTCCAACCATTTACCTGCAAATTCCATGATTTTATTCTCTTTTAATGCTAAGTAATATTCCATTGTGTACATATACCACACTTTCCTTATCCATTCATCTACTGAAGGATGTCTAGTTAGGTTCCACAATTTACCTATTGTGAATTGTGCTTCTATAAACACTGACATGACTGCATTGCTGTAGTATGCTGTTTTTAAATCCTTTGGGTATAAACCCAGGAATGGGCTAGCTGGGTCAAATGGTGATTCTATTTGAAGTTTTCTGAGGAATCTCCATATTGCTTTCCAGATTAGTTGCATCAATTTTCAGTCCCACCAGCAATGTATGAGTGTGCCTTTTTCCCCAACATCCTTGCCAATACTTATTAGTCCTTGTTTTCTTAATAACTACCATTCTATCTGGAGTGAGATAAAATCTTAGATTAGTTTGATTTACATTTCTCTAATTGTTAGTGATGATGAACATTTTTTCATATATTTGGTGATTGATTGTATATCATCTTCCTAGAAATGTCTATTTAGTTCCTTGGCCCATTTATTAATTGGGTTATTTAATTTTTTGTGTTAAGTTTTTTGAGTTCTTTATATATCCTGGAGGTTACTGCTCTATCTGATGTGCATTTTGTAGGCTCTCTCTTCACCTCACTGATTATTTCATTTGCTGACAAGAAGCTTTTCAGTTTGAATCCATTGCATTTATTGATTCTTGATTTCATTCATTTCTTGTGTTATAGGACTCTTGTCAAGGATGTCAGGGCCTAATCTGACAATGAAGATCTGGGACTACTCTTTCCCTTCAACAAGCGTTTATAGTCTATTTCCTAGGTCCTTGATCCACTTTGAGTTGAGATTTGTGAATGGTGAGAGATAGGAGTTTAATTTCATTTTGTTGCATATAGATTTCCAGTTTTCCCAGCACCATTTGTTGAAGAGGCTATCTTTCTCAAACACAGGTTTTGGCCCCTTTGTCTAATATAGTATAACTATATTTATGTGGGTTTTTCTCTGTTTCCTCTATCCTGTACGATTGGTCTACAAGTCTATTTTGGTGCCAATACCATGCTGTTTTTGTTACTATTGCTTTGTAGTATAGTTTAATGTCTGATATAGTGAGGCCACCTGCTTCATTATTCTTGCTATGGATTGCTTTAGCTAATATGGATCTCTTATTTTTTTAGATGAATTTCATGACTACTTTTTCTATTTCTATGAGGAATGTCATTGGGATTTTGATTGAAATTGCATTAAATCTGTATAGTGCTTTTGGTATTATGGTCATTTTGACAATATTAATTCTGCCTATCCTAGAACAAGGGAGATATTTCCATTTTCTAAGCTCTTCTTCAATTTCTTTCTTTATCATTCTATAGTTTTCAGGGTACAAGTCTTTCACTTCTTTCATTAAGTTGATTCCCAAATATTTTATTTTATTTTTTGAGGCTATTGTAAGTGGGATAGTTTTCCTCATTTATCATTCAGAGGATATGCCACAGATGTACACAAATGCCTTTGATTTATGAATGTTGATTTTATATCCTGTTACCTTGATAAAGTCATTCACTAGTTCTAGAAGTTTTCTGGTGGAATTTTTTGGATCTTTTAGAATCATATCATTGGCAAAGAGTGCTAATTTGAGTTCTTCTTTTTCTATCCATATTCCTTTAATTTTTTTATCTAATTGTTCTGCCTAGTGTTTCAAGAACTATGTTAAATAAAAGTGGTGAAAGAAGGCATCCCTGTCTTGCTTTCAATTTTTCTACATTTAGAATGATGTTGACCTGGGGCGAAGAATAGATAGCTATTACCATATTGAGATATGCTCCTGTTATCCCTAGTTTTTCTTGTGTTTTGAACTTGAAGGGGTTTCGAATGCTTTCTCTGCATCTATTGAGATGGTCATATGGTTCTTATCTTTAAGTTTTAATGATGAGATGAATTACATTTATTAATTTCTATATGTTAAACCTACCTTGCATTGCTGGGATGAACCCCACTTGATTATGGTGCACTGTCTTTTTGATATGTTTTTGTATTCACTTTTCCAGAATTTTATTGAGAATTTTTGCATTAATTGAACTCTATGTTCAATTAACAAAACTCTATTGGCATGAAGTTTTCTTTCTTTGATTGTCTTTGCCTGGTTTTGGAATCAGTGTGATATTGGCCTCATAAAGTGATTGAAAGTGTTACCTCTTTTTGTATTTGATGAAATAATTTGAGGAGAATTGTTATTACTTCTTCTTTAAAGGTCTTGTAAACCTCAGCTGTGTATCCATGTGGTCATGGACTTTTCTTGGTTGGTAGGCTTCTGATAGTGTCTTCTATTTCATTGCTTAAAATTGTTCAGTTTAAATCATGTATATCATCCTTGGTCAGTTTGGCCAAATAATGTGACGCTAATTTGTCAATGCCTTTGATGTTTTCTATTTTTTGGAGCAAATATTTTCAAAATAATTTCTAATTATCTTCTATATTTCTGTAGTGTCTGTTGTGGTATTTTCTTTTTCATCACAGATGTTAGTAATTTAAGTTTTCTCTCTGCTTCTCTTCGTTAGCATAGCTAAAGGTTTCAGAGTTTTATTTATTTTTTGAAGAACCAACTTTTTGTTTTTTCAATTTTTTTCCAATTGTTTCTTTTGATTCAATTTCATAGATTCTAGCTATGATTTTAATTATTTCCTCTCTTCTACTGCATTTGGTATTGATTTGATCTTCTTTTACTAGGGCTTTGAGATGTAATGTTAGGTCATTTATTTGTTGACTTTTTCTTCTTTTAAGGAATGAACTCCATGCAATGAACTTTCTCTTTGTACTGCATTCATAGTGTCCCGGAGGTTTTCATAAGTTCTATCAGTGTTCTCATTCACCTCTAAGAATTTTTTTAATCTCTTTTTTGATGTCTTTTGCAACCCATTGTTCATTCAATAGTATATTATTTAGTCTCTAGGTGTTGGAGTAGCTTTTATTTTTTATTTTATCATTTATTTCTAATTTCATTCCATTATGATCTAATAGAAAGCAGGGTGGTATCTCTACTTTTTTTGTATTTGATTGGAGTTGCTTTGTGGCATAATACATGGTCTATTTTGTAGAATGATCCATGTGCTGTTGAGAAGAAAGTGTATTTGCTTGTTATTGAATTAATTATTCTATATATGACAGTTAAGTCTAAGTTGATGATTGTTTTATTGAGTTCTATAATTTCTTTGTTCAGTTTTTGTTTAGAATATCTATCCAGTGGTAAAAGAGGTGTGTTAAAGTTGTCAAATATTATTGTGTTGTGGATTTGACTCTTGGAGGCCTGCTTGTGTGATTTGGACACTGTGTCTTATTTCCTTATATCTCCTGTAAATGCCATAATTTCTGGTCTCTAATTTAGTCTCTAAACTATATCTCACTAACCCCCTCCCTTTCTACTTCCCAAGTAGAAATGGTTCTCTCTGGAGGGCTTTAAGGCTGTGCTCTGGGGTCTGTGCACCTGACTCAGAGAATTGTTTTGTATTGGGTAGATCAGAACCAGGAATTGTTAGCTATAGACCATTTGATATACCCATAAGCACTGTGCCTGGTTAGGACTATGGGCGAGAGTAGGGAGTTGGGGGACTATAGGAACTTTGATATTGCTTCTAGGCCCCAGATGGTGTCCTAAGCTGGGAGTTATCTCAAGTAAAGATGTAGACAAATGTGTCCCAAGATGGAGGTGGCTGCTTAAAGAGGTGAGGTTTCAGTTCAGGCTGAGGGGTGGTATTGCTGAGCATGTTTAATGTGGTGTGCAGTGTTGTGGCTGTCTCCAAAACCAGTCTGGCTTCCCCAGGTGTAGGCAACTATGGAAGCAGTTGTAGTGTCCCAAGATGAAAGCAACTGGGGGATCCCTACAGTGATAGATGGGGATCCACTAGGAGCAGCAATTTGGGTCCTGTGTGGGTAGTTGGGCAGGGTCCGGCCAATAGATTGAATTTTGACAGATCATACATAAATGGAGATAATTTCTCATTATTCTGGTTGTACAGGATTTTAATTATACCAGTCATATAAATATGTATGCACATAGCATCATAATGTCCAATTAATTCTATTATTCCTCATACCATCAGATTTCTTCCCCTCCCTTCACTCTACTCTGTCTAATGCAAAATAACTCTATTTTTCTCTAGGCCATGGTCCTTATTTTGAATTAGCATCCACATATCAGAAAAAAAAATTGGCCTTTGGTTCTTTGGGATTGGTTTATCCCATTTAGCATGATATTCATTAGCTCCATCCATTCAGGGGCTACTGCCATAATTTCATTCTTCTTTAAGGCTGAGTAATACTTCATTGTGTACATATACAACATTTCTTTTTTAGAGAATTTTTTAATATTTATTTATTTTTTTTAGTTTTCGGCGGACACAACATCTTTGTATGTGGTGCTGAGGATCGAACCCCGGGCCGCACACATACCAGGTGAGCACGCTACCGCTTGAGCTACATCCCCAGCCCTACAACATTTCTTTATTCATTCAACTGTTGAAGGGCACCTAGGCTGATTCCATAGTTTAGCTATTGTGAATTGAGCTTCTATAAACAATGATGTGGCTGCATCACTGTAGTTTGTTAATTTTAATTTCTTTGGGTATAAACTGAGGAGTGATCAAGCTGGGTCAAATGGTGGTTCCATTTCATGTTTTCCAGAGTGGTTGCACCAATTTGCAGTCCCACCAAGAGTGTATGAGTGTACCTTTTCACCCAGATCCTTACCAATGTTTATTTTTGCTTGTATTCTTGATAATTGTCATTCTAACTGGGATGAAATGAAAACTTACAATAGTTTTGAATTGCATTTCTCTAATTGGTAGAGATATTGAACTTATTTTTTATATATTTGTTGATCAATTGTATTTCTTCTGTGAAATATCTGTTCATTTCCTTAGCCCATTTATGGAATTTTTTTTGTGTGTGTGTATGTGTGTGGGGGGGGTGTTTTTGTTAACTTTTTTGAGTACTTTATATATCCTGGAGATTAATTCTATATCTGAGATGAGGTATTAAGAATTTTCTACCATTCAGTAGGCTCTCTTTTCACATTATTGGTAGTATCAGTTGCTGGAAAGAGGCTTTTTAGTTTGCTATCCCAATTATTGATTCTTGATTTTTCTTCTTCTGATTTAGGAGTCTTGTTAAGGAAGTCAGTTCCTAAACTTACATGGTGAAGATTTGGGCCTACATTTTCTTCTATTAGGTGCAGGATCTCTTCTCTAATGCTTAAGTCTTTGATCCACTTTGATTTGCTTTTTATGAAGGGTGAGAGATAAGGCTTTAATTTCATTTAGCTATTTCATTTAGCTATTTCCAGTTCACCCAGCACCATTTTTCAAGGAGGCTATCTTTTCTCCAATGAACGTTTTTGGCACCTTTGTCCAGTATTAGATAACTGTACCTATGTGGGTTTGTCTCTGTGTCTACTATTCTGTACCACTGGTCTTCATGTCTGTTTTGGTGCCAATACCATGCTGGTTTTGTTCTTATGGCTCGTGCTTCAAATTTCTTGCTAAGGGTTGCTTTCGCTATTCTGAGCTTCCTCTTTTTCTAGATGAATTTCATGATTGCTTTTTGAATTTCTGTGAATAATGTCATTGGAATTTTAATAGGAATCTCATTAAATTTGTATAACAAATTTGTATGGCCATTTTGACATTGTTAATTTTGCCTATCCAGGAGCACAGGAAAGCTTTCCATCTTCTAAGGCCATGTTTCATTACTTTCTTTAGTGATCTGTAGTTCTGTAGTTTTCATTGTGGAAGTCATTGACCTCTTTTGTTCAATTGAGTCCCAAGTATTTTATTTTCTTTGAGGCTATTTTGAATTAGGTAGTTTTCCTAATTTGTCTTTCAGTGGATTCATATCTGATGTATAGGAATATATATGATTTGGGGATGTTAATTTTATATCTGCTACTTTGCTGAAATCATTTTTTAGTTATACAAGTTTTCTGGTAGAATTTTTTTGGATCTTTTGAAACAGAGCATCATGTAATCAGCAAACAAGGAGAGTTTCGGTTCTTTTTTTCCTATTTGTATTCCTTTAATTTCTTTCTTTTTTTTTTCTAATTTCTCTGGCTAATTTTTCAAGGGTAATGTGGAATAAAAGTGAGAAAAGAGGGCATTCTTGTTCAAGTTTTTAGAGCTATTACTTTCAATTTTTCTCCATTTAGAATGATGTTGGCCTTGGGCTTAGCATATATAGCTTTTACAATATTGAGGTATCTATGTGTTTTGGACATAAAGGGGTGATGGATTTTGTGAAACAACTTTTTTTCATCTATTCAGATAATCATGTGATTTTTAAGTAATGAATTACATTTATTTATTTCTCTACATTGAACAAACCTTGTATCCCTGGAATGAACCACACTTGGTGGTGATAACACTACCTTTTTAATATGTTTTTGTATGTAATTTACCAGAATTTTATTGAGAATTTTTGCATCTATAATCATCAGGAATTATGTTCTGAAGTTTTCTTTCCTTGATGTGTCTTTGTTAAGTTTTGGTATCAGGGTGATTTATAGCCTCATAGAATAAATTTTGAAGTGTTTCATCCTTTTCTATTTCATGGAATAATTTGAGAAGTATTGGTGTTAATTCTTCTTTGAAGGTCTTGTTTAATGCTACTGGCAATCCATCTAGTCCTGGGCTTTGCTTTCTTGGCAGGCTTTTGATGACATCTTTTATTTAATTGCTTGTAATTAATCTGTTTAAATTGTGTGTATCCTCCTGATTCAGTTTGGTAGGTAATGTCTCCTTAGTAATTTGTTGACATCTTCTAGATTTTTTATTTTATTGGATAATAAATTTTCAAATAGTTTCTGATTACCTTCTGTATTTAGCAGTGTCAACTGTGATAATTCCTTTTTCATTATGAATTTTAGTAATTTGAGTGTTTCCTCTCTTTCTCTCTTAGTGTGGCTATGAGTTTTTCAATTTTATTCATTTTTTCCCAAAGAACCAACTTTTTGTTTTGTCAATTTTTTAAAATTGTTTCTTTTGTTTCAATCTTCTGTTTTTCAGCTGTGATTTTAATGATTTACTGTTTTCTACTGCTTTTGGGGTTGAGTTTTTCTATTTCTAGGACATTGAGATGTAATGTTGGTTCATTTATTTGTTGACTTTCTATTATTTTAATGAATGAGCTTAGTGCAATGAGCTTTCCTCTCAGCACTGACTTCAAAGTTTACCAAGATTTTGATATGTTCTTTCAGTCTTCCCAATTACCTCTATGTATTTTCTTATTTCTTGCCTGATTTCTTTTGCTATCCATTAATCATTCAATAGCATATTATTTAGTCTCCAGGTGTTAGAGTAACTTCTACTTTATATTTTATTGTTCATTCCTAATTTTATTCTACTATGATATAATAAAATGCAGGGTATTATGTGTATTTTTTTGATTGGCTGAGAGTTTCTTTGTGGTATAAGTTATAATCTGTTGTAGAGAAGGATCCATGTGCTACTGAAAATAATGTGTATTCGCTTGTTGATGGATGAAATGTTCTAAATATGTCTGTTAAATATACATTATTGATTGTATTATTTAGTCCTATAGTGTCTTTGTTTAGTTATTGTTTGTTACATTTACTCAGCAGTGAGAGAGGTCTATTAAAGTTATCCATTATTATTGTGATATGATCTATTTGATTCTTGAAATTGAGAAGGGTTTGCTTGATGTACATAGATTCTCCATTGTTTAGGGCATGAATATTTATGGTTGTTATGTTTTGCTGATTATAATTCCCTTAAGCAGTATGAAATATCCTTTTTTTGTCCCTTCTGATTAATTTTGGCTTGAAGCCCACTTTATCTGATATGAGGTTTGAAAACCTTGTTTGTTTACATTACCTATGTGAGTGGTATGCTTTTTATTTTCCTATACTTTCACTTTCAATCTGTGGAAATTTTTGCCTATGAGAAGATACTCTTGGCTACAGCATAATTTTGGGTCTTGTGTTTTCATCAAATATTCTAGTCTATTTCTTTTGATGGATGAGTTTAGGCCATTAACATTTGAGATTATTATTTATATATGCCTTTTTCACCCAGTCCAGTTTGGTTTATTTCTGGTTTTTAATTGTACTTAGTTTCTCCTTTGATTGAGTATTCCTTTAGTATAGTTACTTCCGTTGCTGGTTTTCAATTTTTTCATTTCATCTTCATGGAAATATTATGTTGAGAATGTTCTTTAGTGCAGGCTTTTAATTTCTTAATTCTTTTGACTTTTGTTTATCATGGAAGGTTTTCATTTCATCTTCAAATATGAAGCTTAATTTTGCTGGGTATAGTATTCTTGGTTGGCATCCAGTTTCTTTCAGAGGTTAGTAAATATTGTTCTAGGACTTCCTAGCTTTGAGTATCTGGGTTGAGAAGTCAACTGGAATCCAAATTGTTTTCCCCCTGTACATAATCTGATATTTTTCTATTTCAGCCTTTAAATTTTTATTCTTATTTTGTATTAGGCATTTTCATTATAAATAGGCCTTGGTATGGGTCTACTTTAATTTTGTTTATTTGGGGTTCTATAAGCATCTTGTATTTGATTTTACATTTCATTATTAGTTTTGGGAAATTTTTTTGATATTATTTCTTTGAAAAGATTGTGCATTCCTTTGAATTGTATCTCCACACCTTCATGTATCCTGGTAAACCTTATGTTTGGTCTTTTCATATTACTCCATAATTCTTGGAAATTTTGTATATGGTTTCTTACCATCTCCTCTGTGTGATTAATTTTATTTTAAAGATTATAAAATTTGTCTTCCTTGTATAGGTTTTATCTTCCAAGAGATCTAGTCTGTTCATTGTACTTTTCATTGAATTTTTAATTTGGTTTCTTGTTTCCTTCATTTTCATAATTGCTGCTTGATTTCTTTTTATAACCTCTACCTCTTTATTGAAGTGATCTTTCTCCTCCTTTGATTGATCTCTGATTTCACTCCTTACGTCTTCCTTCTTATCATGGATCAGTTTAACTATGTACATTCTAAACCTTTTCTCTGGTATTTCTTCTACTGTATTGTCAATCAATTCTATTATTTGAACATCTTAGTTTGTTTGTGGCAGTTTTTCCCCTCATTTTTTCATGTTGTTTTTGCGTCTTCCCATCTTGCATTGTGGATTTGTGTTAGTAGTTTGTTTCTACCCTGTAGACTTATACTGTCCCTGAAGTTTTCCTATACCTCACCTTTAAGGGGAGACAAATATTCACAGCACCCAATGCAAATAATATTCACCCCGTAAACCAAATGGCTTCTATAGTTTTGTCTCAATGAAGAGAAATGGTGTATTCAATTACTGTCTTTAACTTATAGAGTTCATTTGGAAATGGGTTTACAATTTCTAATTTTAGACAAAGTGATAGCAGAAGTGGTATAGGATCTGATGTTTATTAAGAAGGTAGAGAGATGATAGAGGCAAAAAATTATAGGAGGAGTGAAAGTGGAATTAATGGAGGTTGGCTATTAGGAGAAAAGAGAGAAAGAGAATCCAGGGAAACAGGTAAATAAAGGGAAAACAGATAAATGAAAGGAAATATATATATTTAAATATAAATATATATATTAAACTATATATATATATATATATATATATATATATATATATATAGCTTAAAACAGTAAAAAATATTGAAAAAAATTGCTATAAAAATGAAAGAATACAAAACAAAACTGTAATATACTATTCAGACATCCCAGTCCTGGATAAATTGATACAGGAAGAATATTGGTTTCAAAAATGATAGAGATATGAGAGAGACAGAAAAAAAAATCTCAATGGAAAATTGAACAATTGTTTCCATTGGATTTCAAAAGTTTTTAAGCTTCTCTTCTTAGTCAATAGGTGAGGTTGTGTAGGGGTCGATGCTAGCTGCACTCTTGGGATGTTTTATAGTTTCTATGGTGAAATGGTTAGTCAAAGGACCTGCTATTGCTGGTCCACTTTGGAAAAATGCACCCCAGGAATTTCCTTTGGGTTCCACTGTGTAGTGTATAAGCTTATTTTTAGCCCACTACTTCATCTGAGGACTCCACATTTCCTGTCTCTAATTCAGTCTCTGAACTAATTCTTCCCTGCCCTGCCCTTTAGAATTCCCAGTATGGTACTTCTTTTCCATCCTGTGCTGCAAGCAGCTGAAAAGGGGGAGTTGAACACCTCGTGGGTTTCCGTGACTAGTATTCAACTATGTAAAACACTCTCCATTCTTTATTTTCTCCTGGTTACTTAGACACACTCTGTCATGCACCATGGGTTTTCCAGGCTCATTTTGGGGGCCAGACATGGGTCTGCCAGTAATTGACTCTCTGAGCTGCCAGCCCCGACACTGAGACTGTTAAATGATTCCTTCCATTGTGCTCTGTGCATGAGATGGAAGCTTCCCTCCAGTACATGGATACTCTATAGCACAGCTTATAGTTTTCTTGAGAAGTGTCTCTGATCTATAAGCTTTGCGTACTCCAACCTGCCTCAGTCTTCCTGAGAATGTTTTTTTTTTTTTTTAACTCCTTTATTGCTTTACTGCTTTGGCATAGGGACTGTTCTGGTTTGCACTTTTAGTTGTTGTTGTGGCTACAAAGCTGAGGATCCTTTGCACTAATTTTATTATACAAGGTCTCCTGAGTCCTTGATTTTTGAGTGTCCAGTATTTAATTTCAGCAATGTCCCCCATAATTATCTATCATTCTCCCACCTTGTTGAAAAGCTGTCTATTTTTCTTGGTTCACATTACAGATTCCACCAAGGGAATGGCCCCTCTATTCTGCCATCTTCATTGATTCCCCTTGGATTATATCATTTTCATTCAATTATTATTATTATTTGATTTTGTGTTTATTTCTTTTTTAAAATAAACAACTTTATTGAGGCATAATTTGCGCATCATAAAATTCACTCATTTTTAACTGTACAAGTGAGTTTAGAGTTATGCAAAAATCACTTTAATTCACTATAGAGCATTCCCATCATCATTAAGAAATGGACACCCACTGACTTTTCACTGACACATGTATCTAATGAGTTTGCAAGCTATATCTCTGTACTTGATTTGCTAGATATGATAATTTTGCTCTTTCCTTTCCTTTTCTATTATTTTCCTCCTTGCTCTATGTTCCAGGCATCCAACAAATTTGATTACAACATCAAACAGATACATATGCCTTCTGGCTTCTATATGGTTTCAGCCAATGGGGAGGCCCATCAAGTGATTGGGTTAAAAAGGAATATGGTCAGTGTTCTTAATTATTTCTCTGTGAAGTCACATTTTTCATACACTTCACCACATAAAATTATTGGTGCTCAAAAAATGTATTACTTTCCAGACATTCTCCTTCCTGTCCTTGGCAACCTTTCCCTACCTTTGTCCTTTCAGACCAAGTGATGGTGATAACTTTACTACTGTTACCCTTTGTTCCTATATAATTCCTGTTTATACCCATATCTTTGTAATTAGGCTTTTGTAAATAATTCTTCTTTAATTATCCTAATTTTAATGTTACATCTATTTTCTATCAGGAGTCCATTAGATATTTTACACTCCATATCACCTCAAACCAGAAACAAGACCAATATTTTAAAATACTGAACATTATCATTTAAGGTGAGGAAAATAGTGATATTGGTTGCTAGCTGAGGTTTTTTTCTTTCCTTTTAGTTCTTTATTATTGAAAGAAAGTATCAGCACTTTTCCCTGTCTCTTCAGACTGGTCTTAGGTCTTGCTTGATGAAGCTTACTTCATTTTATTTTCCCACTTACTTTATTCAGCATTGGTGATTCACTTGTAGTTCTATATGCCCGCTAGGTATCAGTTTCTACTTTTGGATTTTTGTTTCTGTATGCTTTAGAAGTAAATCTTTCTTAGTCAAGCATTCAAAATAAAAACAAAAAATGTCTATTTTTATCATAGGGTAGAATGTTTTCTCAGTTGGTTACTCACATTTGAGTTTCTGCCCCCTAAAGTGTTAACACATTTTCACAATTGCTTTTGTTCCAATTTATTGATAGGAAATATTATTACCAGTCACAGACAGAAAACAATTTTGCTTTTCATTTTCAAAGTATGAAATAATATTTACCATGTACTTCACTGACACTTTAAAATTCAGAATGTGTTAATCACTGCTAACTAAAGTTTTGTGCAGAAAACAATGATTTTCCTTGTTGCCTGATCTGAGTGAAGGACATGGTCATGGAAAGGGATTGGTGGATATTTCACTATTAGTGTATTATCATGGACTGCTCTGACTGTAGCAGGAGGACATCTGATTAGCTGTCTATAAAGAAAATTCAATGAATAATGAGGCATCAAAGAGGACCATATTTGAAAATAGCTATTGGAAAATGTTTAAGGAAGGACATAACTGGAGATTGAGAAATTTCAAGTTTAATTAGAAAGCTTAATCATACATTAGGTAATGGTGTCTAAAAATACTCATAAAATTCTAAGAAGTGACTTTTGTGGTACTGGGGATTAAACTCATGGGTGTTTTATTGCTGAGAAACATCCCCATCCCTTTTTATTTTGAGAAAGAATCTGACAAAGTTGTGAAGGTTGGATTCAAACTTGTCATTGCTCTGCCTCAGCCTATCAAGTAGCTGGAATTGCAGGTGTACCACCATGCCAGCAATAAGTTCCTTTTAAATTCATATTTAAATTAAACTAATTTAACATTTAACCATGTGGTTTAAATAATGAAAAATTAGGTACTTCTCTTAATATTGATAGGAAAGTAGTTTCCATTGAATAATTAATGTATAACTATTATACTTAATTAAAAAATACTATTGGGTCTGGGTTTGAAGCACATAAAACCTCCTGATGCATCTACTACATGCCAATAAGGTGAAGGGAAAGATAAATGTGTAGTGTGGTCCTTATATGGCACTGGAACTTTTTTTTTGCCATATAAAAATGACATTGTTGTTGTTGTTTTTCCCTGTCCAGATTCTGGATAATCTCTCCTGTAAAGGTGTCAATCACTCTAAAGTTCCAGCTTGCAAGAACTCTGGATAATGTAAATGACAATGATTTCTTATTAGAACAGAGAAGGACTCAAGAAATAGCTTTTTCTGCCAGGTGTGGTGGCTCATACCTATAATACCAGCAGCTCAGGAGGCTGAGGCACGAGGATCATGACTTCAAAGCCAGCCTCAACAAAGGTGATCTTCTAAGTAACTCAGTCTCTAAAGAAAATATAAAATAGGGCTGAGAATGTGGCTCAGTGGTTGCCTGCACCTGAGTTAAATCCCTGGTACAAAAAAAAAAAAAAAAGTAGCTTATCCTCTGTGTCACCAATACACTCCCCAACAATTATTCTTCTGTAGTCTATAGTTCTATAAATAAAATATTAGACTAGACATTAACTTCTGTTCATCAATTTACAGTCCAGTAACTTCTACATGCTCAGAGCCTTAACCTGGATGTGAATTTTGTCCTTCCCTACATTAAACCCTATCTCTGGCAGAGAAACTTTATGTGCAGAAAAAATTTCTTTTCTTTTTTTCTGTAGAGATAACTAAACCACATTACCTGGACATTCCTGAAATTTTGTGAGGACCAGTGATTGTGTTTTAGTCAGTGGAGTATAGGTAGAAGTAGTGTTTCACTTTCAGGCCTGAACACTAAAATTTCTCTTGAGATTCTTCTTATGGTCGTTCTTCATTTGTCTGCCAGAAAACAGACAATCCTGTGGAAGGTTATTAAGGCCTGAGGGAATAGTAGATACACTTGATGAAAGAAAGCTAGGCTCCTGATTAATGCAAAGAAGAGAGTTCCCATTCCCCTCCAGTCCATACTTGGCTTAAATATGAGTCAAAAAACTTTATTATGCTTTATCATTGAATTATTTGGGATATTTTTTATTGTATTTACTCTACTCTTTGAAACTCAACATCCACCCATAGTATAAAGGAGACTTCATAGTATTGAAAATTTATGGACTTACTTCTTGGAAAACACTCTACCTGGTGTTTTACTTACATCTGATTTAGTGTTTTGGCAAAACTCCTATAAGAGCTTACCTTCTATTCATCCAGAGCTAACAAAGCCATTACCCTACCCCAAGTGCTCTTTTACTAATCACTTGACAGAATATCTAAATCACTTTCATCTTTCTGTGACAATGGTAATTTGTCAGATTCCATTCTCTTTGTTCAGGTGGAAGCTGTATTTGCAGCCTGAACATTTGTTAGAGTGCTCTTCTATGTTCTCTTATTTATTCCCTGCCTATGGAGTGCCTACTCATCTATTTATACATAACTCAGAGGTCAAATCCCACAAGTAAGACTTCTATTCTCCCCTGTCTTCCACATTATTTTCAGCTGTCTTCTCCTCATCTATACTCACAAGGCAACCACTATATTTGCAAGATACATGTCATAATACCTACATATTTCTCTCTCAGTATATGCAGAATAATTCTTTCTAGAGCATTGGCTTTTTGCATATAATAACTTACTATAATATACTTTCTGAATAAAC
Organism: Urocitellus parryii; assembly: GCF_045843805.1. NCBI lineage: Eukaryota > Metazoa > Chordata > Mammalia > Rodentia > Sciuridae > Urocitellus > Urocitellus parryii. Next base: position 51,597,106 of record NC_135547.1, on the reverse strand, counting down.
ATTCATTTCCTGTCTTTAATTTTCCTTTTCAATGCTGGTAAAAGTCTCAGGATCTTTTTGTTAGTCAATATATCTGAATATTTGTCTATATGACAGTCAATGATTTCAGTATTTTTAAAGTTTTTTTATAATTTTTTCTAATTAGTTATACATAACAGTAGACTGAATTTTACATATCATACATAAATTAAGTATAACTTCTCATTCTTCTGGTTGTACATGATGTAGAGTTACACTGGTTGGGTACTCATATATACACACAGGATAATAATATTAGATTCATTCTATTATCCTTCCTACCACTATATGCCTTCCCTTCCAATTCACTCCCCTCTGCCTAATGTAAAATATCTCTATTATTCCCTAGCCCCCACCCACTTATTGTGAATTAGCATCCACATATCAGAGAAAACATTTGGCCTTTGGTTCTTTGGGATTGGCTATTTCACTTAGCATAATATTCTCCAGCTCCATCCATTTACTAGCAAATGCCATAATCTTATTATTCTTTAAAGCTGAGTAATATTCCATTGTATATGTGTTTGATATTTTAAAAGTTTTATATAATTTAAGTGTAATACAACTTCTTATTTTTAATGCTATATAGACTCCGACTATTGTATTAGTTAGGATTCGTCTTTTATTTGAAACTCCCTGGTGAAAAGGTGACTCCCATTTTTGCAGGACATCACTAATTTTGCACATTCCTTTGTCTTAATGCTATAGAGTAAAAGTCTTGGGCAAGTACATGTCTTAGTTTTGTGGACTTATTATTTCATGTAGTAGTGAGAAGAAATATTGCCCATTTCTGTTTGCAGTGGGAAATAGGCACTTCCCTATCATTTCTGTGTGTAGAGAAGAATAATTCCTCAGTAGGAATAGAAATTTGGATGCTGTACAGTATCCCCCAACTTCTATGATACTGAAAAAATAGCATTTATACCTGATTTGACTTCTTCCCAAACACTAACTATGGGACATCTGCAGGTTGGCTTTCATACCCCAGTATCTCCTTCTATTTACTTGGCTTCAGTCCTTTGGGACCTAATTTAGCATGACATTAGTTAAGTTTAATACTTTGACAAAAAGCACTTTAGAGATCATCTCATCAAATTTTATAAGAACTAGGACCTGTTGATCCCAACTTCAGTGCAAAAGATTATTAAACTGCACTGGCACACAATATTCAAAAAGGAGAGATCTGTCTAATGCAGTAGGAAATTACATAACTTGAAAAACAATTTTAATCTTTTTACATATTATTTCTCATTTTAAATTGATAGCATAAAACTTTATGACATACTGTAGCATGCTTATTCCCATGTGAAAGATTATTTCATTCAAAATAAAAATGTGACTAATGTAAGAACACATATTAAAAGATTTTCTATATGAAATGATGTAAAAAAGCATATACAATTTTATAATATCTGGTTTATATTTTTATTAACATACTGTTTTCTTTATATCATATTTTTCATTTTTGATAGACCATAGCATATCCAATTATTGGAAGCTGTGAATGAATTGTGGGCATGTCTCAAAGCAGAGGTGAGCCCATTAGAGAACTCTCAGTATTATCTTACCAATCTGAGACTGCTTGGTTGCCTTGGAAAACATCCCACTCAAAGAGAATTCTGTGATACCATGGAATTTATTGGCTCAAACCGTGCTATGTTCAAATGGAACTCCCCGGAGGTAGATAGAGATACCAGTACCCACTGGCCTTGAGGTACCAGTTATCTGAAGGAGGAAGAATTACTGCACAAATGATCATTCCTCAATCAGGCTAACTTTCTCATAGCCTCTTTCTTCTTGTTTGTCTTGAGGAACCCTTCCTCACAATAAATTCTTTTGATGCATTTCACTATAAATATAACATTTGTAGGCTTTTTCCATTTGTTAGGATTAGACCCATCAGGTCTTTTCAACCCATCTAGCCCCTGCTTTAAATTACATTTCTTGTGGGGCTGGGGTTGTGGCTCAGCAGTAGAGCCTAGCATGTGCAATGCACTGAGTTTGAGCCTCAGCACCACACAGAAATAAATAAGTAAAATAAAGTTTTTTTAAAAAATTACATTTCTTGTGTCCTTTATTTCTTGATACTACTTTTTCAGTCTTTTATTTTCAGTCATCTCACACCTCCGAGGGTTGCTTATTCCTTTGCCATGCAGTCTGTGGATGAGATCCAAAAAAAATGAAATGATTTGTAATATTATGCAGTATGAATTTGTTCATTAGGGATTAGGGATTTGTTACTATGTGGTGATACAATATCATCATTATCATCACACCACATTGCTTTTTCAAGGCACAGTACTACTCTAAATACTTTCACATTCAGTTATTCTTATGATTCTCAAGATTTCTTGTGATATTAATAAGGCAAATTTGAAGTTGATGATGTCCATTTGTCAGAAGAATAAACTGAGACAAGTTTCATGACTTATCTAGGATTACAAAATTTGTAACAGAAATTACACTAAACGTCAATCTTCTGACTTGAAAGCAGTAACATTTGCATTTCAATACAAAGCATAAACTGAGAATAGATACATAACATAAAGCCATAGAAGTATCAAAAAGTTAGTGGTATTTAATGAATACCAGCATAATCATATCAATAGTGAAAAAAGAAAAAAATAAATTGAAATTGTTAATTTAAAATTTTTCTGTGTTTTTTATCTACTTGGTCCTTGAAAGAATAGGGTACATATGAATAATGTGTTGGTGACTGTGAAGCTATAGCAATCAGATATTACAAATGCTCTAATAATAACATAATATGATGACAGGAATATATAATTTATTATGTGTCAGTCACTAATATTTTCCCTTCATATAAATTAACACATTTGATTTGCACTACAATTCTATGAGGTACATACTACTTTATTCCTTTTAAAATCAGGAAAATGAACCTCAGTGAGTTAAAATAAAATTCCAAGGGTGCACAAAACTTTTAGAACCAGTACTCAAACCTAGGCATTCTTGTTACACTGTGTTCTCTCTTAAGCACTACAATATATTAAAAATAGAGAAAATGAATTACAGATGTTAAGTTTTTCAGGATCCGGAGTTAGTGTATGAACTATGAGCCTGAATACAGAATACATGTTGTAAACAATTATACCATATTGAAAAAAAGAGCTGACTTAAACACAAAGAAGTTTCTTTATCTCAGTTATTTAAAACTAAGAGAGATTTTTTCCCACTGGGAGGACATTTGAGAATGTTTGAAAATATATACTTTTTTTCTTTTTTGGTATTGGGGATTGAACCCAGGGTGGTTTATCACCATGCTATATGTTCAGACCCCTTTTTATTTATTTATTTTTAACCTTTTAAATTTTGTTCTAATTAGTTATATATGACAGTAGAATGAATTTTAACACTTCATATATAAATGGAGTATAACTTATTCTTCTGATTGAACATGATACAGAATCACACCTGTAATGTAGTGATATATGCATACAGGGTAATAATGTCTCATTCTTTCTACTATACTTTCTATAACCACACACCCTCCCCTCCATTCATTCTCCTCTACCTAATGCAAAGTACCTCTATTATTTCCTAACCTTCACCCCTCCCTTATTGTGAATTTACATCTATATATCAGAGAATATATTCAGCCTTTAGATTTTGGGGTTTGGCTTATTTCACATAGCATAATTTTGTCTAGCTCTATCCATTCACCAGCAAGTGCTATAATTTCATTCTTGTTTAAGGCTTATTGTGCATATATACCACATGTTGTTTATCCATTCAACTATTGAATGGCACCTAGGCTGATTCCATAGTTTAGCTATTGTGAATTGAGCTGCTATAAACATTGAGGTGGCTGCATTACTGTAGTATGTTGTTTTTAAGTCCTTTAGGTATAGACCAAGGACTGGGATAGTTGGGTCAAATGGTGTTTCTATTCCAAGTTTTCTAAGGTGTCTCCAAACCACTTTCCATAATAGTTGCACTAATTTGCAGTCCCATAAGCAATGTATGAGTGTACTTTTTCCCCCCACATCCTTGCCAACATTTATTGTTACTTATATTCTTGATAATTGCCATTCTGACTGGGTAAGATGAAATCTCAGAGTAGTTTTGATTTACATTTCTCTACTTGCTAGAAATGTGGAACTTCTTTTTTTCATATATTGGTTGAATGATTGTATTTCTTCTATTAAGTGTCGGTTCACTTCATTAGCCCATTTATTGTTTGGATTATTTGTTTTTTTTTGGTGTTAAAATTTTTGAGTTCTTTATATATACTTGAGATTAATAATCTAGCTGAGGTGTGGTGGTGAAAATTTTCTTCCATTCTGTAGGCTCTATTTTTATATTATTGATTGTTTCAGTTGCTGAGAAGAGGCTTTTTAGTTTAATTCCATTCCATTTATTGATTCTTGATTTTTTTTTCTTCCAGTTTAGGAATCTTGTTAAGGAAGTAAGTTCCTAAGTTGACATAGTGAAGATTTGGGCCTACATTTTCTTCTATTAGGCTCAGGATCTCTGTTATAATGCCTGAGTCTTTGATTTTCATCAAGGGTGACAGATAGGGCTTTAATTTCATTTAGATACACATGGATTTCCAGTTTCCTCAGCACCATTTTTCAAGGAGGCTCTCATTTCTCCAATGAACATTTTTTGCACCTTTGTCCAGTATTAGATAACTGTATCTATGTGGGTTTCTTTCTGTGTCTTCTATTCTGTACCATTGGTCTTCATGTTTGTTTTGGTGCCAGTACCATACTGGTTTTGTTCGTATGGCTCTGAAGTATAGTTCAAGGTCTGATATAGTGATGCCTCCTGCTTCACTCTTCTTGCTAAGGATTGCTTTAGCTATTTTGGACCTCTTATTTTTTCCAGATGAATTTCATGATTGATTTTTCTAGTTCTATTAACGAACGTTTTTGGCATTTTAATAGGAAGTTTTATTAAGTCTGTATAATATTTTGGGTAGTATGGCCATTTTGACAATATTAATTTTGCCTATCCAGGAGCATAGGATATTATTCCATCTTCTAATGTTTTCTTTAGGTTTTTCTTTAGTGTTTTGTGGTTGTCATTGTGGAGGCCTTTCACCTATTTGTTTGAGTCATTTGCAAGTATTTTATTTTATTTTATTTTTGAGGTTATTTTCAATGGGGTAGTTTTTCTAATTTCTCCTTCAATGAATTCATCATTGATGTATAGGAACATATTTTATTTATGGGTGTTGATTTTCTATCCTGCTACTTAGCTGAATTCATTTATTAGTTCTAGAAGTTTTCTGGTAAAATAATTTGGGTTTTCTAAATATTGAATCATGTCTATGGAAATAGTAGTAGTTTGATTTCTTCTTTTTGTATTTTTATCCCTTTAATTTCTTTCTGCTCTCTAATTGTTCTGGCAAGTGTTTCAAGGATGATGTGAAATAGAAGGGGTGAAAGGGGGCATGCTTATCTTGTTCCAGTTCTTAGAGGGAATGCCTTCATTTTTTTCTCCATTTGGCATGATGTTGGCCTTGGTTTAGCATACATAGCTTTTATATTGTTAAAGTATGTTCCTATTGTCTGTGGGTTTTCTAGTGTTTTGAACATAAAGCGGTGTGGTCTTTTGTCAATTGTTTTTGTGCATCTATTGAGAAGATCGTGTGATTCTTGTCTTTAAGTCCACTGATGTGATGAATTATGTTTATGATTTTCCTATGTGGAACCAACCTTGCATCCATGGAATAAAATCCACTGGATTGTGGTCCACTATATTTTTAATATGTTTTTGTATGCAGTTGGCCTGAATTTTTTTTAAAGACAGAGAGAGAGAGAGAGAGAGAGAGAGAGAGAGAGAGAGAGAGAGAAGTTTTTAATATTTATTTTTCAGTTTTTGGTGGACACAACATCTTTATTTTTTTATTTTTATGTGGTGCTGAGGATCGAACCCAGCGCCCCACATATGCCAGGTGAGGGCTTTACTGCTTGAGCCCCCATCCCCAGCCCAAGCCTGAATTTTTTAAAAGAATTTTTCTATCTACATTCATCAAGGATATTGTTCTGAAGTTTTCTTTCCTTAATATTTCTTTGTAAGCTTTCGGTATCAGAGTGATACTAGCCTCATAGAATAAGTTTGAAGTGTTCCCTCCTTTTCTATTTCATGGAGTATTGGTGTTAATTCTTACTTGAAGGACTTGTAGAACCCAGCTGACAATCTGGTCCTGGGGTTTTCTTTGTTTTGGTAGGCTTTTGCTATCATCTTCTCTTTATTACTTGAAATTGATCTGTATAAATTGTGTATGTTCTCCTAATTTAGGTTGGGTAGGTCATATATCTAGAAATTTGTCAGTGTCTTCTAGATTTTTTTTTGTTTAGTTATTGCTTTTTAGATCTATTCAGCAAGGAGAGAGATGTGTTAAATTTATCTAGTATTATTGTGATGTGGTCTGTTTGATCCTTCAAATTGAGAAGGGTTTATTTGATGTACATAGATTCTCCATTGTTTGGGGCATGAATATTTATGGTTGTTATGTCTTTCTGATGTATAATACCCTTAAGCAGTATGAAATGCCCTTTTTGTCCCTTCTGATTAGTTTGGCTTGAAGCCCACTTTATCTGATAAGAGGTTTGAAAACTCTGTTTATTTACATTATCTATATAAGTGATATTTTTCCCCATCCTTTCACCTTCAGTCTGTAGATTATTTTTTACTATGAGGTTAGTGAGTCTCTTGGAGATATCATATTGTTGTGTCTTCTATTTTAATCCAATATGCTCATTTATTTCTGCTGATGGATGAGTTTATGCCATTAACATTTAATGTTATTATTGAGATTTTTTTTTACCCAGTCATTTTGGTTTATTAGGTTTTTAATAAGACTTAGTTTCTCCTTTGATTGAATGTTCCTGTACTGTAGTTTCTTTATTTTCTGGTTTTCACTTTTTTTTTCATTTCATCTTCATGCAATACTTTCTTAAATATATTCTCCAGTGTAGGCTTTTCAATTCTCAATTCTTTTTACTTTTGTTTATCATGGAAGATTTTCATTTCATCTTCATATTTGAAGCTTAATTTTGCAAGTTATAGTATTCTTGGTTGTCATCCAGTTTTTTTTCATAGGTTGGTGTATATTGTTCTAGCCTCTCCTAGCTTTGAGGCTCTGGGTTGAGAAATGAACTGAGATCCATATTGGTTTACCCCCATTCATAATCTGATATTTTTTCTCTTGCAGACTTTAAAATTCTACCCTTATTCTGTATGTTAGGTATTTTCATTATAATGAGCCTTGGTGTAGATCTTCTCAAATTTTGTATATTTGGAGTCCTATAAGCCTCTTGTATTTGATTTTCCATCTCATTATTAATTTGGGGAAGTTTTCTCATATTATTTCATTGAGAATATTGTGCATTCATCTAGTTAGTATCTCAACACCTTCATCTATCCTGATAAACCTTAAATTTGATCTTTACATTGTATCCTATAATTTTTGGAAGTTCTGTTCATGGTTTCTTACCATTGCCTCTGTGTAATCAACTTTATTTTCAAGATTATACATTTTGCCTTTCTTGTATGAGGTTATGTCTTCTAAGTAGTCTAGTCTATTGATATTAGCTTAAATTGAATTTTAATTTTTTTTTTATTGATTATTTCATTTTGAGAATTTCTTCCTTATTTTTGTTCATAATCTCTATGTCTTTATAGAAGTGACCTTTCGCTTCTGGAAATTTGTCTCTAATTTCACTTCTCACATCATCTGTTTTGTCATGCATCAGTTTAACTATGTACATTCTAAACTCCTTCTTTGACATTTCTTCTACTGTGCTGTTAAAGTATTCTATTACTGTACCTTGGTTTGTTTGTGGCACTTTGTTCCCTTGTTTTTTCATGTTTTTTATGTGTTGTCGGGGTTTTTAGCCCTCGTTCCCTCCTGATCTGCCGAAGAGATGGGGAGAGCATGCCCTGACAAGGAAGAGCCAAGAAAGGAGAGGGCCGACTGACCACCTGCACCAAGCCCTCCCAGCCCTCCCTCACCGGAGGACAATCAGACGCATCAGGGAGACCAGTCAAAGCAGGAGCTCATTTATTGAGAAAACACACACAGCTAATATAATGTACAGGAGCCAATCAGGATAAAGGTCATCAGGGTGGGGAGAATTTACATCTACACCCGTCCTACAGGCATTAATGGGAGACACAAACTGTCCATGAGGGTGGAAGGGTTCTGAGTCTATCCTAGAGGTGGTCTGATTTTTTGTCACAACCCATGGTAAAGCCTTCTGGCTGATCTCCAGGGGCCATCTTAGCCACATGTCCAGCCCCAAGACCGGGAAGCGGGTAGCATCCAGCAAGTTCGGTTTCCTCTTTTCTGATGCAACATGCCCCACATGTTACATCATGCCCCACAATGTGTCTTCCCATCTTTCATTGTGTATCTGAGGCAGTGTATTTTCTACCCTGTGGAATTATATTGTCCCTGAGCTTTTCAGTACTTCACCTTTAAGGGAAAACCAATATTAACAGCACCCATTGCAGACAATATATAGCTATTTGAACCAAATAGCTCCTATTAATGTGTCTCCATTTTTGTCACAATGAATAAAAATGATATGTTCAATTGTTATCTACAATATAAACATTAAATTTGCTTAAAGGATTTTCAATTTCAAATGGTGAACAAAGGGAGACCAGAGGTGGTGTAGGATGTGTTGTTTATGAGGAAGGAGGAAAGATGATTGATGTAAAACTTTATAAACAGAGTGAAAGAGAAATTAATGGAGTTTGGTTTCTAGGAGGAGAAAATAGAGAAAGAAAATCCAGGAAACTAGATAAGTGAGAGGAAAAATATATATACAAAATTTTAATAATCATAATTAAAAGAGAAATTATAAAAATAAAAGAATAATATACTCTTCAGAAAACCCAGTTCTTAATAAACTGATGCAGGAAGAATACTTTTTTATATTTATTTTTCAGTTTTCAGTGGACACAACATCTTATTTTATTTTTATGTGGTGCTGAGGATCGAACCCAGCACTCCACACATGCCAGGCAAGCACTTTAATGCTTGAGCCACATCCCCAGCCCAGGAAAGAATTCTTGATTTCAAAAATTGTGGAGATGAGAGAAAGGGAAAAAAAAAAAAAAAACCTCAATGGGAAATTGAACAATTGTTTCCCTTGGTCAAAGTTTTTCAGCTTCCATTTCCAACTGATAGGTGGGGTTGTGTGGTGTGATGGTAGCTCCACCCTCAGGATGGTGAGGATTCCTAGTGTGGGTGGATTAGTCCACAGGTGATGTATAGCCATTATCCAGTCCACGTTGGAAGACTTCAGACCAGGAATCTCCTTTGGGTTCCATTCCTGTGATATAGGAGCCTGATATTGGCCCCTTATTCACCTGTGACCTCATAATTCCTGGTCTCTGATTTAGTCTCCAAATTTGATCTCTCCAATGCATTGCACTTTTGAAATCACATTCAGGCACATCTCTCCCAGGTTATCCTGATAGTTAGGAATCAGGAACCGTGTAACTGTTGTGGCAAACTTTTCCTTGTGGGCTGCCCATAAAGATGTGAGTGCTGGACTGGGTTGGGGGCTAGGGAGGAGTTGGAAGACTGGGAATTGGGGAGCTAGAAGACCCTTTGGGGTACCAGACTGGTACCATATCTGTTGGGACCAGGGGATTGGTGAATGCCAGACCTGGGAAGGAGTCAGGGATCAGGCTTATGCCAGGACCCATCAATGGCTGGCCCAAGTGGGTCCCTGGAATCCAATGAGTGCCAGACTGGCTGGCTGAGCCGGTCAATAGCAAGATGTCCTAACTCCCTCTTTCAGCCTTCCAATCTGCTATAGTCAGCCCTGTCCATCCCCATGTACTTCAGGACTCATGGAGCTGGTGAAACCATGGTTCTCTCCATCCACTCTAACCTATTTTCCTCTTGGGCAAAATTCACCCAGTTTCTGATTTCCCATAAGATTGCTAGAACAGCCCATGCAAACCTAGCTGCAAACTCACAGATCTGGGTTTTAGTTTTCATAGATTCTGCCATGATGCAGTCCCAAGATCTCAATGTTGTTTTAATTTGTAATTAGAGAGGCTACCAGGAATATGCTCACATAAAGGAATGACCATGTAAGAAGCAGCAAGACGGTGGCTATTAGCATACTTAGTAGGAAGACCTCAGGTCTAAACAAGCCTGAAGACACCTTGATAATAGACTTCCAGGCCTTGGCCAGTGTGCCAAGGTAGATGGAACCATGTCACAAGATAATTGTGGTGGCAGCAGTCCCCACTTAACATTTTTTCTATTTATTTTTTAAAATTTTGAGACAGTGTCTTGGTAACTTATTGAACATCTTGCTAAGCTGTTCAGCCTAGACTTGAACTTGTGATCCTCCTGCCTCAGCTTCCTGAGCCACTGGTATTACATGTGTGTGCCACCATACCTTGTGGAGGCATATTTGATAGTCATAATTTAGGAGAGGAAAGTGGACAAAGGGAGAGGTTTCACTCACCACTAATTGGTAAAATCCAGAAATGAGACTAAATATCCTATAATCCAAAGTACAGTCTCCAATAAAAAAGAATTATCCAGCCCCAAATATCAACATTGCCAGTGTTAAGAAAACTTGCTTTACTCTCATTGCTCTTTTCTTTTTCTAAACATAAGCAAGGTTATTTCTAGTTATCATTTGGCCTTTAAGGAATGCAAAAGGATAAACTTATTAGAATAAATGCTTAATATATATAATGAAACAGTAATACAATTAAAAACTAGGATAACATAAGTTTCAAAAAATATCTCTAAAAATTATATTTTAGTATTTATCCAATGACATATATTTTTAAATTCTAACTTGGTGCTAGCAAAACCTAACCTAGGCAAGTTTTCAGTTATATAAAAGAGGTAGGGAAAGATGTGGAAAAATATGTTTCCTATGTTAACACCTCTTCATAAATTCAAGCCCTACATCATAGTCATCCTGTCAGCTGAGAAGAAGTTGGTTTTGTTTATTTGATTAAAACAATTTATTAAACTTCCAAGACCTTATATAACTTTCTTTTTGTGCTTTCCTGTATATGGCCAAGTAGTGAAAAGTCAAGCCAGTCAAACCAAAATTTAGTAGAGAATCAATGAGTGTATCAAAGTAAGAAATATCTTTCCTGCATAAATCCAAATGGTAAATGAGTGGATGCTCCTGAACTGAAAGGAAATTTGAGTATATTTCTTTTAGTATTATGTTCATAAAAACAACATTTTAATTATCAAGCTACTTGGTTATTGGTCAATATTTCAGGATTAGCAGTTTAGTATAAAGTTATAACCCCAGAATTCAATATTACTAGATGATGATAATAGTGAAGAAAATGATGCTGGTGTCAAAGAAAGCCTTGGGATGATAAATTTGTATATAAAAATATTAATTCAAATGTTGCTTGCATTTCAAGTCTTGGAAAAAATAAACCTACTTACAAACCACAGTAGGTAGCTCATTCGCTATGTACGTGATAGTTAATATATGGTACACATTATAATCTCACTAATTTGGAGCTATAAACATGCAAATTATATACCAAAATATTTTGTAGAGTTTTTTAAACAAAGGAATTTTTTGAGTGCAATGCTTGCATAATTAATAATTTCTTTTAAAATATATAACATTATGCAATGAAGAACTTGAAGGGGCAAAGTTTTTGAATAATAATGTAGTTAATTCTTTTTAGATATTATACAATTATTTACAAAACAACTAAAGATAAATAATTGAGCAAGTAAGCAACTGATAATTAAAATCAGATTAAATTACACATAATTATGGTTTAATGGATAATTCCTTATAGGTTTGTGAACACCATGTCAAGAGAAAAGATAAAATTTTTACTAAAATATTTGATGGCCATAATTTTATTTTCATTAAGTAGAAAACATAGTCTTAGATTTAACTATTAATGCTACTACATTATTTGGAATCAGTTCTGTGCTAATTTACAACTCTAATACATGGGACTTTGTTTTCCCATTAGATCTATTCATAGTTAATGCCATTTTATAATTCTTGATGCTCTTTTAAGACAATTCAGAGATAGAGAATAAATAACAATTTTATATTTCTCTGCATATTCTAGTAACATAAGCTTTATAAACTTTTCTATATTAAATGGTAAAAGTACCTCCATCCAATTAACAAAATCTTTGAAAGAGTTCATAGTAAATATCTATTATAGAGGAGACTCAATGATATATGTTTCTCACTTAAAGATTGTGTGTGTGTGTGTGTGTGTGTGTGTACTTTAAATTAATAATGACACTGAAATGCTCACATTTGCATTACATTTAAGGGGCCAGTATATGGTCATTCTACAGTTGTAATGAAAACCAAATACTCTGCCTTCACATAAGCTCAGGACCAAGACACCTCACTGTTTTCTCTTGTCATTTACAGTAAGTATACTAGTAAGCTTTGTATTACATAAAGTTACCCAAAATAATTTATGAAGAAAAAGTCAATTTAACTAAAAGTTTGGAGCTTCCAGTCCCAAATAGAGTGACCTCATAGTTTTAACATTCTGGGGGCAGGGCACAGTACATCATAGTAAGAGTTCATAGTGAAGCAAAACCGTTCACATCATGAGCCAGGAAGCAATAATTAAAAGGAAAATACTAGGACCCTACAATCTCCTTCAAAGGACTTCCTCAAATAATATAAGAACATCCTACTAAGCCCTACTTCCTAAAGGTTCTACCACCTCCCAATAGTATGACTCTGGTGATCAAGCTTTTAATGTGTGGTCTTTTGTGGTACATTCAACATCTATTCTGTAGTGATGTCTATTGAGAGAAAGAGGAGGAGCTAGTGTCATTTTAGGCAGGATTAATTTTTTACTAAATACAATCTATGATATTGGCATCAATACAGCAAAACATATATATTTTATTCAATAATTTCCAATTTTCTTATTCTCATGCCCTGTTCATTGAGCAATACCAGCATATGGATAGGTTGAGCAGAGTTGCTTTCCATCCAATTTCCTCCTGACAGATAACTTGGATTATATTTCATTTAAATCAATATCCACCATTGCTCCCATTGAAACATTTACTGTAAGATTAATAATCTCCATACTGTAGCAAAACAAACAAACAAACAAACAAAAAACAACAACAACAAAAAGACAATTTGTACAGGAAAGCTAGGGTATTAAAAGTTATTGTGTATTACTAGTTTCAATTTCTGGATCTGGAAGTTCTTTTTAATATTAATGGGATTATTCAGACATTTATACAATAAAGTTAAAATAATATTTATATTTCTTCATTGAACAAATATGTTAAAACCATGCCCCCATGGACATGCCAGTACTTTAAACACATTTTAGCTGCATTGCAGTGTATAAATCAGGAAGCAATTTGGGTCCTTTTATCTAGATTTACCTTTCTCCTTTCCTAGTCAAATTATATAACTTTCCTTCTTTGAAAGACTAAACTTTCTTCCAGTGCCTTTTGGGACTTCACCTCTGTCATTTTTTCTTCTTCTAGAGTTTATATGTTCATCTCTGCTAAATTCTCATCACCCCAAACTATGTCTAAGACTTCTCTTTCCTAACAAAGCAATCCAAAATACCCACCTCCAATCTAATGACTCAAACTGATTTCAGATTATTTTATCTACAAGGAACACAAATCTGTTAAAATTTTTTAGCATAGGGATTTATTTAAAAATGAGTTGTCTTAAGCAAACAAAGGGAAATAATATATCTTGACCTTATGGGGCCTGAATATTTACTTTTAAAACAGCTATTTCTCCCATAAATGTGCATATGTGAATACACATGTGAACTCACACACACACACATAAGTGAGGTCATAAAATATGTATGTTTGTGTGGAATTTTTTTTTGCCTGTCATATGTTACATTTATATCAGAAAACACTGGCATATGGAAATTGGTATGCAGTTATTCAATGCACAATTTTTATTTACATTCACACTATATCTAATACCTTTTTTCTGTTTACATTGTCCAGAAAAACTAAAATGGATTCTCTAGATTTCCAGTCTTGGAAGGTAAATACAACCTTTGAACCATTAAAAGATGAAGTGTATATAAATGTGTAAATAACACAATCTCCTTTACTTACACATGTTAAAAAGGGACCTACTATATTAGTGTATTTTTCAAATTTTGAATATAATACAAAACCAAAGAACAGACATGATCAAAGTCAGGTAAACGTTCAATAAAAATTGGGAATTTTATCATAAACAGATCCATGGCCCATTTCAGCTCCTCTCAATGTTAAATCAGCACCCATTGGTAGTAGCCATGATGTTTCCATATAGTTGTGTGCTTAAGGAAGGGCTATAAAGCCTATGTAAACAGTTGGGTCACCTGGTAAATTACCATCTTCCCCCAAAAAATGAAGTAAAATATCAACTTCTAACATTCAAAAACTCAACAGGTCAAAGCTTTGGCATATGTTGGAGGCTGTTTTGGTGACAACTAAAGTTTAATAAAATTATCTGCTTGGGTGTTTGCCTCCCAAACTCCTAGTCCACAAAACCTTACTTAAAAAGAGAACAGGCATCCCTTTGGGGTTTGGATTGTTGTGTTTAATGACTAGGCAACATTTCTGAAAGCACCAACTAAACCCATAACACTTCTACTAAAAACACGATGTGTTATAATTGGTAAAACTGTTTTAAAAACAAATGCCCACAGACATGTGGCTTATGTGCTAAAGATAGTGGCATTAAATTAACATAAGCTGGTTAGCAACAGAGGAAAGAATTGAGGCAATAAGAGACATTACAGAGAATACCACCATCTTCTTTAAGGCAATCCTCAAGTCTTCCAAGAAGAAAAAGTAGTTAAGGTTCTTGAGTTTTCTAGCTGTCTTAGTAGTTAAGGTTCTTGAGTCTTGAGTTTTCTAGCTGTCAGAAGACTATTTCCTCTTCCTCCTCCTTATTCTCATCTTCCTATTTAGTTCAGAGGTATACAGTGACTTCATGTTGAGAGCTACAGCCAAAGGGGCCCCAGCAAACTTCCAGCTGCTGGCTGATGATTGGCTCACAGTGGCCCCAGCAACATCTAGCTGATTGGCACCTCTGCGGTGATATTCATTGGGCTGTTTCCCTGCCCTTCAGACTGCCAGCTGATGATTGGCTCACAGCGGCCCCAGCAAGATCTAGCTGATTGGCTCCTCCACGGAGCTTCTCATTGGGCTGTTTCCCTGCCCTTTCAGACCACGGAGCTGCTCATTGGGGGACTTCTTTGGCTCCGCCCACGCGACCCAGCCAATCGGCCTCAAGAGCAGGAGGATTGTGGGAGGTGGTGAGTTTTGTGTGGGTGAGAGGCTTGTGGAAGCCGGTGGTGGCAGTTGGGCTCTGAGGGTTTTTTTTTTCCTGAGGAGCTGTTTTGCTTGGCGTTTGTAGTTCTAAAAATAAAGTTAGTTTCTTTTGACAAGTGGCTCCTGAATTGTGCCCAGCCAGACTGCGGCAACTTCAGAAGAAAGATATGAACCCAAACTTAAGTTCACCCTTTTCTTTGTGTTTATAGTATCTCTGTGGCTTAATATATTTGTTCAATGTTCCATTGCCTGAGATAACATCAATGATGTAGGGCTTCAGCCAACTGTGCCATCATTGTGGGTGTGTGCCATAAGATGATACTCAAAGGCTGCATGCCTCTTTTCAGACTGGTAAGTCTGCAATTTGGTGGTGTTACACAAAAGGTAAGCACTTTGTCTATTCATACACTTGACTGGAAGTACTCCTTTTAAATGGGCAGAGATACTAGCATTTTGGGGGATAAGTGCTTCTGGGGAGTGATTGTTGTATTTAATGACTATGCCTTAAACATATTGGTGCCTTCCAGAGGTGCATCAGAAAGTCCAAAGATTTTTTTTTTTTTTGCAGGTACCTCTGTTGTTATTACCACCAGGCTAAGGACTCAACTCCTGAGTCTCATTACCACTGCCACTGACTTCATTCTTGCAATGTTTCCAATAACTGGCATTAAACTCACTTTTCCTATGCTTTCACATGTTGACTCATTTGATCATGTCCCTGACAGCCCCAGTCCTCTAGTAAGAGCTTATACAGCTGGAATGGTCATAGTATCTGGTCCCAGTCACTGTTACCAGTTCTCCTGTGGTCCTGTTCTATTGATTCTCCTATTGCTGCCTCACTTTGAATGTTGGAACTTAGCTTCTTACTCAGGAGACTTGCTTATTCTCCCTGAGGACCTTTTCTTTCTGCCTGGGGCCAGTTTGTGATGGAAAAACCAGACTTGGTTGCAAAATAAAATTATAAAAAACATTATGGTAAGAAAACAATGCAGGGGGAAAGAGTCAGTTCCCCTCTTCTCCCCTCTCTTACCCTTTCTTTGGGAGTCTAGTTAGCCACAGGTCCCTACCTTTGAGATTGTAAATAACTGCCCTAGTAGTCTGACTACTCCCTCTTAAAATGTAAACATCCCTGTTTCAGGCTTTCAAGACTCCAGACTTAAAAGATGCAGGGGAAAAGAGCCCTTACTTCTTATCTGTTTCTGTAAGCATGCTTTATGTTAGAGACCCTGCGTAATGCCTTCAGCCCTGTAGATTAGGAATACTTTTAAAAGAGGGGAAAAAGATAGTATGAGTCTAAGATGATGCCAAGTAGCCTATAAATGTGAGACACAATAGATCAGGACTCAGAATTTGGAATCAGTTCTCTACTAGGCCTGCTGGCTTAAAATAAAGTTTGGAGTTCTCCTCTTCTCTGCTTGTTGCTTCTCCTCAGATCTATTTCCCACATCAAGCTAATTCATCAGGCTCAGTTTCTACAGTGGTCAGGATGACTCGGCTTGCTGGTCAGGGGACACAGGCTACCACTGGAGAAATCTGAGCTGCATTGGGCTATCAGATGCCTAGCTTCCAGGTTGAAGTGCTTCTGCTTTGCTTCTGCTGCCAACAAGTTGCCATCCCCTGGTCCTCACCAGCTCCCATACTTGCTTGTGGCCACCTTCATTCTGAGTTTGAGAAAAAGAGGTCCCTTGTGCTCCTAGCTGAAGGAAAATACAAGCTTGATCCCTGGACTTCCACTTGTGAGCATGTGCTTTCCCAGAAGAAGTGAATTGGTTTTTTAAAACTAATGATTAATCATAGAAATTTTTCAAAATAAACTGCATAATATTTTATTAACTTAAATGTATTATCACATTTAAGTTCCTCTGTTGATAGACTTTTATCTTGTTTTATTTTTAAATATATTAAGATATTGCTGCAATTATTTGAACTGTATCTTTATGTACATGTATAGATCTTTCTGAGATACAATAAAGGAAGTGAAATTGCTTGACCCAAGGCATGCATGAGAATTTTAATAGATATTGTCAAACTGCTATTCAAAAAAGCTTTATCAATTTAATCTCCAATTCACCTGGTATGAAAAGAACTATTTCCAAATATTCTAATCAACAATAGATATTATGAACATTTGAAAATTGGTAGCTCACTAATACCCTATTTTTCAATATTATTATTTTTTATTTTTCTGATTTTTAGTGAACATAAATAATTTTCTACTTTATTTGGTTTATTTTTATTTCTAATGGGTTATTTATATTTTGTTGGTCTATAAGACTTCTATATATGTAATCTATGGCAAATTCCTTTGCCCTTTATTTTTATTCTATATGATTTTAAACATTTTATTTAGTTAATTTGGTTAATTATTTCTCTATGACTTCTGGGTTCTTTTTCATAATTAAGAGTCCTTCTTTAATCTGAAGTTAAAGCAAACAATGGTTTCTTCTGATATGATAATGGTTTTGTCTTTTGCATTTAAATATTTAATATATCTGGTATTTATTTTTATATAGGATATGAGGTAGATAATATACTTACTTTTATTTAAAAAAAATCAGTTCTCCCAAATATTAAATAAAATGTCCATCCTTTCAATTATTTTGAAATGCCCGTTATATTGTACACTGAGTTCTTACCTATTTGAGCATTTGTTTTGAAATCTTTCTTTTTCTATTTCACTAATATTGCAGAAATGAGATATAGAACCCTGACTGCCTACTAAAATATTCCTTCAAATTTCATACAATGACACTACAAATATCTTATGTTGAGCAATGTATTCATAAATTTCCCCAAAAACACATGATTCTAATTGCATTTAATGATATCATCATTTATCTAGTCACCTAACCAAGGAACTGTGTTATCACTGAATCTTGTCATTTTGTTTCTAAAGCATCTCTCCAAATTTGTGTTATATACTTTCCAAGAATACAGATTTATTTTAGACTTCATTTTTCTCTCCCTTGGATTATTAAAATATACTTAATATAGTCAATAGCCTCCTAAGTGGTCTTCTAATAGATTTGAATTTTACCACAGCATGATATTTTTTTTTCTGGCCTCTCCAGTATATCCCTAATGAACTCTTGTTAAAGTCAATTATATAAGTGGCCAATACATTTAGTTTTTAAATGTTAAATATTGAATGATCAAGTTGCTTTAAAAATAAAGTAAGAAAATATATTAGTTGACAAAATTGGGAAGCATAAAAAATTTCACCATGTTTGAAGGCAGTACAGTGAGTGAAGCAGAATTATGCTAATGGGTGAACAATTTCATGTGAGTTCTCCAGAGAATACTTTAAAAAATCCTGGAATTTAGCAGACATTTCCTGTGCCAAAATAACAAAGTTCCCATGTTAAACAAGTGAAAATAATGTGTAATAAATGCTAAAAATCATAGAAAATATACTCAAGTTGATTTTGCCCATTATCCTGGGTTTCAAACTTTAAAATATTTTATTATAGCACTGTATTTATACAGTGCATAGCAGGGTTCATTTTGAGATATTCAGATATATGTGGGATATACTTTTTTCAATTTCAGACCCCAGTACTACATTTTTCCCTCTCTCCCTCCTTCTCACTATTCCCTTTTCTCTGTTCTTTATGACTTCCTTCTATTTAATCTTTTTCTTAACTGGTGCTTTATAGATCTACCTGAAGTTGAAATTCATAGTGGTATATTCATATGTGAACATACCTTAATTTGGTCATTTCATTTGGTTGTTCTTCCCCTTTCCTGTCCCTCCTTAACCTTCTACCTCCTTTCTCTATCCCATTGATCTCCATTCTATTTACATGGGATCTCCCCTTTACCCCTTATCTTGTTCTAGCTTCTGCATATGAGACACAACAGCTGACCTTTGATTTTCTGAATCCAGCTTATTTTACTCAGCATAATGTTCTCAAGTTTCAATTATTTATCAGAAAATCCAAAGTTTCAATTTTCTTTATGGCTGAGTAAAATATCCATTGGGTATATAACTAAATTTTCTTCATCCATTCTATCTTTTTACAGGTACCCAGGCTGGTTCCATAACTTGGCTATTGTGAACTGTACTCCTATAAATATTTATGTGCCTGTATCACTATAGAATTCTGATTTTAGTAATTTGGGATAAATAACAAGGAGTTGGATAGATGAGTCATATGGTTGTTCCATTTGTTTTCTTTTGAGGAATCTCTATACTCCTTTCCAAAATGGTTGTACTAATTTACAGTCTGAACAACTAAGTGTCAGTGTAACTTGTCTCCCATATCCTTGCCAGAATTTATTATTATCTATATTCATGATTACTGTTATTATTGGAGTGAGAGAAAATCCCACAGTAGTTTTAATTTCATTTTCCCCAACTTCTAAGGCTGTTGAACATTTTCTGATACATTTATTGTCATTTGTATTTCTTATTTTGATACATATCTGTTTAATTCCTTTACCATTTATTATTTGGATTTTTTTGGTGTTTAGATTTTGAGCTCTTTATATATTCTGGATATTAATCCTGTTGAAGAGCTTCTGGCAAAGACTTCTTCCATTCTGTAAGCTCTCTCCATGTTCCTAATTGTTTCCTGTGCTGTTCAGAAGCCTTTTAAAGTGATGCCATCTCACACTTATTGGGATTTAGAAATCCTATTAAGGAAGTTGGTATCTGTACCAATATGATGGAGTCCTATGTTTTCTTCTAACAGATACAGAGTTTCTGGTCTAATTTCTAGGTTGTTGGTCCACTTTGAGGTGACTTCTGTGCAGAGTCAAAGAGGAATATAGTTTTATTCATTTACATATGTATGAATAGCCAGTTTTCTAAACACCTTTTGTTAAGAAGGCTATCTTCTATTTAATATATGTTTTGGGTACCTTTTTTGAGTTCCATATAACTATATCATTATGGATTTGTATGAATTCTGTGCTATATCTTTGCTCTTCATGTTCGCTGTGATGTCATTTCAATGCTGTTTTTTGTTACTATAGTGCTGCAGTATAATTTGAGTTGAAGCATTATGATGCCTTTAGCATCACTCTCCTTGTTGAGCATTGCTTTGGCTAATCTGTGTCTTTTGTTTTTCCAAATGAATTTTAGGACTGTGAAGAATGTTATTGGTATTTTGATCACTGTTGTTAGTATGGCAATTTTGACAATGTGAATTCTACCTATACAAGATAATGGGAGATCTTTCTATCTTCTAAGATCTTCTTCAATTTCTTTATTCACTATTCTGTAGTTTTCATTGTAAATTATTAAATTTAATCCCAAGGATTTTTTTAAAATTTTTTGAGGCCATTATTAATGGTATTATTTTCCTGATTTGTTTCTCAGCAGATTCATAACCAGAGTATAGAAGTGATTGAATTATGTATGTTGAGCTTGTATTCTGCTACTATGTTGAATTTATTTTTATTATCTATATAATCATTTGGTTTTTATTTTGGGTGTCTTATAGTACCATGTCATTAGCAAACACAGATAATTTTATTTATTTTCCTATTTGTATCCCTTTAATTTATGGTGCTCATTAGTTAGCCCAGAGGTCCCAATTTGTATGCTTGGAGAATAATGTATCTTCTGGCTTTTTCTGCTTGAAGCAGGGGCATAGAGTGCAGGGCTCAGGACTGGCATTGACTGATGTGAACACTAAATAACCACTTCCCTCAACAGGGGCTTCTTTATAAAGTGGCATGCAGCTTGGTGACTGTCTACAACTGTGGGGCCTCTCCATGGCAGCCTGTGATATAGAATGCTTAACCTTGGCTGCTGCAGTTAACTGAGGTTTTACTTGTCACCACAATGTGGGTTGCGTTTCAGTTGACCTATCTTTGCCTGAGCTCCTGGGCAAGCTCTGGATTGCACTGGGTTTGGGCTAACTATCTCAGGTAAACTCCACCCCACTCACATTGCTCTCAGTAAGGGTGAGGGAGTATCCATATACTCCAGCTAGCAGTAATCCCTTTACAAATTCCTTTTTGATGAATTTCTGAGACAACCCATTTCAGAGGTGTTTCCTGTGGTGTTTTTTTTTTTTTTCTTACTATCTGTAGGTAGAGAGAATCTATATTGTTTAAACATTTTCTAGGGAGGCTGGATAGCTCTGGTGTCCACAAAATGGTTGCCCTGTCTGGAGCAGCTCTCAGTCCACAAGTTGGACTCAACTCTGTGATCTCTTTCATCATTTTTGCTTTTTCTGTTTATTTTAACTTGGTCTTCTTACTTTAAGGAAGTAAGCTTATGGGCTTTTTTTCAATCCCCCTTTTCTCTCTTTGTTACTCTTTCCTTTGTCTCTACCCTGGTAAGAATTTGGGTCAAAGAAATCTGTCCTTATTTTCTGATCTAGGAACCTATTTCCAAGTCCCTCCAAGTCTCAAGCTGTCTAGTATTGAGTTTTATAGTGTTTATTCTGTCACTATCTCTCTGGCCAGTTGTTTCATTTCTGGACTGTGGAGGAGTCAGGTGTTGCTATCTAGATCCACCTGGCCATAATATGTCTTCCAGAAAAAAATTTTGCAACATGTATCTAAAACTCTACTTCTAATACTAATTTTTTTTTAATTTTACATTTTATTGGTATATAATAATTATTCATAATAGTGGGATTTATAATGACACACATATACATGCACATAAAAAATTGATCAGTTTCAATCCACAAATACCTCCCTTTTCCATTCCCTACCTCTCCCACAATCCTCTTTCTGTACTCTAATAGCTTCATATTTTCATGAGATACTCCCCTTGTTTTCCCCTTTTTTTGGTCTAGTTTCACATATGGAAAAATTCATAATGCCTTTTATTTTTCTGAGTCTGATTTATTTTGCTTAATATAATGCTGTCCAGTTCCATCCATTTTTTCCACAAATGACAGTTTTGTTTTTTTTATTGCTGAATAAAACTCCATTGTGTATGTAACTCATATTTTATTTATCCATTTATCTGCTGATGGTTGTCTAGGCTAGTTTCATGACTTCACTATTGTGAATTGTGCTCTGTGAACATGAATATGTATGTATCTCTGTGTTATGCTGACCTTAATTCTTTTGGATAAATACCAAGGATGATATAAATGGATTATATGGTCATTTTTTTCCTTGCCTTTTAAGGAAACACCATTCTGATCTTCCTTTGGAATGTACTAATTCACATTTTCACCAATACTATGTAAGAGTTCTTTTTATAGTGCATACTAACCAGCATTTATTGGTATTTGTGGTTCTTTGGAAAGAAAAATTCTCAGTGTAGTTTTGCTTTACATTTCTCAGATGACTAGAGATATTGAGCATTTTTTTCAGATACTTTTTGGACATTTGTACCTTTTCATTTCAGATATGTCTGTTTAAGTCATTTGTTCATTTATCAAATGGGTTATATTTTTGATGAGGGTTTTTTTTTAGTTCTTTATGCATCCTAGATATCAATTCTCTGTTGGAAGAGTAACTGGCAAATATTTTTTCCAGTTTGTAGGATCTCTCTTCATATTGTTTATTATCTCTTTTCTTATATTGACACTTTTTAGTTTTATGTCATCCCATTTATTCATTATTGGAATTGTATCCTAAGCTACTGCAGTCCTATTGAGGAAGTCACTGCTTCCTCCTCTATGTTACAGTATTTTCCCCCTATGCTCTGTCCTAGGAGTTGCAAAGTTTCTGGTCTTTTCCTAGGTATTTGATTCATTTTGAATTGAATTTCATGCACATCAAGTGATTAGAATCTAATGTCAGTCTTTAATATATGGGTATCCATTTTCCCAGCAATATTTGTTAAAGAGGCTGTCTTTTCTTCATTTGTCAAGAATAAGATAACTGTAGCTATGTAAGCTTTGTTCTGTGTCTTTTTATTCTGTTCCATTGGTCAACAGACCTATTTTTATGCCAGTACTAAGATGTTATTGTTAATATGGGTGTCTATTATAATTTAAACTCAGGTATTGTGATGCAACCATCTTGCACTTTTTGTGCAGAATTGGTTGGTAAGACTATTTTGAGTCTTTATTTTCCTATATCAATTTGAGGAAATTTTCTATATTAGAGAAGAATATCATTGGTATAATTTTTATGGGGATTGTATTGAATTTGTAGAGAAGTTTTTATAGTGTGGTCATTAAAAAATATTAATTCTGCCTATGAACTTGATAGGTTTTTTCTATTCTTTGGTGTCTTATTCAATTTCCTTTTTTCAGAACTATGTAAATTTTCTTGTACATGTCAATTACCTCTTGGCTATATTTATTCCTAAGTCATTTTTGAAGCTATTACTAATAGAATTCTTTTCCATATTTCTTTCATAACATATTCAATATTGGTATATAGAAAATCTTTTGATTTATTTAATTCTAAAAATAATAAATCTGAGGTTTTCTTCAAGTAACATATGCAATGACATTTACTGTAGTGCACATTTGTGCAAATAGGCTAGCCATAATAAAGTAGTTCATAAATTATGATATATTTATGTGATGGGAACTGACCATTAAAATTAGATTTTATGTATATTGAAATAATTTTAAATAAGGAAAACATGAAACAAGATGTATTCATGATAATATCCACTTTTTGAAAAAAAAAAACTACAGTGCTCAAACAGTGAAAGAAAGCATACAAGAAATATCACTAGATAGTGATATTGTACCTCAACTTATCCAGAAGTTCTTTGTACTATTTATACAAATTTAAAATATTTTAGGATGAACATATTGCAATAAGACCAAACAGCAACACGGATAAAATAAATTTTGTTTTGTGTCAATAAATGCAAATAGTAGAACAGGAAGTCATGAATTTAGTAATGGGTTTTATACTTAAAATATATGGTACAAGAAAAGCACATGAAAAGAAACTTCACAGAGGAAAAAATAAATATTTTAAAAAATACTTAGAACAGGGCTGGGAATGTGGTTCAGTCAGCAACGCACTCGCCTGGCATGTGCGGGGTGCTGGGTTCGATCCTCAGCACCACATAAAATAAAATAAAGATGATGTGTCCACCCAAAACTAAAAAAGATAAATAAATATTAAATTTTTTCTCTCTCTTTAAAAAAAAATACTTAGAACATAACTGTTTCTTGTTTGTTTTTTTTTGTTTGTTTGTTTGTTTTGGTTTGGTTTTTTTGTACCAGGGATTGAACTCAGGGGCACTTAACCACTGAGCAATGTCCCCAGCCCTATTTTGTATTTTTTTTATTTAGAGACAGGGTCTCACTGAGTTACTTAACACCTCACTATTGCTGAGGCTGGCTTTGACCTCATGATCCTCTTGCCTCAGCCTCCTGAGCCACAAGGATTCCAGGAGTGTGCCACCACACCAGGCTGAAACATAACTTTTTGAAAATCAATTTTTAAATAGGTATCAAGAGGTAGATGATGGGGTTGGGGTAGTGGCCCAGTGGTGGAGCACTTGCCTAGCATGCATGAAGTATTGAGTTTTATTCTTAGCAACACATATAAATAGATAAAAGATGCATCAACAATTAAAAAAAAATAAAAAGAGGTAGATGATGGTTAATTTGACTGGCTCACAAGATATACAGAGAACTCATTAAATATTATTTCTTGGAGTACCTATGATGGTGTTTCTAGAAGAGATTTGCATGTGCCATTGTTAACTGAATAAATCCATAATGTAGGTACATATAATTCAGTCCATTATGGGCTTTAATGGACTAAAAATGTAGAGCAAAACTGAAGTAATTCTACCTGACTGCTTGAATTGAAACCTTAAACTTCTGTCTTCAGTGTTTTTGATTCTCAGGCCTTTAGACTCATATTGGAAACTATGTCATTGGTTCTCTGGTTCATAGGTATTTAAGCTACTCCATTCACCTTCCTGGGTCTCCAATATGTAGATGGCAGACATCTTAACGATTATTGAACATCTCAACCTCCACAAATACGTGAACCTATACTTTATAATAAGTGCAACATATGTTATATTTATTTTTTATAAACATAGCAAGTATTCATGTCATTTCTTAATTTGAATAACAAATTTCTTAATTTATTAATAACAATCATACTTATCATATTTATTTATATAATGAGTATCAACCATCTACTGTATTTATGCATGAAAATAGATTGATAGATTTAGATGTATACATTATCATCCTATCATTTCAGTTTCTCTGCAGCACTGTGAAACAAGCTATACTAAGTAATATCTCTTGACTGAGTAATATCTCCTGTGGAAATCTATCAGAAATACATAATAGTTATATTTCATGAATGTGTTATTTATAAGGATAAAAACAAAAGAAGAAATAAAATAATGAACTGAAATTGAAAATGATAGGTAATTATTAAATATATCATGCATTATATGTTCAATAGAATGTAATAAACACACTAACAATGAGACTATGCATTACATAGTCAAATTCTGATAGCAGAAATCATGTAAAATGTAAATACTTATATATATGTATTGAAGTTGGAAAATACATAAATATGAAATCAGTGAAAGAGAATTTAATGTAAAGGTTAAAATTTTAATAGTTTCTGTAATTTTCTTCATGTACTATAGGAAGTATTTTATTCACATTTTTTTACTGCTACTGATGCAGTTTCCTTTTTTGAGAGGGGGTTCTGGTATGTTCCATAGTTTGTCTTTCAACTTCTGGGCTCAACTGATTTTCTTGCCTCACCTCCTGAGAACCTGGTACTACAGATGTGCACCACTACCTCTGGCTTATATTCAAAATTTAAATGGAAAGAGCAAATAAATATTTACAACAGCCAGTTACCTTAGATAGGTCTTCAAATTCCTTTTGAAGTAGTTGATGATTATCTATTTCAGTCAAGTCTCAAGCTATTAAAATTAAGGAAAAAAAAGACTTTCTTTAAAAAAGGCTGGTAAGCACAGATATGAAACATTGTGCTCTGTATGTATAATATGAATTGTAATGCATCCAATGTCATATATAATAAATTAGAATAAAAAATAAAATTTAATAAAATGCTGGTTAGAATTGCAATTAGCAAGACTATAAATAATAATAAATTCTGGTGAGGATTCATGGAAAATGGTGTGCTCATACATTGTTGGTGGGACCATAAAGTATTACAACCACTCTAGAAAGCAGTATGCAGAGTCCACCAAAATGAGAAATAGAACTACCATTTGACCCATCTATACAACTCTTTATTATTTATCCAAAAAACTAAAATCAGTATCCTGTTTGATGCAGGTACTTTGATGTTTATAGCAGTGCCATTCACAATAACAAAGTTAAAGAAGCAGCCCATGTGTCCATCAATAGATCTATGGATAACAAAAATATAATACACACACACAAACACACACACACACACACACACACACACATGATGGAGTTTTATTCAGCTACAGAGAAGAATGAAATTATGGCATTACACCATTTTTTAGTTAATCGATGGTAGTGGAGAACATGGAAAGTGAAAAAAGGCACACTCAGAGAGTAAATAGTTGAAAGTTTTCTCTCATTTGCAGAAGCTAGACCAAAACAAGGGGAAAAAATGGAGGAGAATATCATGAAAACAGAAAGCAGATCAGTAGAGTAGCGGAAGGGGATGGAGGGGGAAGGAGGAAGAATAGGAAAAGGGAGTAAGGATGGAATGAAAATGACCAAACTGTGTAATGTATGCATATGGATATATAATAGTACATTTCACTTTTATTTATGTCTATAAAGCACTAATTTAAAACAATATAAGTAGAAGGAATACCAGTAGAGTAGAGGAAGGGAAACAGGGGGAGGGAGAAATGGAGGGGAGAGGAAGCACTGGGTACTGAAATGGAGCAATTTATATTCCACACATGCATGATTATGTGAAAATGAATCCCAATATTATGTATAACAAGCTAATAAAAATATAAAAAGTTATTCCTAAAAATGTTAGATATTGGGCTGGGCTTGTGGCTCAGTAGTAGTGTAATTGCCTAGCATGTGTG